>NC_033798.1:56609011-56654417 GCF_001876935.1 Asparagus officinalis | reverse complement strand
CATTGAATGAATTCTCAAACTTTATCATCTGTCATTTACATGCAGCATATTTGTTTCCCCAAAGTTTGAGTTTTTCCCTCACAAGAAAATTTTAATTATTTGCAAATTACATGCATGGGGTTCGGTGAGATAAGCTAAAATTCAAGGAGGGTTTTGCAAGACACCCCATAGTTCAGGGGGTTTATGTCAGATAAACAAAGTTCAATGGGGTCATGTGCAACACCCCCGTATGTGAAATTAATCATAAATTCTAATATAAACTACTATATTGTTTTTCTTATCCAACATTTTCTGATCTGTAGAGTGCGGAACCTCTTGTGCATTTCTTACAATACGTTTCACATCATCACCTTCAAGCCCTGAAAACTTGTCCTCGCCAAAATCATAGGATTGGATGAATACCATTGTAGACAGACACCTGGAAATGGTTAAATTTGCAGACATGTAATTGTAGTTTATCAAAAATTACCACCCTTGTCGTCATCCTTCAATCCGTGATCACATTGTTACTTTTACAGTAGAAACAACCTGTACTGCCTGTGACAGTGATTAGGTTAACCTCCTCGAAGATTATACATTTGATTCACCAAGAAAACTTATTTGCGAGCATCTTATAGTGGTTCCCTGATTGATGTGCTTCTGTCTGGTAACTCTTGCTCATCTTCAATAGAAGTCTTAAGTTATCAATGACGCTATCAAATTCAATATTCTATACCGTGTCAAATCAATGGAGTTGCCTTTCATAATGCAGAGTGTGACAGAACTTCACGATGGTTCAGCATTGTTCATCACTGTGGCTAAGTATTTGTCACCGGCACTACATGACATTGATCAGGTTGGCATTGCACCAGACGTGCAATGCACTCCGGATTTGTTAACTTCTTCTTCAAGGTCATCATCATCATCCATATCTAAGGATAAAGGCCCAGGTTCCTCCTTGGAGGCAGATTCTTGCATCCTGGTGGCAGAGCATGAGTTGGAAGTCCAAAAATCCAAGGGGACAGCTTCTTGATACTGCATTCACCAAGAATTGTGTATTGTACGGTCCACTGGTGTATATGATAGAAAACAAATGTATGTGTGTGTGAATACCCATTGATAGAAAACTATTCTATGAATACCCATTGATAGAAAACTATTCTATGTATATTAGATGTAACAGGATAGCATACAGGCGAAAGATATCCTTTAAGAAGTTAGTGCTAAACTTTTAGTTGTGTGAGTAATATCCATGTAGAGTCGAAATTAATGGTATAAACAAGTAGTGTATTGTGTACAGGTGTATGTGCTCGTAAGCAACGATGTGTTTAAGTCGAGAAAGTTTCTGGCCTTCATGATCACGAGTTTTGGTCATAGACCACATAAATATTTTTGTGGAATCAAGCATAACTGCATATTTGAGTCAACAGTGAACTACTACAGTCTCTATATTTAAGTTCTTTCTGTTCTTACATGACACCAAGATGAGTAAGTGCCAAATGACACAAACTTAAACATCATTTTTGCTTTTGTCCCCCGTTTGTCCTCGTACAGGTCTAAGGCCACATACTGAAGTTGTAACATTAGTCTCTTTTGATAAATCTAATGGTATATGGGATACATGAGATAAACACTCCATACATAAATAGGACTTTATTGCAGATGGACTGTATTAAAATGTTTGAAATTTTGAAAGACATAACAACAATTCCAATAGCAGATATGGTCTTTGTTCACATTCAAAATCTGAGCTTTCCCCCCATATGTTAATATGAAGAACCTTGTAATGCTTTGCTCACAAATGTAAATCAGTTGACATCATTTTCCATAAAAAAAAATAAGTAAAAGACATTCTATAGAGAACAGGCTCACAAATGTAAATCAGTTGACATCATTTTCGATAAAAAAAAAAAAATAAGTAAAAGACATTCTATAGAGAACAGGATAAGTATTTATCTTCTTCTGTTGTCCCGATAAGGTCCTTCGCTCTCTTGGTCTTTAAGTAGACCTAGGAAAGCAAGAAAGCCAAAGAAGAAGAAACCTCCAGACCAGTTAGGCCCTCCTCCCCCACCACCACCACCGCCACCATCGTCATCCCGTGGTGGTAATCCTGTGCCTCCATCATCAAGCTCAGGTGCCTTCTCCTTACCTGAAAGCCAACCATTTTCAATATTTCTCATTAATTAATTAAAACCCTACTCCTCTGGTGGCAAAAATTTTGCCTACACACTAATACCAACTTTATATTTCTTAAATAGGTGGCAAGTTATAATCTATTCCACAATAAGAGGCTTACAGGACTCAAAAGATGAGTTACAAGTCTAGAAATGGTAAATTTTTTTCACCATTTGAGAGGGATGTATTGGATTTACCTTGAGTTGGAGCAATAGTAATTGTTGATGACTGGCGTGTCACTGTTTGCGTCTGACCTTCTGCACACCTCGCATTCTGCAGAAGAAGAAAAAAATCAATAAATTCATATATATTTTCTCCACTCTTTAACACTTGGAAGTCATATAGAAAGTAAGCTTTTCAGGAAAAAGAAAATTGAAGAAAGAGTACAAGCAAACAATGACAATAAAAAAATGAAACCTACATCCACAATCTGATGATTCTAATTTAAAGTAATAGCTAAGGCAAAAATATCCAAACATATAGAGATAAACATCCTCTGTCTCCAAGAACATCCTCGTAGTTCTGTGAGGTATATAAACTAAAGGACAAAGGCTGCATTCAAGGGACAAGAATAGTACATGAGACCGACAGCAAAGGACGCAAAGAAAATATCAATTTGCCATATATTTTCCAAAAATATTATGCTAATTCTAACATAAGGTTGAACATCAAAATATTATGCTAATTCTAACGTAGGTTTTCCACCAGATGGCAAGCTATTCCACTAACATAGGACAGTTTCGGCGCTTTTATGAATATTAGAATAACTGAGATGTAGACGAATTAAATAGCGGATTCTTTATCTTGCTTTTATATACATGTAAAAGCTATGTACCAGAGCAGCAGCACGTATCAAACTTCTTGATGGCAGTCGCCGTGCACAAGAACTAGAGTGTGCAACCCAAGGTTGGATACAGGGCATTGCCATACCATGCCTTGTCAGTTGGAGGTGCCTATTCTTCTGAATCTCAGTATTCCCTGAAAGAATAAGGTAGTCAAAGGTTTTGCTTGGAGGTACCAATAGAAAATACAAAGAAACCATTGAGACTAAAAAATCAACAAACTATAATAGGAAGTCAATATGCATGCAGCAATTGCTAAGAAGTTAAAAGTGTAATATCACCATAATAGTGGAAAGAACCAGGAGGTCCCCATGGTAGGAGAAATCTGAAGATTGACTCGATTAAGTCTGTCTAGGTAAAACTATCATTTCATAGAGGTCAATTTGCAAAAGATGTTTACTAAGATTTCACATATTAGTCTTTTTTACCATTATCCTTATAGATCACCTGTCCTTACTAAAAGTTGAATCAAGTTTTCTTCGAAGGTGTGATTTATTTCAAATTTCTACGACTCAAAGCAGAATAATAAATTTTGATTCCATTAAGCTCATTTTCGGGAGACTGATGCATTAAAGATTAGATCCACGATATCTAGTCAGCTTTTCTTGCAATGCATTCAAAGTTCTTGCTTTTACTCAGGATTTTATCCATGGTTATTTCTCAAAACATTAAGTACTCTATTTGAAATGTTAAATAAAGCAAACCTGTAGTACAAAGTATTACATTAAGCGGTTCATTATCTGAAATAAAGCTTTTATTTAGTAAGTGTAATGTTCTCACTGATGCTTTCAGATGAACACTAGAGCATTACAAGCAATTTGGGACAGGAAGTTGAAATACGTCTGTAATTAACCAAAGATTCACCACTCTACAACACTAGCACAATCTTTAGGTTTCTCTTAAGGGCATGTCTGGTTGGTTACTTAAAATTCAAAGAAAAGGAAATGGTGGGGAGGAAACCATAATGGTTTCCTCCCATTTCCATAAAAAAACCATGAAAGAGATTTCTTGAGTTATAGGTCACATCAGCCAATAAGAGGGTGTCATGCTATGTTGCCTAGGTACGGGTACGGGTACGGGTACGGGTACGGGTGCGAGTGCGGGTACGGGACACGGCAAATTTGTAAAAAGTAGGGTACGGGGACACGGCTATATATATATATATAAAATAATTCACTTTAGATCAATATTCCAAAAGTTAAAACTATATTCCTTGCATAGGAAATAGAATAGAAAGATCTTTTTACTTTAATTAAAAATTTAGAACTAATATTATTACCTAAATCTAAGTTGCATGGAAACTGGTACTGGTACGGGTGCGGGTACCACCGTACGGATAGGGGACACGACAAAACTGTAAAATGTTAGGTACGGGTTCAAACTACATATATATATTGAATTAATAATGTACATGAGATAATTTTTTTCTGTTTCATGTGTCATTAGAATTAAAATTTCGATCACATTTTTGAGTTTATTTTATCATAATGATTATCGTGAATTGTAAACTACACATTTTTTACTAGACATCTAAACAACCCATTAACTATATAGTTTTGAACTTGGGTATGGACTGAAACGAATTTTACTAGACATCTAAACAACCCATTAACTATATAGTTTTGAACTTGGGTATGGACTGAAACGAACCCGACCCGTATCCCATTAGTTTCAAAAGACGGATGTGAAGTGTAAGCTCTACGTCCAGGAAGTCTTTGACAAGTGTTTTAAATTAACACATATATCGTATAATTGAGTACATGTTGTAATAAATACATGCATATATTCAAGAAGTGTTCATGAAGTTTGGGTACCGGAAAGTGTCGGGTACGTGTCCGGTACGGGTACGGCTTCAATAATGAAGTACCCGGGTAACATAGGTGTCATGTCACCCTTCTGCTTGGTTTCAAGATGTGAACTAAACAAGCATCAGGAAAGTGTCATAGGAACTAAATTTCATATAACACTTTTCTTTCTTTCTTTCTTTCTTTTTTTTTTTTTTGGTTTTTGAGCAACGAGAAAGCCCCTAAAAGGAAATAAGTATAAGAGGTCAATCATATACAATCACATTTGTGCCGCATGGAGTGAAAAGGAAGAAAGATGATAGACGATTATTATGAATTTCATAATGAGAAGTCATACTCAATTTTTATAGGCATATAAGAACAACCAAAACCGTATTTGTTAGGATACTCGCTCTCGATACACATAATACAGAATTGAATCCCTTCATGAAGTAAACATAAAGGATATGAATAAAATAAACATAGCTACATCCATTAGGCTTTTCAATCCTTTGAGAAACTTGAAAAGATAGTTTCCTTCTTCCATTGCTTTCTTTCAGCCGTCAGTAACTTGTTTAAGAGGGTTAGGGATATTTAATGAATGTTTGTCTCTGCTATTGGAAGATTCATTGCATTGATTGGAAGATCTCATATTACATATGGCCTTCTATGAAGATGTCTACATTAGATGTAGTAGTTAATTACATTAGTTAATTATAGTATTTCTCTATGTATGACTTCTCTCTATATAGGTCTTCTATTAGAGCTTTATTTTATTAGGATTCTACAAAGTGTATAAGTATGAGGTATAACCATAGGCGGATTTAGCATGGGGGCAATGGGGACAATTGCCCCCACTAACCGTAGTAAATTTTTAGTAGCAATCATGGTTTTAAATATCGACCGATAATCCGATATTATCGTCGAGTTATCGGATTTGGGAGCTTTCCGCTAGGATAAGTAGGATTTTTAATCGGTTATTGTTTTTTGAGGTTTATCGGCAAGTTATCGGCGATAAAGACACTTATCGGCCGATAAGTAGGCTCTAAATATCGGCTTTATCGGCCGATAAGTAGGATTTTGGAGCTTTTACTTTTTTTTGGATTTGCTCTTTGAATGTTTACAAATATATGAACTATTTGTTGCTTTTGGAACTTGGTTGATTGGTGATTAGCTTATGTTTGTTTATGGATATTGATAATGGCTCATAACTACTAAATATGAACGTAGTAAGTTAGTTTATGAATCTCATGATTAAACAATAATTATGTAGATGCGTAGATGGTTCTTCATTCTTGATGTTATCTTATTATTTGCTTGTTTATTATTCCATTTTGACTAACATTATATTTTTTTCAAGCTTATGTTTGTTTATTATTTGCTAGTATATTACTCCGATAATTACTACTTATCCCTGATATATCCCCGATTTCCGCTATCCGATAAGGATTTTGACCGTCCGATAAATCCTTGATAACCGACATTTAAAACCTTGGTAGCAATAGGCCCAATTAATGTAGTTTGGCCCATATATTAGACTTACTAACCCCAAGCACATTAAACTTTAGAAAATAAACACTTAAACGGGTAAAACCCGAGCCGTTTACCCAATCTAATTCTAAAAACCCTCTCCCTCCCTCTCCGTTTTTAGAATCTCAATCCCTAAAATTTCAAGCGACGCTCCCTCACACTGGACCGTCGAACCGTCGCGCCTCCTCACGTTGAACCGCTAAACCGCTGCTGAGCAACTCAATTTTAATTTCTCATATACAAAGTTTTTTTAATCATTTTATGTTAATTTTTGTGTTGCAATAAGATAAATCAAGTGGTAAAAAGATTAAACCTTTTCATAGTTACTTTTAATTTCTAATCTAGGTTTTAGTGTGGAGATTGAAAATTTAAGCATTGATTCAAAACTTCATTTTCTCACACTATTTATTGTATATCTATAGTTTTGTTGAAGTGATTTTGATTAAATTAGTAAGTGTTTAGCAACATGGTTAGTTGATTTAGTTATAAAGACATATGAAATTTATTGATAGTTTGTCTTCTCATTCATAGTGTAGTCAATTACTCTTATTAATTTAGGAAATGGGGGTAGTTGCTCGTGTCTTGTGAGCTTGGTTTGTAATTTATAAATTTTGCTCTTGTGAGTTTTGGCATAATGTCTAATTCAGTCTAAATATTTCGGTGTGATATGAAATCTCTTGTAAGAGATTAAATCTGTTTAGTATCTTAAAAAACCTATTCAAATAGTAATTTGGATTATTTATTATTAACTTAGATACTTGGAGAAATATCTAATAAACTTATACTATATTTGCATTCTAGATTCTAGTCATGGAGAAGTCTTTTAAAAGGAAGTGTCTTAAGCAACAATCTATTCCTCAACCATCTTCTTTAAAGAATTTTTTTAGGAGTTGACTTGAAGGATCCTCCGGCAGATCCTGGACAAAGGCCTAGAATATTAGACAATCATCCTAATCGTCGAGATGAAATCTGGAGAGCATACCTACAAAAAGGACCATGTTAGCCACGGGAACATAATTTCTCATAAAAGAAACATTATAAAAGTCTTATTGTGTTTCAATTGTAGTTGGTTTGATGAGTTTGGGAATTGATTAGAACATAGTATATCAAAAGATGCAATATATTATTTATATTGCTATTTTATGAGATCAAAACTTGGAGAACAAGGGGAAGGTGATGCATTTATTACCGAAGGATTTTCGAATTGGGAAAAAAAAGAGAGGTTACAAGTTCATGTTGGTGGTCCAAATAGTTTCATAATGAATCTTGGAGGAAGCTTGGAGGAAATGTGAAGCAATAATGAATCAAAATCAATATATTGAGGATGCCATCGCCATACAATAGGATCAAGTTAAAAGAGATTACTGGATTCATTTAACAGCGATAATAGATTGTGTTCGGTTTCTTCTGCATCAAGGGTTAATATTCCGTGGTCATGATGAAACTCAAGATCCAACTAATTAACGAAACTTTCTTGGACTTCTTCATTTTCTTGCAAAGAACAATGAGACCATTAACAAGGTCTTGAAAGGTACTCTGCTCGTGGGAATTTGAAACTAGTAGCACCTATCATCCAAAAAGATGATGTTAATATTATAGTTAGTTTGACCACTAGTGCGATTATCAATAACCTTGGAGATAACTTACTTGCAACTTTAATTGATGAATCTCATGATATAACTATCAAGGAGCAAATGGTCATTGTTTTGCATTATGTGAACAAAAAAGGATGTGTCGTTGAGTGTTTCTTTAATCTTGTACGCCTTTCTAACACGAATGCACTATCACTTAAAAGAAGCTTTAGAGTCAGAATTCGCAAAATATAGTTTGAACTTGTCAAGATGTGGGGTCAAGTCTATGATGGAGCTAATAATATGCAAGAGAGTTCAATGGACTCAAAAGCTTGATAGTGAAAGAGAATGGATCTGCTTTTACGTGCACTATTTTGCATATCAGCTTCAATTAGCACTTATTGTTGTTACCAAAAAACAAGTTGAAATTGCTTTCTTATTCAATTTGGTTACTAGTTTGTGTAATGTTGTCGGTGCTTCTTGTAAGCATCGAGATATTCTTCAAGAAAAATAAATTAGTAAGATAAAAGAAGCATTAAAAAGCAGTGAAATATCTAGCGAATGTGGCTTGAATCAATAAACTACTCTTAAAAGGACTGGAGACACTCGTTGGGGCTCACATTATGGTACATTACTTAATCTAATTACTATATTTCTTCTATGGTTGATATTCTTGAGATCATTGAGGAAGATGGTATAAGCACAGAACTAACATGTGAAGCTTGTGCATTGTTGAGCTCTGAAAACTTATGAATTTGTCTTCAACTTACATTTGATGAAGAACATACTTGGAGTTACTAATGAGTTGATGCAAACGCTAGAAAGAAAGCATCAAAACATTGTAAATGCTATGGCATTAGTTACAGTGTCAAAGTGTCAACTACAATTAATGAGAGATGATGGATGGAGTTCTTTATTTGAGGAAGTTTGCTTATTTGTGAGAGGAACAATATCATTGTCATCTGAATGGATGAGGTGTTTGTTCCTCAAGAAAGGTCGCGGCGCAGAGTTGAGCAAGTTTCAAACTTGCACTGTTTTCAAGTTCAGTTATTTTATCAAGCCATCGACATGCAACTCAAAGAACTGAACAATTGGTTCATGGAGTCAAATACCAAATTGCTCCTTTGTGTAGCATGCTTGAGCCCGCAAGATTCATTTGTTGCTTTTGGTAAACAAAAACTTAACCGGTTCGCCCACTTCTATCCTCGGAATTCTCCTCATATGATATTATGGCACTTGATGGACAACTTCAGAATTACATTATAGATGTGCAATCAGATGATAAATTTTTAATTTTAAAAAAAATCGGTAATCTTTCTGCAAGGTTGGTAGAGACTTAGTATATCTTCTTGTGAAGTTATCTTTGATATTATCAGTTTCTACTACGACTGTGGAAAGAACATTTTCTGCAATGAATATAGTGAAGAATCAGAGATGACTGGTTGAATGAATGCTTGGTCACTTATATTGAAAGAGATATATTTGATAGCATTGACAATGAGGAAAACATACAATATTATAAAAATATGAACAACGAAGGGAACAATGTAAAGAATTTCAACAAAGTACTTCCATTGACTATATTTTGTTCGTCCACATATGTGTCTACTTTATTTTGGTGTTATTAATATTTAGCTAAAACTATTATATACTAATTGTACTTGTAGCTTGAAATCTTGCCTCCACTGACCAAATTTTCTGGATCCATCCCTGGGTATAACCTCTTCATTATAATCAATAGGACTATAAAGAATTTTTCCTCTTTTTCTTATTTCAACATGGTATCAGAGCAAGTTCTTGAATCCTAGGGATCTTTAATCTTTGTCAGTCTAGGTGTCGCCGAGGAGACTTTTTGCAAGCGTCATTGTTGTGCTTCCCTTCGCTAGCAGCGATTAGTTTCAGCTTCAAACTTCAACTATGATATTGTTTGCAACATCACTAACTTTAATAGTTTTTTCATCATGGATGCTTACGTTATTGTTTAATCCTGATATGTAATTTTATTCTTCGTTTTTTGTAAAATCCAACCCCAGCTAGCAAGACCCCCTGAGCAATTAATTTTTTGCATCTCTGTTTTGAGCATGTAAAGACAACTTTGTTTTGCAGCCTTGAACCATGTGAACATCTAGAAAAAAAATTTATGTCGAGCTACCTAAGCATCCTACAATATTTTTATGTGCATAGTTGGTTTCTCTAGATCTCGACATAGCCTTCAACTAACATCGAATTTGTGTACCATGTATGGCATGGTCTTTTATCTCACTTGCAAGATTCTTTTTATTGGCGTCACTTATGAAGCATCTTTTTAGCTTTTATTGCTCGCGAACCTTTTTTTTTTGGCGATGCCACTTGCGAGCCTTTATTTCTCTCGTCGTTGTTTTTGCCTCTAGCAATTGTCGATATGATTGGGTTCTTTCGATCTTCCTTTTATGTTGATATGACCAAGAAGAGACAAATTGTTCAACTTTTTCTATTTGGACAAGATGACATCAATTATTGATATGACCAAGATATTGTGACAAAATTGTTGTTCAATTCTTTATGGACAAGCTTTGCTTCATTAATCACTACGCTTCACTTGAGGGCAAGTATTGGAAGATTCAAAAGATTCATTGTCTTTATTGGAAGATCTCATGTTACATGTTGCCTTCTATGAAGATGTCTACATTCAATGTATTAGTTAATTATAGTATCTCTATGTAGGACTTTCCTCTATTATAGGTTTCCTTCTTATAGTAGAGTTTTTCTTTTATTAGGATTCTACAACATGTATAAGTATGGGGTATAACCTTTTCATTATAATCAATGAGAATATAGTTGTTCTCTTTTTCTTTTATTTCAACATCTTTACAAAGAATATATGGCAGAATCTCGAAAATTTGGAAGTGGTTTCAGATAGTTATAATAAGGAATTTCGGTGAAGCTCTCAATTCCATGGAAACACAATTGCTTGCAAAGTAGGTAACAAGTGATCATATGACATAGTGTATATCTATTGATAATAGGGGGCAGGGGTGGCTTTGAGGTGGGGATTGGCTGGATGTTTGCAGCGAAGGAGAGACAACCACCAAAATCTCATTAATTGGCTATTTATTACATAGTAGATTACTCATGCTGGCATGGTTTCCAATTGGGGCAAATCTCACAAACATTATCCACAGGGATTAAAACACTGGGTACCTGACTAAAAGTGAGTTACAAAATAGCCCGACAAAGAATAGATAATGCAAACTGTTACTTGCTAGATTTGATGATCTGACTTGATATATTTGGTTGTGCTTGTATATAAAGCACAAGAATTTACGGAAGTCATGGAATTACTCAAGATATGTCCATATCTTTTTTTTTTACCATCATTGTCTGCCTTTGTCTATCAATAGTAGACCTCTATGGAGCACAAGCTGCACACGTCTAGTCCAAAGGAAGCCTTTGTAGATGATTAGACTAAAATATCAGGATCTGTTGTTAACTCAAGCTTATTTCTGGACGAGAAGCTTTTCAAAAGATCCCACAAGGAAGCAGAAAAGAGAGGAGAAGGAGGTCAACTTATAGGTCAAATCATTTAAGCGTCTAAAGATATTCCTAGAGTAAGGAAAAAACATATAAATGGAAAAAAGTTAAGTTTGATGTTGAATTAAACTTGTAGACTAACCGTGGTATGCACAAATGAAAATTCCTGTTATATATCTTCTACAAACAAAAGCCTATCAAATTCAAAATGGTGGTGGTGCAAGAACTCAAGTTCTTAATGCAATTGACTACACCGGTAGTGTTCAGCATAAAAGCAGGTATCATGGCTTGCTGATAATGCCTAAAATTAAACTTAATGACAATTTCTGATAATGTCCTCATAGATTCCAAAAGGACCAGAAATGCTTTTAAAGTTCAGAAGGTGATGTTTCATAAACGTATTGGATCACTCACAACCATAAGTCAAGCACGTAGTTCAAGTGTTAATATTACACTCTGCGCAAGATGGGAACCTACGGTATTCCAGTAGCATGATTACATAGATGTACTGATGTACATATCAGAATTGATTGAGCAATTTCTACTTCAGATCCATACATCACCAATATTGAATACCTATTTGTCAAGAACAAAAATATATTCCGGTACAGAAAAAACAATAGCTAATAAATTATTTCTTCCAAAGGATGTAATCATGCCTGGATGCTAAAGGTTAGTTCATCATACAATGAAGGATACGTATCACAACAAATCCTTTCGACCCACAACTAGAAATTTAGCTAAATAGAGAGGTGTTAACAAACACAAGTCGTATTCATTTTTCTTTGGTTCCTCCCCCTCATAAAAGATGTACTTCAGAGGCCCAGTGTATAAGACGGGTAGCATGAAATATATCAATTCCAGAGTAAGTAGCAACCATTCTAAACAACATTCTTCGGTTCATGAAGCTCTAAATATAGTACCCCTCACAAGATTTATTAATGTTGCACTCTAACAAGTTTGCAGACCCAGTGCTCAAATCATGATAAAGGAATAAGTAGCAAACAAGATCAATGGAACACTATTGTGCAATCTACTAACAGTGACATGGATATGTTAGTCCCAGTCAACTCCATGAATGTAGTTATTATATCAAACACACATTGTTGGAAATATGACTTAGAAGCATAATATTTTAATAAATAAATTACTGCAAATAAATATAAAGTGAACAAATGAAATTCTTCAAGTTTATACCAATCAAGGATCATTATCCTCCCAGCATAATTATCAAAAACTGTAACTTCAAATTGAGGACATACCTAGAGTGCACATAGAAGGTGTCACAGCAGAAGTAATTGCACTAGATGAAGGCATCATATTTTATAAAAAATGGAGAATCTGCAAAAGATACAAGTATATTTCATTAACAATTGTGCATACCACATCAATTAATTATTAATTAGTTGTGCGATCAGACAAAAGATATAGGATCACGTATAAGTTGCAAAAAAATGTAGCAAATAGACGGCCTCAACCGGGGGAAAACATTATATGAAATTACAGCTAGTATTTTAAATTTTTTTTTCTATGTATATTAAATGACTAAACATTTCTTTACATAACATAAAGGTTGAAAACTTGTAATAACAAATAAATTTTTTCTATACTACAGTAACATCTAAACGCTGCCATTATCACAAAACAGCACGAGCTACAAGCACGTAAAAGAGCTTTTGCCCAAAAGCTTTCAGTTTGACAAATTTGATGGGATCCTTAGAAAACCTAGTTTAGCAGCAAAAACAACAGCAGAGATAATAATATCCTGTAATTGAAAACTCATCCTGAAAGAAAAAATCAGCTTCTTGAGGTGAATCTAAACAATATTGGGTTAAAACCAAACAAGATAATCAATAGTTTCTTGAGTAATAGATGACCTAAATTTGTGGAAAACAATGCAAAGAAAAATGAAAAATTCTGGGGTCAGAGAAAGATTTACTGATGAAGAGAGGAGGAAGTAATCTCTTGGCACGAAGAAGATTGATTCGTCTCCTTGCTCACTCCAAAGGAGGATAACTGCACTCGAAGAAATAATTTGGGTTATGTACATATTATTCCGTGAACTGTTCAATAAAGGACAAATTTTCAAAACCAACCTTTTTGATTTTTTATTTGTAAAAAACGACATATTTTCAAAATATTTGTAAAAACCGACCTGGTTTCAGCCTCAGCGCTGAAACCAGGTCGGTTTTTAAAAAAAAGTTTCCGAAACTTCACGGGAGTTGAACTCCCGTGAAGTTTAGCAGCTTTTAATTAAGCTGCTAAACTTCACGGGAGTTCAACTCCCGTGAAGTTTCACAGTTCAAAATTTTTTTTTAACTGTGAAAGTTTAGCAGCTTAATTAAAAGCTGCTAAACTTCACGGGAGTTCAACTCCCGTGAAGTTTCGGAAATTTTTTTTCAAAAACCGACCTGGTTTCAACGCTGAGGCTGAAACCAAGTCGGTTTTTGCAAATAAAACTGAAATAGGTCGTTTTTTACAAATAAAAAACCAAAAGGGTTGGTTTTGAAAATTTGTCCGTTCAATAAATCCATATTAGTCCCAAAATTTCTAGGGTGTTGCAATTTGGTCCCTCAATGACCAAAATATCCACTAATTATGATTTCCTTTAAAACTCAATATTTTTCGCCTTTATATATATATATCTATATATATATATATATATAAATAATATATATATATATATATATATATATATTATATATATATATATATATGAGATATCATGGTATGGCTTGGTTACCAAACATAAATTTTTTGCTTGGTAGTGATTGTGTCACAGGTCCTTCATCACACTCATTACCCATGTGGAATGTGGTCCATATTTTGAATTGAATGGAGGGCAGATGTGACAACCTCACTTACCAAGCATACCATATTTCTCTCTCTCTCGTCTCTTCTCTCGTCCTCTTCCTCTATATATATATATATATATATATATATATATATATATATATATATCTATTGTGTGTGTGCGCGCGCGCGCGCGCGCGCATATACATAGACATAATTTAAGAAATATTTAGATCAATAGGCCTTAAGAAATTGTTGCCTACTATAAGTTAAGCATGAAAAAAATTTATCACTTCAAATGAAGTCCTAAGTTAGAACCAAAGCAGAGTATAATACCTTGAAAATTATTTCTTAAAATTTATTTAGAGTTATCATAAAAGACTAATTTAAGTATAAAACTGATTAAGAATTAGAAATTTTAAAAATTCATCAAGTAAATTAATTATTAAGTAATTTTATTAAGTTGGCAAGTGATCTAGAAAAAAAATTAAAGGAAAATAAAAGATGAATTAAAGAGAAAAGAAAGGAAAAAGAGAAAAGATAACTAGTTTCCTGCCCCATGCCTAAAATCTGCATTGTCCTCAAGGAAAATACTAAAAATAAAACTACAGAATAGTCATCAAATTACAAAATATAGTCCTAAAAGAGTACTTACCAAAATAAAAATAGTGTAGGAGCGACTAAAAACAAAAATATCCCTCACTGTTCATCATCATCATCATCTCCCTAATCATCCAAATTGATGTCCCTGATCATTTGAACCACTCCTTGTAACATCCATGTCCTCCTCTTCGGTGTTAATATAAGTATTGCTAATATCCTCCTTCTCCTCAACTGGTGCAACAGGTTGAAGTCGTGGTGGAGGTGGTGCCTGCTATAGTAGAGGTCGAGGTGGGTCTAATGTAGTGGTGGAGGTGGTGCCTCGGATCCAGTTCACATCTCATGTAAGGCTGTCATGAAGTATTGGGTGGATATCTCCATTTAATCGAGCCTAAATGTGAGTCAAGCCTAATCAGTTGTATTAGGTCTCATGTTTATGAGCCTAGGGTCTAATCTTGTTTTGATGATTTACAAACAATCTCTAAAATCGTTTGTCTAGTGTTTGTATTTATTTATTAGGTATTCTAGACAAACATCGATGTTGCAGGTTTGATGGAATTAAGCTTAACGATGACATTCAAAGTAGGTTGGCGGATACCGAAATGAAGCCAATACATTCAAGTCAAATATTCAAGATTAAGTTTCATCCGCAACCAAGATCGAGCTTCAATGAGAGATCATTAGCTTGGGTATAGTGTTTTAGTTTTTAGGAGTTTATACTTGTGTGCAAATATTTCAAGCTCAATATTATACACACACACATCGTTTTTGTTTTATTTGCTTTCAAGTTTTAGCCACATAAATATGAAACAAATGGATAGAGTTATATACACACATATTCATTTCATGTTTATACGTGCTTGAAATGATTTTATTAAAATCAAGCTTTAATATATTCAAATCAATAAAGCATGTTTATTTGCAAAATTATGTGTTTATGGATTAAAGACTCAATACACTTGAAATATTGAGTTTTCATGTTTTGGGCTATTTTGCAAAATGATGAGTTTTCACATTTAGAAAGTAAAATTTAAAAAATTCTTTTTGAAACATGTTTATAAACATTTCCCAAAGTTTTATATTTTTTAGAATTTATTTGATATTTTTAAAGAGGTTTAAAGTTGATGTTTACTGTTCATATCAAGTCATGTGCACGTTTTAAATCGACTTGCTACAATACCAAGTCGACTTATAAAGTGTTGCGCAGATGGTGTTTTTAATCTGGTTTGTCGACTCATAATATAATAAGTCGACTTATACTATATAAGTCGACTCATATCTGTCATAAGTTGACTTACAATAGAGTCGTTGCACAGTAACGGCTAGTTTTCATGTTTTTGTTGTTTTGTGGTTTTTGTTGACTTTTGCTGGTTTCTTGAGCTTAGTTTTTCCACCCTATATATACCCTTTACCATAAACACTTTAACTAACTCAAGAAAGTTTTAAACAAGTTTTACAAGTGTTTTAAGGGTGTTTAGGGCTTTGTTTCAAGTTTGTTTATATGGAGAAAGTTTCACACAGAGGAGGATCTCAATTTCATCTTTGAGGAGCTCAACATCAATCATTCATCCTCTTTGTTATTATAGAAGTTTTTCTAAACTCCTCATCTAGCTTAATTGTATTATTTGTTTATCTTATATATATTTGCTAGATCGATTTGAGTTTAGATTTCATATTTACTTATTGTCTCACACACAACCATTGAGCTTAAGTATTTTCATACATTGTATGCTTTGGGTTGGTAGTGTGATTGAGTGAGCTTAACTTAGTTCTCATCTTTGTTAGAGGACAAACTATTTTTATTTGTGCTATATTTGTGAGATCATATTATAATACACAAGTACACCGAGAGGAGTATGTGATGAGAGACGGGGTCAATTCCAAGAGGAGTAATGTCAGTAGTAAAGCCTAGGGAGAGGTGGTAAATTTGAGCACTTGAGGAATGTGACACGGGCTAGGCCAACACTTAGAGGGTGTATTGTGTAGTTACAAGTGTGAGAGTTGTAAGATTTTTCGATGAGCTAGAAAACCGGTTGTGTAAACGTTTTCGGTGAACGTTGAAAACCGGTTGTGATATTGAAGATTCTACTCGTGAGTGGGGAGCAGAGACATAGGTCAAGGGTGGTCGAACTTCGTGATCATATTGTGTGTTTGCGATTGTCATTTGCGCACTATCTCATTTGCATCTTGTATTCATGTTTATTTCGTCCTGGTTTAATTACATATCATTGCTCATAACTTGTTGAATATCATACTTACTTGGATAGATTGTTAATAAGTTTTTTAATTGGCATTAATATCAGATTAGATTAGCATATACCCTTTTTACCCCCCTCTAGGGTAATTTCTTTTGGTATCAGAGCTTGGTGCTCTTTGATTTGAGGTTTAACCGCTTAGAGTCAAAGATCCTCGCTTTGCTATATTGCTAATCTAGTTTTGAGATTATTTTCATCTTGCTTGCATTTATAATTATGGATATGCTAAAGTTCACCTAGCTTAGGTTATGCTATTAATATTGCTCCAAGAATTGATAATTTCTCCTATGCACAATAGTGTGTTAGATTTAAACTTTGTGTTAGATCTAGACATTTTGATTTATGAGAAATAATCGATTGTGCTTATATTGTATCCACTTTGGAGAAATCCAAGTGGAGTGAAAATGATAAAATAATGTTTACAATGAATAAGCTTTTGTTAGAATTTTTGCATAATGTATTTGACTCTTCTATTTCTAACAAGTTTGCTTATTTTGATAGTGCTTACAAATTAAGAAAATTTATAGAAGCACATCAAGGTAACTTGGAGGAGATTCGACGCGCTTTGGCGAAATCAACTTCAAGTAAGGGGAGCATCATCATCATGCACTCGGCCACTAGGCGATAGCCCTAATGTGGTATGCGATTCAGAATTCAAAAGTGAATTATCAATTAGTGAACTCGCATGTGCATATGATAGGTTAATGCATGCCTACACAAAGTTGTATAAAATTTTTATTAACTTAAAAAAGCAAGCATGTTGAATTGAAATCCGATCATGAGTTGTTAGCTTCTTAGTTTAATAATATTGCTAAAGAAAATATGATCCTAAAAGAAAACAATGATAAACTTAAATTGGATCATGATTTTTTAACTTCAAGTGTTGCTAATTTAACTCATGAGAAAAATAATGTCATGTTAGAAGTAGAAAACATTAGAAATGAAGTTAGTTCTTTTGCGAATAATTATATATGTTCTACTTCTAATAATAATGCATTTGTGGAAGTAAATGAGTTGAATCATATTAAAAACCACATATCATCTTTAGATTCAACATTAAAAATATGCATTGCAAATAACAATAAGCTTATGGATTTATATGCAAAGTCTCATAAAAATTCTTCTAAGAAACTCACATACTATGCACACGTGTATAACAAAATTTATAAGTGTTCTATTTGCGGCCATAGAGGTCATCTTGCTTAATTTTGTTATAAGGCACAAAAATCAATCAAGACTAACAATGCTTGTGCATCCCATCAAGTTTCATCACATCATACACATACACACGCACACAATGTTCATCATAAGCATGTAAATGTGTATAAATGTGACTATTATGGTCGTTTTGATCATTTGGCCAAATTTTATTTCTATTTAAGAAATGTTTCACATTTGTAAAATGTTTCTAAAAGATCATTTTTATTTGCAAATGTTTCTCGTGCACACTCACAAGGTCAACAAAACAAATGCACCTGTTTTATTGCATTTATTGCAATCGGAAGGGTCACTTGCACAATTATTGTTTTGACCATGTCCGTGCACAAAATGCGCCTAAATATGATCATAACCCTAGGGTTTTGGACTTTATTGATAGGGGTCATGTCCCTAAATTTGCCGGCACAAAAATGTTTGGGTGCCAAAACAAAATTGATTCTATTTATTTTATATTTTTGGATTTTTAGGTTTCATATTTTTATAACAATGTAAATTGATAAGATTTTTAAAACTTGGATTTTTAGGTTTCATATTTTTATAACAATGTAAATTGATAAGATTTTTAAAACCACTCATATTTTCTCTTTAAAAGAATTGATAAGATTTTTAAAACCACTCATATTTTCTCTTTAAAAGAAAGTATTTTCAAATATATATACATTCACATTGTTGAAAAATTTAAAATGGTTTATTTTTGGATTTTTAAACAAAACCATAGTTCATGATTCTTATATGGTTTGTAATCTTAGTTTGAACTATGTATTTTTTTGGTTTAATTTAGTTTGTACTTATGAGATTATTGTAAAATACTTTTATGATGATATTTATGTGTTTAAGCTTATGGATCATCATTTGTGGTTTATAATGTACCTTTATGTGATTAGTGTTTTATGTTTGCTCACATAATTATCATGCTTACATTTCTTTGTGATGGATTGAAACAAGCTCTAAGAGCTTGGTATGGTTGTTTATCTAGTTTTTATTGTCAAAAATGATATTATTGATATTCGTTTGTTTTATCCAAAGTATACCACTTTTTAATCCTTTGTGGATAAAACATATAAATGTTTTAACATTATTAGTTGTTTAATCACTTGTTCTTCAAATAAGATGATTTATAGATTAAGCACGTTTTTGATGTTATTATGAATTAGATCATAATTTATGATTTTATTTGATTGTTTTGATTTTTATTTGGACTTTCATGATTATCATAATTTTTATGATTCTCATGATTTGTTTCCAATTGAAAATATTTTTTCATGATTCTCATGTTTTTCCACTCTTTTGATTATATATATATATATATATAACGTCCTTTCACTTCCCCATTTCTCTCTCTAACTAACTTCCCGCTCTCTGTAACTCACTTCCATCTTCTATCAAGCTTTGATCTTCCATCTTCACATGAAGAACACGACAACAGTTCATTAAAAACCATCCTAACCATCTTCCATCTTCTATGAAGCTTTCATCTTTCATCATCCATCTTTGCAGGAAGAACACAGCAACAATTCAGCGTTGAAAACAACATTCTTTGCAAGAAGAACACAGCAATAATTCATCTTTCATCAAGCTATAAAATTTTAAACCATGAAAAGATTTCACCATTTACAGCAAAAAGTTACAATTTTTATGGTAAAAAACAAACACCTCACATAACTGAATCTAGATTCACTGCAGTGAATCTGGGTTCACTACAGTGAATCGAGATTCACTGCAGTGAATCTAGATTCACACATGTGTGTCTTCGTTTTTCAACTGGTTTCTTCAAAAAACAGGAAACTTTTCAGACTAAAAGGTAAAAATTTTTACCTTTTACAGTAAAAAGTTACGATTTTTTATTGTAAAAAACAAACACCTCACATAACTGGATCTGGATTCACTGCAGTGAATCTGGATTCACTGCAGTGAATCTGGATTCACACATGCGTGTCTTCGTTTTTCAACTGGTTTCTTCAAAAAATAGGAAACTTTTCAGACTAAAAGGTGAAATTTTTCACCTTTTACAGCAAAAAGTTACGATTTTTTATGGTAAAAAACAAACACCTCACATAACTGGATCTGGATTCACTGCAGTGGATCTGGATTCACTGCAGTGGATCTGGATTCACTGCAGTGAATCGAGATTCACACATGCGTGCCTTCGTTTTTCAACTGGTTTTCCAACTGGTTTCTTCAAAAAATAGGAAACTTTTTAAAAAATTGGAAATTTTTTACCTTTTACAACAAAAAGCTACGATCTTTAAGGTTAAAACTAAAACTTTTAGACGAAAAATCAAACTTTAAGGTTAAAACTAAAACTTTTAGACGAAAAATCAAACAAATTTCATAAACTTACCATTAAAACGTCAAAATAATTTAACGATGACAAAGGTTGAAGACGGTGGTTGAAGATGAAGGTTGAAGACGGTGGTTGAAGTTGTCGTGACTTTTTGGATAGGGAGATGTTGAAGAGAGACAGAGAGAGAGAGAGAGAGAGAGTTGTTGTGATTTTGGAGAGAGAGAGAGATATGTTGTGACTTTTGGAGAACTCAACAGACATGCATTCATTACATCTGACAAGTGGCTGTTAATTTTACCTGATTACCCTTATGCAGTTTTAATCTCAGCCATTGGATGAATCAGGATCTTAAGATCCTTATAACACTTTGTCTTAATGATACATATGTAAGTGTTCACTTGATATCTTTTGTATGTGAGTTGATATTAGTGCGTCTCTATATATATGTTTTTACTCACATATGAATGCCTTAGTATTTCATTTCATACATTCTATGAGGCATTTTGATAGGGAGAGCCTTTTTCCCTATATTTGTTTTTATACTCACCTATGCTAATTTATAGGGGGAGCTTACGCTCTCTTATCTTTATTATTTTCTCCATTTTGATGTTGACAAAGGGGGATAAACAAGTTAATTTTGAGTATTTCTTTTATTGCTGTAGTTTTATGCATGAGGATCATAATTTATATATTTATTTGATATCATGCATATTATATATCTTTTTGTGTAGATTATTTGTCATCATCAAAAAGAGGGAGATTGTTAGGTCTCATGTTTATGAGCCTATGGTCTAATCTTGTTTTGATGATTTACAAGCAATTCTTACCATTGTTTGTCTAGTGTTTGTATTTGTTTATAAGGTATTCTAGACAAACATCGATATTGAAGGTTGGATGGAATTAAGCTTAACGATGACATTCAAAAGAGGTTAGCGGATACCGGAATGAAGCTAATACATTCAAGTCAAAGATTTAAGATCAAGCTTCATCTGCAACCAAGATCGAGCTTCAATGAGAGATCATTAGCTTGGGAATAGTATTTTAGTTTTTAGGAGTTTATACTTGTGTGCAAATATTTCAAGATCAATATTATACACACACACACATCGTTTTTGTTTTATTTGCTTTCATGTTTTAGCCACATAAATATGAAACGAATAGATATAGTTATATACACACATATTTGTTTTATGTTTATACGTGCTTGAAATAATTTCATTAAATTCAAGCTTTAACATATTCAAATCAATGAAATCATGTTTATTTGTAAAATTATGTGTTTATGGATTAAAGACTTAATACACTTGAAATATTGAGTTTTCATGTTTTGGACTATTTTGTAGAATGATGAGTTTTCATATTTGGGAAGTACAATTTGAAAAATTCTTTTTGAAACATGTTTATATTCATGTTTATAAACATTTACCAAAGTTCTATATTTTTTAAATTTATTTGATATTTTTAAAAAGGTTTTAAAGTTGATGTTTACTGTTCATATCAGGTCATGTGCACGTTTTAAGTCGACTTGCTACAGTACCAAGTCGACTTATAAAGTGTTTCGCAAATGGTGTTTTTAAACTACTGGGTCAACTCATAATATAATAAGTTAACTTATACTATACGAGTCGAGTCATACCTGTCATAAGTCGACTTACAATAGAGTCATTGCACAGTAATGGCTAGTTTCTAGATTTTTGTTGTTTTATGGTTTTTGTTGATTTTTGCTGGTTTCTTAAGCTTAGTTTTTCCACCCTATATATACCCATTTACCATAAACATTCTAACTAACTCAAAAAAGTTTTAAACATGTTTTACAAGTGTTTTAAGGGTGTTTAAGGCTTTGTTTCAAGGTTGTTTATGTGAAGAAAGTTTCACAAAGAGGAGGATCTCAATTTTATCCTTTGTTTCAACCTCAATCATTCATCCTTTTTGTTATTAGAGAAGTTTTTCTAAGCTCCTCATCTAGCTTAATTGTAATATTTGTTTATCTTATATATATTTGCTAGATCAATTTGAGTTTAGATTTCATATTTACTTATTGTCTCACAAACAACCATTGAGCTTAAGTATTTTCATACATTGTATAATTTGGGTTGGTGGTGTGATTGAGTGAGCTTAACTTAGTTCTCATTTTGGTTAGAGAACAAACTATTTTTACTTGTGCTATATTTGTGAGATCACATTGTAATACACAAGTATACCAAGAGGAGTGTGTGGTGAGAGACGGGGTCAATTCTAAGAGGAGTAACGTCTGTAGTAAAGCCTAGGGAGAGGTGATAAATCCGAGCACTTGAGAAAGGTGACACAGGCTAGACCAACACTTAAAGGGTGTATTGTGTAATTACAAGTGTGAGAGTTGTAAGAGTTTTTGGTAAGCTAGAAAACCGATTGTGTAAACGTTTTTGATGAACGTTGAAAACCGGTTGTGATAATGGAGATTCTCCTCGTGAGTGGGGAGCGAAGACGTAGGTCGAGGGTGACCGAACTCCGTGATCATATTGTGTGTTTGTGATTGTCATTTGCATACTATCTCATTTTCATCTTGTGTTCATATTTATTTCGCCCTTGTTTAATTATGTATCATTGCTCATAACTTGTTGATTATCATACTTTCTTAGATAGATTGGTAATAAGTTTTTTAATTGACATTAATATCGGATTAGATTAGCATATACATTATTCACCCCTCCCCCCTCCCCTAGGGTAATTTCAAGCTGTACACTGCACCCTGGATTGGTGGAACCCCATCTCCAAAGTAAAAAAGACAATCACTAAGTGTCTGGGGTGTCCACTTAGTGTGTGGAGCGCTAGGTGCTAGAGGTGGTAAATGTGGAGTCTTCTGGGGTACTAAATGCTGTGAAGAAGTGGAAGCAGTAGTAGTAGGGTCCTTGCTTCGTGCAGTAACACTCTTCTTCATAATGTCTGCAACCAGTGGTGCATGTCCTACCTTATATTTATCAGTGTCCCGTCCATGTACCCTTACATCCACACAGATCTGGGTGATAAAAAATGGGTAGAGGAGCTAGACTTTCCGATGGTATCTCTGGTCAGGCACTCTCCGCAGCCGTAGTACCCATCCAAGTGTAAATAACCTTTGTAAAGTTGAACCGCTAACCCGCAACAATCTAATATAAAAGTACAAGGTCCCGAAAGCTGATCACTAAGTATGAGGAACTCGGGTAAAGGTCAAACCTAAGGAAGAGATTAAGAGTAATAAACTCTCTCTTAAGTTTGCCTGAGTGAAGGGTCCCTCCAGTATGTGCCCTCCCGCATAGATACTCTACCATCCGATTGTAATCATTGGAGGCAATAGTCAAATTAGCTGAAGCTTGAAGAAAGTTAGGGCTATTCCTAGGGGGTTTGCGAACTCCCAAGATATGACAAATGACCTTGGGGGTGATCATGGCTATAACTTCTACAATATTAGATTGTGTTGTATTCTCACTTGATCTTTCCCAGTTTGCATAAAACTCCATGACAATAGTGGAGTTGGCCATTGTAGATTCCCTAGTCATCATTCTGCTAAGGTTGGCGCTATCAAACAGTTGAACTATAGGTGAAATTGATTATAGTGAACCCTCTCTCATAATGTTTTTGCAAGTTTTAAGATTGGATAGTTCAATTCACTATCTTTTTCCCAAAGCCATGTCTATTATGCAAGAAATTTAGTTACAAATGAAAATTAGGGTTTAAATTATAAGAATGTGACATTTTGCTGTTTAAATTGCAAAATTTTAGCAAGAAAGGGTGTGCCAGTAGCTAATCGATAAGCTACAATAATTTAGTTCTACGTAAATTATCAATCTTTTTGTAAATTTTCACACCAAATTATGTCCAAATGGAACATTGTTCATTTATATCATTTTAACAACCAATAATCCACACAATTGCACCAAAATTTAAGAAGAATTACAAAAAGAACAAGAAAGCTAGAGTTTCGGGTTTATACCTTCGATCCAGGAAAATAAAGAGTTCTTGGGCTGATTTGTCATTGAGAACTTGAATAGATGTCAAATAGCTCGTCGAATGGTGAAAAAATGATTGTTTTGAGTGTTGGATTCAGGGGGGCATCGGGGCTAATCAGTTAGCTCTGATATTTTTTTTTGTTAGGCTCAGCCTTAGCTAGGAGTGAGCATAGTTCGGTTCAAACTAAACAAACCGACCGAACTGGCCGAAATTTAACAGTTCGGTTTGGTTTTTATTATAGTTCAGTTCGGGTCGAGTTAAAGTTTTTTCAACCCGAACCGATCGAATTGTATTACCCATTATAATTACTATTTACATCCGCTTAAACCAGACCCATTATAGTTCATATAGCATTACTTCTCTGCAGGTTGATATATTTTTCTCTCACGCGACCTGATAGCGATAAAATACCCCAACAATAGTATCCTCTCTAGTTCTAGGGCTTTTCATTATCTCTAGTTCTCTATCCCTCTCTATTACATATTCGCTTCTTCTACTTTGAACCAATCCACTTTGGAGGTAAGAAACTTAAACTATAATGTTGATTCTAACATATTCATGATTTTTCTCCTCGATTGATACATTTGTGGATTAGACTTCTCTTTGGACCAGTCTTATAATTTTATAGAAACTATACCCAACATCCAAGTTATTACATATTTTTTATTTACTTTGTCTATCAAATTGAGATCACTTTTATTCTTTATGTAAGTTTTCTCTAAAAAAATTATGTAATCTTTGGTAGGAATAAGATTTTGATTTCTACATCTAATATTCAGTAGCATTTAATAGTTTATGAATTTTAATAAATTAAAGTGTAAGAGACATCTTTCTTCGTCAACAAATTAGAGGTGAAATTAAATTTGGACATAACATTTGTACCTAAGTGAAAACCGAATAAACCGATCCGAATCGAACCAAATCGAACCGACTTGAATTGGTTCACTTCGATTTTGAATGATAGGTAGTTCGGTTCAGTTTGGCCAAATTTGGCCAACAACCGAACCGACCGACGGATTGCACAGCCCTAGTCTTAGCCTGTGAGAATTATTTTCAGCAATATTTTTTCTCTTTAATTGGGCCTTGGCCGAGTTAGGCTTGGAAAGATGTGAAAAAACTCTTTATTTATTTATATGGGCTAATTTAAAAGAGAAGAGGAAGATACATTTTTTCATTTTCTTTTCTTTTTTTTCAAAAATAATGTGGTTTATGAAGAACCAACACTTCCTCTTCTTCAATTGTAGAAAATTCTAAAAAAATGTTTTAAACGTTGATCATTGATTTTGAAAATATCACTACTTTTAGGATTATCTATCATAATTGCTCCGTGAGAGAAAACTTGTTTAATAATATATAGACCAGTCTATTGTGATCTCAATTTTCTGGGAAAAAGATAAAGTCTTGAGTTATAAAGCAGAACTTTTTGTCCCAGTGTAAAATTCTTCCACATTGTTGCATTATCATGAAAAATATTTATTTTCTCTTCATAAAATTTTGAATTTATATACATGCATCATTTTTAATCTCTTCTAATTTATTTATTTGGAGCATTCTTATTTTTTCTGTCAAGTTTAAATCAAAATTAAATTGCATGATCACCCACATAGCTCGATGTTCTAGTTCAACTAGAAGGTGACACACCTTTCTAAAAATGAGCCGGTATGGACACATTCCCAAATTCATCTTAAATGCAGTTCAATAAGCCCATAACGCATGCTCAATTTTGTAGGGTTGAAAAATTAATGTTGGGATTGATTTTCTTGTTTTAAGAAATGGGTTTGATCACTTGGTACGAAACCTTACCATCACTCACACTCTCTCTCGATTACAGAGGAAGAGAAGATTAATTCAGCTTCTCTTTTGTTTAAGATAGGTTCTAGGTGGCGAAAGGATGCTCCCCCCGATGCTTGAGTCGAGCTTGCATCCCATTGACGATCAAACCAAGATTGCTAGAGCTTCTGAACTTTGTTAGCCGGCTGGAATCGAGGTTCGTACTCCGGATCGACATGCAGAAACTTTGATCTCTGATGCTTCTCTAAGTCCAAGCTTGAAAATATCCAATTGATTGATAATCCACCTTTTCCTATGTAGCCATCGATGGCTATTTATAGAGTTTTAAGCACGTAACCGACGTGCTACAATAGTGGAGTCGTGGGCGTAACTGATGCACTGAAATTGTGAAGTTGTGGCGTAACTGACTCCTTGAATTTAGTCCACGTGGCTGACTGGGTCTTCATGACCGTTACAACCTGATTTAATGCGGGTGATGAACTTCACTGCGTTGGCGAACCTCGTTTTTGATGTCAAGCCTCGCTGCATGGCGAGCCTCATCTTTGACGTTGAGCCTCGCTGTGTGGCAAGCCTCGTGAGCTTTAATAATGAGCTTCGTCTTCACTGACGAGCTTTAAATCTGATGACAAGCTTTATTTTCATTGACAAACTTCACCTCTAATGATGAACTCCGAACCCCGTATCCAATGACGAGCTTCAAACCTCGTATTCAATGACGAACTTCATCTTTGATAGCTAGAGTCCAACTCGTGTCCAATGACGAGCTTTGAACCCTGTATCCACTAGTCAACCTCGAACCTCGTATCCAATGACAAGCTCTGAATTCCATATCCACTAGCGAACCTCGAACCTCGTATCCAATGCGAGCTCCGATCCTCGTAGATCCGTTTCATTCAATAATGAACTTTATCTCTCAATGTAGATCCTCGTAGATCCGTTTCGTTCTCGAGGTTGATCTTTTCTAAACAACGAACCTTGTTTCTGATTGAAAATGGTTTGTTTCCCTGACCCTTCTTTTCATCTTTCGAATTTTGACATTTTTTTAATACCTACAAAACCCCCTTCAAAGTTTTCAGACTTGAATCGGGTTGTATGTAGTCTGAAATACTTTGAATAGGTATCTCGAACTTGAGGAGTTTATTTCACGAACCTGGTTTTGTCATGAACCTCTTGTTTGCGAAAGTTACTTTGTGGTTCGTTCTGGAGTTTGTCCCTTTATACAAGCCTTGTCAGAATAACCAACGTCTGACAAATGACTCCTCGCAGCTTCGTCAGCATCACTGCTATGCACCTTTCACAGACCTAGCGAATAGTTGCCAGCTGGCGATTGGAAATCCACGTGAATCCCATCCGTAGATCTTGTTGGGGAGAGATCTCGTCAAACAACCCTAATTGAAGATCACGACCCTTGATTCGACCCTTTTCCCGCCCCTATAAATAGGGTATCATAATATGAGAAGTCCTTTCTTCTCTCTTCATCGTTTGGGTTATCTGAACTCCTTCTCTTCTCAAAATTCCGATCTTTGTTTCTTCGCAAGCCCTTCAAATGAAATCAATGGCCCCTAAGACCGCTATAGACCGAAGCAAGAGTAAGGACAAAAAGGTTGCTGACTCTTCGCACGAACCTGACATTCTATCCAGCTTTTCAGGTAATAGATCTTAAACGCATGATTTGCGTTCTGAGGGATGCCAACCTTGTCTATTTTAGACTTGGGTTTCTTGAGGAAGGTGAACAGTTTCTTCTAGACTCATCATAAAGATACGTCTTTTTGGCTGGATGAGTTTCGTCATCGATGATTCTAATCTTTATGACTTGTTTCGTCTTTCGATGAGCCTTATTCGCGAGTTGCACTTCACATGTCCAACGTCATTGGCTATTTTGATGAGGGTCATCCTCTAGAATTGTTAAACGAAATTCATTTATATGATGAGCTTCGTCTTTTCATCGACCACGTTCATTGGGTTGGTTAACTTCGTTTTCAGATGATGAACTTTATGTTCCCCAATGAATCTCGTTGAACTGGTGAACCTCGTTGTCCCTGTCGAGGTTGAATGAGCTTGCTTGGCCAATGAAGTTTAACACTTCGTTGTAACACGAGGTTCATCATTCGAACAAATTTCGACGTTCGTCGCCAGAATGACCTTCGTATTATTTGGCCGTGACTGCTGCTTGAGACTAATCTTGTTTGTCTTTTTGTGCAGTCACATATCCTTCTACTCCACTTCCCCAACGTGGTGATCTCGGAGCGGATGGTACTTAAACAACTGCAATTCATCCTCATTACTATGCCCTTGAGAGCATTCCTTTGTTCGGAGAACGGGGGCTAGAAGAAGTGGATCTTCTTTCTGACCCTTTAGTTTCCACATTTAAGCGTATGATCACTGATGCTCCCTTAGAGTCTATCAATCGTGAACCTATTGTAAAGCATGTTCTCTTATTCGGAGACTCTTCAGAGGATCCTGACTTGCTGGATATCGGGACATATGAATGGCTTAGAACTGTAAACGGGCAAAATTTGTTCTTACCTCGGATGGAGCGTGACGTTTCCCTTACTGCTTTGAAGATTGTCTCGGATCCCAGGAGAATGGACTGGGGTTTAACCCCAGTACAAGATGGGGTCATATGTGGCCACTTTTCTCGTAGCGTTGCCAAGATAGATAGTGGTGGTCGTTACATCACCGGATTGCACCCTGGGCTTTTCCAAAAAGAACTCCCGATTGGTGAGACTGCTGAAGAGGCTAACACCTTTGGTCGTGCGTTCTTTAGGAGAAACGGTCAATTCCCTGCTAAAGACTTTAGAACTCCAGGCTGGTCTCATTGGAGTCCTACACAATGGTGACCTCGTATCACCGAATACATTTTGCAGGAGAACCAAGAAGACCTACAAAAGTTTGGTTTTTATGCGCCCATCAGAGCGACACAATTCGGGTTGATCAATAACCCCCACTAGTTCTTTGGTATTTTGGAGTTGTATAACCCTACAACCCGTACTTTCTTTACTCCTGATAGAGAGATAGGGATTGCTCTTCATGAGATGGAAGAAGTCTCTGGGCTGCCAAACGGGAATTATCCGTATGAGGAGTATATCCCGGGTCAACAGGAGTTAGTTGCTCTAGAGAAGGAGCAACCCCAAGTAGTAGAGACCTTCTGGGAGTTAATGTGTCATTACCACATTTGTATGAATATGGAAGGGCGGCTCAATAAGAAGGGTGAGAGACTCATCAGCCATAGCATCTGGGCTCCATATCTCTTTAAGAACTTGAAACATAAAAATGACCCCGTGGTTCCCTTGGGTCCTTGAGACGCGAGTGAATTATCACGACGGGTACTTACTTATCCTCCCATGCATCGGGTATCGGATTCAGATGACCAAGGTTACCCTGTTGATACCACCTTTGAGAGTTACTTCTTTCAAGGTGGAGAGCCTATTTCTTTCAAGGCTTTGCTGGCAGGGTATCTCATGCTATGGATCCATCAAGTCATCGTTGTTTCTGGAAGTTTCGACTTGCTGCCAATGGAAGTGGTGTTCCCTGCCGTATGTTTAGCGCACGGCCATTCTTATGCCCTTTTTTCTGCCATGATCGCTCGCATTCATTATGGATTGCGGAGTTTATGTTACTAATTTTGTCGAGGTAACGAGAACCCAAAGGTGGGGCTGCCCTACACCTATTTCATGGCCTGGGTTATCCTACATTGTTCGACTCTTATGGGTACGCCTTCTGCTTGTACAGAGGGTGAAGTCATTCCCTTCATTCAGAGGTTGGAGAATTTAGACTGGGAGCACCATTACTTGGCCTTGGTACGGCGCATTCTTTATGACCACAAGAGATGGGAATTCAATCGTTGTTTCCCTCATTTCCCCGGAACCAGCTATGGACAGGCCATCGTGGATGCATCAAATGGTCGGGGTTATTGTTTCCCTCATTTCCCCGGAACCAGCTATGGACAGGCCATCGTGGATGCATCAAATGGTCGGGGTTATTCTTCTCTATCACTTGGCTGCTTCATGTGGCTTATGAATATCTGTCCTGGGTATCATATTTATCGTTTCGGCCCAGTATGTGTGTTGGAACCCTACCTGCCTTGTCGCTTCGCTTGATAATTCGGTTGTACGTTGGTAATGCCAATACTCAAGTGATATCTGAGGGTTGTAGCTTAATCATTGGGGCCAGAGCTTGGTATTGGACTATTGTCGGTGGCACAGGTGTTCGTTTCTTGCTTCCACCAAAAAATCCATAGCTTCGGACCACACTTGCTTATTGCAAGTGGCATTGCATGGCAAACGTAGAGATTCCTAACTTCAACGTAAATTCTTCGGGATTGTGTTATATCCGACGCCGGTACAGATCCGGGAATGCTTCCAGGCGAAGCCGTATACCAGGGCTCAAAGAGTTCTTGCATGCTGAAGAGAGTGTTGGGGTAGAGGAAACCACTCCTCCTAGCCCTCATGAGACTCAGGAAGAGGTAGACGTGGCTTTAAATGAGAGTGCATCTCGTAGATCTCCTCATGTTGACGAGTATGGGAGTCACATGTCTGCTGCTTCCGATGGTGGATTTGAGGATTTTGCCCCCATGAATGAGCCTTGCGAGCCTGCTCCACATGGATCTACTGCTGAAGGCTCTCATCGACAATCCCCAGTTCTTGAGGAACCATATCCCGACAAAGGGATCACTGGTATGTCAATTTTGACTTGTGTTAACTTTGACTTGTTTACCTCTGATACTTCTTATTCAGAACAAACTGCAGAAGAAGAGGCCCCCAAACAAGTGGGGGAAAAGTCTAAGGAAATAGGGTGAATGTGCAAGTCTAAACGCGTCACCAAAAAACCAAGGCGTAATGTTTCTCCGCCCATGACTCCTTTGATAGAGTCACTTAATGTTGAGACGGATTCGGAGCTTGAGGATGAAGTTCCTTTAGCTCGACTCCGCCTCGGACTGCATTCGGCACCGAGTACTCACATCAAAGACGCTCCCATCAATCCTGGTAAGATAGAGGTATAGTTCTTTACCTTTCTGGGTTTCTAAGATACTAACGACTTTGTTCACCATGCTTAGTTGTTTCAACAGATTCCACTGCCTTTACCGATGCAGGTATCGAGGCGAGACATGCTTCTGATGACCCTGCTAAAAGTAGGATACCTCTAAGTTCAGCTATGGAATTAGGCCCAGTTGATAATCCGACTGTTGACTTTGAAGAAGCTGAGGGAAATGAATCTGCTCCAACCACCATAGCTGAAGCTGAAGCCACTATGGATACAAGTGTTGTGCCTACCAGTTCCATTACGACGATTGAGACTTGCGTCGTACCAAGTACCATAGTCATTGCTGCTCCTACCACTACTGCAATGGTTGCTACAACCACTGACGCTCCCACCGTGTGCCATGTGCCGCCAGTCTTCACAGCAGCTAGAGTTTCTTCTGCCGCTACTCATGCAACAGTGTCCTCTGGTAGCATACATGCTTCTCCTCCATCTTCGACGAGAAATTTTGCCATATCAAAAATATCGGAGAACTTTCTCAGCATCCTGAGAGAATCTTCCGTTCAGGTTTTGGACCATGGAGGGAATTTTGCAGACGTTAAAGAGGTGTTGGTGCCCTTCTTGGACTTGATGAAGAGTTTGACCTTTGATCTTGCAGTATTACCGTATTGGTTGCACCTGACTAAGGTTGAAGATCTTTTCAATCAATAGCAAAATTTTCGATCCCGGTCTCTTTACCCTTTGGCTGAGGAACGGGCCATGCAAACTATGCGGCAAAGGGATGACTCCTTATTTGAACTTAACCATCAATTGCTTGAGACTAAGCAACGGATTAAGGAGTTCAAAGAGATTGAAGAGAATTTGTCCCGAGAGGGTAGAAAGGTTACAAATGCTGAACTTCAAAAGAAACGTAAGGTCGAGCATCTTCAAGCTCAAATCAAGGCTCTTCAGGCCCAACTGGCAAAGGCTGAACCTGAATTGGCAGGCATGACGGATATCAAGCAATTGTTATACCCTAGAGGGGGGGTGATTAGGGTCTTATGCTAATCTAATCCCGATTAAATACTAATTAAAAATTATATTGATCAATTAGTTCTTGCAAGAGATAGATATGAATAAGAACGATAAGAATAAGCACAAAAGAAATATACGCTAAGCAAACACAAACACAAGATATGTTTACGAGGTTCGGTCCCCACGACCTACGTCCCCGCTCCTCACCTCGAGGAGATATCCACTATCACAATCCGGTTTGGAAGCCGGGACTTCTACACACTCGGTTTACAAGATCACCAAAAACTCTCACACTACACAAACACTATGCAATCACACTTTACACACTAAGTGTAGGAACCTAGCTCGTGTCCTCCTCCTCAAGTGCTCGGATGCAACCTCTCCCTAGTTTCGTCAACCGATGCCACTTCTATTGGATTCGACCCCGTCTCTTGCCTCACACTTCTCTCGGTGTACAAGTGTATTACAACTGATTCTCACTAATAAAGATTAAATACAATGATTTGTTCTCAACAACAAGTGAGAATGCAAATGAAGCTCACACTCACTAAATCACACCCCACAACCCACACTATATAGTATGAAGATTATTAATCTCAATATGTGTGTGTGATAATAGTGAATGAAAATAATACAACTCAATAAATATAGCTAATGAAATGAAAATAAAATAGTAAGCTATATAAGAGTTTAGAAAAACTTCTCAAACAAGAAGAACAGTAGATGATGATCCCAATAGGATTTGAAAGCCACTTCTTGTTGTAGGAAAACTTCTTTTGAAACAAACTGATGAAATCAGCTTAAACAGCTCTTTTAAACACACTTAAGATTTTGTTAAACACAAAAACTTGGATACGGAAAAAGAGCAGCAATGGGGTATTTATACACACTCAAATATCAGCCAAAAAACCAATCTTGAAAAGACTAAAAAACCCCCAGAGAGCCGTTGTAAAACTAGCCGTTAAAAACCAATGATGGAATCGGCGGTCGACCGTGGAAATCTCGCGGTCGACCGCGAGGCACAAAAATGCTGAGAACAGGGTTTTAAGACTGGCGGTTGACCACGGCGGTCGACTGCGAAAGTCTCTAGATGGTTCACGGTCGACCGTGAGCACATAAAAATAATGCTTTGAAAATATGCTGTGGGCGGTCGACCGCAAACTGATACAGCTAATATGACAGGTTTTTGGGCAGATTTGAAAATATTTTAAAAATAGTAAAATAATTCCAAAAATAGTAAAACTTGAGGAAAAGTTTCCAAATGATAAAATGAACATGTTAGAAAAATAATTTTTAGAAAAATAATTTTCATTTTTAAAAACACACTGTTTTTTAAAAGTGTTCGTAAAACCTGTATTTTACGAATATGAAATTTTTGATATGACTCATATTGTAACAACGTTTGATGAAAAATCATTTATATGATAGAAAACGTCAAAAATCGTGTTAAGTGTACATATATTGAGCTTAAATATAAACATACAATATATGTAAGTAAACTACTCTTATACCTAGGTAATTCCACACATATGAACTTGAATCTTTAACGCTTGATTGTCGTGTGTTGAAATACCTGTAAAGAGAAACATAACAATAAAACTAGAGAATATATTAGCGATAAATTGTTTGACAAATCATCATCAAAACTATAGGGTCAACAAAGCAGACATTGGCTTCAAAACAAATGCAGCATCAACCCTTGCTTCAAGCTGAAATTGATCGAATGGAGCAGCTAGAAAAAGCTGTAAACCACATGAGCGTCTATTCCGATGAGGAGCTGCATAGACACGCTTTGGCTGATGTTGAGGCAGAAAACCAGGAATCCATAGCTAAGCTCGCTGAGGAAATTCGTTAGATTGCTGGGTCTATTTAGTTCCTCTTTTATCGGACTTTTGTAACCCTCTTCTTCATATTTTTTTTATAAAAGTAGAATTTCGAACGTCTTTGTTCACTAACTCTACTTTGCACCTCAATGCGTAATCTAATGCCAAAGTTCATGAACTTCGTTGTTTTGTGATTTACGATTTGAAGTACGAACCTTGTTACTTTGATACGGAGTTGGATTCGAATTCCAATTCGTATTCGACGTAATTAAGTTCTAATCTCATTCAGTTAATCCTCGGCATTTGAATCCAATTATCGGAATGACCTTCGTGGAAGACGAGGTTCAAATCCGATTTCAATCGAGTTCTCAATATTCGAGTAAAATTCAAGGAACGACCTTCGTCGAAGACGAGGTTCGGATCCAATTTTGATCAAATCTCAATACTCAAGTATAGCTAGAGGAACGACCTTCGTCAAAGATGATGTTCGGATTCCAAATTCGATCAAGTTTTGACACTTGAGTATAACCAAAGGAACGACCTTCGTCGAGGACGAGGTTCGGATCCCAAATTCGATCAAGTTTCAACACTTGAGTCCAATAGAGGGATGACCTTCGTCGAGGATGAGGTTCGAATCCTCATTCAATCGAGTTTCAATACTTAAATCCAGTTTGAAACAGCGATCCTCGTTATTCTTGACTTAGGAACGCATTCAATCGAGTTTCAATACTTAAATCCAGTTTGAAACAGCGATCCTCGTTATTCTTGACTTAGGAACGAGAATAAATCTCGTTGAACGACGTGGTCCAGTTTGAAACAGCGATCCTCGTTATTCTTGACTTAGGAACGAGAATAAATCTCGTTGAACGACGTGGTAACTTTTAACAGTTCCAAGACTGTTGATCCACAAGAATCCGTCGTTTCATCTCGTCAACGTTAAGTCTTGAGTACTTAATGCATCGTTTCGAGCTACGTTTTCTTTGGTGTTAATTATGAATGCAATTGATTGCGCCGCTTCGTTCTCAACACCTTTTGGCGATTCGGTGCTTAGGGATTCGTATAACGCATCCCAGCCACTTGGTTGGCTCTTTTACCTATAAATAGGCAGTCGCTTTTCGAGAGGATCCATCTTCCTCTTCTGTGCCTTGTTTCCAAAATGATTCGGATGAAACGAACCACTTTAAGACTTCCACGTTTGCTTCCTATTAGACTCCAAGCTCCAATGATCATCGCTGGTGAGGTAGACAAAATTGATGACTTTGTCGCTTCAGGTAACTCTTCTGACCTGGTCTCTGATCTTTTAGTCTTCATAGTAGTTCGCTCATTTGAGGATTTCTCAGTGCTCCAGAGTTGAAATCGGGACATGTTTCATCAACTTGTTGGACTTTTGAATGTAATCTCGAAGAGATATCTTAAATTCAAATATGCTTGCTGTTTTGACATGTCATGTACCCCCAAGCATGTAGTCCCTTTGCTAGACTTCGGTCTATGTGGCAGCTTCACAGGCTCAGTGAAGTGCTTCTTTTAGGAGTCAGCAATAATGTTAGTGTCGTCTTCACGTTCTGCAGAGATGGGAGAAGTGTTGATCCTATGCTTAGAGCTTATGGTGTTTCAATTAGTAGTCAGTTTACCCAAGTAGGTAAACGTGTGCTACAAGCACCAAAGTTAAAAGTTGGGTATGGGGAAGACTTCATGCCTAGGAACGAAAGATGGAACTTCAACAACAAGACACCGCGTTTGCTGCGGACGAGGCTCGTAGTGCAATCTCGAAGGTCGTCAAAAAACTTGTAACTGAACTTCGTACTGTAGTCCGAATGTTGTCAAAAGAACTTGTAACCGAACATCGTATTGTAGCTGAAAGAACTTGTAACTGAACCTCGTATTGTAGTTCGAGTCTTCTAAGTTCAATCTATGTACTTTGAGTTTCTGTATCTTCAATTACATATGAATAAAATTTATATTTTATCCACATATTGTTCTCTTGCATAACTGAAGCATTCTAACTTAGGATTTTTAGCAAACCCTCAGCTGTCAACGGACTTGGATGGTCTTTACCAACTGCCGTTTGAGTTGGACTAGCCATACTTTTTCCCTCAGTATGATGAGTTGTCAAAGAGTTTCTCTTAGACTTCAATGTTAAGATTTATCTTCTATCCTTAGTCACTTCTAGACCCCAAATCAAGTGTATGATAACGAGGTTCAAAATATAACTAAGTATTAAGGACGAATTCAACACATGGCAGACTCGTCGGGAAAATGAACGTCATTTTGTAAAAATGGAGACGTTAGGAAAATCAAGTTGTTTAATGACTTAAGATAAAGAAAACCAAGGCTCTTCACTTTGGTAAACCAATGTTGGAAAACGCACGTCATTAGGGAAAATGACGACGTTAGGAAAATAACATCGTTCAGTGACTTTAGAAGTATGACGATGTTAAAAGAAACGAAGACACATCACTTGGTAGGCCTAAGTTAGGAAAACGAATGTCATTTGAGAAAATGACGACATTAGGAAAATCACATCATTCAGTGACTTTTGAAGTATGACGATGTTGGAAACGAAGGCACATCACCTGGTAGGCCTCAGTTAGGAAAACGAACGTCATTTGGGAAAATGACGACATTTGGGAAATGCATCGTTCAGTGACTTTAGAAGTATGACGATGTTGGAAATGAATGCACATCACTTGGTAGGCCTATCATTTGGGAAAATGATGACGTTTGAGGAAAATCACATCGTTCAGTGACTTTAGAAGTATGACGATGTTGGAAACGAATGCACATCACTTGGTAGGCCTAAGTTAGGAAAATGAACGTCATTTGGGAAAATAACGACGTTTGAGGAAAATCACATCATTCAGTGATTTTAGAAGTATGACGATGTTGGAAACGAAGGCACATCACTTGGCAGGCCTAAGTTAGGAAAACGAACATCATTCGAGAAAATAACGATGTTAGGAAAATGCATCGTTCAGTGACTTTAGAAGTATGACGATGTTGGAAACAAATGCACATCACTTGGTAGGCCTAAGTTAGGAAAACGAACATCATTTGGAAAAATGACGACGTTTGAGGAGAGCAACACATCACATAGTAGGTTATGTTAGCCCTTATGTTTTGATGATGTTTTACAACCACCATTATCGGTACTAATGGCTTATTAAGTACAAATGTAGGAAATTCATATATCAAGCTTGTTAGTGCCACTAATGGAGGATTGGATGAAATATGCGCTACAACGATGATATCCAAAGGAGGAGGAGGCATAGTGATGAAGCAACGTTATTTCAAGAACAACAAATTCAAATAGAAGCTTCATCCAACTCAAGCTATATCAAGACTCAAGAATTGTATTCTATGTGAGGATATTAGCTAGTTTTTATTTTTCTCTCTAGTGGTAGAATGTAGGCAAAGAGTTATTGATTTCACTTGAAGCTATTGGGATATCACACACACGTTTTCATACTTATGTTTTTAAGCATTTTTCATAAAATACTATTTCTTACAAGTATGAGGACCTATTTGTAAAATTCCTTTTTCTAAACAATTTGTTTTTAGTATTAAAAACATTTTACAAAGTTTCACAATTTTCAGAAGTCAAATGAATATTTTACAAATTGTTAAAATGAGTCAAAAATAGTTTTTTGGAATGTATCAGAATGCGGTCGACAGCACCGGTCGACCGCACCGGTCGACCGCACCTGTGTTCATTCGTCAGTGGGCAGCATAGAGTTTGTCGGTCGACTGGTGCGGTCGACCGAGAGCTCGATATTTCCATCGGTCGACCGCGCCGGTCGACCGAAGAAGTCTCTGCTTGATTCTGAGTTTCGGATCAGGATCGCGGTTGACTGGAAATTTCGTCGGTCGACCGCCAAGCTTTTCAAACAGTAAATTTTATCCTTTTTTCGGCGCCGCTTAGTACAGATCTCAGCGACGTTTGGTTCCAGATTTTGGGGGATTAAGGGATGGGTTTAAACAGCTGTTTTTCTCCTATTTAAACTCAACCTCTTCTTCTTCCTCAGTATCCCAGCTTTTGCAAAAACCAGAGACGTTGTTTTCACTGAGCAAAATTTTCAAACCTGTTCTTTCTGTGTTTTGTGTGTTCACTTCCCAGCTTCAGTGTGCTCTTTCTCTTTGCCATAGGGATGTTGTAAAGAGAGAGTCTTACACCATTTCTACTATTTTGTGAGTGTGATCTTGTGTAGATCAATTGTGTGGGAGTGATCTAGTGAGATCAACTGTGTAGTGTGAGATCGTGAGGGGATCGTTGTGTAGACGAAGTTCCGGCTTCCAAACTGGGTTGTGTAGTGGATTTCTCCTCGAGAGTGGGGAGCGGGGACGTAGGTCAGCGGACCGAACCTCGTTAACATATCGCGCGTCATAGGATAACGATTCCTAACCCTATCTCCTCTATTTTGATTGCATTAGAATACTGTGGTTTGCTTATCTTAATTTTATTGCATAATTATAGCCTCTTGACCATAATCACCCCCCCCCCCCTTAGGGTCCAACAGGTTACTATTAGAAGACAATCAACCATCAGAGATAGAATTAACACAATAATAGTCCCACTATCCTATTGAAGAGGATTAGTGAGGGAAATTTGGAGGAGATGGAATAAAGAAATCATTACCTTTATTTGCTTCTTCTCCCGTGGCAAGGTACATTTGATGATGAAGTCTACGGGTAATATTTCTTTAGAAATTTACCATTAATAGGCATCATAAGTTTGTCGCCATTTTGAGTGATAAGACGATAGGCTCCATTTGAGTAAACAGTTTCTACTACAAATGGCCCTTCCCACTTTGGGTCAAACTTTCCTTTCTTCTTGGAGTTCAAAATCATCGGGCTCCGAGCTGCAAGAACTATGTCGCCTTCCTTAAATGTGCGGTATTTAACCTTCTTAGCAAATGCTCTGGAAATCCGAGCTTGATAAAGCTCAATGTGTTGCTGAGCCATTAGCCGCTTTTCATCAAGCGCTTCCAATTCTTCAAGACGTCAGTGATGACTCTCTTCCGTCGTCATACCAATTGCGAGTGTTATCCGCAAAGAAGGAATTTGGATCTCTAATGGTAATACAACTTCACATCCGTATACCAAGGAATATGGTGTCGCTCCTGTCGGTATTCGAACCGTTGTGCGATAAGCCCACGTACAAACTCTGACCCAATTTCTCGTTCCAATCTCTTTTGTTCGTTGAAACCACTTTAGTGAGAATTCTGACGATGGTCTTGTTAAATTCTTCTGCTAGCCCGTTAGCAGCAGGATTATAAGACGTTGAAGCCAAATTCTTGATCCTGAATTTGTCACAGAATCGGGTGAAAGCTTGGCTAACGAATTGGGGCCCAATGTCATGAATGATACGTCTCGGAATGTCGTACCTATATATGATGTGATGTTTTAAGAATTTAACAACATCACTCGTTTTGACTTCTCTCAACGGGATTGCTTCTGTCCATTTAGAAAAGTAATCAGTTATCGCCAAAATGAAGCGATGTCCTTTGGAAGAGGGTGGTGTCACTGGGCCAACAATATCTATTCCCCACATTTCGAAAGGCCATGAAGTGGTTGAAGGATGAAGATGCTCGGGTGGTTGATGCATGTAATTAGCATGTATCTGACAAGCGTGGCATCGTTTGGCATAAGCAACAGCGTCTTGTACCATGTTAGGCCAAAAATAATCCAATCTAGGTAGTCAGTCCCACAACTTAGGACCGGGCTGATGAGCTCCGCAGATGCCGCCATGAGCCTCTTTAAGGGCTTCTTTTGCTTCTCAATTTGACAAACAGCGAAGTAAAAGTCCATCGTACGACTTTCGATACAAAATCTGGGATTGAGAATCATAGTAGAATCTAGGTGCTCGTCTACGAATAGATTCTATTTCTTTGATGTCTTTAGGCAATAAGCCGTATAAGACATAATCGATGATTGGAAATCGCCAATCTTTAGGTTCAAGTGTTGAAGGTTCCGCTTCAACTGCATTGATCTGCAGTGCATACTTCGATTTGAATAATTATTTGTTTGTCACTGTGACCTGCTGGGTAGTTCTTTCAGGTAGAGCTAAGGTAGCCGCAAGTAGCGCCAATGCATCAGCATAGATATTCTTGAGACGGGGCACATGGTCAATGTAGAAGCCCTCAAAGGAATCGGCCAATGCGATTGCTACGGCAAGGTAAGGAATGAGGTCCTCATTCCTAACCTCATATTCTCCCTTCATTTGATTAACAATGAGTTAAGAATCACGTATGCTTCTAAGTGTTTCACCCCCAATTGTTTGGCTATATCCAAGCCAACCAACAAAGCATTGTATTCCGCCACATTGTTAGAACACGACTCTGTTAAAGAAACGGCACGTGGGAGTATGTGGTTTTAGGGAGAGATAAAGACAACCCCCACTCCAGCTATAATCCGACCAGTAGAACTTGTCCTTGCTGCACCATCGAAGTACAATTACCATACTTGTTCTCTAGAGACGACGTTTGCTTCATATGTCTCATCAGGTATGTCCTGGTATAATTCGGCATTTTCTTTTAGCGGGTGATTAGCCATAATGTCACAAATAGCCTGACCTTTCACTGCTTTTTAGGGTTTAAAGTGGATGCCATATTGGGAAAGCAATAAAGCCCACCTGGCGAGTCGCCAGTTCAATGCACTGGGCTGTGTCATGAATACCCGAATAGGATTGACCTGAGAAATGACATGTATGGTTTGCCCAACCAAATAATGTCGCATTTTCTAAACCGTGAAGACCAGCGCTAAACATCCCTTCTCAATGAGAGGATAATGAGGTTCAGCATCCAATAATGTCCTACTAAGATAGTAGACGGCTTGTTCATGCCTATTTTCATCATATTGTGCCAGGAGCCCTGCTAATGCATGATCTGTAGCCCGAATATATATCAAGAAAGGTTTACCTGACTTTGGTGCGACCAGTATCGGTAGATTGGAGAGATATTGCTTAATCTCCTCGAACGCTTTCTGGCAAGCCTCGTCCCACGTAAAGGATACTCCTTTCTTCATTAATTTTGAGAATGGTTGGTATTTCCCGGATAGGTTAGAAATGAACCTGCGAATATATGCCAATCGTCCTTGTAAGCCTCAAAGCTCCTTAAGATTCCTGGGAGGTGGTAGCTCTTGGATGACCTTGACTTTATCTGGGTCCAAACGAATTCCGTTAGCCGTGACTACGAACCCGAGAAATTTACCACTAGCCATTCCTAAGAATGACTTAGTTGGATTCATCTTGAGCTGGTGCGCCCGCATAAGATCAAACATTGTTTTCAAGTCGTGTAAATGATTTCCCTTGTCATGACTTTTGACAACCAAGTCATCAACATAACATTCCACGGTCTTTCGTAGATGTTTTTAGAAGATAGAGGTCATAGCGCGTTAATAGGTGGCGCCCGTATTTTTCAACCCAAAGGACATTTCTGTATAACAGTATATCCCTGAAGGTGTTCGAAAGGATGTATGCTTTTCATCATCAGGATACATTTTGATTTGGTTATACCCTGAGAATCCATCCATAAAAGACATCCTCTCAAACCCACATGTATTGTCAATAATGACGTCCGTGATAGGTAACGAAAAATCATCTTTAGGACAAGCCGAATTCAAGTCACGGAAGTCGATGCACACTTGAATCTTCCTGTTCTTTTTTAGGATGGAGACAATGTTGGCCACCCAATCAGGATGTTGCTCTTCGCGGATAAATCCTGATTCGATGAGCTTTTTGACTTCAGCTTCAATTGCTTCCATGATTTGGGACCAAAATCGCCTTTGCTGTTGTTTAACAGGCTTGATGTCTGGTTTGATATTTAATTGATGCATAGCCACTTGGGGATCAAGCCCAGGCATATCCTCGTAGTTCCAAGCGAAGACATCAATATACTCTCGGACTAGGGTAATGAGATCTTCTTTCTCTTCTGGCGATAAATTATCACTTATGAATATGGGTTTTGGATTAATCTCATCTCCCATGTTCACCTGAATCACCTTGTCATCAGTAGGGGGTTCACGTTGTTCAAAACGGTGTTCCCACTGTATACTGAGTTGTCGACTTAATGGATCGTCAAACAAAAGTAATTGATCATCTTCCTGATTCTCTATCAAAGACACTGAGGTCATGTTAGCCATGAGTACTTTGAATATAGCTCCTGTACTGGTATCAGATTCCCAGCAATTGGATTCGAAAGACAAGGTGAAAGAATCATCATCTGACTCTCCTTTAGTCCCGAAACGCAGCATAAACGGTGGAGATTCATAACCCAATCCACTACGAGTTTTGTGATAATAATCTTCTGCCTTTCCTTCCGGGACATACGCAGATCGTATTGGTGTCCGGATCCCTCTGCCGAAGTTTAAACCCTGTTTATTAATGAAATCATATCACATATTCTTCATAAGCTTTCGAGTTGTTGGAGTAAAGTATGAGAATTGCGGATCCCTTTCCTCTTTCTCGGATTCCTCCAAAATAGTTTGCACCGGGCCGTCACTCTTTCCAAAGATGATGTCTTTTTGACCGTTAACCTTAGCCGGTACTATAAAGGCTGCTTGCGAAGATTCAGTTTGTCGTCGATTTGTCACAAAAGACGACTGGCTCGGCATGTATAAGTTTGATTCAGCATATAACTTGGATAGCGGATCCTCTATCACATCAGTGTTTGTACCTGGCATGTTGGTATTCAATTCCACACGCGAGAAGTAAGCTAAATCATTATTATTAAAGATAACTCCGTTTCCCTTATGGACAAGGGCATTTACATTCAAATCTTCAAGGCCGATTACGACGGGTTCTATGTCATTAAAAACAATACCCTGTTCGTGTTCAGACTCGATATCAGCTTCATTACCTCTATCTGGTTCTTCGATCAGTGGTACCTCAAATGGCTCACCATCAAGATAATGGATAGAATCAGTGAAATAATTCTCTACCCCCTTGAATGGTTGCTTCTCTGCGACCACTGTTTTTACTTCACCACTCTCACTTACATATTTCATGCATTGGTGTAGAGTGGATGGAACAATCAAATTGTTATGGATTCATGGTCGACCCAGTAACAAGTTGTAAGATGTCTTTATATCGATGATGTAGCAGGTAACGTCCGTCCTCAAGTCACCCATCTGACATTTGAGTTTGATTTTGCTAAGGGGATGAGTATTAGAGGCATCGAAGCCATATATGGTGGTTCTCGTTGTTGATAAACGATGCAGAGGAATCCCAAGGTGATTAACGAGCTGTAATGGAATGATGCTCAAAGCAGAACCAGGATCAACATGAATTATGTCTATCCGAATATAGCCGATGTACCCTGTGAAGTATAATGGTCTATCATGTTTCGGGTTTCTCACATGTATGTCTTCTTGAGAAAAGGTGATGCATGGTATTCTTCTTCGAAAAACTTGACAGCATTGAGGACAAGCTTCTTCCAGCGTTGCTCTGGCTGGATTTGGTGGAAAATGAGTGAGGAAAGCCTCATTATCTGCCAATGCTTCACAGAGAGCTTCTCTCGTTGATCGAGATAAGCATATGAGCTCAAACAAGGTAATCCTTGCTGGGATATTGGTTAACTAAGCCAGCACATCAAACCGAAAAGGATCTTTCGAACTCTCTGGTGCATCTTTCCTGAGTGCTTTGTTGTAACGAAGTTCTTTAGGTTGAGTTTGCTCCGCTACTTCTTTCCCTGGTCTGGGTGGTGTAGCCGCTATTTCAGAATATTTCTTCAAATACTCTTTTCCTCCGTGGGTTCCCGATACCTGTGCAGGCTGTGCAGTGAAGGCTGGCTGTTCATTCTCAGAACTGCTAAGTGACGTAGTTTCAACCCCCTCATCTGGAACGACTGAAACAGTGTTGCAAGATCTTCGCGTAGCTCTAGGCTTCTTTGAGTTTGTCGATGTCCACTGCTCGTCCATTAATAAGTCAGGATGGACCCAAATCAATTCACCTTTAGGAGTAGTGTAAGGAACCATCCCCTTCTCTTTCTTCTGATATGGATCGAAGTTCACCACCCTCGCCTCCGCTTGAGGAAGTGGTTGCACGCCATCTTGTACTTGTACTTTGGCGAAATCCCCAAATTGAAGTGAAACCATATTCGCAGACACCTTCTTTTGTTCATCTTGAAGGGTCGTCACTCTTGCGTCTAATAAAGCTTGAATCTTGTCTTTCAGGATGTAACAAGCTTTAGTTGGATGATGCACCATCATGTGGTGCATGCAAAAGTTAGGATCATCGGTCCTTGATACTTCTGCGTTCCGTTTTACCTCTGGCAGCTTGATCTTATTCATCTTAATTAAAGATGTAAGAATAGAGACCACATGTTCATCTTTGAAATCGTATTTCTTCTGAAAACGATTGTCGGATGTATTCCCCTTCTATTTGGTAGAGGATTTCGGAGATGGAGCTATCTCAACAGCTAAGGTGTCTTTCCCCTTCGATTGTTTCTGGGAATTATAGTTGCCTTTACCACCTCCCTTTTTAGATTGGGATTCTTGAAGTTCTTTCAGCACTTATCCTCTTGAGCATGTTTTCCACTTGCTCTCCTCACTTATCCTCTTGAGCATGTTTTCCACTTGCTCTCCTTGCCAAACCAAATTTTTCCATGAACGGGCCTCAACAGCGCCCATTTTGGACAAGATATTGATAGAAAGATTGTTGCGGCACATTTCCACAAGAGTAGCTTCAGAAACTTGATCGTGTGAATGCAACGATCGATTTCTAAATCTCTTGACGAAGTCACTGACTGACTCCATTTTCTTCTGTTTCTCAGACAATAATGTAGCCATAGACTCTTCAGTGTCATTGTCAAAGAATCGGGCTAAGAAAATCCTCTCTAAATCTCTCCAACTCTGGATTGACCCTGGTTCGAGCCTGCGAAACCATTCAAAAGCGACCCCCTTAAGGGTACTGTAGGCATATAAAATTGCTTATAGGTCCCCTAGCATAGCTCGGCACAAACCGACGAACCAACGAGGGCGACAAGATCCGAGCGAATCGCACAGAAGCGAACGGAATGACATCGTCATAAAGGCAATTCGGAATGCAAAGCCAAGTGTTAAGGATCAGACGAGGCATCCAAGCGCGAGACCAGACTCGGAGCAGGAATCGTCGATCGAATCAAAGATCAGTTTCGGAGCATGCAGAACTTCAAGAAAAGCAAGATTTAACTGCCAAAATCAGGAATGCCGACTTACTAGCCAATCAGATCATCAAATCAGAGTCTCAAGTCAACCGAAAACAGGCGGACAAACGAGACAACGCAAAACGATAAAAAGTCAAACACCAAGACGCGGCG
>NC_033798.1:56589020-56608011 GCF_001876935.1 Asparagus officinalis | reverse complement strand
ATATCCAAAACCCTAAGTCAAAACATCTATTTATATGTCCCTAAAAATCTGGAAAATAACTAATTCTCGTGCCACCGGTGTGGTCTGCACCACACCAGGGTGTGGTAGGGGCTGTTTTGCTGATTTTGTGCTTGTCTGTACAGTCTTCGGTATTTTGGCTATAACCTTTGCGTCCGACCTCAGAATGAGGTGATTCAAGTTGCATTAGAATCCTGTTGAAGAGATCTACAACTTTTAGTTTTTGCGTTTTTCTTGATTCAAACTGCATCATGGTCGAAATTCCAGTTCTTCATACTCGTGCATTCATTTTCTTCACGAACCATGCCTTCAAAATGTTGTTGTTGCTTCAAACTCTTGTAAAACTTCCAACGATCATCAAATCTTTTAATCTTGAGCCAATACCTACATATAAGAACACAAACCACAGCAGTATCCTCGATCTAAACACGAAATATGCATTAAACACTCGTAAATCATGCTTAAAACACACTAAGATAATGCATATTTTACGTGTTTATCAAGCTCTGACCACTCTATCATTCCAAGATGGTTGTACTGACAAAGTTCCCAAAAATGCGCTGCTCCCATCGATCTCTTGGCTAAAGTCAAACTGGTTAAGGGTGTGAAAATCTCGATACAACGAGCACCTCAAAGCTAAAATCTGATGCTGACGCTTCCTGCTCTATGCGTCCGCTACCACGTTCGCCTTTCCCAGATAATACTAAAGCGCGAACTCATAATCCTTAATAAACTCAATTTATCGTTGCTGTCTCTGATTTAACTCTTTTTGAGAGAAGAGGTACTTTAAACTCTGATGATCCGTGAACAGCTCGAATTGCACTCCATACAAATAATGTATCCATGTCTTCAGTGTGAAGACTACTGCTGCCAGCTCCAAGTCATGTGTGGGATAATTTTGCTCAAGAATCCTTAACTGTCTTGAAATATAGGCCACCACTCTCTGGGTCTGCATTAGAACACCTCCAAGACCTGACAACGATGCATCCATGTAAACAACAAAAGTCTTATCACTGCTCGAAATAATCAACACCAGCGCTGTAGTCAACTTAGCCTTCAAAGTCTCAAAGGCCTCCTGGTACTCCGTTCCCCAAACAAACTGTACACCCTTCTTTGTAAGGCATGTAAGTGGTGTTGTAATCTTCGAGAAGCCCTGAATAAACTTCCTATAATAGCCGGTCAAACCCAAGAAACTATGAATCTCTAAAACGGTCTTTGGCGGCTCCCAATCAAGTACTGCATCTACTTTTGTGGGATCCACTATAATGCCCTCTCTGCTGATGATGTGGCCCAAAAATCTGACCTCAAATAGCTAAAATTCGCACTTGCTAAACTTGTCGTATAACTGATGCTCCTGTAATATCTGCAATGCTAATTGAAAATGTTGCTCATGTTCTGTCTCCAATCTCAAATATATAAGAATATTGTCAATGAATACGATCACGAATTTGTCCAAATATAAATGGAAAACCCGATTCATCAAATCTATGAATACAGTGGATGCATTGGTTAGCCTAAATGACATAACAAGAAACTCGAATGACCCATATCGAGTCAGAAGGGTAGTCTTGGGAATATTCATCTCCCGAACTTATAACTGATGATAGCCAGAACGATGATCAATCTTAGAGAAGTGATTCACTCTCTGTAGCTGGTCGAACAAGTCATCAATCCTTAGTAGTGGGTACATATTTCGGATAGTGACCTTGTTCAACTCACGATAATCTATATATAGGCGCATACTACCGTCCTTCTTCTTCACGAAAAGGACAGACGCTCCCTATGGAGAATGACTTCGGAGAATAAAACTCTGAGATAAAGCTCATCTAGCTGAGTCTGTAGCTCTCTCATCTCAGCAGGTACCATACGATAGGGTGCTCGAGATATTAGTGTTGTGCCCTGCTGCAACTCGATGCAGAACTCAACCTCTCTCACAGGATGTAACCCAGATATGTCCTGAAAAACAACCTAAAAATCTGAGACAACTCTAGTCTCGCATAAATCGATACTCTAATCCCTCAGCATCACATCCTCAATGTACGTCAGAAATGACTCCACAAACTGGTTTCCCTATGAGGTCGCTACTATCAACTCAGACCTATCAGATACTCGCAAGCTAACTATTTTAGCAAAACAGTCGATACTGACATGGTAGGATGATAGCCAATCCATACCAAGAATAACGTTAAAATTCGATATCTACAAAACGATCAGATCAATGATAAACTCGGACTCATCTAGACTGATAACACATCTCCTACAGACACTCTCTAATAGGGATACCTCCCCTAAAGAAGTAGAGATGGATAACGGAATGTCTAAGGGATGTACGACTATCTGAAGCCTATTCATGAAGGTATGAGAGATAAAAGAGCGCGAAGCTCCCGAATCAAACAAGATCCGAGCTAGGAATGAATTAACTAAGAAAGTACCTTCCACTATGCCTCCGATCGTACCATGATCGCGAGGTACGACTACATATACCCTGTCGGTGGCTGGTGACTGCTGAATTGCTGGATGTGGAACATATGAGATTATCCGTCCCCCAGGAATCTCCTGGATGGCGTGAATCTAGCCTGCTAGCCCCTCAATCCTTGAAATGGCAGGTGGTACCTCGATCATCTGCAGTTGCTGGCCATAACCGTGGCCCTGAGACTGCTGACCCTAACCACGGTCCTGCTGATGAATGTATCTTCGTCCTTTCTGCTAGCCCTGGCCTCTGCCATGCTGGCCTCCTGCTGATGCACTGCGACAATCCTTTGCTCTATGTCTAATTTTTTTACAATTATATACCCCGAATCATGCATTGCTACGGCACTCTTAAATCATGTTGTGCTCCCTTCTTATGCTATCCTTGTTACTGATGGTAATTCCTTACCCCGCTCTGGGGACTTCTAAGTCTTGCAAAAAGTTTCTTGTTCTTACCCTTGTCTCTGGATAGTCCTGCTTCCATAATTAATTATTAATATGTCTCCCTACTCTAATCAGCTAATTCTAGCTTCTAATCGAAGTAGTAGGTGAAATCCTCTGGCGAACTCGACATTCGCTGCTCTGGGGTAAACTAAATTTGGTGTTACCCTCCAGCATCCCCCTTTAAGCTGAATATAGCTAACATCTGCTTATGTACTTGTTGAATATCATGTCTCCAAGATATTATTTTGATGATAACAATTTATACAATGTGTGTTATACAAATGCACTAACTTTTATATGCAGATTTTAATATCAAAATATGAACAAGTGCAAGTTGAGTTCAAGGCATTATGAAGTGAAGAATATGAAGAACATATGAGATAATGTATTTTACATTTTCTTTACTTAGAATTATTGTACAAGCCTTGATCACTCACACACACGCACATAAATATTAGAACACACTAACACAGGCTTAGTGTGTTGGTTAACTATAGAAATCCCCTATGTTAACCATTAGAGTTATAGTTAATTATTGAGTATCAAAACATTTAATTCACATTTTTTTACTCTTAGTAGTCGACTAATTAGAATAGTAGTCGACTACTTATGTATATGACTTAAATATAAGTTTCTGTCAATTTACAGTATAGTCAACTAATTTGGATAATAGTCGACTACTTAAGTTTATGACAGAAATATAAGTTTCAGTTATTTTACAGTATAGTCGACTAATTGACATTATAGTCGACTACTGAAGGCAAAATACATTTTTTAAGTTTCTGTCTAATTATAGTATAGTCGACTAATGACCTTTATAGTCAACTACTGAGAAATTTTCTAACTTCACATAGTCTGTTTAAACTCAGTGTAGTCGACTATTCTGTCCTGTAGTCGACAACAGATACAGTTTTTTCAGATTTTAAAGTTTGAATTTATGACTGTTTATAGTCGTTTTTAAACGTTTTCAAAGTTCAAATAATTGTATTTTTAATGACTATAAATAGGTTATTTGTTTAGAAAAAATACAGAGACTTACATACCCATAAGCTTTGATCTTTGTGCATTTTTTCAAGTGAAAAACATTAAGATTTTGAGAAAAAGAAAAGTTTCTGAAATTGCCTTTGAACATTATTCAAATATTTATTGTTTAGGCAATTTACAGAAGTTAGAATCATTCCTAAGCCATTACTACACTACACTACAAATCAAGGCTTATAGGAATTGAAATTGTTGCTTCAAAAGTTCTCTCGATTTGTGAGAAGTGTTAATCTCTTGGTTTAGAGATTGGTGTGCAAATTGGCAAGGTGTTTGTCAATTGGTGTTGCAATTTGCAGGAACTTGCAAATTGGTCAGGTTTGCTTTTGATTTTATAAGTTTATTCAAAATCATAGTGGAAACTCTCAAGCGGGATTTGCTTGGGGATAGGATGTATACCGGATTGGTGAAACCAGTATAAAACTTTGTGTTTGTGTTTGTGAATTTCTGAGATTGCCATTTTTCTTTACAATTTATAATCTAGTTTGCATAAATTTTAAAAGAACACTATTCACCCCATCTAGTGTTCTAGTGTATCTATTTTAGATCCTACATTTGGTATCAGAGCAAGGTGAAAGATGGCATCAACAAATACATCACAATTCAAAGAAGGTCATTCTACAAATCGTCCACCAATGTTCGATGGATTGAACTACAACTATTAGAAGTACCGAATGAAGATTTACCTTTAATCAATTGGTTATGAACTTTAGAACGTTGTGGAAACAAAATATGAGAAGCCTACAACTCCTTTTTCAGAATGGACTACATCTCAAAGGAACAATGCAAATTTGAACTCCAAAGCCATGAATGCACTATTCTGTGCACTTGACAAGAATGAGTTTAATAGGGTGTCAACGGTCACATCTGCATATGATATTTGGCATACACTTGAGGTAACTCATGAAGGTACAAATAAAGTTAAAGAATCTAAAATTTCTGTTCTTGTACACAGATTCGAATTATTTAAGATGAAGGAAAATAAGACTATTGGAGACATGTTCACAAGATTCACTGACATCACAAATTCTCTCATTGGTCTTGGAAAAACATACACACAAGTGGAGATGGTAAGAAAAATACTCCGATCACTTACTCCACAATAGAAAAAGAAAGTTACCGCAATCGAAGAAGCCAATGATTTCTCAACTCTTATGGTTGAAAATCTTATCGAAAATCTTATGGCGTATGAAGTTCAAATTGAAGATAGAAAGAATGATGAAGAAACAAATAACAAGAAAGTACTTGCATTCAATACTACTTCTGATAAAGAAGATTCAGATGATGATGATGAAGAAATGAGCATGTTTGCACGAAAGTTTTGGAATTTTATAAAACGAGGTAATTTTAAATCTAAAAGTTCAATTTCAAATAACCCTCTTTGTTTTAAATGTAATAAACCAGGTCATATGAAGAAAGATTGTCCAAAGTTGAAGAATAAGTAAAAATCAAGTTATTTTAACAACTTCAACAACATTCAAAATAACAAGAAAAGGAAAGCAATAGCAGTCACTTGGGATGATAGTGATGAGTCATCTTCAGATGAAGAAATTAAAGAAAAGGAAAGTGCTCACATGTGTTTTATGGCACAAGATGAAGTAAGTGACAATTAAGAGCTTTTAGATGCTTTTAATGAATTATATGAAACTTTTGTGAGATTAAAGACTTCACATAATTTTCTTAAAGGTGAAAATAAAAGATTACTTGAAGAAATTTCTGATTTTAATTCTTCTACTATTTCGAATTCTCAAGTAATTGAATTGAAAGAAGAAAATTATTCTTTGCTTAAAGAAAATGAATGTCTATCTAATGAGAATGTTTATTTAAAATCAGAATGTAATGATTTTAAAATTCGCATTAATAGTTTAGATAAATATATTTCTTCTTTTAAATCAAAATATGAGGATATATGTTTGAATGTTAGCCAATTCAATAAAGGTAAAGAAAATCTTAATAATATACTTTCTTTTCAAAAAGAATCACAAAAGACAAAAGGATTAGGTTTTCAATTTAATAAAAATAAATCAAAGAAAACAATTTTTGTAAAACCTTCTTGTGATTTGTATGAATATAGAAATGAAAATTTGTGTAAAAAAAATCAAAATTATTTTCTATTTGGGTTCCAAAAGAATTAACTTCTTTACATAAGAATTTTTATATTTCCGATTTTATTAAAAATATTTGTTTATCAACTAACTATTTAGACAAATCAAACTCTTCATGGGTTTGGTTTCCTAAAGGCTAATTTAATGGACCCAATATAGTATGGGTACCAAAACTGTAAATGTTCATCTTTTCAGGTACCCAAGAAAGATAGGTGGATTTTGGATAGTGGTTACTCCAAACATATGACTGGAAACATACAATTGTTGTCATCTTTTCAAAACAAGGATGGTAGTACCGTTACTTTTGGAGATAACAACAAAGAAAAAGTCATCGATATTGGATCTGTCGGTAATCCAAACAAACCTATTATTGATAATGTTTTATTAGTTGATGGTCTTAAACATAATTTACTTAGCATTAGTCAACTTTGTGATAAAAGTTTTAAAATTGTTTTTGAAAAAGAATCTTGCTTAATTTATGATATTGATTTAATTACTATTATTTTTAAAGGCCATAGAAAGAATAACATATATGTTTTATCCATGAAAAATATTTTAAATGAACATTGTCTTATTGCATCATCTAATGATTCTATTTTATGGCATAAACGTTTTGGACATGTTAATTTTAAACACATTTCTAAGATTTCTAAGAATGATTCAGTAAATAGTTTACCTAAAATTTCTTTTAAAAACAATTTTTGTGATGCATGTCAACGAGGAAAAATGCACAAATCTTCTTTTAAATCCAAAAATATAATATCCACAAGTAGACCATTAGAATAATTCACATAGATCTTTTTGGTCCTTCTAGAGTAGCATCTTTAAATGGAAGTAGATATGCATTTGTTCTTGTTGATGATTATTCTAGATTCACATGGGTAATTTTTCTTAAACATAAAAATGATGCTTTTAATGAGTTTTCTATATTTTGCAAAAGAATTCAAAATAAAAAATCTACTTCTATTATCTCTATACGTAGTGATCATGGAGGTGAATTTGAAAATGAATTATTTACAAACTTTTGTGATAAACATGGTATATCACATACTTTTTATTTTCCTCGAGCTGCTCCACAAAATGGAGTTGTAGAAAGAAAAAATAAAACTTTACAAGAATGTGCTAGAACCATGTTATGTGATAGTAATTTACCAAAATATTTTTAGGCAGAAGCTGTATCAACATCTTGTTATGTATTAAGCAGAGTTTTATTAAGACCTATTTTAAAGAAAACCTCTTATGAATTATTTTATAATAAAATTCCTAAAATATCTTACTTTAAAGTTTTTGATTGTAATTGTTTTATTTTAAATACAAATGATAACTTAGATAAATTTGATTCTAAATCTGATGAAGGAATTTTTGTTGGATATTCTAATCATAGTAAAGCATATAGAATATATAACAAAAGAACTTTAGTTATTGAAGAATCTTTACATGTTTCTTTTGATGAAAATTTTTCAAAACCACCCATTGTTTTAAATAATGATGATGATATAATTGATATTATTCATGATACTCCAATGTTAGATATTACAAAAGATGATAATTTACAAAATGATTTACCTAAATATTTTCTAGAAGTTAAAAATCATCCACATGATTTAGTCATTGGAAATATTTCTGATAAAGTAACTACTAGATCTCATTTTAATTTGATTGCTCATACTGCTTTTATTTCAACTATTGAACCTAAAAATATAAAAGAAGCACTTCTTGATGATTCATGGATAATTGCTATGCAAGATGAACTTAATCAATTTACTAGAAATAATGTTTGGGATCTTATACCTAGACCTCAAAATAAATCCATTATTGGAACAAAATGGATTTTTAGAAACAAATTAGATGAATTTGGTCAAGTTGTTAGAAACAAAGCTAGATTAGTTGCTCAAGGTTATAATCAAGAAGAAGGAATTGATTATGATGAAACTTATGCACCAGTTGCACGATTAGAATCAATTAGGATTTTACTTGCATTTGCATGTTTTATGAATTTTAAATTATTTCAAATGGATGTTAAAAGTGCTTTTTTAAATGGTTTTATAAATGAAGAAGTTTTTGTAGAACAACCTCCAGGTTTTGAACATGAAAGTTTTCCAAATCATGTTTTTAAACTTAAGAAAGCATTATATGGTCTTAAACAAGCACCTCGTGCATGGTATGATAGATTAAAGAAATTTCTTTTAACTTCAGGTTTTGATATTGGAAAAGTTGATTCAACATTATTTATTAAGAAAATAAATAAAGATATTTTACTAATTCAAATATATGTAGATGATATTATTTTTGGTTCTACTAACAATAATCTTTGTTAAGAATTTGCTAAGACTATGCAGGATGAATTTGAAATGAGTCACATGGGTGAACTAAATTTCTTCCTTAATTAGACTTCAAATTAAACAATTGAAAGAAGGAATATTCATCAATCAAAGCAAGTATGCAAAAGATTTACTCAAACGTTTCGGAATGGAAAATACAACAAGCAAACCAATACCAATGAGTACTACTACATCACTTGACAAAGATGAAAATGGTAAGAATGTTGATCAAAAGCTTTATCGAGGTATGATTGGATCACTTCTTTACATTACTGCAAGTAGACCTGATATTATGTTTAGTGTATGTTTATGTGCTAGATTTTAATCTAAACCTAAAGAATCACATCTTAAAGCAGTGAAAAGAATTTTTAGATATCTTAAAGTTACTACAAATTATGGATTGTTTTATCCAAAATATAGCACATTTGATTTAATTTCATATAGTGATGCTGAATACTACAAATTATGGATTGTTTTATCCAAAATATAGCACATTTGATTTAATTTCATATAGTGATGCTGATTTTGCCGGATGTAAAATAGCACATTTGATTTAATTTCATATAGTGATGCTGATTTTGCCGGATGTAAATCCGATAGAAAAAGTACTAGTGGAACATGTCATTTCTTAGGACATTCACTTATATCTTGGTTTAGTAAAAAGCAAAATTTAGTATCATTATTGTAGGCGTATAAAACTGCTTATAGGTCCCTTAACACAGCTCGGCACGGTGATTCGACAAACCAACGAACCATCAGACGATATATCCAAGCAGGATCGTTAGACCACAACACCGAAGCAAATTTACTGCCAAATCAGGATCCAGACTGCCAAATCAGGATTCGGACTGCCAAATCAGAGTCCAGATCAACAATGAAGTTCGGATAAACCGCCAAACCGAAAAACGGGCGAAGAAGCAAGCACCTGGAGGGCTCAGCCAAAACCGAGCCACTCCTAGGGGGCTCGGCTCCAGACTGCCAAATCAGGATTCGGACTGCCAAATCAGAGTCAAGATCAACAATGAAGTTCGGATAAACCGCCAAACCGAAAAACGGGCGAAGAAGCAAACACCTGGAGGGCTCGGCCAAAACCGAGCCACTCAGGTGGCTCGGTGGCCGAGCCACCTAGGTGGCTCGGTGGCCGAGCCACCTGGGCTGAGCCACCAGATCTGGGCCCAGATCTGAGCCCAGATCTGGTTTGAGGAGCCTATAAATAGACCCCTAGGCTCATTGTTTGAGGGGTTGGACTTTTTTGAGGCGAAACTCTGCTGGATCGAGAACTGAACTTCGGAGTTTTGGAGCTTTGAAGACTCGGACTTTTCAGATCTGGTTCTTGGCGATCATCCACGCCAAATAAGATAGGAGTTCGAGAGAGATCAGATCTGGGATCTACACGGTCATCCTCCGGATCAAAACTTGGTTTTTGATCCCGAGAAGAGTATCGATTTCGCTTGGTCGATTTCGATTACTTAGGGCTATTATTTCCTTGGTGAAATAATCCCCTCGGCTGTTATTTCCTTCGTGAAATAACACCCATCATACCGTGTAGATCCGACCGGATCAAGATCGCGCGGTGGTCCATGGATTAACCCCGGCGCAGGCAAAGAACCCACACAAGCAAGAGACCGCAAAACAGGATCTTGCGATTTGTTCGAATCAAGGAAAGTTATAATTTTTCTTTTTTCTTTGATTTTGTTGTAACCGGATCTTATAAAAAGACCGGATCTTTTGTAACCGATTAACTATTGCTGAAGAGAACGATGACTTCAATGAAAGCAATTTTCCCCGCGAACAATCTGGCGACCACAGTGGGAGCCACCGATCTCGCTGCCGAGATCGTTACGTCGCAGCCGCGGATCTCGATCCCGGTCGAGGAGGAGGTCGAGTATGAATTCGACCAGCAAAAATTCGAGGAGTATCTGTCATCCTCGTCCGGATCCATCTCCCCCCTCAAGTCCAAGAAGTTCTCCTCCAGGAGAAAAGTTCGTTGGTACGAAAAAGTACAGAATGCCAACGAAGATCTCACCCCGATTGATGCCAAAGTTGCATCGGGTGAAGTCCGACCGACCTCCAACCAGGTCAAAGCTGTTCCCGTTAATTCCTCCACCGCTGAGGGCATAGTGACTCTCTCAAAGAGAGCCCGCCAGAGGCGACGTCAACGCCTGGCGTGGCAATTCGCAAAGGCGATGGAGTCAACTGACGGAATCTGCTATAACGCGGATCTGAAGAACAGGAGATGCAAACAGCCTCAACAACCAATGAATGGCAGCTCCTCCAAGCCGCCAACGAATGAATGGATCCGTGTCAAACGGAATCGTTCGACACTCGAGGAGCGCATTCGCAAGCGCCACGCACTTTTAGCGCAGGCACGGGCTCAAGTCCAAGAAGCCCGCAGAAGACTGTAGAAGGAGGTGGCTAAGAAGCCGCCACCAACCCGCCAAGTATGGAGACCGAAGTCCGAAGCGGCGATTCAGGCTAAAGAGCAACCATTGCAGCCTTCAGCAAAAGTTCAACATCCGGCGAACCAACCTAAATCGCCGATAATTCCCATAGCTACTCCGGGAGATCCCAAAGAATCATCCCGAAGAAAGAAGTCAGTTTTAGAGCGTCTCGGTCCACTTCCCGATGACGGATGCAAAGCTCCAGTTCAAGAACGTTTGGGCCCGATAAAGAAGCCCCGAACGACTCAACACGCTGAGAGTCGCCGCCACCCTCAACATGGCAAAGGGATCATGGCAGCTAGGCGCACCAATTTGCGCATTGAAGTCCAGAAGCCCGTTGAGAACTCACGCCCACAAAGGCGTGTTTCGAGGCGCGTGACTCTTGAAAGCCCAAAGAAGGCAGTTCGCCCTCAGAAGGAAATATTGTCGTCCGATAATGATGACGTTATACCTGAGAAGTCGTGCCAACACAAGATAGGTTACTCTGACCTTAAAGCCGATGAGTTGTACTATCGTGTTGGGGGTACGAGTAAAACCAGGAAAAGGAGTCCTCGAGAACTAAAGATTCAATGTCCCTGTTCCAAACTCATTCGGGCAGTATTATCTGAGTGCAACTGCACCAATACAGTCCCCGAAAGAATTTTGGTTTTTGAAAGGCTTAATACCGAAATGCCAAAACCAAGGCCTAGGCGTTTCCGACAAAGAAGAACGGTGGTTAAAGATGGGGAATTTCCGAGGGTCACCGCTAATATGACCAGCAAAAGGACATCGACACAGGATAATCCCAAGTCGATTCCGGAAGCACCCCGGCGTATAACCCGCCTGCAGTCTGGAGCCATCATACGATCAACTTATGGTAGGATTCAGACAAGATTACCTTCAGAAGATGAAGAATTGGATGCCGGCTCTGCGATCGCATCAGATAATACAGTATCCAGCGAGGGACAACCCCGCGAGTCACTTATGATAAGTGCGGAACAAGTGGCCAAGATGCTCAAAGAAGCCATGGCTAAACAACAAGAGAGCTTCAAGTTCGAAATGCAGATGGCCATGCAGAATATGAGAGAAATGCATGACCAACAAATCCAAGCACTGACAAACCAGCAAGGCGAACCAAGTCGTCGTAACCAGGTTAATCAGGAAGATGAGGACACAAATGCGAATGAAGCTCATAATGCCAATAATCCTCCCGTCAATGCAAGGGGTGGTAACGAGAATGCTAGAGAAAACACAGGTGAAAGCTTGAAGATTAAAAACCTCGAGAGCAAAATCAATACGTTGATTTTCGCTCAAGAGATGAAGAAGACGGGCATTCCTTGTCCATACCCAAGAGAATGAGAATCAATCCCATATCCGGCGAAGTTCAATCTAATTAACTTCAAGCCGTTTAATGGGATGAGTTCACCCACTCAGCATTTGATTTACTTCAAATCACACCTAGGGGTTATCTCTGGTAATGAGCCTCTGATGGTACGGTCCTTCGTTGGCACTCTTCGTGGAGCCGCTTTCGATTGGTATCGCCGCCTCAAGCCAGGAAGCATGAATAGCTGGGACGACATGGAGACTAAATTCCTCACTAACTTCTTCGACGACGACACCGAGATATCCATCGGGTCGTTGCTTGACGAGAAACAAAAAGACGGGGAATTGGTTGATACCTTCGTCAAAAGGTTCCGGAACAAGGCGATGAACTGTCGGGACCCGATCACTGAGGAGTTCATTCTCCAGACTTGCCACAACAACCTCGCATTGGACGTGTTGGAAGCAATGGGGACAGCACCGTCCAAAACATGGAAGGATTTGAAGGTCCGAGGAGAGGGTTCATCACCCTACAAAGTCATGCTACCATCTCAAGGATAAGATCCAGGCGTTAATTGATGTAGGCGTCATAACCCCGAAGCCGTCCAAGAATGTCGGAGCAAATGCAGTATCAATTAGCTTTGGATTAGTGCGCACAGCATGGTTTAAACCAGAACGCATCACCAAAGTAGGAATGAAGATGGTGAATGATGACCCATATGGACAGCGCCAAAAAGGACTTGTGCCACATACAGCCCCAAACGGCGAAATCCTCTGGGTCCATCCTGATCTTATTGAAGACGATCAGTGGACGACTTCCTCAACCAGAAAGGGTAAAGGCAAGTCCTGCAATGCTACCTCCACGATCTTCGAAGAGGATGGTAATGAAGCTCCTACCTTCCCGCTCTCCGAAGAAGAACAAGAAGTCTTTGCCACTAGAAGCGGAAATCAGTACCACTTCAACTATCCATTACCTAGTGATCAGTTAGCTGAGCAGGGGGTGACTAAGCAAGGACCAGCCATAACTCTCACGGAGCTGGGTGTGATTACGACTCCTAAACCGGTTGAAGAAGCTCGACGACAGCCGGTTAATAAACAAAAAGAAAAGAGGCCCCAGGAGGTTCAGAATCCGAAGCAGTCTCGTTTCAATCGTCCAATTGGAAGAGATAAACCGGAAAGCTCGAACACTCCGCACGTCTTCGATATTATGGCTTAACTAGCTAACATCCCAGCACAGATAATATTGTATGAGTTGCTATGGTTGGTCTTGCTGCGGAGTCTCTGCTATCCCAGGAGAAGATGACGAAAGAATCCTAGCTTTCCCGCTCTCTGAAGAAGAACAAGAAGTTTTTGCGACCCGAAGCGGAAATGAGTATCACTACAACTATCCACCACCTAGTGAGCAGGGGGTGAATAAACGGGGACCAGCCAAAACTCTCACGGAGATGGGGGTGATTACAAGTCCTACACCGGGCGAAGAGGCTCGACGACAGCCGGTGAATAAACCGAAAGAGAAGAATCCCCAGGAGGTTCAGAATCCGAAGCAGTCTCGTTTCAGTCGCCCGATTGGAAGAGACAAACCGGAAAGCTCGAAAACTCCGCAAGCCTTCGATATAATGGCTCAATTAGCCAACATTCCAGCACGGATAACGCTGTATGAGTTGCTGCGGTTGTCCAAGGAAACCAGGGAGGCCTTGCAAGAGGCTTTGGCCAATTCAGAGGTATTTTTGACTCAGATTAAGCCGGTGCCTGAAGGGCCAGAACCGCTGAGTCAACACTGCAATATAGAGACTAAGAACCTTCCCTGTATTACCTTCACCAAAGAGGATATGCAGACGAAGAATTCGAACCATGATCGACCCCTATATTTCATTGGGTACATTGGCTCCAGCAAAGTCAACCGAATCCAAGTGGATCCGGGTTCTGCTGTGAGTATTATGCCGCTTCGCTTGATGCATAGCCTCGACATTCCAGTTAGGAAGTTGGCGTCCACAGGCACTGTTATCTATGGATTCAATACTAGCGGGTCAAGACCCTTGGGTAAGATCCGGATAAAATGTCAAATGGGTGATTTGAAGACGGAAGTCACATGTTATGTGATCGATGCCGAGACTTCATATAACTTACTATTGGGTCGACCTTGGATCCATAGTAACGTTATAATCGCCTCCACTCTCCATCAGTGTTTGAAATATGTTGACACTGATAATAAGGTTAGGACGGTGGTCGCGGATAAGCAACCATTCAAAGGGTATGAGAATTATTTCACTGATTCTCTCCTTTATGGTAACGAATCCGATACTGAATCATCGGCCCATGGCACGGACAGCGGAGAAGAAGCTGATACCGAAGCCGGACTTGATTACAATGGAGGTTATGTTTTAAACGACATTGTACCCTTTGTAATCAACCTTGACGATGAACAATCGTCAGATGGCAATTGTAACTGGCAACTTGCCAATAATTGAAGAGGAAGATGATAGAAACATAAGCGCCAAGGAGGTGAATTCAACTCAAATTGGGTCTGAATCCCGAGATTGGTGTTTTCCTATCATTGACTACGTCCAATATGGTATTTTACTAGAGGATGTGAAAGAAAGGGAATCAATCCGCCGAAGAGCACCAAGATTCTTCTATAATACCGAGACTCATACATTATACCGTCGAGGGTACGATGGTTTATTACTCCGATGCCTTTTGAACAAAGAAGCAGAAGAAGTTCTTAAGGAAGCACACGAAGGAGAATGTGGTGCGCATTAGCCCGGTCCCAAACTGTATGATCGCATCAGAAGAATGGGATAATTTTGGCCAACAATGGTTCGTGATGCAATCGAATACGCCCGAGAATGTCATGCCTGTCAAATATATGCAAATTATATGCACCAACCACCAGAGCGTTTACACACGTTAACCACGTCTTGGCCATTCGAGACATGGGGTATGGACATTGTCGGTCCTATTTTTCCCCCTTCAGTCAAAGGTGATCGATTCATTCTCGCAATCACGGATTACTTTTCAAAGTGGGCTGAAGCGATTCCGCTTAGAGAAGTGAAGACGAACAACGTCATTAATTTCATCAAACATCATGTCATATACCGACACGGCGTGCCAAGACGGATCATTCATGACAACGGTCCACAATTCATAAGCAACGCTTTCGTCAGGTTTTGTGACAAGTTCAAAATTCAAGATATTTCGTCAACAGCTTATTATCCTGCTACGAATGGATTAGCTGAGGCGTTTAACAAGACGATCACTAAGATCATGTCAAAGCTCGTGAAGACCAATAAGCGAGACTGGGATGATAAACTTGGTGAAGCACTCTGGGCTTATCGTACCACCATACACACACCTACAGGAGCTACCCCATATTCATTGGTATACGGATGTGAAGCTGTGCTACCATTGGAAATCCAAATCCCATCACTTCGGATCGCCCTCGCGACTGAGATGACGACAGAAGAACAACATCAGAAACATCTCGAAGAACTCGAAATGTTGGATGAAAAGTGCTTGGAATTTACCGGGAAGTTCCTTGTAGAATATTATACTTAATATTCTAGAGGATAACCCAAAATCATTTTCACCACCAAAATCCCTCACTGATCAATTTCAATTGACAGTGAGTCCACCAAAAAAATGTCTTTCTGGCCTAAACCACCAGCAAATTCCCCTCTTGACTCTTTCCATGAACAAGAGGTCCACTTTTAGTTCAGAGTCCCCTTTCGATAAACGAAAAGACTCCCTTCTTTTTCTCTTCGGTTAAGCCTTTTCATGGTTATAACCGAAGTTGAAATTTCACTTTGATAAACGAAAAACTCATCTTCAGATTAGATAACCAATCCTATAAAAGGTAAGTTTATCTAGATCTTCCAGATTCTCGGAGTGGAGATCCCACTTCTAGTTTCTTTTGTGCTGGAAATAGAATATAAAATTCTTCCTTTCCAGAATCAAGGAATAGAATATAAAATTCTTCCTTCCTTGTATTCGGGTTCGCCTTCACCCTAAAAGAAGACCGGGAAATAGAATATAAAATTCTTCCTTTCCCACACCAACCTTTTCCAAGAATTCATCAATCTAGGATTCATCCTAGGAAGTTTATCCCGAATCCTAAGCAGGGATAAGTCTGCGCCTAACACGCGCTGCCGGTTTAGTCTTTCTCCGAAGAAGAAGACACCAGAGTTCGATTCTGGGGTATTTTACCCCGAAGCCTAAGTAGGGATAAAGTCAACACCTAACACGTGTCGCCGGGTAGCCTATTCTCGTAACAATGGCGAAGTCTAATTCAACATTGTGGCATGTTGTTATTAATAACACTAAAATCCATGCCTTACACGCATGGCGAATTTCATCCTGAATCCTAAGAAAGGATATGCCGACGCCTAACACGCGTCGCCGGTTTAGTCTTTTACCGATTGAAAAAGACACCAGAATACCAGTCTGGGGTATTTTATCCCTAAGCCTAAGTCGGGATAAGTCAGCGTCTAATACACGTTGTCGGGTAGCCTATTCCCGTAACAATGGCGAAGTCTACGTATTCGAAGTCATAGCAGCGAGTCTCAGAGAATTCACTCTCTTAGCACAACGTTACATACGGAACGGATTTAGACAATCCGCATGCTAGCCCGACTCAAACGGTAGTCGGTAAAGGCTAATCAAACCCGTTAAAGGCTGGGGGTTAGCCAAAAATCCTAAAGTCAACACCTAACACGTGTCGCCGGGTAGCCTATTCCCGTAACAATGGCGAAGCCTATGTATTCAACATCATAGCACAAAGTCTAAGAGAATTCACTCTCTTAGCACAACGTTACATGCGGAGCTCTGAGGGACTCTTCAGTGGTGGCTAAAGTCTTCACAGCAATCTCCTCCGTCTCGACCAGCTTCTGCTTCAAGGATTTCAACTCCTCAGATAAGGCAGTGTGGGCTTGCTGATCCTGTACCTTCGTCATCTGAAGGATACTCAAAGTCTCCTCTTCTTCACGAAGTCTTCTTCGGAACTGTTCTATCTTGGTCTCACAAGAGAAAATAGAAAGGTCGAGATCGTCAAGTGAAGATGATCTAACAGCAAGGTTGGCCTCAACTCGGTCTATCCGATCCCGCTGCACCTGAATCTCGAGCTCAGCAAGAACTCGAGTATCGTGCCATGTCTGTAAGCGAGTATCCAAATTGGCAGCAATGAATGAAGAGGCACCTGCATCCCGGAGCTCACGTAACATCTGAAGCTCGTGCTCCAGGCAATCAAGGTCATCAACTATAGCCTTCGCCAGATCCTAACAGCAAGGTTGGCCTCAACTCGGTCTACCCGACCCCGCTGCACCTGAATCTCGAGCTCAGCAAGAACTCGAGTATCGTGCCATGTCTGTAAGCGAGTATCCAAATTGGCAGCAATGAATGAAGAGGCACCTGCGTCCTGGAGCTCACGTAACATCTGAAGCTCGTGCTCCAGGCAATTAAGGTCATCAATTATAGCTTTCGCCAGATCTGGATATCCTGCATCTCTTATTGAATTTATTCTAGGATCGAGGAAAGGCTTAAATTGGTGAAGGAAAAGTCCGCCATGGAAGAGCTTGCCAATCATAGTATTCACGAAGGAGAAGAAGGAGCGGACTTCTATGTAGATGACGATCTTCTCAGGGTCGTTGTCTGATAACAACTCCTTCACAAGGACATGAAGCCGAGAAGAAAGCCCTACACAAAAAGGAGAAATCCGTCAAAAGCCTTGATGAGGAAATAAATAACATTTTTCAGTTGCTTAATTTATACCTTCTTCCCCTTGAGTCACTGGGGGTAGTGGAGGTATAACTGCTGTGGATGTATCAGCTGATGTAGCTAGTCTCATAGTCGGCCCTAAAGAGAGGAAAAGGGGGTCTTTTATAGAGTTGAACCAGCCTTGAACCGGACCAGACCAGGTTGAACCAGTCCTGAATCAGGTTGAACCAGTTCTGAACCAGGTTGAACCAGTTCTGAACCAGTTTGATCCAGATTTGAACCAAAATTCAAATTGGAGCTGAACCGAGTGTCGAAACGACTTCAAATCAACCAACGGCCGGTTCAACTCATTCGGACATAAAAAGTACTCCAATAAGGTATACGAGTATAAACTATTCCCTATTTTTGTTGAGAAGTTTCTGGAGAGTATTTTTTTAAAAATATTCTTAAGGATAACTCAACAACACTCCGAAAAGTATAAGAGTATAAACTACTTCTCAAGACTCCAGCAGACGTACGAGTATAAACTGTGTCAAACGCCGGACAACGCGTTGCAAATGAAGACTCAACGCCAACTATCGATGGTCGGTTCTATGTTGAAACAGCAAACACGAGCTAAAGATCAAAAAATCAGGAATTGACTTCAAGTTCAAAATTCCGACAACGGTCAGACAATAAATGCAGCACCGGAACCCTTGTAGACATTCGACAAAGCACCGAATAGCCTGGAGGATTGAAGGAATCAAGAATAGAAGCCATTCCAAAGTACTGTCATACCGATTGAAGGTTGGGACAATCATATCCAAAGTGTTCCAGACTCTTCTATAGAAGAATGAGACTAAAATACTTTGGAGGGGGTATCTGTAAGCGTATAAAACTGCTTATAGGTCCCTTAACATAGCTCGGCACGGTGATTCGATAAACCAACGAACCATCGGACGATATATCCAAGCAGGATCGTTAGACCACAACACCGAAGCGGATTTACTGCCAAATCAGGATCCGGACTGCCAAATCAGAGTCTAGATCAACAATGAAGTTCGGATAAACCGCAAAACCGGAAAACGGGCGAAGAAGCAAGCACCTGGAGGGCTCGGCCAAAACCGAGCCACTCCTAGGTGGCTCGGCCAAAGCCGAGCCACCTAGG
>NC_033798.1:56531418-56588967 GCF_001876935.1 Asparagus officinalis | reverse complement strand
GTGGCCGAGCCACCAGATCTGGGCCCAGATCTGAGCCCAGATCTGGTTTGAGGAGCCTATAAATAGACCCCTAGGCTCATTGTTTGAGGGGTTGGACTTTTTTAAGGCGAAACTCTGCTGGATCGAGAACTGAACTTCGGAGTTTTGGAGCTTTGAAGACTCAGACTTTTCAGATCTGGTTCTTGGCGATCATCCATACCAAATAAGGCAGGAGTTCGAGAGAGATCAGATCTGGGATCTACACGGTCATCCTCCGGATCAAAACTTGGTTTTTGATCCCGAGAAGAGTATCGATTTCGCTTGGTCGATTTTGATTACTTAGGGCTATTATTTCCTTGGTGAAATAATCCCCTCGGCTGTTATTTCCTTTGTGAAATAGCACCCGTCATACCGTGTAGATCCGACCGGATCAAGATCGCGCGGTGGTCCACGGATTAACCCCGGCGCAGGCGAAGAACCCACACAAGCAAGAGACCGCAAAACAGGATCTTGCGATTTGTTCGAATCAAGGAAAGTTGTAATTTTTCTTTTTTCTTTGATTTCGTTGTAACCGGATCTTATAAAAAGACCGGATCTTTTATAACCGATTAACTGTTGCTGAAGAGAACGATGACTTCAATGAAAGCAATTTTCCCCGCGAACAATTATCAACGACTGAAGCTGAATATATTGCTGCAAGTCTTGCATGTGCTCAAATTTTATGGATGAAATAAACATTATCTGATTATGGCATAAATTGTCTTATATCATCCATAATGTGTGACAATTATAGTGCAATTAATTTATCTAAAAATCCTATTTAACATTCACGTGCAAAACATATTGATATTAGACATTATTTCTTACGCGATCATGTGCTTAAAGGTGATATTTCATTAGAATTTATACCTACTGATAAACAAATAGCAGAAATATTAACAAAACCCTTAAAAGAAGAAATTTATGTTAAATTAAGAAGGGAATTAGGTATATGTTCAATTGAAGATTTAAATTAAATTTTAAAACAATCACATATGCATACATACCCTTAATAGTCGACTAATTTGACCTATATTCGACTACATGCACAAGCATTGCATATAAGGTTTTGTGTAATTTACAGTGTAGTCGACTAATTTCACCTATAGTCGACTACTCTGAGTTAAAATCTAAAAATCAACTTTCTGTCGATTACAGTGTAGTCGACTACTTTCCTTACTAGTCGACTACTTACACAGATTTCATAGTTTTATAGTTTTAAAGCTTATTGGATTTATTTTAAATCAAACCCAAAACCCAAAACCCTATACCCGTTTCACTTAAGTAGAGTTCATCTCAACCATATATTTTCAACTCTATCAATCCTAGCCACATATTTAAGATAAAATCTTAACCTTTCATTCTTTTTACAATTAAATCTGAACCATACAATATAATTTTTTTTAGAAAATTGATAAAAACCTAAAACTACCCACTCTCTTCTCTTAAAAACCGATACTTCTTCTTCCCCTCTTCAGAACCCATTGAATCTACGTTAGGGCATCATCTTTCTCTCATTTTTCTTCTCAAAATCTTCATAAATTTTAGTGTTTTCTAAAGTCTAACAGGTTCTATAGTCGACTACACCCAGTCATAGTCGACTAATCTAGGGTTTCATCAGTTTGTGGTAATTTCTCAACTTAATCTTTGTATCTTTTGATATTTTTTGTTTTATCATGTCTAGAGCTAAGAAAGCTAAGCAAGTTCATACCAATGTTAACGATGAAATCATCATATACTTAAAAAGTCCTGATTTGCTTGAAGAATTTAGCAAAATATCCACTTTTGAAGTTCTTCTAGGACGATTTGTGAAATTTGATGATTTTATTCCATGGATCTTTGGATCATATTTTGAAAATGTGGGATTGCTTGAATTATTCTCTGCTGAAAATAGAAAACCTATATATCCTTTTCTTGTTCAATTGTTCTATACTAATATAGAACGTGTTGGAACTATTGGTGGTACTGAAAAGCTTAAAACTCTTGTTAAAGGAATAGAAATTGAATTGACTACAAAGTCAATTGGAAAAAATTTTAATATTCATTTTCAAGGAGTCTCTCTTAGGTCAATTAGGATGAATGACTCAGATCTTTTATCTAATCATATATTTCTTCCTGACTATAGTAAACCTTTAAATAATTCAAACAAACTTCGTCCAATTCCTAGGTTCATTGCACGAATCTTAGCGTACAACTTGTTTCCAAAAACTAGGAGTTTCCATTTTATTTCCCTAGATTTAGCAAAAGCTCTATATGCTATAATGAGAAATATCCAAGTTAATTGGGCTGAAGTTTATTATGACAATCTTCTGATAATACCAAAAGGATTTCTTTCTTATGGTGCTTTTTTAACAAAAGTCTTTGACAAATTTTATGTGGATCTTCAGTCTGAAAATTCTGTTGTCCATTCCATTGAATTATTTGATTCCAATGCCCTAACTAGGATGAAGTTAACAAATTTTGAAATTCATGAACAAAATCCTCAAGATGAACCTCATCCTCATCAATACGAAATTCCACAATCTTCAACTCAAGTAGGACCTTCTACTAGTCAACCACCACCATTTCCTTCAGAATCTTCATGTTTTTTAGATGTGCAATACAACACACTATCTGCACGTATTCTTGAACTTGAAACTGGTCAAAGAGCTCTATATTCTTAGAATTCCTATATCATTAGTAATCAAGAAGAGCTAATCAAGAAGTTTGATGACTTGGACACAAAGCTTAGCGCATACTTTCAAGGACATCAACCTCCTTCAGCACCTTAGAAGTTTATGCATGCATCATATTAGATTTGGATGTTTTAGTTTTTAGTTTCAAAATAATTATGTTCTTTTGTTAGTTATCTATGTTTAAGTATCAAAAACTATGTAGTTGTGGGTTGTTATTAAGACATATGTAATATGTTATATTGCTACAATGTCAAGTATGTCGATTGTGTGTTTACATTACTATGATGTTGTTTGGATAGTTAATATATGTGCTATATATTTTAAACAGATCATGGTGATGAACACTGTGGAACTTTTGGTCTTTATGGCAAGTCTTTGCCTACCTATTTGGATGGGTGAAGTTATGGACTATGTTCATAATCTGGATGATTTGTTTGAAATATTAGATCATGTTGAAGAAATAATGTCATGTTTAGCATAAATGTTTATCTCTTTTTGTTGATAACAAAGGGGGAGCAATGGTTATCTATATTAGATTTATGTAATGTTATAGACTCAAATTTGCATATATACAGGGGGAGTAAGTATTTTATTTCATAATGTTTAAATTTGGTTATAAAATACATACATATGCATAAATTATTTGTTATCATCAAAAAGGGGGAGAATGTTGAATATCATGTCTCCATGATATTATTTTAATGATAACAATTTATACAATGTGTGTTATACAAATGCACTAACTTTTATATGCAGATTTTAATATCAAAATATGAGCAAGTGCAAGTTGAGTTCAAGACATTATGAAGTGAAGAATATGAAGAACATATGAGATAATGTGTTTTACATTTTCTTTACTTAGAATTATTGTACAAGCCTTGATCACTCACACACACACACATAAATATTAGAACACACTAACACAGGCTTAGTGTGTTGGTTAACTATAGAAATCCCCTATGTTAACCATTAGAGTTATAGTTAACTATTGAGTATCAAAACATTTAATTCACATTTTTTTACTCTTAGTAGTCGACTAATTAGAATAGTAGTCGACTACTCATGTATATGACTTAAATATAAGTTTCTGTCAATTTACAGTATAGTCGACTAATTTGGATAATAGTCGACTACTCAAGTTTATGACAGAAATATAAGTTTCTGTTATTTTACAGTATAGTCGACTAATTGACATTATAGTCGACTACTGAAGGCAAAATACATTTTTCAAGTTTCTGTCTAATTACAGTATAGTCGACTACTAAGAAATTTTCTAACTTCACAGAGTCTGTTTAAACTCAGTGTAGTCGACTATTCTGTCCTGTAGTCGACTACAGATACAGTTTTTCCAGATTTTAAAGTTTGAATTTATGACTGTTTATAGTCGTTTTTAAACGTTTTCAAAGTTCAAATAATTACCTTTTCAAGGACTATAAATAGGTTATTTGTTCAGAAAAAATGCAGAGACTTACATACCCATAAGCTTTGATCTTTGTGCATTTTTCAAGTGAAAAACATTCAGATTTTGAGTAAAAGAAAAGTTTCTGAAATTACCTTTGAATATTATTCAAATACTTATTGTTTAGGCAATTTACAGAACTTAGAATCATTCTGAAGTCACTACTACACTACACTACAAATCAAGACTTATAGGAATTGAAATTGTTGCTTCAAAAGTTCTCTCGATTTGTGAGAAGTGTTAATCTCTTGGTTTAGAGATTGGTGTGTAAATTAGCAAGGTGTTTGTCAATTGATGTTGCAATTTACGGGGACTTGCAAATTAGTCAGATTTGCTTTTGATTTTGTAAGTTTATTCAAAATTATAGTGGAAACTCTCAAGCGGGATTTGCTTGGGGACTGGATGTACACCGGATTAGTAGAACCAGTATAAAACTTTGTGTTTGTGTTTGTGAATTTTTGAGATTGCCATTTTTCTTTATAATCTACTTTGCATAAATTTTAAAAGAACACTATTCACCCCCCTCTAGTGTTCTAGTGTATCTATTTCAGATCCTACAGTACTGAATTGACGTTAAGTATGTCTAATTATACCTTCCACACATTCCTTTCATTTATAAACTACAACTGAACCCGATGTGTCCTAAAATTTCTGTGTTCCTAGCTTCTAATATCTTTCCCAATCTTACTGAGTCAAGCTTCACGCTCTGCTGCTCTATTAATAGCTGGATATGGCGATGGTGTAGTCGTCAGTACTTCTTCTTAAATAGGTATGCCTTGTACGACTATTGATGGAATTTCAAAAAGTATAATCTGGCTTGTTACTCACTCCTTAAGTGTTGCTAATCTCTGCTTCTGTAATCACCGTTACCAACTCGTTCAGATACCGGAGCCTGCTGCGGCTCAGGCTCTACTTGCCCAGCTCTCCGGGTACGAGTTCTACCTCGACCACATCCTCGTCCCGACATTTATATTATCAGGAGGAGAGCTTATTAGACATAGTAAATGAGCTCTTATATATATATAACATAATGTATCACAATAAGTATTCACACAATTACTTTTCAATCAAAGTAAAATAGTTGTCATAAAAAAATTCGTAAATTTTAGAATATTCATATATAACATCCTCACTCATTCTAGGAATTCCTAGCGGACTCTATACATGAATCCTAAAAAAGTCTATCCTTGCTCCACAATTTGACACATGAATGATCCTAAGGATGCTGGAACTAGAGCTCTGATACCAACTGTGACGCCCCTGTTTTCACACATGGCCTCATATAACTGTGACGCCCATATTTTCACACATGGCTTCTACTAAATAAATAGAACTTCTATATTACCTGAAAGAAGAGAAAACAACAAAAAACCCATGTAAAGAGTGTCAGAGCGCTACAGCAAGATCACCTTCATCCGCCCCCAGGAGAAGGGCTACTAGATGGAGTGGAGCCTCTATCTATTAAGCATAGTCTATCTAGATCATTTTCCCTGTATCTAAGTAAAATTAACATTTAGAAACCTACAACACGAGACGTAGTACGTCGAGCGAAATAATCCAAACAAGGAAATCCTCATGTATATACCATATGTCCAAAATTATAGATATCTAAACATTAATACCGAACTAAGAACAGACAACCTAAATAAAATCAACAATTAGAAACCCACAACATGATACTGGTACATTGAGCAAAATAATCCATATAAGGAAACCATCATGTATATACCATGTGTCTCAAATTGTGAATCGCTAATCATTGATCCCAACTAAGACATAAAGAAAGCAATAAAGGAATTAAAGACATCAATACATCGTATTTATATTATCCTCCACTATCACTGAGGAGATAGAATAAATACTTTCAAGAATAAATTATCCCGGTCATATATCTCAATGATGAATCACATCCATAACTAACATCCACCAAAGACTCAGACTATCAATTAGCTATCTCAGTGCAACTCTTTGCAAGGTTTTGGAACTCAACATCATCATAAGCAATGAACCACCCTGTAGGTATCCTAAATAGTATACACGACTCATTAGTCTCATTATGATCTTAGTGCGTAACATGAGTGCGGGACGACCTACCATATAGGTATCCAAAAAGACGGCTCACAAGCCTCATCGCACCCTCGTGCGGACGGACTGCTAGACAAAGCATCCAAACCTGACTCAATGGCCTGTACAAATGGAATATCGACGCACTACCCCATGTAGTACTAAACTGAGCTTATCAACGATATCTATTTTATGTATAAACTATGTAAATCTAGTACATCGATGCACTATTCTATATAGTACTGAGCTGTGCTCATCATCGATATCCAACGAGTGTATGCACAATAAACAATCCAACACTTACCGTAATCCCTTCTGGGATACTCATATGTGTGCATACGACATTGTACTTGTGTATTCTTAAATTTAAATGTAAAGGAGTGCAGCTTGAATCCCGCGAACACATCTCAAAAAGATAAAATACACAAACTCAGAAAACAACCTTAGTAGTCAACTACTACAATTAGTAGTCGACTACTCTGAGCCCATCCAGAGTCTGAAAAATTAGACTAAGTGTGAGTAGTCGACTAATATGAACATTAGTCGACTACTTCTGCTATGAAAACAATTCTGTGAGTCATACCAGGAAAGGCGTAGTCGACTACACATGTTATTAGTCGACTGCTCTGTGTTAAACAGAATTCTGTTTCTCAGGTATTGATGTTTTTGTGATAATTTCTTAAACAAAACTCATTCAAATCATATGGAACATAGGAAAAAGGTTTTAATCTTCTGAAATTTACTATCAGAGATTACTTCACATGATTTAACTCTTGGATTAAACACTAATTAGGGTTCAACCTCATAATTATTCAAATTCTCACATAAAAGCATGAATCATCACATGATTAATTTGGTCAAGGTTATAACTAACATTGAACAGAGATAAGCTTGTTTAAAACACGTTCATGTCATTGTGATCTCACAACGTAGGGTTTAGGCATAATTAATTTACAAGAAAAACTCGATTAATTAACAAACTAGGGTTTGCACATGAGTTAAACTTAATTAATAAATAAAAAAAATTAACATTTATCCTAATGATCATGATTATGTTTCTAATGTAAGCAGTAAGGAAAACATCAGATCTATCATGAATTATAGACCTATTATCAAAAATCTACCTTTTATCACATGTAACTATGAATAAACATGTAAAACATTGATTTAAGCACATTAGATCTTTAAATTACTAAGGGTGCATGCTTGGATGAAGATGATTTTACCTTTGGGTGCTGCTGAACTCCTCAACCACCTATATGTAAGATCACCCTTCAACCACAATCACAAAATCTCAGCCTTCCTCTTGACAAACGCCTCAAAACTCTCCCAAATCTAACAAATTAGGGTTTAGGGAGTGTTGGCCTTCTTGTTTTGATGATGTTTAACAAATAATTTACGACTAATATTGTTTGTCTAGTAATTGTGGTTTTCTATTTATTGTAGACAAACAACATGTTGGAGAATGGATGGAATCAAGCTTTCACGATCATATCCAATGGAGGTTAGCGGAATAGTGGAGTGAAGCTACACAATTCAAGTTAAAGATTCAAGTTCAAGCTTTATCCGCAAGTGTACCAAGTCGAGCTTATCGAAGACCTATAGCTTAGGTAATCTAGTTTAGGAGTTTATATTATGTGTGTTAAGTACTTTAAGCCCAATCATATATACACACACATTTTATTGGTTTATATATATAATATATATATATATATACACACACACAAGTTTTGGTTTTATGGTTTTCTAGTTTAAATATGAAATAAATACTTATTTTTATACATACATACATGTTTCATAGTTACCATGTTTGGTTTTGATAAACAATGCGTTTTGCCACATATACATGAAAATGAACAACACATATACATATATATATTTTTCATGATATATGTGAAAATAGTGTATTCTAGTTTTTGGTCTTTTTGCCTTGTTTTCTCTTGGCTTTGGGGTTCCTACAAATACCCCCACATATCGTCAGTTTTAAAAATCGAAGAAAATTTTAAAACAAGTTTTTAAAGGGTGTTTAAGTGTGTTTAAGTTTGGTTTAAAGTTTGTTTGGTTTGTGAAGAAGCTTTCACAAGTGGAGGAGATCATCTACATTGTTTGAGCTCCATTTTAATCCATCCCTCCATCTTGTTTTTCAGAGAAGAATTACTAAACTCAATACTAGCTTTGTATTAATTATTTGTTATTTATTATTTTCATCAAGCTAGAGTTTTACATTGAGTTTATAATTGATTTTCTCATTGTTTACACACACAACCATTGAGCTAATTGTATTTGCATATATTGTATAATTGGATTGTGGGAGAGTTGTATCAATTGAGAGTAAGCTTAATTGAGTTTTCGTCCATTGTAGAGAACAACCAAAGTTGTATTCGTGCCTAATTGTGTAGAACACCTTGTAATACACTTATACATCGAGAGAAGTGTGTGGTGAGAGACGGGGTCATCCCAAGAGAAGTGTGGTAGGTAACAATACATAGAGAGAGGTTGTAATTCCTAACACTTGAGAGAGATACAGACGAGAGACCAACACTTGAGAGGGTGTAAAGTGGGATTGTAAGAGTGTGAGATTGTAAAGTTTTTAGTAAACTAGAAAATCGAGTGTGAGGTGTAAACGTTATTTAGGTAAGCGTAGAAAATCCGATTGTGATAGTAGAGATCTTCTCGAGGTCAGGAGCGGAGACGTAGGTTGTGGGGACCGAACTCCGTGATCATACCATTTGTTTGTGATTGTATTGGCGCATTTATCTTATGTTTATATCTTATATCGCCTTTGTATATTGCTTGTTATTTATATTCCCCACTATCTAGTTTAGATTATTTACCCTTGTATTGTTTGTATATCCTCGCATATATCTCATAGTATATCTCATTGCTAGGATATTTTCTTTTGTTCATATTGCATATTCTTGCTCATAACATATTGGATATCTATCATGCAAGAATAATTTATTAATAAGTTTTAATTGGCATAAAATTAGATTAGATTAGCACAAGATCCTAATCACCCCCCTCTAGGGTCTAACAATTGGTATCAGAGCTTGGTGCTCTTTGATTTAAGGTCTAATCACCTTGAGTTAAAGATCCAAGTTATCTTTTTGTGCTAATCTTGTTTAGATTTTCTTTGTTATCTTGCTTGCACATATATACATATATTATGGATATTGTGCTAATCTTGTTTAGATTTTCTTTGTTATCTTGCTTGCACATATATACATATATTATGGATATACACGGTGCACCTAGTTTAAGTTATACCATCAATATTACTCTAAAATTAGATAATTTCCCTTATGCCCAATGGTGTGTTAGATTTAAGCTATTTATTAGATCTAAACATTCTGATTTATGGGAAATTATAGATGATGCTTATATTATGCCCACTATGGAGAAATCCAAGTGAAATAAAAATGATCATCGAATGTTTACAATGAACAAGATTTTGTTAGAATATTTTCTAAATGATTTTGATTCATCTATGTCTAACAAGTTTGTTCATTTTGATAGTGCTTACAATTTATGAAAATTCATAGAAGAACGTCAATGCAACTTGGAGGAAATCCGACATAGTTTAGAGGATTCTTCTTCAAGTTATATTGGAGCTTCTTCATGCACACGGCCACTAGGCGTTAGCCCTAGTGTGGTATGTCATTCCGAACCCGATAATGATTTATCTAGTGAAGAACTTGCTTGTGCTAGTGAAAAATTACTACATGCCTATAACAAATTACATAAAGATTTTATTGACTTACAAAGCAAGCATGTTCATTTAGAATCCGATCATGAGTTGCTAGGTTCCAAATTTGATGTCAATGCAAAAGAAAATATCTTGCTTAAAGAAAACAATGATATGTTAAATTTGGAAAATAAAAAATTGACCTCATTCATTTCTAGCTTAACTCATGAAAGAGATAATGCCAAGTTAGAAGTAAAGAACATAAAAATGATACTGCTTCTTTTATAAATGACTATTTATGTTCTACTTCTAATAAAAATTCATATGTGCCTAATAATGAAGATTTGAATCTTGTGAATAAACGTATTTCATCTTTAGATTCAACTTTAAAAACATGCATTCATAATCATAAGAAGCTTATGGATATGTGTGCCAAGTCTAAGTCAAAATCATCCACTCATTATGCACATATATATAGCAAAGTTTACAAGTGCTCTATTTGCGGCCGTAAAAGTCATTTAGCAAAATTTTACTATGATGCACACAAACATAAAAATTGTCAATGCTCCTTGTGCATCTCATCAAGTTTCTTCATCACATGTACACACACATGCACCCATTGTTCATCATAAGCATGCTCATGTGTATAGATGTGATCATTATGATCGTTTTGGTCATTTGGCCAAGTATTGTTTTGATTTGAAAAGAAAATCATGTTTGCCAAATATTTCTAGTAGACCACATGTTTTTGAATGTGATATTTGTGGTAGATTTGGCCATTTGGCAAAGTTTTGTTATGATTTAAAAAAATATTCAAATTTGCCAAATTTCTCAAGTAGACCACCTTTGTTTAATGATGTTTCTCATTTGCAAAATAATTTTAAAAGACAATTTTTATTTGCAAATGATTCCCGTGCACGAGCTAATGGTTCACAACAACAAATGGATCTCTTTCATTGCACATATTACAATCGGAAGGGTCATTTGAGTGAATATTTCTTTGACCATGTTAGTGCACCACATATGCCCAAGATGGTTCATAACCCTAGGGCTTTGAGCTTTATTGATAGGGGTCGTGTTCCTAAACAATCCGGCACCAAGAATGCTTGGGTGCCAAAATGATTTTTAAACCAAGAATTTTAGTGTTTTTATTTTTTTTCTTGGTTTTGTAAAATGTGCTTTGAAAACATTTAATATGAAAATAGTTTTTCGTTGATCAATTCTTTTGTTTTTATGATTATTAGGTTCGCTTTTGATGAGAGGTTTGTGTTTATAACCCCCCCCAGATTTATTGGGTGTTTTTTTCCCAAACCTTGTTTACCGGGTGCTAAAAATATTTATATGGGTTTAAACAAGCTCAAGAGCTTGATATGGTTGCTTCTCTCATTTGTGAAAATCAATTATGATTTGGTTTTATACTTTTAAAGATGATTTTTCCCCCGTAGTTCATGATTCTTGTACGTTTTGTAATCTTATTTTTGAACTATAAAAATTTTGTTTTGATTTGTTCTGTAGTTCATGATTCTTGTACGTTTTGTAATCTTATTTTTGAACTATAAAAATTTTGTTTTGATTTGTTCTTTTGAATTCATTATATAGATTTTTGAACTATAAAAATTTTGTTTTGATTTGTTCTTTTGAATTCATTATATAGCACAAATAGATTATTTAAATTTCAAATATGCTTTATAATGTATTCTATGAGTGGTTTGATCAAAGTTCTTCAAAGAAATTTTTTTTATTGATCAAACATCATTTTTGGGCTTAAATTTTGATTTATGATTTTATTTGGTTGATTTGTTTTCATTTGATAACTTTTTGCATGATTCTCATGTTCCTCTCTCTTTTGATTTCATATATCTATTTATATTTATATTTTTTGAGTAATGAGACACATTTTTCATATTGATATATCATTATGTGTCCTCATTGTATTTTTTGTATGTGAGTGGTGTTTAGAATATTTTTTATCTATAGTTGCTCACATATATTTGCCTTGATCTTTATTGTATATATTCCATAAGGAATTTTGATAGGAGGAGCAATCCCTATATATCATTTTTTTGTTATACTCACTCATGCTTATTTGTAAAGAGAGCTTTCGCTCTCTTTATTCTTTTGTTTTCCCCCTTTTTGATGTTGTCAAAGGGGGAGAAATATTGTGAGTATAGACTTTCTTATTTATATGCATGATATATTCTAATTTATATATTCATTTCTTTCATGCATATATATCTCTTTTGTAAATTATTTGTCATCATTAGAAAGGGGGAGATTGTTGGCCTTCTTGTTTTGATGATGTTTAACAAACAATTTACGACTAATGTTATTTGTCTAGTATTTGTGGTTTTCTATTTATTATAGACAAACAACATGTTAGAGGATGGATGGAATCAAGCTTTCACGATCATATCCAATGGAGCTTGGCGGAATAATGGAGTGAAGCTACACAATTCAAGTTAAAGATTCAAGTTCAAGCTTCATCCGCAAGTGTACCAAGTCGAGCTTATTGAAGACTTATAGCTTGGGTAATCTAGTTTAGGAGTTTATATTATGTGTGTTAAGTACTTTAAGCTCAATCATATATTTCTAGTTTAAATATGAAACAAATACTTATTTATATACATACATACATGTTTCATAGTTACCATGTTTGGGTTTGATAAACAATGTGTTTTGCCACATATACATAAAAATGAACAACACATATACATATATATATTTTTCATGATTATATGTGAAAATAGTGTATTCTAGTTTATAGACTTAACAATCATAATATACATCTTCTATTAAGTCTATAAAATCAGTTTATGAAGTTTCAAAACATGGTGTAGTCAAAATGTCAAAACAAGTATGTTTTCACTTTCATGTTTTGGACTATTTTGTAAAATGAAGAGATTTCTCATTTGAGAGGTGCTTTTTAAAAACCAGTTTTTGTAGCATGTGTATTATCATGTCTACAATTATTTCCCAAAGTTTTATAATTTTTGGAATTTATTTGATATTTTTTAACAAGGTTCAAAGTTGAAATTTTCTGTGTACATGTTTATGAGTCGACTTATGAACAGTATTAAGTCGACTCACAAACTGCTGTGTAGTTTACAATTTGTTTCTGATGAGTCGACTCACAACATCATGAGTCGACCCATCAGGTTGAGTCGACTCATGTCTGTCATAAGTCGACTCACAAACTGTGCTGGAAAATGAGTTTTGTTTCTGATGAGTCGACTCATGATCTTATGAGTCGACCCATGATTTATGAGTCGACTCATGATTTTTATGAGTCGACCCATAAGTTGGTTTTTAGCATGTAACGGCTATTTATGAGTCGACTGATGAACAGTACTGAGTCGACTCATAACACTGTAATGGCTATATTTCCAGACTGTACTGTTTTTGGGTTTTTAGTCTTTTTGCCTTGTTTTCTCATGGATTTGGGGTTCCTATAAATACCCCCACATATCCTCAATTCTACAAATCGAAGAAAAGTTTAAACAAGTTTTTAAAGGGTGTTTAAGTGTGTTTAAGTTTGGTTTAAAGTTTGTTTGGTTTGTGAAGAAGCTTTCACAAGTGGAGGAGATCATCTACATTGTTTGAGCTCCATTTTAATCCATCCCTCCATCTTGTTTTTCAGAGAAGAATTTCTAAACTCAATACTAGCTTTGTATTAATTATTTGTTGTTTATCATTTTCATCAAGCTAGGGTTTTACATTGAGTTTATAATTGATTTTCTCATTGCTTACATACACAACCATTGAGCTTATTGTATTTGCATACATTGTATAATTGGGTTATGGGGAGTTGTATCAATTGAGAGTGAGCTTAATTGAGATCTCGTCCATTGTAGAGAACAACCAACGTTGTATTCGTGCCTAATTGTGTAGATCACCTTGTAATACACTTGTACATCGAGAGAAGTGTGTGGTGAGAGACGGGGTCGTCCCAAGAGGAGTGAGGTAGGTAACAATACCTAGATAGAGGTTGTAATTCCTAATACTTAAGGAAGACACGGACTAGTGACCAACACTTGAGAGGGTGTAAAGTGGGATTGCAAGAGTGTGAGATTATAATGTTTTCGGTGAACTAGAAAACCAAGTGTGAGGTGTAAACGTTATTCGGGTAAGCGTAGAAAATCCGGTTGTGATAGTGGAAATCTCTTCAAGGTGAGGAGCGGAGACGTAGGTCGTAGGGTCTGAACTCCGTGATCATATCATTTGTTTGTGATTGCATTGGCGCACTTATCTTATGTTTATATCTTATATCGCCTTTATATATTGCTTGTTGTTTATATTCCCCACTATCTAGTTTAGATTATTTACCCTTGTGTTGTTTGTATATCCTCGCATATATCTCATAGTATATCTCATTGCTAGGATATTTCCCTTTGTTCATATTGTATATTCTTGCTCATAACATATTGTATATCTATCCTGCAAGAATAATTTATTAATAAGTTTTAATTGGTATAAAATTGGATTAGATTAGCACAAGATCCTAATCACCCCCTCTAGGGTCTAACAAGGAGGAATATGACTGCTGATCTCACGAATTTTTCTCTCTCATAAATTAGGGTTTAAATGAGTATTTATAGAGGTATACATGACTGGGTACGAATATAAACCAAAACTGACCCGAAATCTAAAATAAATCTTGGAAACAGCCCTGTTACTCGACCAATGCCTTCATTAGTCGACTAACGACCTTATTAGTCAACTACTCTTAGTTTTAGTCGACTACTAAGCTCAGATTCAGGTTTGTGCATGATTTCGTGCATGTTTCTCATCTATATTCACATATATACATTGGATTGATCTCAAATCAATCCTTAGCATACTCAAACATCAAAATATGTCATTTATAATCATATAACATATTTATTACCATTTATCACAATTTATTCAATCTTTTGGGGTTTTACATACCGGTTATAAGTCGACTTACAATAGAGCCATTGCATAGTAACGACTAGTTTCCAGATTTTTGTTGTTTTGTGGTTTTTATTGATTTTTGTTGGGTTCTTGGGCTTAGTTCTTCTACCCTATATATACCCCTTTGTATTAAACACTCCAACTAACTAAGAAAAGTTTTAAACAAGTTTTTACAAGTGTTTGTGGGTGTTTAAGTTTGTTTTAGTATGTTTTACAATTGCTTATGTGAAGAGGTTTTCCCAAGAGGAAGAAGGGATCATCATTTCATGTTTGAGCTTCAATCTCTCATTTCTTTCACTCTTGTTTTCAGAGAAGTTTTCTCTAAACTCAATTTCTAGCTTTATATATATATATTTGTTGTTGATTATCATTTTCATTAAGCTCGATTTCATATTGAGTTTAGTTTTGTTATTGCTCATTTATTACGCACACCCACGTGAGCTTAAGCATTTTCATACATAGTATATTAAGGTTGTAAGATTGTATCTTTGAGTGTGGGCTTACATTTCGTTCTCATCCTTGTTAGAGAGCAAACCATTGTATTTGTACCTTAATTGTTGAGAACACATTATAATACACAAGTACACCGAGAGGAGTGTGTTGTGAGAGACGGGGTCGATTCCAAATGGACTAACGTCGGTAGTAAAGCCTAGGGAGAGGTTGTAAATACGATTACTTGAGGAAGTTGACACGGGCTAGACCAACACTTAGAGAGTGTATTGTGTGATTACAATTGTATGAGTTGTAAAAGTTTTCGGTGAGCTAGAAGCAGATTGTGAACGTTTTTGGTGATCGTTGAAAACCGACTGTGATAGTGATATTCTCCCCGGGAGTGGGGAGCGGAGATGTAGGTCGAAGGTGACCGAACTCCATGATCATATCATGTGTTTATGTTGTCTATTTGTGTATCTATTTTGCATTTCAATTCATGTTTATATCGCCCTTTGTTTATATTACATAGTCTTGCTCATAACTTGTTAAATATCTCAATTGCAAGAATAAATTGTTAATAAGTTTTATTTTGGCATTAATATCAGATTAGATTAGCAAATACCCTATTCACCCCCCTCTAGGGTAATTTCAGAAATCTCCCGAGTTGGATTGACACCATATTGGTGATCACTGTTTTTTGTTCTGCCTTCAGCTCGAGCACTTCGGCGTCAATCAAAACCTGTAGGATATCTTTGAAGATGTAGCATTTCTTCGTTGAATGTCTTAACGTCCTATGGTAAAGGCAGAGTTAGGTCTCATGTTTATGAGCCTACTATCTATTCTAGTTTTGATGATTAACAAACATTTCCTAACATCGGTTTGTTAAGTGTTTTATATTTATTTGTTAGGTATCCTACACAAAGATCCTCCTGTTGGAGGTTGGATGAAATCAAGCTTAATGATGATATCTTAGAGGTCGGAGGAAATCGGAATAAAGTTTTGCATTTCAAGTCAAGATCCAATACTGCTTCATCTACAAACCAAAACGAGCTTATTGAAGATTATTTGCCTTAGGTAATAGTAGTTTAGGTTTACACCTTGTGTGTTAATATGTAGAGCTCAAAAATCATACATACACACATTGGATTTTGATTTATCGCTGTTTTGGATTATAGACTTAACAACACGATTTTATATCTTCCTCAAGTCTATAAATCTATTTTAAAGTGTTTCAAAACTTGTTTGAAGAAATTTTATCAAAATCAAGTTTTAACATTTTCGCATTTTTAAACGGTTTGCAAAATATCAAGCTTTTGAGTTATTGACTTAATGACAAAGTTTTATACTTGTTGTTAAGGCTATTAATCCATTCAAATTTGTTTCCAAACTTGTATATAATCATTGTGTCAAAATCAAGTATTTACGAACTCATATTTTTGATGATTTTGTAAAATAATGAGTTTTCACAAACAGTTAATGAGATTTCAAAATTTTCTTCTAAAACATGTTTGTTTTTATGTTTATAATCATTCCCCAAAATTTTACTAATTTTAGAATTTATTTGTTATTTTAAATTGAATTTACAAAGTCGGATATTCTGGAAAAATCAGGTGTCTAGAATATATATGTTATCGGTCAAACGATCAGGTGTAACCGGTCAACCGATCAGAAATAGTTTCTAAGACCATGCAGTTTGGTACACATCAGTCTATCGATACATGTTAATCGGTCGACCGATGACAGGTGACTAGTCGACCGATACATACATATCGATCGACCAACGATGTTTCCAGATTGTTATTACAGCCAACGGTATACTCATTGGTCGACCGACCATGGTCCACCGGTCGACCGAAAGTACTGTAACAGTCATATTTCCAAACTCCATGATTTTAGGGATTTTCTTGATTTTAAGGTTTTTCTTGGAATTTGGCTACTGTTTTGAGTGCCTATATATATCTTCCATCCCTCATTTGTTCAAAATTATTAATAAGTGAGTTTAAAACAAGTTTTGCAAGTTTTGTTTAAGAGTTTCAAAGATAAATCAAAAGTGTTTCATTTGTGTTTTACAAGAGAAGAATTGCTACAACGTATTTAGGGATCTCTACCTCAAAATTTCTACCTCTCTTGTTTATCGGAGAAGTTTTCTAAACTCCTTTCTTCTGGCAAATTATTGTTATCAGTTTTCATATATTCTTGCTAGATTAATTTGAGTTTGATTTTATTTATACTCATTTTTTACACACACACCCCTTGAGCTTAAGTATTTTCACATATAGTATAATTATTGGGTTGTGGGGTTGTGGTGTTGTATCGTTGAGAGTGAGCTTAATTGAGTTCTCATCTTTGTATTAGAGAACAAATCTTGTATTTACGCTTTTATTGTTGAGAACACGTTGTAATACACAAGTACACCGAGAGAAGTGGTTGGTAAGAGATGGGGTCAATTCTAAGAGGAGTGGTGTTGGTTGTAAATCCTAGGGAGAGGTCGTAATTCTGAGAACTTGAGGAAGATGACACGGGCTAGGCCAACACTTAGAGGGTGTTTTGTGCACGGGCTAGGCCAACACTTAGAGGGTGTTTTGTGTAATTGCAAGTGTGTGAGGTGTAAACATTTATCGGTAAGCGTTGAAAACCGATTGTGTAGCTTTTTGTGTTGATAGTGGAGATTCTCCTCGATGGTGAGAAGCGGAGATATAGGTCGAGGATGACCGAACTCCATGATCATATTATTTGTTTGTGTATGGCATTGGTGCACTTATCATTATTTCATTGTTTACATCGCCTTTTGCTCATTGTATATCATTGCATATTTTATTGTATATCAAAATTGCTAGGATATTGCATTAGAAGTTTTTATTTGACATTAATATCAGATTAGATTAGCAAATACCCTATTCACCCCCCCCCCAGTAGTTTGGATCATCTACCTTCACTGCTTCTTTAAGCTTTTTAACTTCAGGGAGTTTCAGCTTGCCACTCTTCTGAAGTAGTTTGAATAGAGAGACCACATTCTCCTCTTTGAAGGAGTACTACTTAGGTACTCTTTACTGACCCAACGCTTTACCCTTAGCAAGTGATGATAGAGGATTGGCTTCAATAGTCATGGTATATTTCCCTTTTGACCAGAAAGATTGGCCTTGCCCTATTGCGCGGGTTGCTTCTGCTTGCTTTCTTCTTTAGCTTCGACCCTAGAAACTATTTCTTGAGCCTGTTCGCCTTGGGAGACTAGTTGTTTCTAGGAGAGGCACTCTGCAACTCTCATTTAGGTTAGGAGTTTGGTTTGTAAGTTGTGTCGACAGTTTTCCACCAGAGTAGACTGTGTCATACCTATCGAACATCACAGAGCCACGCTTCATAATCTCTCAATGAAGGCTTTGATGGACTCTCCCTTCTTCTGCTTAGTGGCAAGAAGGGTAGTGACGGAGACTTTTGTGTCGTCTTTAAAGAATCTTGACAAGAAAAGTCTCTCTAGATCCGCCCACTTCTGGATACATCCCATAGGCAATTTCATGAACCATTCAAAGGTAACCCTCTTGAGGGTGCCAACAAATAACTAAGTTAGTACGGTGTCATTTGATATCATATTCCCAGTATGTGACTTGAAATAGTATATATGTTAGTTTGGTGACCCTGTGCCATCAAAAGCTTGTAGGGTCGGGACTTTGAATTTTAGAGGATAAGGAGTTGTATCCCATTCGGCTGGATAGGACCTAACAACTCCCTCATCTTGGAGCTCACTCCTATTAGCAATGGCATTGAGGTGGGCTTACAGTTCTTCCATTTTCACAGACTAGAGATGCTACTCATTTTCGGTCTCTCTTCCTTCTTCAGAGGAAGATTCCAGGTTGTGGGCTTCTTGATCAGAAGTCACACTCTCAACCACTTTTTCCTTCCCTTTTGATGTAAAGGGTTGGGATGAAGATGATCCTCCTATTCGGGAAGATTCTTACGTGGGCGGCGAATTTGTCTTCTGAGAACTGGCCCTATCTGTGACAATTTGAGCCATAAGGATCTGGAGTTCATCGATGGTCTCCTGCTGAGACTTGATCATAGCTTGCTACTCATCAAGTCTTTTCACAAGATCATCAGGGTGTCCCGCCATATGAGCGAAGCTCTCGTGTTCTACAAAAGAGCTAGAGGAATGAGATTCTATGATGGCTGAGTATTCATCATCAGACTTAATTTCTTTATCCAACTTTCGGTAGTTGACAAGAGTTCCCTTTCAACTTTGAGTGTGTTGATAGATTCTATTAGACTCACTCAGGATCTCTTTCAAGCTAGGAGACCAATCCATCTCTAACTCATCAGAGCTAGGGATTGATGATCTCCCTATACTGATCATATTGGAAGTAACTCCAAAGTACTCTTCTTCTGAAGTCGTCTTCTTGTGGGAACATCGTCGCTTGTTGGGCAAGGCAACGTTCATCAATCGGTCGAATACTGATGGCCTAGTTACAGGTGCACAACATCGGCATTCTAAAAGGACTAAGGAGATAAGTCGCTCGCATTGCCAAGCGGGAGTGACTTGTTGAACAGCTCTGTCTCTTGATAGGAACTCTCTCAAGTCTTTTGTAGAGACTCGAGATGAGTTACTCACGAGTCGTGAGGTTTTTCTTTGAAACCCTGGTCTTTGGCTAGACGAGACTGGTTCTTGATAGACATGGATTTGAAGTCCATGTCGTTCATCCTGAACATGACTTGACACATCACGTTTAGTATTAATAATGTAAGAGACATGTTTTAACACTGAAACGCGAGGGTCGCATTTAGGTAACTAAACGCAAGGTCACGTTTGAGAGTGGGGACGCAAGGATCACGTTTGAGAGTGGGGTCGCGAGGGTCGTGTTTGAGAGCGGGCATACAAAGGTCGCGTGTAACATCCTTCTGAACGTGAGGTTCGTGTTTTAGTTGAGCTACACGGAGTTGATGCTCACGTTTAACGCGGAATTGACCTCCACGTTCTAGTTGTGGAAGTGGGGTTGAAACTCACGTTAAGGTAGAGCAACACGAGGGTCGTGTTCTATGATTAAAACGCGAGGGTCACATTCTATGATTGAAACGTGAGGGTCACGTTCTGACTGAGCAAGCGAAGCTGAGGTTCACGTTCAGCGCAGACTTGAGGTCCACGTTTTAGATGTGGAACGCGACGCTGAGGGTCGGGTTAAATCTAACTTTCGCGAGGCTCATGTTTAGGCACATAAACACGAGGCTTGCATTCTAGAGTAGAAATGCGAATCTCAAGGTCGCATTGAGGATCACAAATGCGAAGTTCGCGTTGGTTGGTTGATCGGCTTTCTTAGACCTGTACTCATCATAAGAATCTTCTCCTTTGTCGGGCAACGTTGTTATTCGCCTAATTTGAGGCTTTTGTAGCGATGTCACCATCTGTATTGATCAGGTTAATCGTAGCAATGGACATCTTGTGACCCGACACCTTTTGCGGAGTTACGGGTGGAAGGTCCTCAACTCACTTGACGAGTTCAACTAAATTGAAGTCTTCTCCTTCAGAGGGAGGACTGTATGAATAGCATGACCCTAAGGAGAGACGCTCCTTTGCTGAGTCGACGCCAGGAGGAATCTTAGTCTCCTCAGAGACTTTACGGATCTTGCCATAGCCTTGGGGCTAAAGGATCCGGTGGAAAGGAGTTCCTCGTACTTACTTTGGTTAAAATCCACAATAAGAGTTTCAATAATCGTTCAGACAAGCATGGTGTCGGATTGCACTACCACTTCTTCATTGGTAAAAAAGTTAGTCCCCAACAGAGTTGCCATCTTTTATTTGTGGGATAAAATTGTAAGAAAATTAAGAAATAAATTTGTATTAATCTTCCTAACTGACTTAGGAAAAGAATGAATACAATCTCTCTTTGCAATCACTCTTTAACTGACTTAGAAAAAAAATTATAATCTTCTTGATCGGTTTTCCGATTTACAAAACAGAGAAGGATGAATCCCCCTCTTTGTTTATGGTTGGATTCTTCTTGGTGGCGTTGGAAGTTTAATTCTTGTATCCCGTTTACGATTCGAATGTCTCGCTTCGTGGAACTTTATCTACTCTTATTCACTTAACGTCGGAAAGAACTTGCATGATAAGTTTAGAACTCTAAACAAGTTTAAGAACTCTGTGAGAGTTAATTTCAAAAAGGAAATCAATCCCTTTAAACTAAAATAAGCTAAACAGCCGATCTCAAGGTTCTTCAACCGAAAATGGTTCAAAAGCCAAGCTCTCAAAGCTCCAAAAGCTCCAATCCAAGATGATCCAAAATGATCTATCTTCAGTTGAATTCTCAGCTATTTATAAGGTTTAAGGGGTGTAACGGACCCCTTAATTCACTCCATAATGGGGGCTTAATAGCCCCATTATATGGAAAAATGGTTTTGAAACCATTCAAACCGTGTTTGAAACAGTCAAACGTGAGGTTAGTGTTCTGGAGCGAGCCTCGCGTTCAGCTCTGTGAAATGCGAAGGTGATCCTCACGTTTTGGAGTTAAAACATGGGGATAACCCTTGCGTTTTGGAATTGGAACATGGGGTGACCCTCGCATTATGGAATTGGAACACGGGGGTGACCCTCGTGTTTTGGAGTTAAAATGCGGGGATGACCCTCATGTTTTGGAATTGGAATGCGAGGGTGACCCTCCCATTTTTGAATTAGAACATGGGGATGGCCCTTGCATTTTGAAATTGGAACGCATGGGTGGACCCTCGCTTTTTGGAGTTGGAAAGCGGTGGTGGACCCTTGCGTTTTGCTTTGAAGAGATCGTTAATTATAATCTCTTTTTCAAGTTCTGCAAAGATCGTCATTTTGTAATCTTTGCATTTGGCATTTGGCTTTTTGAAGTATGAGAGTTGTCAAATTGTAACTCTCATCTGTTGTCATGAAAGTCATCAGAATGTAACTTTCATCGTTAGTGTTTTGTGAGGATCAGCTATCTACAGTAATTTTTTAACAGCCTACAATAGTAGGTCGCACCACTGTACAGCTCGAGCATCTCAATGCTATTGGCTGCTCCTCTTGTGTAGTAGCTCTGTCTCCACCATCAGTTGGAGTCTCATCGGTAGGCCTACTAGGGTTTGCAGGGCTTTCTGAAAACTCCACCTCCTGTACCCGAGAATCTGTAGATGCATCTGGAGCTCCACCTTGCGCCTTGTCTTCTTTCTTCGAATCTGCCCTTATGATAGCATCTTCTTAAAAGAATATGTCTCTACTGGTAGAAAGGCACTGTGAGCCTCAGGATCCCATAACTGGTACCTTTTGACTCCAGAAGTGAATCCTATGAAGATACACTGTCTCGACTTGGACTCCAGCTTGTTTCTCTTCTGACTGTCTACAAGACTATACACTGGACAACCAAATATGCGTAAAGTCGAGTAGTCCACTGATTCTCCTTGCCATATCTCCTTTGAGATCTAAAGATCAATGGCCATAGATGGTGACCTGTTAATCAAATAACACGCATGATTTACCACTTTCGCCCAAAAACCTTCGGACATGGTCTAGCCTTCAGTCGGCACCAGGACCTGTAGTTAGCTTCAACTCTTGGCTCCTTCGATTTTTGGTCTATTCGATGCTTTGACGAATAGCCGAGGTTCTTCCGGCGCTGCGTTTATCGTCTAGCCGTCGTCGGAGTCTCGAGTCTGCAGCTGATGAATTGAGTTTGGCTCGTGTCATTGAGTTGACTTTGAACTACCTTCGCCACATTGTGCTGGTTTAGGGCTTCGGACCACCGTGTGTTGACTTTTTGTCGCAACACGTTGACCGGCGTTGACCTAGGGTTACGCGTTGACCGGCGTTGACCCTTAGGGTTTTGAATCGTCAAACGTTGATTGGTGTGGATTTTAAATCCTCGAACGTTGACTTTTGTCGCAACGCGTTGACTAGCGTTGACCTAGGGTACGCGTTGACCGGCGTGGACCCTCAGGGTTTTGATTCGTCAAAGGTTGACTTTCCGTTGAATGGGGTTGACCTAGGGTTACGCGTTGACCGGCGTGGACCCTCAGGATTTTGATTCGTCAAAGGTTGACTTTTGGTTGCAACCCGTTGAATGGGGTTGACCTAGGGTTACGCGTTGACCGGCGTGGACCCTTAGGGTTTTGAATCGTCAAACGTTAATTGGTGTGGATTTTCACCCTCGAACGTTGACTTTTGTCGCAACGCGTTGACTGGCGTTGACCTAGGGTTACGCGTTGACCGGCGTTGACCCTTAGGGTTTTGAATCGTCGAACGTTGATTGGTGTGGATTTTAAATCCTCGAACGTTGACTTTTGTCGCAACGCGTTGACTGGCGTTGACCTAGGGTTACGCGTTGACCGGCGTTGACCCTTAGGGTTTTGAATCGTCGAACGTCGATTGGTGTGGATTCTCATCCTCGAACGTTGACTTTTGTCACAACGCGTTGACTGGCATTGACCTAGGGCTACGCGTTGACCGGCGTGGGCCCTTAGGGTTTTGAATCGTCGAACATTGATTGGTGTCGATTTTGATCAAAACATCCAATAACCGACGAAAGCGGGCGTATACGGGTCTGAAATGGGCGTACGGGGACAAAACAGGACCCAAAACACCCGGGGGTGTCTCGCCCTTGGCCGAGACACCTTGGGGTGTCTCGGCCAAGGCCGAGACACCCTAGGGTGTCTCGGTTTTGGGGCCGAGACACCCCCTCTCCCCTCTCTTTTGTCTTTTTCTCCTTTTGCTTGTTTAGCTTTTCCTTTGTTTTGGTTTTATTACCCCTTTTGTTTTCCCCCCTCTTTTCAAATTTTCAAAAGAAAATCCCTCTCAAATCTCTTCTTCTTCCTTTCATCTTTCCACCATTGTTCCTCTCCAAAACCCATACTAAAATTTCGGATTTTTTGGTGCTCCCCCTTTGGCCGAAATTCTTCTCCTCCAACTAGGGTTCTCTCCTCCACCTTCAAGCTCAAGTCTTGGCCCTTGGGACTAGGGTTCTCACACCTCTTGATTTGGGTAAGCTCTTCTTCACCATCCTCTATTTTTGATAAAGATTACATCTTTATACTTGTAATAGGCAAGGGATTGTGTATGCACCATATTTTTGGGGGGGTTTTGTGCAAAAGAGGCAAGGTGGCCGAAATTTTGGAGGGCTTATTTGCAAAGTTACACTATGGCCGAAATCTTTTGCTGTGAAATTGAGGCTGAAATCCAAGGGGTCTAAACCCCAAGCCCCTGATCAAATTTTGATAAATGCATGTGGAGACCAAATGCAAAATTTGTAGAGGGGCTTTTATGCAAGATTGGCTAAATTCTGCAAAAAGGGTTTATTTGCAAAATTTAACCAAAATGGTGGGGTACCGGGGGTGCTAAATGATCGGATATGACGATCATGACCCGAACCGGGTGTGTCCTTGACCTGAATTTTGGCCTTGAACACGGAGGGTATTTTGGGTATTTCACCAAAATTCACCGCGAAAATGACAATCATTTTTTCGTATGCACGAAATTTTGTAGGTTTAACTAGACTTCAATTATGAAATCCTATTTATGTATAGGATTTTAATTAAAGTTCTCAATTTCCCTTTTAAATTTCGTGTATGCATATTTTAGATTGTACCTGACTTGTTGCTTTTCGTTGCAGATTGGCAATGTCTCCGCGTCGATCTCGACTCCGTAGGAGTCGTTCTCGTTCTCAGCATAGTGAGGAAGAGGTTCCCTCGACATCTTCCCCTGCGGCCTCATTCTTCGGGGGTGAGGATTTATGCAGATTTTTTCTTCTTGCATCCCTGATTGACCTCTTTGCGGGTCATGAAGGAAGAACCGATACCTCTCTCGCGGAGGTTAAGGTTTTAGAGTTGTTTTGCTTAGCCAATTCAAGTCTTCTGGTATATTGGGGCGATTTTGTGCCGTCCTACACTTTATAGTTCGGTGTATGTTACCACGTTATTTACGTGATGATGCATACCGTTCTTCTAGTGTAGGACGCTCAAAATCGTCACTTCAATTATTCTGTGGATGAGCTTATCATTATTCTTATGAGTTTTCTGAATCCACCCTTGCACTTTATTGCAGTGGAATTTCCCGCGGGTAGCCTTCCCTCTCACGCCAACACCGGCTGTAGTCGGGAATTCCTCGATTCGATAGAGGTCGCTCAGATGAATCTTGTCGCTTAATACGGGAAGGAGGGCGTCACTGCTTGCGCCAGCTTATCACAGACGCCACCTTTACCGCTGATTCTACTTCCACTCAGGCTTTACAGAAGCCGAGCTTCTTGTTCGGGGATCATGTTGAGGACCCCGCTATATTGACTCTTGAAGAGGAGCACTGGCTGACTTTTGATGGTGGAGCTTGTTTGTACATCCCTTCGATTCCACGCCAATATTCCTTCAGTCACTTGAAGGGGCAGGCCGTTGACAGGCAGATGTCTTGGCGTCTTACTGAAGATGCTGAGCGGGTTCAGTGCGGATATGTCACTCACCACAAAACCCCCGGCTCTAACGGGTATCATGACGTTCGTGGTCTTCGACCCGGGATTATAGGTCTTGACACTGCTCCCCCAGGCGAGGTGTCAGCAGCTGCCTCTACTGTGAGTAATCGTCTAGCTCTTTTGGGGAGACGGTTATCTTCAATAGAGTTCAGATGCTATGGCTGGGCTTCCTCACTAGCCAAAGGGTGGTGGGCTCGCATGACTGATTTCGTCTTAGCGCGCTGGGAGAGGGATCTGAAGAGCAGTGGGTTGTATGCGCCCATACGAGCTACTATGTACGGAATCCCAGTCAGCTGTCGCCATTTCTTGGCTTTGCTGGAGACCTACATGCCTGACAGCAACACTTTTCTGACCAGTGGTGGTGAGTTAGGGCTAGCCTTGCATGAGATGCATTATGTTTCGGGTCTTCCGATGGGGGATTGTCCGTATCAGGAGTATTTTCCCTCGAACCAGCAGCTGGAGTGCATGAAGAAAGATACTCCCGACATGTATGACACTCTCTGGGATCTTACCTGTCATTATCGCACCTCCTTGATTCAGACTTCTCCTCAAGCGAAGAGGAGGAGGCAGGTCAGCTTGAAGCAGTTTGCCTGCTATTTGTTCCAGAACTTGGAGGGTAACTCCGACGAGCCCATTCACGAGTTAGACATATTGGCCCCCTCTGCTGTTAATGAGTTGCTGGAGAAGACTGAGGCTCAATCTTACACTATTGCTAGTGCTGAGGGAACTTTTCCCGCGGGGACCAAGTTTCGCTCTTTTCTCCGCCGTGCACAGAGGTCCATTGGGCATCGATCTCTATTAGCAGGCTATCTTGCCCTTTGGTTGAAGAAGTGTGTTGTCCCGCACCAGTCTTCAGATGCTCTGCCCATCGAGGTGCTCTTCCCTGCAGTTCAGCTAGCCTACGGGAGAGAGCTTTCCCTGCTCCCAGCAATGGTTGCTAGCATTCATTGCGGGCTCAGGGGTCTGGTCAGCAGTTTCACACATATGGGCTCTGCACCATCAGCTGAGCTTGTTTGTCCGAAGGTTGAGCTCCCTTACGCATATCTGATGGCGTGGCTCGTTCTTCACCGTCCTGACTTGATGTCGGCGCCCAGTGTTGTTGACATCCCCGTCCCCTTCATGCAGCTGTTGGAGAAGAGCAGATGGCTCGGGAACAAGTTTAGTGATGTGCAGCAAGAGCTTCGAGTCCGCAAGAGCTGGGAATTCTTTAAGTGTTTCCCTCATTTTTCAGGTCGCTATGGCGAGGTGCTGATTGATGAGGAGAAACCTAGAAGCGATCGGACTATTCTCGACGCTGGTTGTTTCCGGTGGTTAGTGAACGCCCGTGTGGGATATCTTGTCCTCCGGGTGAAGAACCAATGCTACATAGAGCCTTATCTTCCTTGCCGCTTTGCTCGCCAGTTCGGTTACGACCAACTGTATGTTGGGAATCCGAGCCGTAGCCTTCAGGTTGAGGGAGGACTGATTGATGGCGTACGAGCGTGGCTATGGACGATGGTGGGCTGTACTGGAGCTCGCTTCGCTCTTCCTTCGTATAGGCGTAAGCCACTGATCACTTTCCTCAGTTGCAAGTGGTTGCTTTCTGCCTATGAGTCCACCAGCGTGAGGAGCCTCTCAGAGTTACAGTCCGAGTATGCGGTCCGGGCTGCTATGATGGCTGCTCGCAAGGCTGAGCTTGCTCAGAAGCGGAAAAAAGGGCATGCCAAATCTCTTCTCACAGACGAAGAAGAGCTCCTCCCTACGGGTGAAGATGATGAGACGGTTTGTCCTGCCTCTTTGATTTTCCTTTTCCATAAATGACAGCTCTTTTTCATTGAAATGGCTATTGTCATTTTAGGTAGGACAGCCGATGATCATGAGCCACCAGCTCCTACACACGTTGAAACGTGTGATAGGCCTGCGCATGTTCGACCTGTTGGTCCTCGGAGGGTTGGTGCCCCGAAGAGGAAGAAGACCGCCCATAAGCCCCATGACGGTCAGCGTCCCTGTGGAGTGGACTTAGGGAGCACTGCAGATGGAGGGGGAGGTGACATTCAATTGCTTTTGCTTCAAGGTTGTTTACCTTTTGGGATTTGTAACCATGCTTTGTGCTTCAGGTTTCTTCGAAGAGGGCGAACTCCCACCGGGTTCGGCGTCCCCTGGTGTTGACAACATGGATTGCTTTGTGCAACAAATGTGTGACGCCCTTCACGATGGGTCTTTGGGCATCGACCTTAACATCGATCTTGAGCAGATAAATAACGTTGAGCCCACAATCCCTTATTCAGGTATATCCGCATCCAATGTCATTTTCCTTATGTAAGGTGAAGGAAGATTTCTCGTTTGAGCTTTCCTCATTCTCGAGCTTTCCTCATCTTTCATCATTCAGGTTACCCTGCAGATGTTGCGATGGAGGGGCCAAGCTTCTCGAAGCCGGATGCCGGCTTATTAGCTGACATGCTGGCTGAGCAGACTTCCAGAGGGACCGAGAGACCATTCTTTGGGAATGATTCGTCTACTGGTACATATCTGATTCTCCTCCTCTTGCCCGATCTTTTATTTGACTAATGAATGATTGATTATCGCAGCGTCAACCATTGGAGTTAGCCCGGTATCTATCCCTGGCATATCCAGTTTGCCTCAGAGTGACGGGCTCGCAGGTATGCATACGATTTAGGGATATCGTACTTTCTTATGTTCATCTCTCTTTTGACTAATATATGAGTGCAATCATAGGACCAGCCACTAGGACTGATTCTCACATGACTCCTGGCATCCCTTGAATGCCTACGGATGATGGATCTGCAGGTATGCAGATGACTGTACTATCCCAATCCTCCTTATTCGTCTAAATTTTCATTTTGACTAATAAGAGAGTGCCATCATAGGACCAGCCGCTTGGGCCGATACTCTTATGACTCTTGGCATCCCGGCTGTACCTGAGGACGGGGGGATTGCAGGTATGCATACGATTTTCTTGTCCCGATTCTCCTTACTTATCCAAATTTCCATTTGGTAAACATAGGAGTGTCATTGTAGGACCAGGCATTGAGCCTGATACTGCTACAGTTCCCGGGACTGAAAGCCTTCATAGTAATGGTGCCTCCCCGCCTTTGCCGAGTGGTGCGAGCAATCCGCCTGCAGGGGCTGATATACCCTCTTCTGCTGCTGTCTCAGAGCCCGTCGGACCTCAACCCGAGGGGACGTCCGTTGGCGTCGGTATGTTCAGAACTTGCCTTTTGACTTTCCTTTTCAGATTCGATAATCCACTGAGCTTCTATGTTTCTGCTTGTAGGATCTCAATCTTCCCTATATGAGCGTGTCCGTAGCCTTTTGGTCGATACCGATCCTGACAGAGAGGCTTTCCGTACGGACCTCAGTTTCTTCACCGCCTTCTATAATGGCTTGATCGAGAAGCTTCTTCACCGAGGAGGCGGCTTTGATCAGTTCCGGCGTTCCTTCTCTCGCCACATGACGATGATGAGGGAAGAAGGATACCCGGAATTGGCTGATTCCTTCATTGCTGATTTCGCCGCCCTGGAGTCAGAGATACGAGAGTTGAAGGAACTGGAGGTTACCGGGGCTTCTTCTTTCGTGTCCTCTGAGTTGGAGCATAGGATGGCGCAGTGGCGTGACCTGAGATCTTCCATCGGGTGTGAGCTTCAGTCACGTGAGAGCTCCATTGCGCATCTAATGGCTAACATGGCGAGGAAGGATAGGGAGAAAGCTGAGTTACTCCGCTCCTTGGACTCGAATCGCGAGGAAGCGACTAGGTTGAAGGAGGCCTTGAAGCGTGCCGAGGAATCCACCGTTCTTATTGCCGATGACCTGATTGGACTAGAGCGTTCTCGTGACCAGGTACTCGAGGAGCTCGAATCTACTCAGGAGGGACTGATGAAGTTGAAGAGTGAAGCTGCGGAGATCTTGAGCTGTTCTGAGGAATCTGCCCGAGCAGATCTGCAGGCGGGACTTGAGCAGAGTTATGCAGATAGACTTTTTAGCTTAAAATCTCATATTCTTAGCCGTCAATTGCCTTCGGGCTAATGAGCTCTTTGTTGTATGCTTTTGACTTGAAATAGAAACTCCGCATTTGCTTCTTTTGTGATTTCTCTGTATATATATTTTTTTGAATGACAGATTTATGGGATTTTTGGCAAACCCCCAGCCATCAACGGGTTTGATGTGCCTTTACCGATTACCGTTTGAATCGGGCTAGCATGTGGATTGTCTAGATCCGTTCCACATGTAACGTTGTGCTAAGGGAGTAAACTCTCTTAGACTTTGTGCTATGAATTTTATATTCTATCTCCCGCTGGAAAGGAAACTCGAGGTAGGATTCCCACCCCCAGAATCCGGAAGGATGAACTGGGAGTGGGATTTTCACTCCGAGCATCAGAAAGGATGAACTGGGAGTGGGATCTCCACTCCGAGCATCGGAAAGGTCCGAGGAGAGGAAGAATTTTATATTCTATCTCCCGGTGCTAAAGAGGAAGAATTTTATATTCTATCTTCAGCTGGAAAAGAAACTCGAGGTGGGATTCCCCACCCCCAGAATCTGGAAGGATGAACTGGGAGTGGGATCTCCACTCCGAGCATCGGAAAGGTCCGAGGAGAGGAAGAATTTTATATTCTATCTCCCGGTGGAAAAGAAACGAGAGAGGAAGAATTTTATATTGTATCTCCCGTTGCCGAAGAGGAAGAATTTTATATTCTATCTTCAGCTGGAAAAGAAACTCGAGGTGGGATCCCCTACCCCCAGAATCTGGAAGGATGAACTGGGAGTGGGATCTCCACTCCGAGCATCGGAAAGGTCCGAGGAGAGGAAGAATTTTATATTCTATCTCCCGATGGAAAAGAAACGAGAGAGGAAGAATTTTATATTCTATCTCCCGTTGCCGAAGAGGAAGAATTTTATATTCTATCTTCAGGCGGAAAGGAAACTCGAGGTGGGATCTCCACCCCCAGAATCCTGCAGGATGAAACTAAGAGTGGGATCTCCACTCCGAGAATCGGAAAGGTTTGAACGACACTACCTTTTATAGGATTGGTCATTTGAACCCAAAGAACCCCTCATTCATTGAGGAGAAGACCCAAATTCAACCCTAACTTTTATAGGTTTGGTGGAAAAGGGGACAGAGGTGGATTTTCGTTTATCGAAAAGGAGTGACTCGACTTTAGTCTTGACTATGTGTAGGCTTGACTAAGCGAGATCGGAAACAATCCTAACTTTTATAGGTTTGACTGTTTCAAGTGGACCTCTCGTTCATGGAAGGAATCGAGAGAGGAATTTGGCTTTGGCCCTAACTGTAGGAAGGTTTGACCAAACTGGAGTTTGAGATACGCCAAAGACTGGCAGATGGAAATATTGGTGGGTCCACTGTCGTTTGATTTGATCAGCGGATGGTTTGGTGAGGAAAGATTAACCTATCAGAGGATTAGATAAGGTTTGATCACTCGATTTGAAAGTGGACCTCTCGTTCATTGGAGGAATCGAGAGGGGATTTTGGCTTTGGCCCTAACTTTTATAGGTTTGACCAGAAAGCAAAGAAAGTGGAATACGGGTAGCAAGGAAAGTGCCAGCTCGTATTATCACTCAAAGGGCGGCATCATGAGCCGGTTGCCGTCTTTGGTGACGAGGCGATAGGCGCCACTCGAGTAGACTGTCTCTACCACGAATGGTCCCTCCCATTTGGGTTCGAATTTACCCTTCTTCTTGGAGTTAAGGATCATAGGCCGTTTCACAGCTAGAACCAAATCTCCTTCTTTGAAACTCCTTTGTCGAACCTTTTTGTCGAAGGCTCGAGAGATTCTAGCTTGGTAAAATTCAATGTGTTGTTGAGCTTCCAGGCGCTCTTCATCAAGCCTCTCGAGTTCTTCGAGGCGTTTCTGATGTTGTTCTTCGGTCGACATCTGGGTTGAAAGAGCGATCCGAAGAGATGGTATTTGGATCTCCAATGGAAGAACAGCTTCACATCCGTATACCAGTGAATACGGGGTCGCTCCCGTTGGTGTGCGCACCGTGGTCCGATAGGCCCATAGAGCCGCGCCAAGCTTGTCATCCCAGTCTCGTTTATTAGTTTTCACGATTTTTGACAAGAGTTTGATGATAGTCTTGTTGAAGGCTTCAGCTAATCCATTCGCTGTAGGATTATAAGCCGTCGACGAGATGTCCTGAATTTTAAACTTTTCGCAGAACCTTATGAAGGCGTTGCTGACAAACTGAGGACCGTTGTCATGTATGATTCGTCTTGGAACACCATACCTATAGATGATGTGGTGCTTGATGAATCCAATGACGTTGCTCGTTTTAACTTCTCTGAGTGGAACTGCTTCGGCCCATTTGGAGAAGTAATCGGTAATTGCCAAGATGAACCGGTCGCCTTTGACTGATGGGGGATTTATAGGACCAACAATGTCCATTCCCCAAGTCTCGAACGGCCATGACGTAACCGAAGGATGCAGATGCTCCGGAGGTTGGTGTACATAATTCCCGTGCACTTGGCATGCATTGCACTTTCGGGCATATGCAATCGCATCATTCATCATGGAAGGCCAAAAATACCCCATTCTTCTGATGCGATCATAAAGCTTGGGACCAGGTTGGTGTGCGCCGCACTCTCCTTCGTGCGACTCCCTAAGTACCTCTTCAGCTTCTTTGGTTGATAGGCAACGCGATAGCAACCCATCGTACCCCCTGCGGTACAGCGTTCGATTCTCCGTATTGTAGTAGAATCTGGGCGCTCTTCGCCGTATTGACTCTCTTTCCTTTACATCTTCTGGCAAGATCCCTTGCAGGACGTAGTCGATGATGGGGAAACGCCAATCCCGGGGTTCGAATTCGACTTGAGTAGCGTGCACCTCTTGAACTTCTTCTTCCTTGGCATCTTCATTGTAAAGCGGCACTAGGAGTTGGTGAGTTCTTACCGTAACAAATTGTTCTGTTTCGGGAGGCTGTGCCAGTGACACGGCCAATGCGGCCAGCGCATCTGCATAGGTATTCTGTAGTCGTGGAATATGTTCGATAAAGAATCCTTCAAATGATTCCGCTATCTCCACCGCCATCTTATGGTATGGTATTAGATCTTGGCTTCGAACCTCGTACTCTCCCTGAACTTGTTTAACTATCAGTTGAGAATCGCCGAAGGCTTCGAGATACTCAACCCCCAGCTCCTTAGCGAAGTTGAGTCCTATAATCAATGCGTTATACTCTGCTACATTATTCGAGCATGGCTCGGTTAGCGAGTAGGCGCGAGGCATCACATGTTTTCCTGGGGAAACTAAAACTACTCCAACTCCGGAGGAGATTTTAGAACTTCCAGGAGCACTTGCAACATTAGTTGCTCGCGAAGCGCCATCGAAGTATAAGCGCCATATTTGTTGGTGTGAAGTTGCGTTGACTTCATGGGTTTCATCTGGTAAGCCGTCATATATTTCGGCGGTATCCGTCATTGGATTGTCTGCAAGGAGATCGCATATGGCCTGTCCTTTGACCGACTTCTGTTGCTTGAAATGCAAGTCGTATTGGGACAAGAGTAAGGCCCATTTTGCTAATCGCCAGCTCATGGAAGCGGGTTGAGTCATGAATACTCGAACCGGATTAACTTTAGAGATGACGTAAATGGTCTGCCCGACCAGATAATGTCGCATCTTCTGAATGGCGAACACCAAGGCGAGGCATTCTCTCTCAATCATAGGATATCGAGATTCGGCGCCTACCATGGTTCGGCTCAAGTAATACACTGCCTGCTCGTGACCGTTATCGTCATCTTGTGCAAGTAATGCACTTAATGAGTTGCTCGTCGCCTTGACATAAATCAAGAACGGTTTGCCCGATTTCGGTGCAACGAGTACAGGAGGTTTTGAGAGATATTTTTTAATACTCTCGAATGCCTTTTGACAAGCTTCATCCCATACGAAAGATACGCCCTTCTTTGCGAGCCTGGAGAATGGTTGGCATTTTCCTGAGAGGTTCGAAATGAACCGACGGATATAAGCCAATCGCCCTTGCAATCCTCTGAGTTCCCTGAGGTTCCTCGGAGGTTGCAATTCATTGATCGCATTTACCTTATCAGGATCGATGTGGATACCTTTGGTGGTAACAACGAATCCCAGGAACTTGCCACTCGACATTCCGAGGAAAGATTTGGTAGGATTCATCTTCAATTGATGGGCTCGCATCAAGTCGAACATGGTCTTCAAGTCCTTGATGTGATCCTTTTTATCACGACTTTTCACGACCAGATCATCTACGTAGCATTCAACAGTCTTTCGGAGATGCTCCTGAAAGATCTTTGACATGGCTCGCTGATATGTAGCACCTGCGTTCTTTAAGCCGAAGGGCATAACTGTGTAACAGAAGACACCGAGGGGCGTTCTGAATGCGGTGTGCTTTTCATCATCCGGATGCATCTTTATCTGGTTATAACCAGAGAAACCATCCATGAAAGACATCCTCTCGAACCCACACGTATTGTCGATGATGACATCCGTGATGGGGAGGGGAAAATCATCTTTTGGGCAAGCAGTGTTGAGATCCCGAAAGTCGATACAAATCCTGACTTTCCCGTTTTTTAAGGACCGGGACAATATTGGCAAGCCATTCTGGATGTTGCTCTTCTCTAATGAAGCTCGATTCCACAAGCTTTTTAACCTCAGCTTCGATTGCCTCCATCATTTGCGGACGAAACCGTCTTTGTTGTTGTTTGACAGGTTTGACATCCGTCTTGATATTGAGACGATGCACTGCTACGTTTGGATCGAGCCCTGGCATATCTTCATAATTCTAGGCAAACACATCGATGTACTCCCTAATAAGAGAGATTAATTCCTCTTTTTCTTCGGGCGGGAGACTGTCGCTAATGAATATAGGCTTCGGATTATCTTCGCTGCCCATATTTACCTGGAGTACTTGATCTTCGGTAGGAGGCTCTCTTTGCTCGAACCTATCACCATACTGCATGTTTAGGTGATGAACCCAAGGATCTTCCCATGTCGGCATCTGGTCGTCTTCCTCTATGGTAGTAGGATCGACCGTAACCATGTTCGACATCAGCTTCTTGAACATCTCACCGATACTAGAATCGGAATCCCAAGCTGAGGAATCAGATGAGCCTCCAATTCCAGCTTTGTTAGCAATTTGATCGATGATTTGCCAGCAACATTCATCGTCGGATGAGGAGGCATAGCCAAGACCTCTTTTATAGCGATAATAATCATCGGATTTTCCCTTCGGTACATAGGCCATTCGAGGTGGAACTCGTGGACCTCGACCAAAGCAAAGGCCCTCTCCGAGTGTGAAGTCATACCCATACTTTTCCATCATATCGCGCGCTTTTGCGTCATATCTGAATAGATGAGGAGCAGGTTTATCTTCATCTTCTTCTTCTTCTAAGAAGTGATCGGGTGTCGGAGCTTCTTTTCCTTTGCCGTAGACGACTTCTTTTCCACTCCATTTTCCCGCGGGGATGACAAGCGTCGCTCCGCATGGATCTTGTACCTGCTTTTTCGTCAGACAAAATGACTGAAGAGGCATATACAGGTCAGGGTTATCATAAAGCTCTTTAGTGACGTCATCAAGACACATCGAATACTCTAAATCATCGTTTATTGATAGTTCTTCGGCAAGTTGCCAATTACAACTATTCTCCGATGATTCTTCATCATCAAGATTGATTACAATGGGTACAATGTCATTAAGTACAAAACCACCATCGTAATCAAGCCCAGTTTCGGTATCAGCTTCATCTCCGCTGTCCGTTCCTTGGGCCGGTGATTCAGTATCGGATTCAGCGCCGTATAGAAGGGAATCGGTGAAATAGTTTTCCAATCCCTTAAACGGTTGCTTATCCGCGACCACCGTCTTAACTTGACCCGCTGGTGTTGAATCCGTAAATCGTAGTGCCAGTGGAGGCTAATTTACTCGTCGGGATTCCGAGATGATGCATCAATCGGAATGGCATAACGCTGATAGCGGAACCCGGATCAACTTGGATCCGGTTGACCATGCTGGAGCCAATGTGCCCGGTGAAGTATAAGGGCCGATCATGCTTTGAGTTCTTTGTTTGTATGTCTTCCTTGGTGAAAGAGATGCATGGGAAATGATGCACCGCGAGATTGCAGTGCTGAGCTGACGGCTCTGGCCCTTCAGGAGATGGCTTGATCCGAGTTAGAAAAGCTTCAGAATCGCTCAAGGCCTCTTGCAATGCTTTCCTTGTATCTTTGGATAGACGCAATAACTCGTAAAAGGGTTATCCTAGCCGGGATGTTGGCCAACTGCGCCATGATATCGAAATGGGGTGGAGAGCTCACATTCCCCGGTTTGTCTCTTCTAATCGGGTGATTGAATCGAGGCTGCCTCGGGTTTTGGGCCTCTTGGCGTAAAGGTTCTTTCTCCTTCTCCTTCTGCTGGACTTTCTCCGTAGCTACAGGTGTTGGGGGAACTGCTGCTATTCCCAGTTCCGCCAACGTCTTGGAAGGAGGGGTTTTGGTACCTAATTGCTCGGAAGCATCCGGGTACTTGTAGTGATATTCATGCCCGCTTCGAGTCGCAAAGGCCTCCTGTTCATCTTCAGAAAGCGGGAAGGCAGGGATTTCCTCGTCGTCTTTTCCTGGAATAGCAGAAGCTCCATAACAAGACTTACCTTTCCCTTTTGACTTTTTCTTGGAAGAGGTTCCAGCCCATTGTTCGTCTCCGATCAAATCTGGATGAACCCAAAGAATCTCACCATTGGGGGCTGTGTGTGGCACAAGTCCCTTCTGGCGCTGCTTGTGAGGATCATCATTCACTGTCTTCACAGCCGCCTTTATTACCGGCTCAAGCTAGAACTGGTTCAAGGGAAAAGAGCCGAAGCTAATCGTCACTGCATTCGCACCCACTTTCTTCTCCTTCGGCTGCTTCATTGTGATGACCCCGACATCGATTAGAGCTTGGATCTTGTCTTTAAGGGCATAGCATACCTTGGTGGGATGGTGCACCGCTCTATGAAATGCGCAGTATTTTGGATCATTGATTCTCTTGGCATCTTCCTGATCCTGGATTGGAGGCAATTTAATCTTGTTGTTCTCAATGAGGTACTTGAAGATACCGGGAACTTCATCCTCTCTGAACGAATAAACTTTTGGGAACTTTGGCTCCGAGGCTTTTGGTCTCGGGGTCTGCTGTTGCCACCTTGGTTGTTGAGGCGCCTTTTGTTGCTGCTGTTGCGGCTGCGCTTGCACCTCGAACGTCTGATTCGCGTCCACGGCATTTGCATGCGCTTTTCCTCTTCCCTTAGGGGCGAAGTTTGGTTGTGGAGCATTGTTAGCTATTTGACCCCGCTCCGCCTTCTTCCTTTTGAGGAATCGTTCGGCTCTTTCTCCTCGCACCTTCAGGTCCTTCCAGGTCTTTGATGGCGCCGTTCCCATAGCTTCAAGGATGTCCAAGGAAAGATTGTTGTGGCAGGTCTCGAGGATGAAATCTTCGTTGACCGGATCCCTGCAATTCATCGCTTTATTTCGAAACCTTTTCACAAAGTTTTCGACTGTCTCACCGTTCTTCTGTTTCTCCTCAAACAGAGTGCTGATCGAGACCTCAGTGTCATCATCAAAGAAGTTTGTCAAGAACATGTCCTCTATGTCGTCCCAACTGCTGATGCTCCCCGGCTTGAGGCGACGATACCAATCGAAGGCCGCTCCTCGGAGAGTTCCTAAGTGGGACTTAAAATATATCAAGTGTTGGGTAGGGGAACCCTTTCCATCGAACGGCGTAAAGTTGATTAAATTGAACTTTGCCGGATATGGAATAGATTCCCACTCCCTTGGATATGGACACGGTATACCTGACCTTTTTACCTCTTGAGCGTTCATCAACGCGTTGATTTTGCTCTCCAAGTCCTTCATCTTCTTGTCTTCACTCGTTTCTATCTTTGAGTAGCTTTGGGGAGAGGTAATGTGGTTCTCTTTTGCATTATCATCTGCAGGACCACCTCCGTTGTCGTTGTTGACAGGGGGAATAATGACATTATTCCCTTCCCGTTCATTCTCTTCTTGGTTCTGATGATTGGGTCGAGTGGGCTCCTCTTGATGAGTTGTCAGAGCTGCGATTTGCTGGTCGTGCATCTCCCTCATCCGCTGCAGGGTCATCTCCATCTCGAACTTGAAAGCTTCTTTCTGCCGAGCTAGGGCGTCTTCAAGCATCTTGTTCATTTGTTCGGCACTGATTATGAGTACTTCGCGGGGTTGTCCCTCGCTGGATACTGTGTTGTCCGAAGCGATCGCGGAGCCGGTATCTGATCCTTCGTCTTCCGACGGTAATCTCGTCCGAACCCTACCATAAGTCCCTCGTGTAATGGTTCCGGACTGTAGGTGAGTTAGATACCAGGGTACCAACGGGATTGACTCGGGATTGTCCCCTGTCGATGCTCCTTTGCTGGCCATGTTGATGGTGACCTTCGGGAATTCTCCGTCTTTGACTACCCTTCTTCTTCGCTGGAAACGCCTAGGCTTAGCTTCAGACGTTCCGGTGGAGATTCTCTTGAACACCGAAACCCTCCTTGGAGTTTCAGAGCAGCAGCATTCTGATAACACCGCCTTGATGATGTTGGCGCACGGGCAGCGAGACTCCATGTCCTGCACATACTTCTTTCGAGATTTTCCCATACCCCCAGCTCTATAGTACAACTCATCAGTTTGATAACTGGAGCAACCTATAGAGTGTTGGCATGTGCTCCTTGGTAAAACACCATCATCCTCAGATGAGTGTGCTTCCCTTTGGGCATGGGATGTTTTGTTAGCTTTTTCAAAAGTGGCCCGTTCAAGTTTACGCTTTTGTGAGCATAAAAATTGAACGGGCTCTTGTATTTCGACTCGCAATCCGATGCGGTCGGTGATAGGGGCTTTCCCTTTCTCATCTTTCTTGGGGGGATTAATTCGACCCCCAGTTTGATTCGAAACTTGGGGACCTTTCAGCGGACCCAATCGCTCCTTGATAGGTACTTTACCTCGATTCCCTGGTAAGGGACCGAGGCGACCTTTCACAGGAACCCTGGATGTTGAAGGGTCCATGTTCATACCTGACCCTGTTGAAGGCTCTGGAGTAGGAGAAATGACATCTGGTTTGGAAAGACTTTGGGTGACAACTCCACCCATCCCTGTTGGAGGTGTTGGCTCTGATTTAGGTACCCACACCAACTTGTTTGTAGGCGGCCGTTTGACCGTCGTTTCTTTCTGCATCTCCTCTGCTTTCTTCAAGAGAGCTCGGGCCTGCGCAAGCAGTGCACGGCGCTTCTTGATTCGCTCCTCGAGGGTTGAGCGATTCCTAGTGACACGAACCCATTTGTTCGTTTCTGTTTTGGAGGAGGAGTTGGTTACATACCATTGTTGCTCTTGGCGTTGCCTGGATTTGAGATCTTCCTTGTAGCGGATCCCGTCCATAGGCTCCAAAGCCTTGGCCATCTGACGAGCAAGGCGTTGACGCCGTCTTTGGAGTGCCCTCTTTGATAGAGCTGGAGTAGCATCAGTAGCCATCTTCTTGGGGGAGGAGAATCCCGGATTTGCGATCTCGGCCACGTTGGGCGACGCGGAGACGCCACGTGGTTCGAGTGCAGCAATGGCTAAGGGATCTTGGGTCTTTGAGCCGAGGTTCCGGCGAACGACTCTGGAGGAGGATGCCTTCTTGCGCCTACTTGGAGAGGCGGATCTGGAGGAGGAGGAAGAGAGGTACTCTTCGAATTTCTGCTGGTCGAACTCGTACTCGACCTCTTCATTCACCAGGATCTTAAATGCCGGTTGCGTCACGACGGCGTCGGTTGCGATGCCGTTGGCTCCCACTGTGGTCGCCAGCTTGTTTTCGGTGAAAGTTGCTGTTTTCATTGCTTTTGAATCTGTTACAACTTTAAACGTTACAACAAGAATGCAACAAAACAAAGATTACAACTTTATCGAAAATAAACACGAGATCCCGTTTTGGTGCGGTCTCGCTTGCGTGGGTCTTTGGCCTGTGACGGGGATGTTGATATCCGTGGACCACCGGGGCAATCAGATCCGGTCCGGATAAATCGGACAGAGTTTCGTCGATCCGCGTGAGATCTAGAAACTTCTGATCCAGAAATATCGGACAGAGCTTCGTCGATCCGCGTGAGATCTAGAAGCTATAAGCGTATACCTCGGCTAAAACGAGGTAATAGCTCTTCTTAGTATCAACGCTAAAGGCTAATACTAAGGAAAGAAGGGGGAAAGAGGGTGATGAAGGCTGATGTCGACCTCTCCTCCTTGGTTGAAGCGCTCGGTCACTCTTTGCTGCAGCAGGGCTTCGCCAAGGCTCTCCAAAAATACTCCCTCAAAAGCAAGGCCCAAGGGGGCAATTTATAGGCTCTAGGAGGGGTCTAGGGGGGTGGGTGTCTCGGCTTGGCCGAGACACCCCTGGGGTGTCTAGGCTTTTCCTAGACACCCTCGGGGTATTTCGACATGCCGGGACTCCGTTTAGGTGTATTTCGTCGTCTTCTCTGTAGATTCTTCATCCGGACTCGGATTTGAGTGATTCCGGGTGCGTTGGATGCTTGACGAAGAATTTGATCCGCTCTGGTGATTGGATTATCTGTAGAGTGGTCGAGGCACGAGGGGCGTTATCCTTTTTGTGAACAGTGCCGGGTTCCCGATTGGTCCGGGTCTTGGTTGTTCCGAAATCCTATAAGCTCACGTAGCTCGTCGATTCACTTCAGTCGTTCGTCGACGTCAATTGGATTCCTGTGGATCGGATGGTGACGTTCATCGTCGCTTTCTAACACTGAACTGTTCGTGGAGACCTATAGGCAATTTTTGATGCCTACACAAGTAACCGATCATCTGTATACTTGTCCGTACCTGACTCTCCAGTCAGTACGTTACAGAGATCTTCTATAACACCAGCATGGTTATCCTTACCCTTAGTGCTGTCAGTCCCGCCATCCTGTTTCTTCAAGCACTCCTTGTACGACTTGCATTCCTTCTTGAAGTGACCTGGTTGTTTGTACTAAAAACATACGACAAAACTAGAATTCCATGAGCCTTGACCGAGTCCTTGCCCTTCGACTTCCCTTTCTTTACGTTGACCACTAGACCTAAAGATTCCTCCTTGGTGTTCGTTGTCTTCCTGACGAGTTTATTATTCTGAAGCACCAAGATGACATCCTCCAACTCCAAAGTCTCCTTCCCATACATGATGGTAGTCGCCAAGTGATTGTAACTGGGTAGAAGAGAACACAACAATAGAAGAGCTTAGTCTTCTTCTTCTAGCTTCACTTCAAGAGCCAACAAATTGCCAATAATCCTATTGAAGATGTTCAAGTGTTGCATAATAGGCGTATCTTCCTTCATCCAAAGTTCATAGGGCTGCTTCATCTTGAAGAGTTTATTTAACAAATTCTTCGTCATATATAATCTTTCCAACTTACACCACATAGCCGCAGTCATGCTCTCGTTCATAACGTTGTAGAGCACCTCATCTGACAAGCACATGATAATCGTAGCCTTTGCGCGAACATCCATGTCTTTCCACTCATCTTCATCAAAAGTGGATGACTTCTTCTCAAAACCGTCTAGGGATAGGTGGACCCCTTCCTTCACGAGTAACGTCGTGAAGCGCATCTTTCACAAGAGAAATTTTGACTTATCGTCAAATTTCTCCACCTCGAACTTGGTCGCTGTCGTCTTGGTCACCATAGTAGCTCTGATACAAATTGTTGGAATATTCAAGCCACGAGAGATAAAACTAAAACAATTAAGAAACCCCAAATCTACCAAGCAATCAAGACAAACAACAAACAACAAGTGTTGTTAAACCCATGGATTGATACAAAATATATATAGAGATTGATTTTGCTCAATCCTATTAGAACTCTAACTTGAATCCTAATTGGATTTCCTAATTCAATTAATTCATTCAATCCAATTCTAATTAAGATAGTATAACTAATCCTAATTAGAGTCCAAACCCAATCCTACTTCTCAACTGATTTGAGTCATCACGAACTCAACAACCATCTGTACATGCTTTAAAGTCTACTCAAAACAAACTAGCCTTCAATAACATAGTTGACAACTTGAATAGATTGTGTGAAGATGTACAACATTTGATCGTTTAGTGATCCCTCCCTACATAAATAAGAGGGAGTGAAAGCCCCCATTTGGCTGTAGTATCAGCTAAGATACAGCAGTCACATGAAGCACAAGTTCTGAAAGACTTAAGAATTGTTGGATATTGGATTCTTTTGAATCCAGTCATAACTTTCCAAACCAGATTTCGAATTAAATAGCTATAAGAATAAACTAATGTTAAGAGATTGTCGAAAGCATTAATCACTGATCACGTCACACCCTGAAATTTAATTACTACAAGATGAAATTTGTAACCAGATATAGATCTAGTATTATCATCTGAAGCTACATTATATGAAAAAGTTAGCTTATTCCATTAAATAATAATGCTGCAGCTACCGAAATGAGTACAGTTTGTCTATATCTTTTCTATCTCCTGATGTAGAGACTAAAGCGGCAGACATAACTGGACAGGAAATGCTATTTTATTTGCTTTGACAAATTGGTTAACTAATTTCTTTGTATAGGGAATAAATTATTTAAGATACACTATAGGAAGCATATGCCTACTTAATAGATGCTTTTTGTTAATAACAAGACGACCAGGTAGTTCCCATATTCACACTTGCATGAATTCCAATCAAAGTCGACTCCTTTGCAAACTTAATTACCCGAGTGTCTCTTATTAAGAGTGAAAAGAAAGAGGGAGGGAGAGAGAAAGAGAGAAAAATAGAGAGAATTTTTTCTTGAAAAGAAAGATTATAACTCCTAAGTTTTTCTTCATAGTTGATTCTTCTATTCTTACCCGTGGTTTTTACCCCAAATTCATTTAGGGGCTTTTCCATGTAAATCTGTGTATTTATTTTATTATTTCCTCTCTACTATTCGCTGGGACCTTGCTCTATTGGCCTCAGGGTTTGTCCCTATAATTGGTATCAGAGCATGATTTATGGTGCGTGTATCTACTTATCGTATGCTCTGTGGCTGCCACCAAAGGTGGATCCTCCACATCAGAAAATAAATTAGATTATCATTTACCATTTGAAGGCGATGGGTACTATTCATGAGTACAATAGTGTTTATGAATACAATACTATTCAAAAATACAATACTATTCACAGATACGATTATTATTTATAAATATAATTTTTGTTTACGTGAAATAGTAAGAAGTTATTGTTCGTGGTAGAAGCAATGACGGTGAAGTTCGAGATTAAGAAATTTAACGGGAGTAATTTCTCACTGTGGAAGTTGAAGATAAATGCTATCTTGAGAAAAGAAAATTACCTAGCGGTCATCGGTGCAAGGCCAGATTACGTCACGGATGATAAGAAGTGGAACGAGATGGACGTGAATGTTATTGCTAATCTCCATCTGGCATTAGCAGATAGGATGCTATTAAGCATAGAGGAGAAGATGACAACAAAAGAGATCTGGGATACTCAAATAAAGCTATATGAGGCAAAATCCATGCCCAACAAAATCTTCTTAAAAAGGAGACTTTACACTCTGAGGATGATGGAATCTACATTAATGACCAACCATATCAATACCCTAAACACATTGTTCTCCCAACTCACAACGTTTGAGCATGAAATCAGTGTGAATGAACGTGCAATGCTTCTACTTTAAAGTCTACCTCATTCGTATGATCAGCTCATCATCAATCTTATAAACAACGTCCTTACAGACAATCTAGTCTTTGATAACATTGCAGCCACTATTCTAGAGGAAGAAAGTCGATGCAAAAATAAGGAAGACAGGCGGGCAAATTCGCAACAAGTGGAGGCATTATCGGTGACGAGAGGAAGATCAACGGAACATGGCTCCAGTAGGAGTCATGCTCATGGTAGATCAAAATTAAAAATTAAAAAGAATATCAAATGGTATAATTGTGGCAAAAAGGGGCACGTGAAATCGGAGTATTGGCATAATAAGAAGAGTGGTGATAAAAAGTCTTCAAAGCCATCAATATCTCAAGGATGCTTTATCAGCACATCAGATGATGGTAAAATTTTATACAGTGGAGTAACCACTATTGATGAAGAAAAAAAGAGGTTTGCTGATGTCTGGCTTCTAGATTCAGCAGCCTCCTAGCACATGACCTCCCAGGAGAGAATGATTTTACAAATATGAACCTATCTCAGGAGGATCTGTATTCATGGGCAATGATCATATCTTGGAGATTTCTGGTATTGGCACTATCAAAATTAAAATGTTTGATGGTACAATACGCACCATTCAAGATGTGCAGCATGTGAAGGGCATGAAAAAGAATCTATTGTCTTTAGGACAATTAGATGAGCTCAGGTGCAAGACCCATATAGAAAATAGGATCATGATAATTGTTAGAGGGGTGCTTGTTGTGATAAAAGGAGAAAAAATAACAGCAAATCTATACATGCTTAAGGGAGAAACCTTGTAGGAAGCTTATTTATGTGTGGCATCAACTAGCCATAGAGAAGAACAAACTATGATGTGGCATCACAAACTAGGCCACATGTCAGAACGAGGCTTGAAGATTCTCTCCGATCAGAAGCTACTTCCTAGACTTAATTATGTAGCTCTTCCATTCTACGAACATTGTGTTACAAGTAAGTAGCATCGGTTGAAGTTCAACACATCGAGTTTTAGAAGCAATGCTATTATAGAACTGGTTTATTCTGATGTATGGCAAGCACTAATTATATTCATGGGAGGAGCAAAATATTTTGTGTTATTTATTAATAATTACTCCAGGAGATGTTAAGTGTATCCTATAAGGAAGAAGACAGATGTGTTCTCAATCTTTAAAGCCTACAAAGTGCGAGCTGAGCTTGAATCTAAAAAAAAGATCAAGTGTTTGAGGTCAGATAATGGAGGAAAATACACAGACGGTGAATTTTTTGCGTGTTGCAAGAAAGAAGGCATCAAAAGATAATTCAGTACCGCTTATACTCCTCAACAGAATGGAGTGGCGGAGTGGATGAACAGAACTCTGTTGGAAAGAACAATAACAATGTTGTCAACTGTAAATTTGGATAACGTCTTTTAAGTGAAAGCAATAAAAACCGTCTGTTATGTGGTGAATCGATCTCCAACAACCGCAATACAGTTAAAGACACCAATAGAGATGTGGACCGGTAAGCTAGCTGATTATTCCAATCTCCATATATTTGGATGTCTAGTGTACGTAACGTACAATGCCCAATAATTTATAAAGATGGATTCAAAATCCAAAAAATGCATATTCTTAGGATATGCTGATGGAGTAAAGGGGTATCGCTTGTGGGATCCCACTGCCCACAAGGTTATCATCAGCAAAGATGCTATCTTTGTAGAGAACCAACTACAAACTAAAGAAAAAGGAAACAGTTCAATGAAGGACTTAGAGACTGTAGCTGTTCAGGTAGAAAATGGTCCAAATTCTTCTGAAACAACACCAGAGCATGATGTAAAAGAACCAGTCGAGTCCGAGGCTCCAGAAGTTCGAAGGTCAACTCGTGAGAGAAGACCACCGATTTGACATTCGGAGTATATTACGAAGAGTAATGTTGCATACTATCTTCTAACAGATGATGGAGAGCTATTAACTTTTTATGAAGCTATAAATAGCATAGATGCATCTTTGTGGATGGCAGCAATGTATGAAAAATTAAAGCTCTCCATAAGAATAAGACTTGGGTACTTGTGTCACTACCACAATGAAGGAATGCTATTGAAAATAAATGGGTCTACAAGATCAAGTGAAATGGAGATGATCAAGTAGAGTGATATCATGCTAGATCAGTAATAAAAGGATATGCTCAGAAGCAGGTATTGACTTTAATGAAATATTTTTTCCTGTAGTTTAACTTACAACAGTCCGAATAGTCCTAACTATGAGCGCTATATTTGACTTACATCTAGAGCAGCTAGATGTGAAGATAGCATTACTTCATGGAGATCTTGAAGAAAAAATTTATATGCTCAAACCAGAAGGTTTTGAAAAAAAAAAAAGGAAAAGAGAACTTGGTTAGCAGGTTGAACAAATCTCTATATGATCTAAAATAGGCGCTGAGGTGTTAGTACAAGAGATTTGATTTATTCATCATGAGCCTTCGATACAACAGATTTAATTCAGACCCTTGTGTATATTTTAAGAGGTTTAGTAAAAATAACATTGTTATCTTATTGTTGTATGTTGACGACATGTTAGTTGTAGTCCCCAACAAAGATCGTATCAAAAAATTAAAGGCACAGTTGGCTAGAGAAATTAAAATAAAAGATTTAGAATTTGCAAACAAGATTCTAGGGATGTAAATTTACCGAGACATAATTAATAGGAGGTATTGGCTTTCTCAGAAGAATTATTTAAAAAAATCTTGCGGTGTTTTAACATACAAGATTATAAGTCAATTTCTACCCATCTTTTTGTTAATTTCAAGTTATCCTTTAATATGAATCCTAGTAGTGAAGAAGAAAGTATGGAGATGTCTCGAGTATCATATGCATCAATAGTAGAAAGTCTAATGTTCGCTATGATTTGTACAAGACCAGGCATTACACAAGCAATGAGAGTGGTTAGTCGATACATGGCGAATCCTGATAAAGAGCATTAGAATGGTGTAAAGAGGATCTTAAGATACATTAAGGGAACCTCAAATGTTGCATTATGTTATGGGAGATCAGATTTTATTATCAATGGATATGTTGATTCTGATTATGCATGTGATCATGATAATAGAAAATCCACCATAGGCTATATGTTTGCACTTGCTGGCAGAGCTGTAAGCTGGATTTCAAAACTACAGTCAGTTGTGACTATGACTACATTAACAACAGAAGCAGAATATGTTGTAGCGACACAAGCTAGTAAAGAGGCGATATGGTTGAAGATGGTGTTGGAGGAACTCGAGCATGAATAAAAAAATATTTTTCTATTTTGTGATAGTCAGAGTGCTTGACATTTGGTAAGAAATTCAGCATTTCATTCAAAGACAAAGCATATTCGAGTTTAGTATCACTTCATTTGTGAGAAAGTGGAAGAAGGAGCAGTGGACATGCAGAAAATTCACAACAAATATAACCTAGTAGATTTTTTGACAAAATGAGTTAATACTAATAAATTTATTTGGTATCGATCCTCTTGTGGCCTGTCCGAGACGTGAGCAACATGAAGATGACAAGATAGAAAGAATGGTGTGAAGATATGATTGATACTCAATCAAATCTTCAAGTGGGTGATTGATGGAAAGTTTGTGTCTACAGTAAACATCTATCCGCTACAGTAATTACCAACCGCAGACCCACTAACTGTTATTGTAGCAACAATGCGCACCTACCAAAAACTCGCCTGTATATAGCTCTCACTGGCATTAAGTTCTGATCATCTCAGTGTCTCCAATTGAGAGTGAAAAGAAAGAGAGAGAGAGAGAGAGAGAGAGAGAGAGAGAGAGAGAGAGAAATAAAGAGACTTTCTCCTTGAAAAAGAGAGATTGTAACTCCTAAGTTTTTCCTCATAGTGGATTATTCTATCATTGCCCATGGTTTTTACCCCAAATTCATTTAGGGGGTTTTCTACGTGTGTTTATTTTATTACTTCTTCTCTACTATTCACTGGGACCTTGCTCTATTTGGTCCTGAGTTTGTCCCTACACCACTCGTTCCCAATCTTACGAATCATTGAACTTCACTCAGAAGAAAGATACACATCCTCACAATATCAAACACGTCAGTAAATGCCAAATCAAAACAATAGCTAACTTCATATGCTAGCTTACAGGACTGTAAATTTTTTATAGAAGTCACAGCAGCAAAATTATCTATAACTTCAGGCATCATACTATGAGAAACAACAAGAAACTAGGAGCCCTGCACAACTATGGGAATTAACCATCTACCTTGCCCTATATAATTTCTAAAACAAACGACACCAACTGAAAGAAGTTGGAGATTTAACATCAAAGAATTAGAGCCAAGTGCTTCAGCCTCTTCAGGTTTTAAAATTTCAAATTTCAAGATAAAAACCTCCATTTTGCCATGCTACATTTGAACAAAAGTGTCAAGAATACGGCACAATTACAATAAAACAAAGCAGCAGAAAAAAACTTCCGATAATCTCATTTCAATAAATTTAAATCAATGAGTATATAAAACTCAACCAAATACTTATGACTTTGGATATGGACACTGCAAACAAAATTTGCTGGAGAATACTCCATTAAGCAGAAATTATTTAAATATTAAAACACTCGTCAAGGAAAAAATCTTTCTCATCGCCATCTATCAAAGTCCTTAAGCACCACCAGAACCATACTTCTTGCCGAACACAATCATCTGCAACTTGTCATAACCAGCAAGCACACCGGCACCTGCAACAGCACGGAGAATATTGGCACCAGCTCCCTTGAACAGAGATTTCGCTCCCTCGTTCTTTAGAATTTGACTGAAAGCGTCCATTGAGCTCTTGTACTTCACTGCTTCTCCAGAGGTCATCATCATTCTTCTTCGAACTGTGTCAATAGGATAGGATGCAAGTCCGGCACCGTTGGTGATCACCCATCCTAGGGCAAAGCTAGCCCAAAAACTATCCTGAAATCATCAAATATGAGATGTAAGTACAAATTGAATGGGATTGGATAAATTACATAACCTAAAAGTCCAAAAAAAAATTTATTTAATTTATCTTTTTCTATCCTGAACTTTAGAAAGAGGTATATATCTGCGGCTCCCTTAATTTGTTTTCTTCTCTGAATCTGATTCTTTCTGAGTTTCCTCCACACATCTCCAGATGCCTTTTGCATCAGTCTATATGTTACTGTTGCATATATACTGACTCTTTGAAAGATCAAAATTTGTTATTATGTCGTTGATTTGCTAATATTGACTGATTATAACAGGTTGTATGAATGTAAATGAAAAGGATGATGAATGATCCTAGATATATCTGCCTTCAAATTAACTAAATTTGAGAATGACTATTGTTCTCATTTTGGGTTGAGTTATAAAACCATGAATAGTACTAGGAAGAATAGATGGCAAGGTCATGTGGTAAAAATGTCTAGAGGAATATATACAACAGACATAGGTCGATACAAATGTGAGAATCAGAGGTCAGGCATGCAGAAACCTCTTTACTTCCTACCATATTCCAAATTCAATTCCTTTCCTACTATAGAGTTCGAAAAGTTGACAAAATGCAACATACGTGAAATGGCATTGGAAGAACAAACAATTTTCTTTAGTTCTGATAACATATGTTAAACACTTAAACTAACAAAAAATGAATGAACCGTAAAGATTGATACTATCTGCATCATCCATTTTCTGATATCAAATGATTTATAACAGATTGCATGAACGAAATGAATAGAGTGAGATATGAATGGGCCTTAGTATATCTGCCTTCAAAATATGCAAACTTGTGAATGATGACTGTTATATCTCATGTTGAATTGGATTATAACAGTGGAAAGATAGGAAGAGCATGATGGAAGAATTTTGTAGTCGAGTTATTCATGTAATCGATATAGGTCTACACGATGTGAGAATCAGAGGTTTACAAATGCTAATACCTGTCTAGCTCCTACCAAACTCAAAGTTCAATTCCTTTCCTACCATAGAATTCTAAGTATACACAAAATGCAACATAATTAAAAAAAAAAAACTAGTTATACCTGCATTTTTCCTGTAAGGAGCACTGGCTTCAAAGAATCATACATTCCAAAATACAGCCCACGATAAACTATGATTCCAATGCAAGAAATGTTAAATCCACGGTAGAGTCCAGCAATACCATCAGATTTCAAAGTCTTTCTATAGACATCAATAAGACCATTAAATTGTCTTTCACCACCCCCTTTCGATGCCTTAGCATCGTTAGCTAAACGAGTACGTGCATAATCCAGAGAGTAAACAAAAGTTAGTGAAGAAGCACCAGCTGCTCCACCTGATGCTAAGTTACCCGCAAACCATTTCCAGTAGCCATCTCTGTCCTTCTTGAAGTTGAACATCCTCTTAAAGTAGTCCTTAAATGCAAAGTTTAACGCCTGCAGGAGATAGTTCATTTAATTATAACTAGAATAAAGAAATGAGATTAAAAGGTTGATTACACATACGGTGTTGAACATTATGTGGTTGAGTTGTAAGAGAGTACATGATTGTTATACTGCAATCTTTTTTTTGATAAATGAAGGCTGTGTATAATTGATGATGTTTCCATCTAATTTGAAAAGTATTGTAAGAGAGTACTTGATTGTTATACTGCAATCTTTTTTTTGACAAATGAAGTCAGTGTATAATTGATGTTGTTTCCGTCTAATTTGAAAAGTATACCCAATAAGAAATTAAAGATCAAACTTCTCACACCAAGTAAAGTAGGCAGGTAATATAAAGCTTACAAATGTTGGATTCTTTTGCGATATAAGGTCATAAGTAATCTTATGCTTAGATAGTGAAGATTCTTCCATTAATTTTCATTTGCAAGAAGTTGGAAGAATGTAAGTAGAAAAACACCAACCTGAGTTGGGAAATAACGGATAACATTCGCAGTGTTTCCTCTCCAAAGAGACCCCAGTCCTTCATCCTTCATCGTACGAGCAAAGCAATCACCAATCCCTTTATAAGGCTCCGACAATCTTCCAGCCTTAATCATCTCATCCTGATTTTGTATCAGCAACTTCACACGCTCAATCGGAGCAGCAGCAGTTTTTGAAACCGCAGCAGAAACTCCACCCATGAAGAAATCAATGACGAAGTTCTTGAATCCTTTCTCTGAGGGGGCAAAAGCAAAGACTGGGGAGGAAGTTTGCATTACAGAGCCTTGAAATAGAGAAGGATTGTGGAGTCCTCCATTGATGTAGCGTCTATTAAATTTGGGGGGTCTGGAAAAGTTCTGGTTTCGAGCGTGGAGATCTTGTGAGAGGATGGAACTGAGATGGAACTGGCCTGCGGACTTTTGACTGATGCTGGGGTAGTTTGTTTGGTCGGCCATAGCTCACTTGCTGTTGACAGAATATCAATACTTTTCAGGTACTTTATCATAGTTCAGTTAGTAAAAGAATGCATCTGAGTAACCATAGATATAGCTAAACAGTGTCATAGACTGCAATATAATGCTCTAAAAATATAGCTAGTAAGCCATGATGATTACCAGGGACAGAAAATTGATGATTATATATGAAAATTGGAACAAATACAAAATCTATGACTAGTTACTAATTTAGCATCCAATTTAAACCAAATTCTTACTTAAAACATGGCCTCTTCCTGTTAGTTGCATCTTTTGTATCTAAGTAGGGGGAGAAATGGGTAAGCGACGAAACAATCATCTATCTGTTGTTGGTTTCTTCATTTAGTTATGGATCCGCACAAGCCATGCAAATGTATAGCCAAAAGCATTCAAATGTTTACAACATATAACAGAATTATGAAAACTGCATGATTAGATCATTACAACTAGCCCTCAAAATCTAAAGGCAAAGAATGTCTACTTGTACCAAAGGAGTAAAAGATTATGCTAAAAGGGATGTTTGAAAAAAAAAAAAAAAAAGAATAGTACTTGTACCAAAGGAGTAAAAGATTATGCTAAAAGGGATGTTTGAAAAAAAAAAAAAAAAAGAATAGTGATGATCTAAGAGTGTAAAGATCCATAGAAATTATGAGAAGACTATATAAAAGTGCGAAAGGATATAACATCCTTAATATTTCTCTGAGATCATTAGTATGTTTTTTCTAAGAGTGCATCACGGAAAAACTTCTAATCAGCATAGATTCGAGAACAAGATTTGATGTAAAGGATTATCAAATTGCATAGACTATTTGCATCCATCACAAATCGTAAAAATTAAAGAACAATAAATTAAAAAAAAGAAATCATGCAGTAAAACAAACCTTGGAGGGATCTGATCTGAGTGAGAGAAAAGAGATCCAAGAAACAAGTAAGAGAAAGAGCAACAAGTTGGAAAGAGGCTCAACTACCGTATTTAAACGGTTTCGAATGGTGTGAAATCAAGGAACGGAACTCTTCTTGAGGCGCCATAATCGGAGCCATCAGTAAAACAGAAAATGAGTGAAATAAAAATTCTGATTCTTTTTTGAAAATTAATTTAGTTTCTTTTTTTTTGGTAACCATTTATTTTGTTCTATATGGTCAAATAAAAAAAAATCGGAAATTAAGAATATCCAGGTCAAAAAAAAAACTTTTGTTGGTTGATATAATAATTTGTTAGACCTATTTCCATTAACCCAAAAAAAAAGCTGAAACAACCTAAAGAATATTTTGTTTCTCGGTTACTCTTTGATAATTTTTGTTCACTTTGATTAAGTATTTTTGGTTTATTTTCTTACTAAAATTTGTTCATCGATTACACTTTGATTATTTATTTATTTGATGTTTGTTTGAATAGGCTACACCCATTTTAAATTTTTATGTTGATAGTTGAATTGTCAGGAGATAAATATAATCTAAAGTCAATTTAAATTTTATTTCATTTAGATCGGCATGAAATCGAGCTTGACCTGAGGAATTATAGTGCTATGAAAGTAAAAACACTCGAAAAAATTACATTATAAAAGGTAGATGAATAATAAAGCCAACGAGCCAAGATGATTGATTTAAAGTGGGCTAAAATGACAAAAAATAGTTAATAAAAAAATCATAAACTAAATATTAATGCTAACTCTAGTATACTTTTATATGATAAAAGTATCCACATATGCATATGAAAGCACTAAAATAGTTTATGAAAATCTCTTGTAAATATTCCTAATTTTACTAAAAAAATAAACTACTCTATAACAATTCACAAAACATTATCTTTTATTGCTTCTATTTTAGTTTTTATTGAGTCGGGATCAATCCTTCTTTATTTTTATCTTTTTCCTAGGTAATTCTAGAGAAGTGTCTTCATCATTTACATCGACTGTGATATGAGGCTAGAGCATGTTATCTTTCCTTGGGCTCATTCATCTTTTGTCTTCTCGTCTAAATTCACAAAGGGATTGAATATATTTCTTATGTTCAACACAAAATTCTGACAGAATGGACTTTGATTTTTTTCTTATTTCAATAAGAATAAATGTTAATTCCATATATATATATATAAATTTTTATGCTTTTAATTTAATACTTAAATAAGTTTAGGAGCTACCTTTTTTTTCTCTGAAATGAATTCTTCTGTTGTGCATTCAATAAAAATTTCTGATGTGTCATAATATTACCTTTTCTCTGTCTGGGTCATTTTCCATGAGGATCTAAACTAAATACATTATATTTTTTATTGTCAATTTGCTTTAGATTATAATATTAATATTTAATTTTAATATATTTATTTCATGAAGAAGGGATATTACTTAACCTTAGTACTACAGCACCGGCGATTCTACAACATTTACCATTTGGACACTTATTATTAACATCTCTATCCACTTTCTTATTGCAGCCTTTGCAAACATAGAATCACTGCTCAACTGTATTATAAATGGTAGTTATCGATTCCTTAAAGGTGCAATAGTGTGCTTGTATATTGGTAAATTATTCTTAGGTTTAATTGTACGAATTTAGAGTAGATTTTCTAAGATCATACCTCTTTTGAATGTTATAATGATTGTATATATTAGTAATTTTAATTTTTGTTGCATTTATAAAGAGCCTTAATGGAGATGCTTTTGTCTTGGCAACTTACTCTGAAAGAGTGCTGCATATTAACTTTACAATATAATATTTTTTTACGGTGTTATATGAACGATTGCTTGGTTTACTTTCTATTCTCTTATTTTTTTCAGTAAGTTGTATCTTTTGGGTTGATATATATTATTGATGCAAGTTATGATGACATGCATATCTCCTCTATAAATTTGAGACAAATATAAGGTGAATTTTATATTTATAGTGGCATTTGATAAGAATTTTAGTAATGAAATATATTACCTTCATATTTAGAGATTTTGAAATCTAATAGTGCTATTACATCATTATCTTTGATCATGTCTTTAAGAATTGATCATTCGTTAGTAATCTTTGATCATGTCTTTAAGAATTGATCATTCGTTAGTAGTCATACCCCTAAATAAAGTCACACGCAGGATTGTGATACTATATAAGAAAAAGTGATCATTCGTTAGTAGTCATACCCCTAAATAAAGTCACACGCAGGATTGTGATACTATATAAGAAAAAGAAAAATGACGATTTTATAATTTTTGCTTACGCAGAGTCATGGCATAGTAATATTTCTTTTATCTTCCATGAAGAATGTTTCTTTCATTGGAACAAAGTTGTTCAATATATTCTTCATGGGGGATTCAGTTAGTGCTTCTTTGATAAATATAACTTATGTTTGTGTTAATTGAAGTGATTCATGAACGTTCCGAATTTCATTTGAAATAAAAACTGCTTAATTCTTTTGAAGGATATCTCTAAATTTTCTGATAGTTCTCCATGCATAAATCTTTGTAATTTTTACCCTATAAATATTATTACCATTAGAGATTTATATTTATAAATTATAATCAATTAATGTTAAGCTGTTATATTATAGCCTTTTATTAGTTTTTTGCGATTTAGTCTTCTATCAATTAATGATACTTATGTATTTTTGCTATTCTAACATATTGATAAAATTATATGCAGTTACTTTAATTTATACAATAAAATTAATATTTAATCTATCATATATTTTTAAAAATTTTATTCTTTGACTGGATATTTTTAGTCTGTTATTATTATAATTTTTTTACCCGCATCAACTTGACTTTTTTTAGATTCTTAAAAAGGATAGTAAACCTTAAATTATAAGTTACATTTATATATCTTAATAAAAGAAATATCAAACAATTACTTTTTTCTTTGCCAAGTTTTAAAATTTTAGCTTTTTATTTTGTGTGATTTTAAAAAATTTAGAGTATTTTGTCTAATTTTTAAAACTTTTGCTTTTTTTGTAACACTTCATGTAATAAACTAATACCACGGAGCTGTTTCATATATTTTATTATTCTTATTTAAATCATCGAGCTAGGATAGGATATAACTATGATTAGATAGATTATAATTTATATTAAATATTTAAAATAGTACATGGTAATTTTGACTATGGAAAGCTTTTTCCGAACTCATGCTTTTAAAGGGAGTATGATTTTTGTTTACCTTAATTTTTCTTTTTTATAATTTTGAGAATGGCTTTTGTCTCTTTAATTTGTTTGGTAGATTTTATAAATATCTTATCAACATTATGTACATTTGTAGGTCTGCGTTATTCCTAGGTTCAACCTTTGGGGCATACATTATTTGTCTCATTAATTTATTTGGTTTTTGCATATATGTCATTTATTTTGTAGACATTTATAAATATTTGAATTCCAAGGGTATTTTTGTCTACTGAAAGATTTTATTGAACTCGTGCTTTTAAAGAGAGTATGATATATATAATAATATATTAACATATATATATATAATATATATTATATATATATTATATTTATATATATATATATATTATATATATATATATATATATAACCGGCTGCGCGCGCACACCACATATAGTAATATATACTATATATATATATAAATATATTTATATATATATATATTATATATATATTATATATATCTTATATATATATATATATATATATATACTATATTATAATATATATATTATATATTAAACGCACCGTTCCTACCTCTATATATTTTAATTATTAAAAATATATAACTTATATATATAAATTATTAATATATATATACTCCGCTCGCTGCGCACACGTTATACTCTGACGCATACGCGCGCACACACAATATGTAATAATATTGTAATATATATTATATATATTTATTATATAAATATATATATATTATATATATATATATATATATATATATATTATATATATATATATAATATATATATTATAATATGAGATTTAATGTGGTATCCTGTCATTAGGGTATTTCCATTCCCCCTTGACGCCTTCTAAAAATCACATGTTGAGACATTGTGGATGATCCGCTCGTTTGAACTTGATCACATATTCATTCTAAAACCAAACACCAAGTTTGGGTGTGAACCATCGCGTTGACCCTTCCATCTCGCTCAAAATTATATATGAATATGATATATATATTATATATATATATATATATTTATATATATATATATAGAGAGAGAGAGAGAGAGAAGAGAAGGACGATGAGAGAGAGGAATGGTATGCTCTACCAAGCACAAAATTTAGCTTGGTAGTAAGGTGGCATATTATCCTCCATCACTTCAAATGCGCGGGGACCACATTCACAATTGGTTGAATGTGTTGTCCACCAATGTAATAAATGGGTATCCGGGGAATGAGACACCTCATCTACTAAACAACGCCCCCCACAAAATTATGTTCTGTGGGGCCGGTTACCAACATACCATTTTTCTCATAATATATATATATATATTATATATAGTATATATATATAATTATAATATATATAATATATTTATATATACATATATATATATATATATATATATATATATAATATATATATATAATATATATATATAATTACATACATACTACAATTATATATCATATCAAATCATATATATACACATATATATTATAATATACAATGATATATAGATCATCTATATATATATATTAATGTTATACTATATAATATATATAATATAATATATAATATATATGTATGATATTATATATATAATATGGATATTATATATATGTAATATACTATAGTTATATATATATATATATGATAATATGTATATATATAATAGTATAATAATATATACTTATACATATATACTACACACACATATGTTATTAAAAATTATTATATATATTATATATATATATATATTTATTATATATATATATATATATATTATTATTATAATATTTATATATATTATATATATATATATTATTATATAATTATATAATATATATTATTTATTATATAACTATATTATATATATATATTATAATATATTAATATAACAAATAATGTATATATATATATACACAACAATTATATATATATATATATGGAAACTGTGTGTGTATATATATACCATTACATATGTGTATATATACATTAATATGTGATATATACATATCATACTGTGGTGTATATACATATACATATGTGTGTGTATATATAACATATACATTTTAATTTTTTGTTGTTGTATATATATATATATAATATTTATTATAGATATATATATATATACTTATTATATCACTATATATAATATATATTATATAATATATATATATTATATAATATATTAATATATATATATATATATATACCATATATATATTATAATTATATTTATATATATATATATATATATATATATATATATATATATATATATATATATATATTATTATATATATATTATATAGATAATATATATATATATATATATATATATGAGAGAGAGAGAAGAGAAAATAAAAAAAACTATATTATTTAGAAAATTTTAATCATTATTTTAGTTATATGTGAAATGGATGACACTTAACCTATTTGACAAATCAACCTACTAAATTAGTTTAATTTATACTCTAGAAAACTCTAAACTATTGAAAAAAAATTTCACTATATACATTTGATAATATTTTGAACAAAATGTATAGTACCAATCATGACTTTGATGAGCCGGTTAGTCTAGCTCATGGTAAAATTTGAGCTCACTGTCTCACAATATCATTACTCCCCCCAACCCTTACAAAATGTATAGTACCAATCATGACTTTGATGAGCCGGTTAGTCTAGCTCATGGTAAAATTTGAGCTCACTGTCTCACAATATCATTACTCCCCCCAACCCTT
>NC_033798.1:56505432-56526852 GCF_001876935.1 Asparagus officinalis | reverse complement strand
ATATACACACATATTTTATTGGTTTCTATGTATATATATATATATATATATATATACATTTTAGTTTTTGGTTTCTATGTATATATATATATATATATATTTATATTTATGTATGTATATACATATATGCATGTCTATATATGAATATATGTATATGTATGTGACGCCCCTGTTTTCACACATGGCTGCAGTCTAAGGTGAATTTAGAGATGTTAAACCTACCATACACCCAAATTGTGCATAAACATGTTTCATTGTCATAGTTGCTATCACTCTAGCAGATATCAAATGCAAAGAAGTGAGGGTACAAGCAGATATAATAAAGATGATAATACAAGGAATATAATTTAAAGAAGAGATATCCAATAGTAACTACAATTATGTCCCAACAGAGAAAAGAAAATACATCTGATAAACTGAAATAAGAGCAATGAGTCTCTAACATATAAGAGTCAACTGAACAGTACGTAGGCACTCAGCCTTCAAAATAAAATATATCTCTAAAAGATTTAAAATCATAAATTGTCTACTGTGGAGCATTAACTAGCTACCTATAAATGACGGTAAACTATAATTAGTCTTTGTCAACCTGTGACTCTCCTAATCTCTGACCCGCTGCTTGAAAAGATGGAAACAATGAGCATCAGAGCGCTAGCAAGAATATCTCCACCGCCCCAGGGAGAAGGGGTATAGTGCATAAAATACTACACATATCATATATATAAATCATATACCCTGTACTAAGAGGAGTTAAGATTTAGAATCCAAAACACGAGATGAGTACGTCGATCGAATAATCCAAACAAGGAAACCCTCATATATATACCATGTATCTCAAATTGTGAATCGCTAAATATCAATCCAAACAAGGAAACCCTCATATATATACCATGTATCTCAAATTGTGAATCGCTAAATATCAACTCCAAATCCTATAAATAAGACCCTCATATATATACCATGTATCTCAAATTGTGAATCGCTAAATATCAACTCCAAATCCTATAAATAAGTTATAAAGAAATGCATCACCAAACCTTAACCAGAACATGACAAGCATGTCAAATCACAATATCTCACCCTACCTCTGAGTAGGTAGCACGAGAACAAATACACCATTCAGTGTGATACTTACAAAAAATATGCATAGTATACCTCAATATTGGACTATGTTCATAATCAGTACCCACCTGAGACCCAGGCGATTAAATATTATGGAGAATTGTCACTCGCAAAACCCTGTTGCTCATCGCATCATCATGCAGGATAGACTACCCACAAGGGCATCCTATATAGTATAGGCGCATCGACCTCATCGCATCATCATGCGGGATCACACCATCATGCAGGATAGACTTTCCACTAGGGAATCCTACATAGTATTGGTACATCGACCTCATCGCGTCATCATGCGGGACGAACTACCCACCTTGGGCATTCTACAGGTACGACACACTGGTCTCATCGCATCACCATGTGGGACGGACTACCTACTCGGGTATCCTACGGAGCGTGGGCGCATCGGCCTACTCCAGTGTGGTGTACCGATGAACTACCCTAGGTAATTCTGAGCTATGCCCATCAATGGTACCTATGCAAATATATGCAACTCTAACTTGTCGTCTTCTATTGTGACGAAAAACAACACATGAGGCTTCACCATCCCAAGTGTCTGTGTGTGCTCAAACTCCACACGTATACTCCCATAGCCACTCACGTGTATCAACGTGCAAGCCCGTACATCTTGTCCATGAACAAACGTGAACGGAAGACCATCATGCTCAAAGACAACACCAAGTCAGTCGACTTGTGACGCCCCTGTTTTCACTCATGGCTGCAGTCCAAGGTAAACCCAAAGATGTCAAACCTGCCATGCACCCACACTGTGCAACAATAAGTTTTACCAATCACAGTAATATCCTCTAGTGGGGTCAAATAAAAGTGTAGGTACAAAACAGACAAAGAAGTAGAACGACAATAATAGACATGATAAAGAAGATGATATCTCATAAATAAAGGTCATGTCTCAACTGAAAATAAACTGAAATACATTTGGAGTTTGCAATAATATACGATGTCTCAACATGAATCAAAACGGAAAGTCGAACTAAGGCTCATTGCCTTTACAAAATGGAAATAAACTCTAAGTCTGAATAAAATTTAAAACTACAGTGGAGCCTCTAATAAATCTCTCGGGACGGTGACTATGTAAGAACTCTGTCATCCTGCGGCTCTCCGGAACTCCGAGCTACCTGAAAGGGTATTTTTAAAAGAAAAAGAAATAACAACAAGAGCGTCAGAGCGCTACAGCAAGATTACCTCCATCCGCCCCCAGGGAAAGGGCTACTAGGTGGAGTGAAGGCTCTATCTATTAAGCATAGTCTACCTAGATTCATTTTTCTAGTATCTAAGTAGGATTAACATTTAGAAACCTACAACACGAGACGTATTACGTCGAGCGAAATAATCCAAACAAGAAAACCCTCATGTATATACCATAAGTCTCAAATTGTAGATATCTAAACATTAATACCGAACTAAGAAAAGACAATTTAATGAAACCAACAATTAGAAATCCATAACACGAGACTGGTACGTCGAGCGAAATAAACCAAACAAGAAAACCCTCATGTATATACCATAAGTCTCAAATTGTGAATCTTTAATCATTGATCACAACTAAGAAGTAAAAAGACAATAAAAGAAATAAGATATCAACACATCGTATTTATAATATCTTTCACTATCATTAGAGAGATAGAACAAAATACTAACACATAATTTTTGTATACTTTCAAAAGTAACATATCTCAGTCATATAGTTCAATGATAGGTCATATTCATAATCGGCATCTACCATACTTAGGCTATCAAGTAATTGTCTCAGTGCAACGGACTATCCTATAGGTATACTGAACTGTGTACACGGATCATTAGTCTCATCGCGATCTCAGTACGTAACATGAGTGCGGGACGGACTACCAAATAGGCATCCTAGAAATACTGCTCACGAGCCTCATCGCACCCTAGTGCGGGATGGACGGCTAGATCAAGCCTCCTAAAATCCGACTCAATGGCCTGTACATATAGAATATCGATGCACTACCTCATGTAGTACTGAACTGAGCTCATCAACGATATCCAGCTTATGTATAAACCATGTATATTTGGTATGTCGACGCACTATCCCATGTAGTACTAAGCTGTGCTCATCAACGACATCCAACATGTATATGAATTATATCTAATTCAAATATGATCAAATCAAAATTCATCATAATCCTCTTGGAATTCTTAAATGTATAACATAATATATTCATGACTATACGTATAACATCAAGCAGCTCAAAACTCCGCGAACGCACCTCAAAACGGCGCAACACAGCTCCACAAAATGAGCAGGAAAAACAGACGTGATATCTGTTAGTAAAACAAGCATATCTTTCTCTAGGAAAACTATTTTTACAAATGGTTTTCTGTTTTGAAAACTAGATTCACACATCTTTCAAATAACATAAGTTTGGTTTAGTTTGGAGTTCATTTGTTATCCAAAATATCTAGTTAAACATTATATATATGCAGCCGTTTTTCTACGGGATATGTTGTTTGTAAAAAGATCATATCTTTCTCTATACAAATGATTTTTAAGATTAGTCTTCTGTTTTAGAAACTAGATACATATATCTTTCATTTGGCACTGGTTTAGTTAAATTTTGAGTTTATTTTCTATTTTGAAATCTTAGTTACACATGATACAATTGCTGCAGTTTTCTGAAGAAAATATTTATTTAGTACATCTCTTAAATTTCTCATATATAAATGAAATTATAAAAAAAAAATCCTATTGATCATGATCATGATACTATCATAGAAAACAAGAAAAAAATTACTAATCTAGTATTGGTTTATGTTTTAACATCAAAAATTTAACTTTTATCACATCATGTTAAGATTCAAGCATGAAAACACATATTCAACATCATATTAAACATCTAACTAGTTATTTAACTATGAGGAAGGGTTTGGATGAAGATAATCTTGCCTTAGACGTCGTTCTAAGCCTCTGAAATAACTAGCAACCAAAAAGAAGTACAACCAAGCCGTTTCCCCCTTGCTACACGTTGATGATCTCGCCCTCGTGTCGATATTTGCTTCACAAAGCTCTCAAAATTCTCAACTTTAGGGCTAGGGATTCAGAGAGAGGAAAATGGGCTGCTAGGGTTTTGTGAGGTTCGAGAACCTCGATTGAATTTCTTGGCCATTGCTGTAAGCTTAATGGAGCTTGAAGAAGAAAAGTAAAGCAAGAAAGATAGATGATTTTTTGAGAAGAAAAGAGATTTCTTATTTCCTGATTTTTCAACTTGTTACAACCATCGTATTTTTACAATTCTTCTCATAACTCTGCTTCTCTCCTAACGGTGCACGTGCACAAGAAACTGAAATAACAGAAAGTAACAGAACTAACAGTATTTATTACAGTGTTCATTACAGGCCACAAATTCTGAAAGATTTGCATTATAGTCCTTATATTTTGCATATAAGTCCCGTATCAGTCCTGGCCTTCACATATCAGTCCCAAGCTGTAATCTTCACTGAATCTTCTCAGGACTTCTGTCGGACCCTAGAGGGGGGGTGATTAGGGTCTTATGCTAATCTAATCCGATTAAATGCTAATTAAAACTTATTAATAAGTTATCCTAGCAAATATGAAATACCACAAGATATATAAGCTAGGATAAGCAATGCAAACAAAGAGATATATCCTATATGATGAATATGTATATATGCAAGGATATATAAACAACACAAGGGTAAACAATCTAAACAAGATAGTGGATGATATAGAAATGAGCAATGCATAATGGTGATATAAGATATGAACATAAATATGAATGAACGCTAAAGCACACTCAAACAAGCAATATGTTCACGGAGTTCGGACCTTCCGTCCTACGTCTCCGCTCCCCACTCCCGGGGAGAAATCCACTATCACAACAGGGTTTTCTACGCTCACCCGAATAATGTTTACACCTCACAGTGTCGGTTTTCAACGCTCACCGAACAACGTTCACTCCTCACACTCGGTTTTCTAGTTCACTAAAAACTTCACAACACACTCGGTTTTCTAGCTCACCGAAAACCTTACAACACTCACAATGTAACAAATATAAATTTGTTCTTTACAATAGATGAGAACTCAATTAAAGCACAACTCAAAGTTACAATCTCTCACCACCCAACTATACTATGTATGTAAATACTAAAAGCTTAATGTGGGTGTGTGTAACAATGAGTAATATAAAAACAAATCTAAACTCAATATAAAACTAGCTTTAATAGAAATGATAATTAATAAATAATTATAAGTAAAAGCTAGAGTTGAGTTTAGGAAAACTTCTCTAGATCAAGATGGAGAGATAGAGATTTAAGGCCCAAACAATAAGATAATCTCCTCCACTTGTGAAAGCTAAAACTACTTTAAACCAAACCCTTAAACAAGCTTAAACAAGCTTAAACTCTTTTTAAAATCCTTGTTTAAAAACTTCTTAGCTTAGTTGAAAAAGAACAACAATAGGGTATTTATACCCACTCTAAATCCCAGTCAAAACCCCAAGCCAAAAGACAAAAACAGCCCCAGCAAACAGCTCAAGAAAATAGTCATTGAAGTCCAACGGATCTATTGTCGGTCGACCGAAAATTTTGTCGGTCGACCGACGGAGAGCAAAAACACAAAGAAGCAGTTCTGGACCATCGTCGGTCGACCGGTGCGGTCGACTGATGGAGCTTTCGGTCGACCGGACCGGTCGACCCAGTGATGAAAGATCAAATGATCGGTCGACCGGTTCGGTCGACCGAATACTGATACATAGAAAACAGGTTTTGAAGGCTGTATATCTGATTTTGAAACACTGTTTAAAAATATCAAATAAATTCTAAAAAATGTAAAACTTTGGAAAATGATTGTAGACATGATAATAAACATGCTACAATGACTGGTTATCAAAAAGGACTTCCCAAATGAAAAATATCATCATTTTACAAAATAGTCCAAAACATGAAAATATGAGATACTTGAATTTTGATGTTTTGACATAAACCAACTTTTGAAACTTAGTAAAATGTTTTTATAGACTTAGTAAAACATGTATGAACTGATATTGAAGTCTATAAACTAATAATATAATATTTTCACAAAATTGCATATTCTATGCAATGTTTTTAAAAACACAATAGTAAATATGAAAAATGTGATTTCATATTATAAACATGAAAACCCAAAACCATGCATGTATATATATAACTAGATATAAACATGAAAACCCAAAACCATGCATGTATATATATAACTAGATATATATACATAGAAAACAAAACCAAAACCATGCATGTATATATATAACTAGATATATATACATAGAAAACAAAACTTATGTATATATATATAACTATATATATACGAAGAAACACCAATAAATGTGTGTGTATAGATATTGAGCTTAACGTATTAAACACACATAATATAAAACTTAAACTATAGTTACCCAAGCAATGATATTAATCTTCATTGTAGCTCAACTTGGTATACATGCGGATGAAGCTTGAACTTGATCTTTAACTTTAAATTGCAAGGCTTCACCGACATTCCGCCAACCTCCTTTGGATATGATCGTTGAAGCTCTATTCCATCCATCCTCCAACTACGTTGTTTGTCTATAATAAATAAGAATACATAAATACTAGACAAACAATATTAGTGATAAATTGTTTGTTAAACATCATCAAAACAAGAAGGCCAACAACTTCTACTTCATGTGCCGATCTTCAATTCCCAGCTGCACCTTCCAGCTGCATCAGGTTTAGCTCCTGACAATTCCCCCCTCCTAAATTTGACCTTGTCTCAAGGTCAAAAGTAGGGAACCTCTTCACCAAATCCCAATATGATTCCCAAGTAGCATCTAGGGAAGATCGCTGCTTCCATTTGATCAGGACTTCAGAAATCAAATGATTCCCCTTGATAACTGATCGTCTCTCTAGAATTGCTTCAGGTTCATCAATGATTTCTTCCACATAGCTAGGCAAATCACTCTGTAACACAATACCAGAACCAACCCTTCGTTTTAACTGAGATACATGAAAAACAGGGTGAATTCTGGCTTGCTCAGGAAGACCCAACTTGTAAGCTACCTCGCCTATTCTCTCCAAAATCTGATAAGGACCGTAATATTTGGGAGATAGTTTATGAGGTTTGCATGAAGAAACGCTGACCTGTCAGTAGGGTTGTAATTTAAGATAAACCCAATCACAAACATCAAAGCTACGAGGGCTCCTGTTTCTGTCTCCAAATTTTTTCATTTGTTCAACTGACTTCTTCAAACTATCCTTTAAAAATTGTAGGGCTATATCTCTAGAAAAAAGTACACTGTCCACTGCCTCAACCTTGCAACTCTTAGGAACATAGTTGAGCAAGGATGGAGGTGGTCTACCATAGACTGTTTCAAAAGGAGTGGTGTGTGTGGAAATTTTCCAGGTTGTATTATACCAAAACTCAGCCAAAGGCAGCCATGTATTCCATTCCTTAGGCTTATGACAACAGAAACACCGCAGGTAACCTTCTAAACTTTTGTTAACAATCTCAGTTTGGCCATCTGTTTGAGGGTGATAAGATGAGCTGAATTTTAACTGACTCCCTTGTAATTTAAACAGCTCTTTCCAAGAAAGTCTTGTAAATAAGGGATCCCTATCACTCACAATAGACTTTGGCATGCCATGTAGTTTGAAAACTCCATCAAAGAACACCTGAGCAACTATTTTAGCCGTATAAGAATGGGAGAGAGGGAAAAAAATGAGCATACTTGGACAATCTATCCACCACCACAAAAATAACACTTTTATCTCCACTCTTTGGTAATTGAGTAATAAAATCCATTGAAAGATCTTCCCAAATGTAATCTGGAATAGGTAGAGGCTGTAGAAGACCTGGAGAGGCTATATTTTCTCCTTTAGTCCTTTGGCAAATGTCACAAGCTTGTATATAAGTTTGAACCTCCCTTTTCATCCCCTTCCAATAACAAGATCTCCTTAGTCTCTGCAGGGTCCTAGTGATACCAGAGTGGCCAGCCATTGGACTATCATGATGCTCTTTCAATAAGAAGGATTTGATGTGCTGAGCATTAGGGCTAATTAAAAGTTTCCCTTTGTAGTAGTAAACTCCTCCCTTCCTAGAATATTTACCCATATCCAAATGCCCCTGTTGGAGTCTGGTATCCAATTGCTTGAAGTAATCATCTGTAGAACACATATGCTTAATCTCATCTAGCCAGTCACTGTTAAGGGTGGTGACTGCTGAAACTTCAATAGTTTGTGCTTGAGTGTCCTCTTCATCATCATAAATTCTGGATAATCCATCTACTGATTTATTCAACCTGCCTGGTTTGTATTCCACCCTATAATCATAGCCATGTAGTTTTGCAAGCCACTTGTTTTGAATACCTGTGTGAATTCTCTGTTCAAGCAAGTATTTTAGACTCTGATGATCAGTTCTAATTATAAATCTCCTGCCCAGTAAATACTGTTGCCAACTCTTAGTTGACAGGATGATTGCCAATAACTCCTTCTCATAAGTTGAAAGTGTAACATTTCTCCCTTTTAAAGCAAAGCTAAAGTAGGCTATAGGCTTTTCCTCCTGCATTAGAACAGCTCCAATTCCTGTCCCTGAGGCATCACACTCAATAATAAATTCCAAGTTGAAGTTTGGCATAGCTAATACAGGAGGATATGTGAGTGCAACCTTCAATGCTTCAAAGGCTTGGCCAACACTTTCATTCCAAGTGAAAGCCCCTTTCTTCAATAATTGTGTCAGAGGTTGTGCTATTGATCCAAAGCCCTTGATAAACTTTCTGTAATATCCTGCTAAGCCCAGGAATCCTCTCAATCCTTTCAAGGTTGTGGGTATTGGCCATTCAATTATAGCTTTGATTTTATTAGGATCAACTCCAACCCCTTCTTGTGACACCACATGTCCTAAATACTCTACCTGATTTTTCCCAAAACTGCATTTTATCATCTTTGCCACCAATTAATGTTTCCTCATAATCTGAAAAAGTTGCCTCAGATGGAATAAATGATCCTGCCACTTTGCACTATACACCAGAATATCATCAAAGAAAACAAGAACATATTTTCTAAGTAAATCTTTGAAGATAGCATTCATGAGGGCTTGGAAAGTGGAAGGTGCATTAGTAAGACCAAATGGCATTACCATAAATTCAAAATGGCCACTATGAGTTCTAAAAGCAGTTTTTGGAATGTCAGTCTCATGCATCCTAATCTGATGGTATCCAGATTTCAGATCAAGCTTAGTAAAAAATTTTGTACCATGTAGTTCATCCAACAATTCATCTATAACAGGTATGGGAAACTTGTCTTTGATTATAGCTTGGTTGAGAGATCTGTAATCAATACACATTCTCCAAGAACCATCAGATTTTTTTACCATCACAACTGGAGAGGAGAAAGGACTATTACTAGGCCTAATGATCCCCTTTTGTAACATTTCCTCCACCAGCTTTTCAATTTCATCCTTCAAAAAATGTGCATGTCTATAGGGTCTGATACAGATTGGTTTTGTTCCCTCTTCCAATTGAATCTTATGGTCTATATCCCTACTAGGAGGAAGGTGAGGTAGCTCTTGAAATACATCATCAAACTCTTGTAGCAGCCCTTGCATCTCTGTAGGTAGCTCCTCATGTACACCCTCTGTTGTGCACTGCTGTAGATTAACACTGCACAGCTGAATAAAGAATCCTTGTTCCTGCTCCCTCAGATTTTTTGCAATTTCTTTCCTGTCAACCAACTGCAATTCACCAGGAAGTACTCCCTGCAAGGTTCTTTTAACTCCCTCATTCATGAATGTTACCTGTAACTTATTGAAATTTAGGGTAATATCCTCCAAGGTTCTCATCCAATCAGCTCCTAATACAACCTGACTGCCCCCCATAGGCATAACCAATATATTTACCTTAATGTTCACCCCTTGGCAATCTAGGGGTACCTCTTGACACACTCCTCCTCCCTTAATCAGTTCACCACTAGCCACCAATACATCAAAACTATTAGATTCTGTCATTGTTATGCCCAATTTTTTTACCAGCTTAGCATTAATGAAGTTGTGTGTGGATCCTGAGTCTATTAAGATGCTGACAGCCTGATTTTTGTAATAGCCTACTATTCTGATGGTGTGGGAAGCAGTAATTCCATTCAAGGCCTGTACTGATATAGAGGGAGCCCCTTGTACCAGACTTTCAGCCCACTCAATTGATTTAGGATCTTCTTCTTCCTCCTCTGCAGATTCAACTTCATCTTTCTCCATTTCCCCTTCCATGACTCCTTCTAATACAAACAATTGTTTCCCTTTACATTTATGTCCCCTATGCCATTTCTCATCACAAGTAAAACATAAATTTTGACTTCTTTTCTTTTGTATGTCTTCTGGTGTCTACTTCTTGAATTGAGGTAAAGAACTAATGGTTTGAGGGTCTGTAGGTTTAACATAGGAATTTTGAGACTTATTCACTGAAGAACCATCTGAATTAAAGAAATTCCAGTTTCCTTTAAATTTCCTTTCATTTCTGTGCTTATCTTCAAATAGTTTTGCTAGAGATACAGCTCCCCTTAAAGAAGTTGGCCTGGCTGCCACAACATCATACCTCAATTCCTCTTTCAACCCCCCTATAAATCTCTCAAGAATATGCCTTCTAGAGGGTTGGTCATCTAATAACCCTAATGCATGTTCAAACTTTCCCAAATACTCCCTAACTGTGGAAGTTTGTTTCATAGTTGAGAAGGCATCATATGGTCTGTTCAAACTTTCCCAAATACTCCCTAACTGTGGAAGTTTGTTTCATAGTTGAGAAGGCATCATATGGTCTTGAGAGCTCACTAGGGCCAAATCTTGTAATTAATTCTTCTTTAAAAACAGACCAATAATGATAATCTTCAATGTTTTTAGTGAGCCATCTATACCATTGCAAGGCTTCATCCCTCAAATAGAATGAACAAACCTTGACCCATTCATCATCTTTAATATCATAATATTCAAAGATTTGTTTAGTTTGTTCAAGCCATGCTATAACATTTTCAGACCCAGAAAAGGATGGAAAATCCAAACGAAGAGATTTTGGTTGAACAAGCTTTTGATTGCTAAAGAAGGAATTTCTTTGAATTGAGGAGTTACCCAAATTGTTAACAGGTTGAAAATTCCCATTGAATCCAGCGTTTCTTCGATTTGGAGGAATATATCCACTGCTGTGTTCATTCCTGTTAGGTTCACCAGCTCCTGGAATCACCTTCTCCCTATTTCCTTGATCAGGGTTCTTGAGATTCTTGATCTCCTGCATCAAGAACTCCATTTTGGAAGAGAACTGGAGTTGGAGATCACTCAACTGTGCCGAGATCTTCTGATTGAATGATTCCTGTTGACTGGAAGAGAACTGGAGTTGGAGATCACTCAACTGTGCCGAGATCTTCTGATTGAATGATTCCTGTTGACAGCTAAAGGAACTGTTTCTAAAGACAGCATCCTCTAATCGAGTCATTCTCTCATCTGAAGTAACTTCCTCAGCATCAGCTTCCTCCTGGTCATTCACGAAATCCTCAGCGCCAGCTTCAGTATCTTGCTGCTCTGATACCAATTGTGAGGTTCGAGAACCTCGATTGAATTTCTTGGCCATTGCTGTAAGCTTAATGGAGCTTGAAGAAGAAAAGAAAAGCAAGAAAGATAGATGATTTTTTTGAGAAGAAAAGAGATTTCTTATTTCCTGATTTTTCAACTTGTTACAACCATCGTATTTATACAATTCTTCTCATAACTTTGCTTCTCTCCTAACGGTGCACGTGCACTAGAAACTGAAATAACAGAAAGTAACAGAACTAACAGTATTTATTACAGTGTTCATTACAGGCCACAAATTCTGAAAGATTTGCATTACAGTCCTTATATTTTGCATATAAGTCCCGTATCAGTCCTGGCCTTCACATATCAGTCCCAAGCTGTAATCTTCACTGAATCTTCTCAGGACTTCTGTCGGACCCTAGACGGGGGGTGATTAGGGTCTTATGCTAATCTAATCCGATTAAATGCCAATTAAAACTTATTAATAAGTTATCCTAGCAAATATGAAATACCACAAGATATATAAGCTAGGATAAGCAATGCAAACAAAGAGATATATCCTATATGATGAATATGTATATATGCAAGGATATATAAACAACACAAGGGTAAACAATCTAAACAAGATAGTGGATGATATAGAAATGAGCAATGCACAATGGTGATATAAGATATGAACATAAATATGAATGAACGCCAAAGCTCTTGAAGATACCTACAATTTTTGTCTTTTAAGTTTTTCCAAATTCTAACTACATATATGAGAAAAATACAAAATCTCTTCGCTGGTCATAAATTTCCAAATTTATACATCGAGCATGAATTGTGCATTTGCTCTTATATATATACATATATATATTGAATTAATCTCAAACCAATTCCAAGCATACTCAAACATCATAATATATTATTTATAAATATATAACACATTTATTATTATTTATCACAAAATATTTAAATTTTTGGGGTTTTACATTCTCCCCCCCCCCCCCCCCCCCCCACAATAGTACGTCGGGCAAAAAATCCAAACAAGGAACCCCCCATATATATACCATGTGTTCCAAAAGATTAAGAATTAAGCGGAAATATCCTCATTCTAGCGTTAAATCTAAATATAACCACACAAATAATCGCACAGATAAATCAATCCACTTCCTCAATAGGTGCAGGAAGTCGCGCGACATAACATATTTGCGCTCCCGAAAATCATCTTCGATGTCTACACTTAACCATCTAAAATGTAAATACCCCCACTTAACACCTAACTAAATGGAACAAGTACATTGAGCGAAAAATCCAAACAATGAACCCCTCATATATATACAATATGTTCCAAGTACTTAGGAGATAAGTGGTAATACTCTCATTTTAGTGTTAAGTATAAACATCGCCATACATGCAACCATAAGCCATAAACAAGTCATACAAAAATTTAATTTACTAGATCAAACAGGTGTGGGTAGTCGTGATGTATACCCTCCTCGTGCTCACAAGAACCTCCTCAACTCCTTTCTGGTTTCGCTAAATTGCCACAAAGGAAAAACATCTTGTTTCTAAATTTCTTGTCTTCCCTAGCAAGCATACAAACTTGGATTTCAATCGTAGTCAGATCATTCTAAAGCTAAATCTTTTGTGCGTTCATCATTCGCTGCTACTCTACATCATGAAAGTGCTTCCTAAGCATAGAAACATGAAATGCATTGTGTATACTAGACATCGATGCTGGAAGATCTAGTCTGTATGACACAGCTTCAATGCTCTCCAAAATCTGATACGGTCCAATGTATCTCGGCGTAAGCTTTTTCTGTCTCCCGAATTGCTAAACACCTTTCACATACGATACCTTCAGCCTAATCGAATCTCCAATCTGAAACTCTAAGGGTTTTCATCTCTTATTAGCATAGCTCTTTTGCCGACTCTAAACGGCTAGAATCCGATCTCTGGTCAATGTTACTTCCTCAGTAATCTGCCTCATAAGCTCTGGCCCAAGTATTAAACTCTTCCCCAGCTCTACCCAATATATAGGCGATCTGTAAGGCCTCCCGTACGATACTTCATATGGGGTCATACCGATTGTCACTTGATAATTATTGTTCTAAATGAACTCTATCAATGAAATATGATCCTCCCAGCTACCTTGAAAATCAAATAACACAAGCCCGCAATTTGTTTTCCAACATCTGATTTACTCTCTCCGTCTGACAATCGGTCTCAATTTGATACTGTCGTATCTGGAACTCCACGAAGTTGAATAGTCTCCTGAATAAATATTCTCCCTGGAATAAATTGTGCTGACTTTATCAGTCTATCAACTATCACCCCAAACCGAATCATTCTCTTTCTCCGACTTTGATAACCCTACAATAAAGTCCATAGAAATGTCCGCCCACTTCTACTCCGAAATGGGTAAAGGCTGATGTGTTCCTGTCGGTCTCTGATGTTCCGCCTTTACTCACTGACAGGTAAGATACTTAGCTACATACTCTGAAATCTTCCTACGCATATCACTCCATCCAAGAGTGTCTCTTTAGGTCCTTTTAGATCTTAGGGGTCTCTAGATGCACTGTGTACCGAGTACGATGTGCTTCATCTAGTGACTCCCTCTTAAGCTCTGCATTGGCTGGCATAACCAACCTGTCCTTCATCTGTAGACTTCCACGTGCTCCAACGGTCTAATCAGTCTTAGGTTCTTTGTAAATTTCCTCCTTTTGGATCTGAATTCAATAGTTTTCTAACTGAGTTCTGACAACTCTGACACTCCAAGCTGGCTGCACTAACACAGCTCCCTACAATGCACTGGTTCTACCAATCTCATGTCTAAAAACACACTGGCTAAGGGTGAGAATATCTCAATACAACGACCACCTCTAAGACGAAACCCGATGTTGATGTTTCTTACTCAAGTCATCTTCTACGACATTTTCCTTCCCCAGATGATACTGAATCGTGGACTCGTAGTCCTTGATAAACTCAATTCACCTCCTTTGTCTCTGGTTGAGTTCCTTCTGAGAGAAAAGATACTTAAGACTCTGATGTTTGTGAATAATTCAAACTGTACTTCATATAAGTAAAGTCTCCATGACTTCAGTGCAAATACCACTGCTGCTAACTCCAAGTCATAAGTGGAAATAGATCTGCTCATGTACTCTCAATTGCTGCGAGACATATGTTACTACTCTCTGAGTCTGCATCAAAATGTCTCCTAACTCTGCCAATGATGTATTTGTGTAGACCACAAATGTCCTATCGTTGCTCGGAATAGTTAAAACTGGCATTGTAGACAATTTAGCCTTCAAGGTATCAAAGGCCTTCTGGTACTCCATGCTCCAAATGAACTATACACCCTTCTTCGTAAGACGTGTAAGTGGTGTCGAAATCTCCGAGAAGTCCTAGATAAACTTCCAATAATAGCCAGCTAAACCCAAAAAGCTATGAATCTCTATCTCCATCTTCGGCGGATTCCAAATCAAGAACTGCTGAAATCTTAGCCGGATCTATTGCTATGCCCTTTCTGCTGATGACGTGACCGAGAAGTCTGATTTCTGAAAGTCAAAACTCACATTCGCTGAACTTGATATATAACTAATGCTCATGTAGAGTCTGCAATGCTAACCGGAGATGCTGCTTGTGCTCTACCTCCGATCTCGAATAAATGAGAATGTCATTAATAAAAACTATCACGAACTGATCCAAGAAGGGACGGAAAACCTGGTTCATCAAATCCATGAATACAGTGGGTGCATTGGTCAACCCAAATGGTATGACTAGAAACTCAAAAGATTCATATCAAATCAGGAAAACACAGCTTTGGGAAAATCCCTCTCCCGAACTCACAACTACAATAACCCAAAACGAAGATCAGCCTTCGAGAAACATGCGCTTCGCGTAGCTGATCGAACAAGTCATAAATCCTAGGTAATGGGTACCTATTACGGATAGTGACCTTGTTCAACTCTTTATAATTAATACATAAACGCATACTGCTATCCTTCTTCTTCACGAAGAGAACTGGCACTCCCCACGGAGAATGACTCCGATGAATAAAACCCTGAGCTAACAACTCGTCCAACTAGGTCTGAAGCTCCCTCATCTCAGCTGGTGCCATGCGATAGGGTGCGCGGTATATCGGGGTTGTGCCTGGCTGCAACTTAATACAGAACTCAACCTCTCACACAGGAGGTAATCCAGGTATGTCCTGAAAGACATCCTGATACTCTGAGACAACTCTAGTCTCCAATAAATCAATACCCTGATCCCATCGCATCACCTCCTCGATGTACGCCAGAAATGACTCCGCAAAACGATTTCCCTGGGAGATTGCTACAATCATCTCGGACCCATCGGACTCTCGTAAATTGACCGTCTACGCAAAGCAGTCAATACTATCATGGTAGGAAGATAACCAATCCGTACCAAAAATTTAACATCGACAACACGATCAACTCGATGTCTAACTCAGACTCATCTAGTTTGATGACACATCTCCTACAGATGGAAGGGACACCCCTCTAGAGGGGTAGGCACTGACAATGGAAAATCTAAGGGATGCCACAAGCTGACACCCATCAACAAAGGTACGAAGGATAAGAGATAAACGAATTTCATAAATCAAACTATATCCGAACTGAAAATGAAATCACGAATAAAGCTCCGCTCGTACCCTGATCATGCGGTACAGCTGAATAGACTTTGCTGGATAGTGCAAATCTCCTAGATAATACAAATATGGCCTGCTGGCCCCTAAATCTTCGGATTAACAAGTAGTACTTCTATTTCCTCACTGCTGGCTGAAATTACGACTCTGAGATTGCCGACTGCGACCTTTATCATGCTAGCTTCCTGCTGTGAACTGCTATAAGTCTTTTGCTATTTGTTCGACCTTGTTGTGATTGTAACAAGTTTCTCCGAATCTCTGTGCTACTCCGACACTCTCTAATCACATTATGCTCCTTTCTTATCTTGTCCTTGTTGCTGGGATAAAATCATTCTCCTGTTGTTAGGTTTCTCTAGATTTCCGCAATGGTTCTCTTATCATTGTCATTATCACTATTCTGGATTTTGATTTCTTCCTTCACTATGGGTATGTCTCCCTGCTTCACTTAGACTAGCGCTAATTGTTTGATGAAGAAATGACCTAAATTCTCCCAAATAGGTGATAATTGCTGTCTCGTCAAAAATCTGGATGCTGTTGCTATCCTCCAGCGATGGTCCCCAATGCTGAATATATATTTGACTTCTGCTTGGTTCCTAGCCAATGTTCAAGAAACTTTCATATACTCTTTCCTTTATAGGTTGCAATTGAAACTGGTGTGCCTTGAAATTTTGGTGTTCATATTGTCTGATATTTTTCTTATCCTTTCAGAGTTAAATCTCCTGCTCTGCGGCTCTATCAACAACTGATTGTGGTGGTGGTGTACTCATTGGTATTTCATCTTTACTTCCACGACGGGTACAACCGGTGGTGAATCTCTTGAAAGTGGTGTTGCTGACGGAAACAGATACACTTATTGCTCCTCGATTGTTGTAAGATCTTACTGCTAACGGCGCCATGAAGTCGATCAAATATTGTGGAGCCTGCTGTGGCTCGGCTCTGCATTCCCAGCTCTCTAGGTATGAGTTTTACCTCGACCACATCCTCATTTCGATATTTATAATATCAAAAGGAGAGCTTAATTTTTACAGTAAGTGAGATAACAAAAATACATATATGTATAACGTATCAAAATACGAATTCATAACACATAGTATTCACGCAAACACCTTCAATCAACATAAAATAGTTGTCATAAAAAAATTCTCAATTTTTGAGATATACGTATATATCGTCCTCACTCATACTAGGAAATCCTTACGGACTCTATACATGAATCCTAAGAAACTCTATCCTAGCTCCACGACTCGACACAGGATGATCCTAAGGATACTAGAACTAGAGCTCTGCTACCAATTGTGACGCCCCTGTTTTCACTCATGGCTGCAGTCCAAGGTGAACCCAGAAATATCAAACCTATCATGCAACCACACTGTGCAACAACAAGTTTCACCAATCACAGTAATATCCTCTAGTGGGATCAAATAAAAGCGTAAGTACAAAACAGGCAAAAAAGTAGAACGACAATAATAGACATGATAAAGAAGATTATATCTCATAAATAAAGGTCATGTCTCAACTGAAAATAATCTGAAATACATTTAAAGTCTACAATAACATACGATGCCTCAACATGAATCAAAACGAAAAGTCGAACTAAGGCTCATTGCCTTTACAAAATGGAAATAAACTCTAAGTCTGAATAAAATTTAAAACTACAATGGAGCCTCTAATAAATCTCTTGGGACGGTGACTATGCAAGAACTCCGTCATCCTGCAGCTCTCCGGAACTCCGAGCTACATGAAAGGGTATTTTTAAAAGAAAAAGAAACAATAACAAGAGCGTCAGAGCGCTACAACAAGATTACCTCCATCCGCCCCCAGGGAAAGGGCTACTAGGTGGAGTGAAGGCTCTATCTATTAAACATAGTCTACCTAGATTTATTTTCCCCGTATCTAAGTAGGATTAACATTTAGAAACCTACAACACAAGACGTAGTACGTCGAGCGAAATAATCCAAACAAGAAAACCCTCATGTATATACCATAAGTCTCAAATTGTAGATATCTAAACATTAATACCGAACTAAGAAAAGACAATCTAATAAAACCAACAATTAGAAATCCATAACATGAGACTGGTACATCAAGCGAAATAATCCAAACAAGAAAACCCTCATGTATATACCATAAGTCTCAAATTGTGAATCTCTAATCATTGATCCCAACTAAGAAGTAAAAAGATAGTAAAAAAAATAAGATATAAACACATCGTATTTATAATATCTTCCACTATCACTGGAGAGATAGAACAAAATACTAACACATAATTTTTGTATACTTTCAAAAGTAACATATCTCAGTCATATAGTTCAATGATAGGTCGTATTCATAATCGGCATCTACCATACTTAGGCTATCAAGTAATTGTCTCAGTGCAACGGACTACCCCTATGGTATACTGAACTGTGTACACGGATCATTAGTCTCATCGTGATCTCAGTGTGTAACATGAGTGCGGGACGGACTACCAAATAGGCATCCTAGAAATACGGCTCACGAGCCTCATCGCACCCTAGTGCGGAACGGACGGCTAGATCAAGCCTCCTAAAATCCGACTCAATGGCCTGTACATATGGAATATCGACGCACTACCTCATGTAGTACTGAACTGAGCTCATCAACGATATCCAGCTTATGTATAAACCATGTAGATTTGGTATGTCGACGCACTATCCTATATAGTACTGAGCTGTGCTCATCAACGACATCCAACATATATATGAACTATATCTAATTCAAATATGATCAAATCAAAATTCATCATAATCCTCTTGGGAATCTTTAATGTATAACATAACATATTCATGACTATACATATAACATCAAGCGGCTCAAAACTCCGCGAACGCACCTCAAAACGGCGCAACACAGCTCCACAAAACGAGCAGGAAAAATAGACGTGACATCTATTAGTAAAACAAGCATATCTTTCTCTAGGAAAATTATTTATACAAATGATTTTCTGTTTTGAAAAATAGATTCACACATATTTCAAATGACATAAGTTTGGTTCAGTTTGGAGTTCATTTGTTATCCCAAATCTCTAGTTAAACATTATATATGTGTAGCCGTTTTTCTACAGGACATGTTGTTATTAAAAAAATCATATCTTTCTCTATACAAATGATTTTTAAGATTAGTCTTCTGTTTTAGAAACTAGATACATATATCTTTCATTTGGCACTAGTTTAGTTAAATTTGGAGTTTATTTTATATTTCTAAATCTCAGTTACACATGATACAATTACTGGAGTTTTCTACAGAAAATATTTATTTAGTATATCTCTTAAATTTCTCATATATAAATGAAATTATGAAAAAAAATCCTAATGATCATGATCATGATAATATCATAGACAACAAGAAAAAAATTACTAATCTAGCATTGGTTTATGTTTTAACATCAAAAATTTAACTTTTATCATAATATGTTAAGATTCAAGCATGAAAACACATATTCAACATCATATTAAACATCATATTAAACATCTAACTAGTTATTTAACTATGGGGAAGGGTTTGAATGAAGATAATATTACCTTAGACATCATTCTAAGCCTTTGAAATAACCAGCAACCAAAAAGAAATACAACCAAGCCGTTTTCCCCTTGCTACACGTTGATGTTCTCGCCCTCGTGTCGATATTTGCTTCACAAAGCTCTCAAAATTCTCAACTTTAGGGCTAGGGATTCAGAGAGAGGAAGATGGTCTGCTAGGGTTTGAAACTCTGATGTAAGGATATTAATTTTTATGAAAACACATGTTTATATATATGCAAATCTGAAATAAACCCGTTTGACCCGAACCAGGAATCCTAATCAGACTAGGAAAATAACCTTTAGTATTTTGGCTATAACTTTCACGTCCGACCTCAGAATGAGGTGATCTAAGACTTGTTGGAAATCCCTTGAAGATACCTACAACTTTTGTCTTTTAAGGTTTTCTAAATTCCAAATAAATCTATGAGAAAAATACAAAATCTCTTCACTAGTTATAAATTTCTAGATTTATACATCGAGCATGAATTGTGCATTTGCTCTTATATATATACATATATACATTGAATTGATCTCAAACCAATTCCTAGCATACTCAAACATCATAATATATTATTTATAAATATATAATACATTTATTATTATTTATTATAAAATATTCAAATTTTTAGGGTTTCACACGACTGCCCTCTGGCAATCAGTCGACTGACACTCAATTAGTCGACTGATATCCCATCAGTTGACCGAACACAAACATGCATAAATAACTAGTCTCGATCGGTCAACCAATATATATGTCAGTCGACCAACCCTTGAGAATCCCCAGTTCCTGGAGACCAATTTGGTCGACTGATCCTTCTGATTAATCGACCGAACCAATGACAAATCAAAATCGGCATATTTCTCAAAAATTCACAAAAAGTCAAAATTTTTCAAAAGTAACTCATATTTTAATTCTTGATTAGAGTATTTAGGGTTTGTTCTGCTGCATAAAACCACAAATATCAATTTAAGCGGATCTAATAGCCCTAAACATGATTATGGTCATAAAAACATCCTGAAAACAATTAAACTAGCAATATATTAGATATTAGATTCATTTCAAATCTTTAACCCTAATTAAAAAATTCATTTTCTTAAACTTTTAAGTTCAGAAATTAGATCTTTACATCACCAAGATTTAAGGGAGAAATCTCTACACATTTAATAGATTTCAATCTAATAAAAATAAAGAAAAAGGAGATGGGTTTGGAGAAGATAATCTTGCCTTCAGAATTCATTTTGATCCCTCAAACGTGACAGAAACTCAATCCTCCTTCACAAAAGTCATAGCTTTGCTCCTCCTTAAGAAGTTTTCTTCACGAGAATTCTCCAAAAAGAGTAAAACTGAGGTTTTAGGGTTTTGAGAGGGGGTGGCTGCTACTCTACGTGAGAGAGAAGGGGGGAAAGAAGAAAATTAGGGTTTATATATATATATATATATATATATATATATATATATATAACAACTTGTTTTTTTCTTTCCCCCCTTCTCTCTCACGATTTGGGTTTATATATATATATATATATATATATATATATATATAACAACTTGCTTG
>NC_033798.1:56489191-56504056 GCF_001876935.1 Asparagus officinalis | reverse complement strand
CCTGACCCAAACCTAAGTTCTGAAGACCAATCGGTCGACTGGTTATTTTGATCAGTCAACCGGTCAGAAGGTCAAATCGAAATTTTTTAGGGTTTTACATTCACCCCTCCTTAAAGAGAATTTCATCCCTGAAATTCAGCAACTTATTATAAATCACCTGACCCAAACCTAAGTTCTGAAGACCAATCGGTCGACTGGTTATTTTGATCAGTCAACCGGTCAGAAGGTCAAATCGAAATTTTTTAGGGTTTTACATTCACCCCTCCTTAAAGAGAATTTCATCCCTGAAATTCAGCAACTTATTATAAATCACAAGATATGGATCACACATGCAATATTTACACTTAACATCTAGAATATGAGATGAATACTCCTACTTAACTTTTAATTAAACAGAACTAGTACGTCGGGTGATAAATCCAAATAAGGACCCCCATGTATATACCATATGTTTTGAATGATTAGTCGTTAAGTGTCAATATCCACATTCCAGCATGAAGTGTGGCTATATAGGTAAGATAAATACCAACAATATTATAACTAGTAATATACCTGCTCGAATAGATGTGGGTAGTCGCGACGCATATCCTCCTCGCGCTCCCAGGAGACTTCCTCAACTCCCTTCCTGTTCCACTGCACCTTAACCAATGGAATTACTTTATTTCTAAGTTTCTTATCCTCCCTGGCAAGAATGCTGACTGGAGTCTGAACTGTAGTCAAATTCGCCTGAAGCTCTAAATCTGACACATCACATACTCTCTGCTATTTCTCATCTTGTAAGTGCTTCTTGAGCATCGAGATATGAAAGACATCATGCACACCCGACATTAACGCTGGAAGGTCTAGTCGGTATGAGATGGCTCCAACACGATCGACAATCCTAAACATACTGATATATCTCGGGGCAAGTTTTCCCTATTTACCAAACCATCTGATGCCCTTCATTGGTGAAACTTTCAACAAGACATAGTCTCCAATCTAGAACTCTAAGGGTCGTTAACAAAACATAGTCTCCAATCTAGAACTCTAAGGGTCGTCGCTTCTGATCTACGTAACTCTTTTGCCGACTCTGAGTTACAAGAATACGCTCTCGAATTAACTTTATCTGCTCTGAGGTCTGTCTAACCTGATCTAGCCCAAGAAGTGAGTTATCCTTCTGCTCTACCTAACAAATCAGAGAACTACAGGGCCTCCCATACAATGCTTCATAAGGAGCCATACCTATAGTCGATTGATAACTATTATTGTAGGCAAATTTAATCAATAGTATATGATCTTCCCAACTGCCTTGGAAATCGATCACACATGCCCGAAGCATATCCTCTAATACTTGGTTAACTCTCTCGGTCTGACAATCTGTTTGTAGATGGAAAACACTACTATAGGCTAACTAACTGCTGAAAGAATTCTGGAAACTCTTCCAGAAATAGGATGTGAATACTGAGCCATGATCTTATACAATCATCTCTGGAACTTCATGCAATCTCACAATCTCCCAAATGAATATCCTTGTATAAGTCTTTGTAGTGTAGGTTGTCTTAACTGGCAAGAAGTGCACCAACTTCATCAGTAGGTCGACAATCACCCAGATGTAATCATTTCCTTTGCTAGACATTGGTAAACCCACAATGAAGTTGTAAAACCCCGTGAATATGAATATTATGTGATAAATAGTAATAAATATGTTATATGATGATAAATAATATATTTTGATGTTTGAGTATGCTAGGAATTGATTTGAGATCAATTCAATGTATATATGTGAGTGGAGGAGAGAAACATGCATGAAAACGCACGAAACCAGAAAAAATATGTGATAAGCCCCTGTTAAGTCAACTTATAAGTCGACTTGCCATAAGTTGACTTGTCAGGATCGTAAGTCGACTTATAGGCTGATTTTTAGGTTTCTTTTGGGTTTCGGTCATGTACATTTTGTTTCGATCCCATGCTTATATATAGTCTTCTAAACCCTAATTTCTACACTTTTCACGTGAGAACACAACCACCCTCTCCCCTTAAATCTGTCATGCCCTGCTTCCCAAAATACAGGGGAATCAGGACGTGGATAAGCCCGTGACGTATTAGATTGAGAAGAAATATACTCTACCATTTTTTTCTTTTCTTCTCAATCCAATACGCTAAGCATCAAGTACATAAATCTCAGTCACAGGTCCCCGATCACAATAGCAAGAACATAAAGACAACTCAGAATAAGGAATAGACATATCATCAACAGTAAATCATCCCAGACATAAAAATATATGGGTCAAACATACCCTTATTACAAAATAGTCCAACTAGAAAATAAGAAATACATAGTCCATAAAGTATATGGGTCAAACATACCCTTATTACAAAATAGTCCAACTAGAAAATAAGAAATACATAGTCCATAAAAAGTACTGTTAAAATACTAAATCCATCATCAACTAGAGAAAAGTACGGTAAAATGGTTTTAATGTCCAACTACTACTATGGAAAAAAATCACTACGCTTCAGCTGGTTCTTCTACTCCTTCTGCAAGACACCCCTGTTAAGAATCCTCTGGCTCCTGTACGATTCCGAACTGAGGCTGCCCATCTCCTAAATCTGATGTACACCCAGAAAATAGGAGTACGTCAGTGTGTATAACATACGGCAAGATCCCCCAAGGCAGGAACAAATACAATAACAGTATTGATAATATATGTGTGGTCAATGTGATAACAGAAATAGAAATAGAACATGTGACGATAGTAATAACGATAGAGGCATGCAACTGGAATACTAATAATCAGAAGAATCCAAAAATCAACTAAGTAACAAGATCATGCAGGTGGCGATTAGAAACCATCCAAGCAACAAGGTCATACAATAGATGGAATTAATACTTAAAAATCTACAACAAAAGACGTAGTACATCGAGCGAAATAATCCAAACAAGGAAACCCTCATGTATATACCATATGTCTCAAATTGTAGATAATTAAATATTGACCCCGATCTATGTATGAAAAGAAATACCACTGGCCTACATCTCACAAGAATCCATAATCATCCAAGTGATGAAATCATACTACTAGCCATCCTATCACAACTCACTGGTCCACATCTCACTAGAGTCAAAGTTCACATTATCGGATATCTGGTTAACAATCACATCTCACTAGTACCTCAGACACGCCCCAGTGCGAAACGTTTCACTGGTTCGTGCCTAGAAATAATCAATAATCACAATATCACTGTTCCTCAGACCCACCCCAGTGTGAAACATTTCACTGGTGCGAGCCTGGAAATAGACAACAAACACATCCGATCACTGTTCCTCAGACTCACTCCAGTGCGAAACGTTTCACTGGTGCGAGCCTAGAAATAATCAATAATCACATCCGATAATATGAACATGGACTTCCTCATCCCAACTCTTCTCATTTTCTAAGTCAAATTAAAACTCTGGTTCACCACCTAAGCTCAGTCAACACACCCACATATGTCACTAGGTCTGTTCATGACGCACAAGGCAACCAAGTCATGAACTGCTAAGGTTATTAATCACTACAAGAGGCAATAAATAAAACTAATTATATACAATGATAACATGGCATGTCGAACATGATTAAGCAAGTTCATAAGGCATGAGTAATAACTACAAATGAAATACGAAAAGCATGAACAAAGTCTACACAACATAAAAACACACGTAATAGACTTCATTAATATCTTACTACTGAGGTGTCCAAACATCTCCTGTAAACTAACCTTAATTAAATATCCTCTAATATAGTAATGCAGAAAAAGAAAACTATAAACCGATGTCGTTTTGCACATGAAATATTGTGCTTTACGACGATCAGTCATACTATCATAAATACTAAATATTATTTTCCAAAATTATTCTTTAAAACTATTTCTCATAATAACTAATTTAAAACAAAATATTTATGTAATATATATATATATATATATATATATATATATATATATATATATATATATAAATTCCTTTCTGCATGAAAAGTAATATTTTCCTATTTTATAAATTTCCCTTAATTAATTTCTTTTCGATAAAAATTTCATAAATTCTAATTTTAACTCATAACTTGGCATTTCATGTTCGAAAATATTTAGATATAAATATACAAAATTATTAATGTCTCACAAAATCTATTTACAACACATATACTCATTATTTCATGCTCGTTAAATTCTCCGACATAAATACCACAAAATATCTTATTATTACTTCTAAAATATTATCTAATACTATTTATCAACATTCCACGTCAAATATTCACATTACCAACATTATCATATCTAATTAAATTATTTAATCGATAATATTTGTAAAGCGAGAAAATATAGAGAGGTGAGATCTTGCCTACGATGTCGAGGGGGCTGTTTCGCGGTGTCACTGGGCGGGGAACTCAGGCGGCGTGATCGCGCCTGCTGCGTCATGGATACTCGACGGGCTTGGGGCGGTCGAGGGATTGGTGCGTCGGATTCGGCCGGCTGAGATCGGTTGTGGGAGAGAATTGTTGGGGCTCGTCGGTACGGGGATTGAGGAGTCGTAAGGCTGCAGGGGTCGAGAAAGAGAGAGTGGCTGACGAAGGAGCTGGGTGGTGACTCGAGCTAGAGGGTTTGCTCGGGAATGGAGAGAAGGGAGCTGGCGCGCGGCACAGAAGCGGGGAGGGGGTGTGGTCGGGCGGGGGAACGCGGGTTCGACCGCGGAGAAGGGGAGAGCGTGGGCGAGGGCTTTCGCTGTGGCGAGTTAGTTCTCTTGGTTCAGCGGTGGGGTGTGGCTGTCGGAGGCGGGTGGTGGTTGTGGCGGGGGTGGGGAGGTAAGATTCTGGGTGGTGAGGAGGCGGACACGAGGGAGTGGCTGGTGTAGGTGCAGAGGAGTAAGGCAATCGACGGGCGTGGAGGCGGTGAGCGGCGGTCGCTGCGGATCAGAGAGAGAGAGAGCGTGCAGAGAGAGAGAGAGAGGAGAAGAATCGGGGTTTTTGCGGCTGGGTTTTTGGGTTGTTACGGTATTTCATTTATAATATATATAATTTATATATATTATATATAATATATATTATCTATATATCTATATTATTTAATATATATATATATAATATATATATATATATATATATAGATATATATATTATATATAACATTTAGGCGTTAGGCGTTTAAAACAACTTATTATAATAAATACTATTGGGTACTTAAAAATTAAACTAATTACATAATAATTATCTACAATTAAAAACGTACATGTTGAGCTAATACAACAGTTGATACGAAATAGTCAAAATATACACATATTGTATTTGATACGAAATAGTCGAAATAATAAAAATATTTTTACTTAAATTTAAAATCAAATAATTATGGGACAATTACGTACACAGTAAAACGTACTAGTTATACTAATACGATAGATAATATGTAACAATAGAAATAATACAATAAATTATACCAAAAACACATAATTAATAATACTATGTATTATATGAAATAACTTGTAATAATATTAATAATACAATATATTATTTAAAATATTACGTAATAGTACCGATAACATAACAAATTAATTCTAGAAATTTTTACCGCACAAAATAAATTTATAAATATCAAAATCATTTAAATAAATATATAATCAGATTTATAAACCATAGAAAATTATAGAAAATCGAGAAAAATACAAATACTCTTTTAAAAATAATAATTAAATATTTTAAAATACTAAAAAATTATTTTAATTAATATCAAAATTTCACGGTTATTACAAAATCCTAGATCCTATTTTTGGTGTTCCTTGAGGCGTTTGAGACGTGATATCGAGCGGAGGGAGAGAGATCGTGAGCTTTTATCGAAGAAGAGACCTTGTACACGTGTTGGGGAAGTTCAACATCAACCTGAGGCAAGATTATCTTCGTCCAAACCCATCCCCTTAGTTTAACAATGCTTTGAAGATGTCTTAAGTGATGTTTACTTGTTTAATCATGATCCTACATGATAAAAAAATCAGATTTTTGATGTTTAATCGTAAACCCATGCTAGATCTACAGTTGTTGCTTGTTGTTTATAATAGTTTTATGATCATGGTCATTAGAATAGTTTTTAATTTCATTTTTAACTTGTTAATTATGATTAACTCATGCTTTAACCCTAATTTGTTGTTTAATTAAGATATACATGATTTTTAACTTGTTAATTATGATTAACTCATGCTTTAACCCTAATTTGTTGTTTAATTAAGATATACATGTAGGTTAATTATGCTTAAACCCTAGGCTCATGCTTTAACCCTAATTTGTTGTTTAATTAAGATATACATGTAGGTTAATTATGCTTAAACCCTAGGCTGATGATACCTGAGTAATATATGTATGTTTTAACAATTTTTCTACCTCTATGCATGTTTATAATTAATCATGCTATGATAATCATGTCGGTAATATATAAGTTAATTGAGAAGTTTTTGGGTAATCTTGTATTTAACCCTAATTAGTTTTAGGGTTTTTTCTCTTTTAACCCAAAGTTTTACCCCTAATTATTTAAAAACCCACCCACTTTACTAAACACCAATAAATCCATTATACCCATATGACTTAGTTTTAAACCCAATGTTCATTATACCTCTCTATCTCTATATGGTATTTTCCCCAAAATTGAAAAACCTGACTTTGCCCTTTCTCTCTTCTTCTCATCATCGCTAACAGTTGGGCATTAATGGCGACGATGGCGGGAGAAAAGGGCGGGCTATACTTATACTTCACCAACCCCCAATTTGGTACCCATCTTCAATTACTCTCTCCTTCTCTCTCTCATCCATTAGTTTCTCCTCTCTTCTTGAGAAATCTCTCTCCTTCATTAATATTTCTCCTCATAGAAGAAATTAATCCTACATTAGATCAGTGGTTGAGATCTCATGTTCGTTTCTTGTAATAAAAGAAGACATTTAAAGGTAACTATAAAGTGATTGAGATCTCATCTTTATATCTTGATTTGTTAAAATGTCTAAATTTTTAAATGAGAAAACCTTTATTGTGTTGAGACTGCTATTTTCTCATGAAAAACCCTAATTCTGTTGATTACATCATTTGTAGTGAGAGTTAGTAAAGTGTTATACTTTCTTTAAAAAGTGCTATGAAAAGCTAAGCAATGTAAAAGTTCTATATTTTCTTTATTTGATTCCCAAAATAAAAACCATTTGTTCCTCATTTTTATAGAATGCAGAAAAATCTGGTCTTTGAATATTTAGGAATGAATATTCAATTATATTGTATACAAACGTAGAGAATTGCATATTGAATGCCGATGTTGAATTATATCTTATACAATAAGAAAATGCATGTTAGACTTGTGTTTGTTTGGTAATATTTGATTGTTAGTTAAGTTCCCCACTTATTTTATTTTTAGACAACTTAAGGTGCAGAATTTCCAGAGAGCATAAGATGCTATACTTTGCTAATAAGGTGCTATACTTTTCCACACAGTGCTATACTTTAGCCATAAAGTGCTATACTTTCCCGTAAAGTGCTATACTTTGCCAAAAGCTAGAAAATTGAGCAGGACCCCCCACCGAGTTGGATAACTAAACAATAAAAACATAACACAGGTCATCGAGTGTGTGCGTTGCTGTGAAAAAAACTGATTTGGTTTTAAACAACTTAAGGTGAAGAATTTCTAGAGAGCATAAGGTGCTATACTTTACCAATAAGGTGCTATACTATTCCCATAAAGTGTTATACTTTGCCATATAGTGCTATACTTTAGCATGAAGTACTATACTTTTCTGTAAAGTACTATACTTTGCTAAAAGCTGGAAAATTGAGTGAGGGCCCCCCACCGAGCTGGATATTTGGTCAATAAATACATAACACAGGTAATCGAGTGTTTACGTTGCTGTGAAAAAACTGATTTGATTTTAGACAACTTAAGGTGCAGAATTTTAAAAAGAGCATAAGGTGCTATACTTTGCCAATAATGTGCTATATTATTCCCATAAAGTGTTATACTTTGCCATCTAGTGCTATACTTTAGCCATAAAGTACTATACTTTCACATAAAGTGCTATACTTTTCAAAAGCTGGAAAATTAAGCGAGGACCCCCCGCCGAGCTGGATAACTGAACAATAAACACATTACACAGGTCATCGAGTGTGTGCGTTGCTGTGAAAAAAAACAGATTTGGTTTTAGACAACTTAAGGTGCAGAATTTCCAGAGAGCATAAGGTGCTATACTTTGCCAATAAGGTGCTATACTATTTCCATAAAGTACTATACTTTGCCATATAGTGCTATACTTTAGCCATAAAATGCTATACTTTCCCATAAAGTTCTATACTTTGCCAAAAGCTAAAAATTTGAGCGAGGACCCCTTGCCGAGCTGGATAATTGAACAATAAAAAAAGTTTAGCTTATAATTTCAAGTACCTCTCTTCCTGATGGATAATTGAACAATAAAAAGTTTTTAACTTATAATTTCAAGTACCTCTCTTCCTTCCTTAAAAATCTGTGTTATGTTATCTTTTTCATTTCCGCTTTCAAATATCAAATTGACCATGAAGAGCAGGTAATTGATTGGAAGGACTAATATCCATCAACGGATATTTTTGGTACCATTTTCCCTTCAAACAATTGGGTACAAGCCATGACTAATATCCATCAACTTAATTTTTGGTACCATTTTCTCTTCAAACAATAGTATAGCACCTGTGCTCCTGCACAGAACTAAGCTACACAATCAACACAAAATGAATCTGACAAGTACATAATCAACACAAAATGAATACACCAATCAACACAAAATGAATCTACCAAGTACACAGATCTAAGCTCCTGCATAACTTCAACATTCAGAACATCCAAGACATATATATTCAGAGTCTACTTCCTGAGTAAAAGTATATTCTAGTAGATTTTCTGCTTCCTCCTAGATAAAGGCAATAGCGATCTTTGCTCGTAGAAGTTCACAATCGTTCTGATGAATGAATGGTGGTGTGTTGTTGATGATGGAATATATGTATCCCATCATGAAAATGTCGCAATCTAAGCTCATGCACAAACAAATGCCGCAATCAATGATTACATGATAAAATAATAATATGTTAGGAAAATCAATCACATTAATACATTTTAAGTTATAGTCATACCCATTCTGTTGAGGAACCTATCAGGTTTCTATACTATACTCATCCACATTTTCTATTTTCCATTCATCCTTTATGCAAGCTAAGAAATTGTTCATGAACATCTTGGAATCATTAAGATATTTAATGTATGTGAGTGATGAATAGTGATAAAACTTTTTCTCAGACTTAATCAATTCCAACAAATGCCAATGACTACTGCTAAGAATAGGAAAAATAATCTTCTCGCATTCTTCGAAGCGTGCACGTGGAAGCTGTCGACCCTTGAGTTGTCTTGCCTAATGACCGGGATTATCTTGTAGTAACGCTCTCTGTTGAAACATGACCATAATATTTAACATAAAATAATTTAAATGATAGTAAATTTTCCTAATACTCACAGCAAAGAATGATCCTGTGATGTGTATGTGTTTTGAACATGCTTCTGTTTCAATCTTCATCTTAAATCTCTCTATCATACCATCGACTAACTAAAAATTATTCATAATAGAATGATCACAACTAAAATATGGAAATATGCACAAAACTATTAAAGATTGGGAACTTACACTATCAGAAATTGCGCTTCCAATAAGAAGATGATATACATCTATTCGGGTAACAGATTGCCAAACAAATTTATCTCTATGACAAATGAAACATATACAAGTTAAATAAATATAATATGAAAGGAAGAAAAACATAAAACGAAATTTATAAAGAAAAATCGCATGTGTGGGATAAATTATACATGTTCATTCTCTTCTTTCAAAATTCATCAAGGACTTTTCTCTCACTTTCATTTAACTTTCCCTTCGTCGGGTAATCGCAATTCTTAGGGATAAAATCAGTCTCGCTATTGACATTCCTTCTCTTCTCCAACGTTTCCAACTAGGAAACATTAATCACTTCATTCTTTTCATCACAACCCATACTCATATTCGGCGTTTGCAATTGAGAAACATTAATTATGTCCTTATTAATTATGTCCTTATCTTTACACATCTCTTCATGACTTTGTACTCCTTGTTCTGCTGTATTACCCTCATCATCCTCAACGACATTCCCCCTGACATTAGTATCACCGTCATCGTCGTCCTCCCCATCATTTGTATCATCACCATCCTCCTCATCCTCTCCATCTTGCTCTTCACTTTCATCTTGTTCTTCAGTTTCATCTTCCTCTTTAGTTTCTGTTTGAGTCAGGAATAAGTTCTGTTGTAGAATTCATTATAATTGTTTATCGATAACAAAGAATACAAAGGAGTGAGCTTCGTACTTTGTAAAACTACTCTTTACAACAAAAATCAAATTACAAACTCCTTAGAAACAAACGCAGGACATATTATTCAATCAGTATTTGCTCAAGTTGAAAGTAAAAAAGGAAATATTCAACATGAAAATACTTGCAGCGTTAGTTCTAATTGTCATAATGTTCTCCAGCACGACTTAGAACTAACTTATATAAAGTCAGTTACGAACCGTATCGTGTTAGTTCTACTCCATCTTTGTAGAATTCATTATAATTGTTTATCGATAACAAAGAATACAAAGGAGTGAGCTTCGTACTTTGTAAAACTACTCTTTACAACAAAAATCAAATTACAAACTCCTTAGAAACAAACGCAGGATCGTTGTTTGCATTGTTGCTTGCGTGGGATCTTTGCCTGTGCCGGGGGTGCGTTAGCCCATGGACCACTGAATCACGAATTCTGATTGAATCGTGAAGGCTTTGGGGATTCTTCCTTCATTTATAAGCAAGAATAATTTCAGTGAATATCTTATCGAAGTAAGATGAACACTCTTCTCAAGATCAAGTCAAAGCTTAGATCTTAACTTAGAACTAACTTATATACAGTCAGTTACGAACCGTATCGTGTTAGTTCTACTCCATCTCGTGTTAGATGTAATTGTTTTGGTGATAGTTCTAATTGAAACTCAAGCAAAAAAGGTGGTTCTACTTGAAATACGAAGGAGGATAACGAAGTAAAGTTTTCTGAGTTCATAAGAAACATATTATTCAATCAGTATTTGCTCAAGTTGAAAGTAAAAAAGGAAATATTCAACATGAAAATACTTACAACGTTAGTTCTAATTGTCATAAGGCCGAGACACTTGTGACTGTCTCAGATTCCGAGACAGCCATGACTATCTTGAAAAATTCAAACTGTCTGCCAAACAGTTTTGTAACTACTCTCCCACATTTTAAATACTATTATTTAGGTAGTTATCAGCGAGATTCTCGCCATCAATGTTTCCCACGTTCTTTGACAGTTAATGGACACGTGTTATGCAGTTATTTCAGCAGCTTTTGATCAATTCAGAGCTGTCTCACGTGCGAGACAGTCGGCACTATCTCGCGTGTGATACAGTCGACACTGTCCCACGTGCGAGACAGTCTATATTGTCTCGCGTGCGAGACAGTCTCTACTGTCTCGATCCTTTCGAAACAGCATAAGGCCATTTCCTGTGATCTTTAGATGATCTTCTCATTGTCTTGAGCTATGTTTAGATATCTATCAGTATTTTTTGATGCCTACAGATACCCCCTCCAAAGTATTCTAGACTCATTCTTTTATAGAGGAGTCTGAGACACTTTGGATAAGACAGGTCTGACTTACATTCCCTTCAATACTTGGTTGAGTAGATCGTGTAGAAGGACCTATAAATGACTTTAACTCTTGACCTCTTTATCTTTCAATCTATTCAGTGCTTTGTAGAATAGCTAAGATTCTTCTAGTGCGACGTTTATCGCTTGACCGTTGTCGAGATCTTAAACCGAAGCTGGAATTTGGACTTGTGAATTCAGCTTTTGTCGCCAAATTGATATTGGATTATTTATCACTATATCAATCTTCATAAGAACACAGTTTATACTCATAATTTCTTCGGAGTTCTCAGGAAATAGTTTAACCTCGTATACCCATTAGGAGACAATTAGGTTATTCTTAAGAATATTCTGAGTGATATTCTCCAGAAACTTCCTGTTGAGGGTAGAGAAACAGTTTAGACTCGTGTACCTATTGGAGTAACATGGTCTTTTTTTTGTTGGTAGAAATGAACCCGATCCTGGAGAGAAAGAATTTTATATTCTATTTCCTGGTCTCTTTTTTATTGGTAGAGATGAACCTGATCCTGGAGAGGAAGAATTTTATATTCTATCTTCTGGTCTAAAAGAAACTTAAAGTAGGATCTCTACTTCAAGAATCTGAAGAGTAAAACTAAGAGTGGGATCTCCACTCTGAGAATCTAGAAGATTTAGATAACCCTAACTATTAAAAGGTTTGATTACCCAAACTAAAAGTGAATTTCTCTTTTATCGAGATGAAATTCTAATTTTGGCCCTAACTGTTTAAAGGTTTGACCGAGTGGGGATTTGAGACAATCTCGTAAAGGTTTGACCGTCCAATTTGTGGACCTCTCGTTCATGAAAGGAATTGAGAGGGGACTTTAGCTTTGGTCCTAACTGTTTAAAGGTTTGACCAAATAGGAGTTTGAAATGATCCTAACTATTTAAAGGTTTGCTCACTCAATTTGTAAGTGGTCCTCTCGTTCATAGAAGGAATCGAGAGGGGATTTTGGCTTTGGTCCTAACTGTTTAAAGGTTTGACCAAATAGGAGTTTGAACCGATCCTAACTGTTTAAAGGTTTGATCGCTCAATTTATAAGTGGTCCTCTCGTTCATGGAAGGAATCGAGAGGGGATTTTAGCTTTGGTCCTAACTGTTTAAATGTTTGACCAAATGAGAAATGTAAACGATCCTAACTGTTTAAAGGTTTGATCGCTCAATTTGTGGACCTCTCGTTCATAGAAAGAATCGAGAGGGGATTTTGGTTTTAATCCTAACTGTTTAAAGGTTTGACAAAATGGGAGTTTGAGACGATCCTAACTATTTAAAGGTTTGATCGTTCAATATGTGGACCTCTCGTTCATGGAAAGAATCGGGAGAGGATTTTAGCTTTGGCCCTAACTGTTTAAAGGTTTGACCAAATAGGAGTTTGAGATGATCCTAACTATTTAAAGGTTTGATCGTTCAATTTGTGGACCTCTCGTTCATGGAAGGAATCGAGAGGGGATTTTATAGTGGATGACTGTGAATCATCAAGCACTCCACAATTAGACCGTAGGTGTTTCGTGAGGAAAGACTGACCTAATAAGGTCATTAAATCTCATCTCAATGAAAGAGTACTTGGAAAGTCACAGTGGGAGTTGGCGAAATTGATCCCGACGATTGAAACCAACCAAGAATCGGATGAAAGAAAAGCAAATGGGACATGCTTCATCCTTGAAGAATTTCAGAGTTTTGTGAAGGAAGATTGACTTGATGAAGTCGTTGAATCTCATCTCAATAAAAGAGTGCTCTGAAAATCACAGTAGGAGGGTTTTAATCATTTTGGACATGATTAAATAGCCACAGCGGGAGGTTCTTAATCATTTTTATCATGATTAAGATTGGATCATTCAGATGATTGGTTTTTACCTTGAATAATCATTTAGTTTCGGGTTATCCTTAAGAATACCATATATAGCATTCTCCAGGAACTTCCTGTTAAATAGGTTACATTAGTTTCGGGTTATCCTTAAGAATACCATATATAGCATTCTCCAGGAACTTCCTGTTAAATAGGTTACCCTGAATGTACTAGGGATAGTACTTTTTCATATATAGCATTCTCCAGGAACTTCCTGTTAAATAGGTTACCCTGAATGTACTAGGGATAGTACTTTTTAGGAACTTCTCGTTTGTGAGAAATATTGTTATTCTTGATACAGAATCAGGTCTTGGTTCCTGCCTTCGTATTCAGTCATGATAACCTCGTATCCACCCCCAGCTTTTAGGTGAACCTGAGTCTAATCATATTTGGTTATGTTATTGGAGCGCGCAATTTAAGGAAGTAATTTTTTTAACCTCTTATATCAGTCGGAGGTTTGGGATACAGTTTATACTCGTATACCCTTTGGAGTGCATGGAGAAGCAGTTTATACTCGTATACTCATCAGAGTCACATGGAGAAGCAGTTTATAGTCGTGTACTCATCAGAGTCTGGGGAAACAGTTTATACTCGTGTATGTTGGCGTGGAAAACTATTTTCTTTTTCATTGATATGATTGTCATCTTGGGTTACAAAGATCCGGTCTTTTATAGATCCGGTTACAACTAAATCAAAGAAAAAAATAAAAAAATTATAACTTTCCTCTTGTGAACAAATCGCAAGCTCCTGTTTTGCGGTTGCTTGCTTGTGTGGGTTCTTTGCCAACGTCGGGGTTAATCCGTGGACCACCGCGCGATCTAGATCCGGTCGGATCTACACGATTATGCGGGTATTATTCCACGAAGGGAATAATAGCCGGGAGGGATTAATCCACCAAGGGAATAATCGCTCAGATCTCGAGATCTAAGACCAAGCTTAGATCTGGAGTGTAGTCTCGTGTAGATCTCAGATCTGTTCTTTCTTCCTCTCGAGATCCTGCCTTTTCTGACGTGGATGGTCGCCGAGGATCAGATCTGAATGGTGCAAGTCTTCTGGTCTTCAAGCTCCGAGTTCACTCTTCAATCCGGCAGAGTTTCGGCTCTTGAAAGTTCGACCTCCGAAAATGAACATCTCTAGGCCTATTTATAGGCTCTCAGGACAGTGGCTGCAAAAAGAGAATTGTCGGCCCCCTCTGGCCACTGTCGGCCACCTCGGGCCACTGTCGGCCACCTCGGGGTGGCCGACACTGTGCCTAGCCACCTTGGGGTGGCTCGGCTCATGGCCGAGCC
>NC_033798.1:56458850-56488191 GCF_001876935.1 Asparagus officinalis | reverse complement strand
GAACCGGGACGAAACAGTGCGCGCAGGACAAGTCTGACCCGCGCTTGCGCGGGTCGGACCAATCTGACCTGCGCTTGCGCGGGTCGGACTGATCCGACCCGCGCTTGCGCGGGTCGGTTTGTTCCGTCCTGCGTTCGCGCGGGTCGGTTTGTTCCGTCCTGCGTTCGCGCAGTTTTGTCAACTTTTTCCTTTTATGTTCTCTTTCTTCCGAGACTTGTTCTTTTTGCGTGTTTGGTCGATTTGTTGACTTGTATGCTTCGCCGCGAGACCGACCGTCGAACGCGCGTTGCTTGTTGATCGATACGCGCGGACTGATCGGTGTGCGCGTGTTGACCGACGCGCACGAGCTGACCGACGCGCACGAGATGATTTGACGTGCGCTGACTGATTGGCGAATTTTCTTGACTCGCCTATTCATTGCTTCGAGTTTCGTGCGGGCTCTCATATGCAATTTTAGACGCCTACATACTTTTGTAATATTTGTCCTGTATTTAGGGTGTCAGGTACCATAACATAGTGGAGAAAGAATCCTTGTATTATATAGGCAAATTTGTGCCTGTATGGACACAAATCTCATGGTTGCAGAGTAAAATCCTATTCAGATAGGTTGACTCAGGGAGATAGACAAGGTTATTTATTTGAAATGATATTTATATAAGTCAAATGCAGGTAGAGTACCAAGTCAAATACAATACATTTCCAAAATGAACCAGATAGGTTGACCGATCTATCTGGTTTAGCTCTACACGGTATACTAAAACACCATCAAGTTTGATAATTTACCCTTTTTCTTACATGTTGATATGCCCAAAATTTGCTAAAGTGAATAACTATTTTTAGTACTGACTTCTTTGCATGTCAAATGGTGTCAACAATCAGCTTATTAAGTTTGATTAGGAATTGATTTCATAGTTCAGATGCTTTTAACTTTACCCTAAAAAGATCTCCAAAAGTCATCACTAAAGTAAGATTTAGATAAAACTTCAATGAGAAGTATTCTATCACATTGAACTATTATTATCAACCTTCAACCTGCAAGACATAACCATAAACTGCTTTACTTCTCACGCACATCTATGTGGTGCCTTGATCATCACAATGTTATGTTGATATATACGGAAATGGAGTAGGAGCATAGGTTTCTCCCGTTTCAAGCCCAAAATGAATCTCCCACCGAAATAACTGGATCACTAAGGAAGTAGCATAAATTTCATAGGTATGAACCACTTAAAAAAATATATAGATGCGTGAAAGAATAAAAAAATTATATATATGAAAATATATATAGGCATGCATGAATAAAAAAAATTACATACATGAATAAAAAATATATATAGGCATGCATGAATAAAAAAATTACATGCATACAACATGTATACTCACAGGAACATACATATATGCATGTAAATACTATGTTCAAAGGTACCTACATGCATATACTCATGCTCCCAAAACATGTATTTAAGTAGGCCATCAGAATGGTTTATGATTAATTTACACAATTTGAACCACAGCACCTAACAAATAGCAAAGTTCCAACCTGCCAGACAAACTGCTAACTCCAGATTTTCTCATATCAAGGATAAGCCAACTAAATGGGAAAGGAAAAGAATAAGCTATATGAATATGTACATGTACAACATACATTCATACAGATGCATGCATAAGTACATATGTATATAGATATATGCATGCATACATTACAAAATGCATCCATACAAACATGTACTCAGATACATAAACACAAGACATATAACACATGCATATGAATAAATTCGTAGATAAGAACTTCCAATATATATCAGCCACTTCGTGTTCATGTTGGTGATAGTTAGTCTGGAGTAAAATATAAGTTTCAAGGAATACTTAGAAAATTATTAAACACAAGGGAAGAGTAAAATATGCTTGATAAACAACCTCAACATGATACTCCTAATTAATGAAAGAAATGAGTGAGAGACTTACTGAAGGTAGGTAGTTCCAGATAAAATTAAGAATTATTGAAAGCTACTTTAAACGATGGATTACTCTTCTTTTAATAAATAAAACCTAAAAAAATAACAAAATGCTGATTTCTAAAACAAAGCTTCTTAGGAGGGTCTAAAACAGAATTATGACTCTCTTAATTTCATTAGCATGTCATTAGAACTACGCAGCTAATCAGCATTTTGTTATTTTTTTAGGAGGGTCCAAAACAGAATTATGGCTCTCTTAATTTCATTAGCATTTTGTTAATAAATAAAACCTAAAAAAATAACAAAATGCTGGCTAATACCTGATCGATAATAGCAAAATAGTGATAATTAGCCTGCATAATAAAATTTAATAACAGCGAGTACCAATGGAATAAATCAAAGCAATTATGAATCAATTTTAGTAAAGATTAAAGGTAAAACAGAGATTATAGGTCAGCAGAAGCCATTTAGGAATTATGGATCATTTACAGGGAATCAAATGTCGCAATATATGGTAAATTTCACTACAATGGAAAAATTTGTAAAGTGTTTCCGTAAACAAACCTTCGCCGATGACGCCGACGACCTTCGCCTCCAGTGACGCCGAAAGATTTTCGTTGCGTACGGACCAATCGCCGCCAAGGGATTAGCCGATGCTGTGATTTGGAAATTAGGGATTTGGGTATGAAAATCTGTGAGGTTGAGCGCCCAAGTCTCCTCGTGCTATCATGGCTCCATCTGAAGCCTGGATGATTTCTTCTAAGTTCTTCAAGGAATCAATACTCTCGATTTTTGTGGTCACTGAAATGTCACTGTCCCGACATCTAGCAGCTATGTAAAATTTGAGATGATTGATGATTTCTGCAGACTTGACAAATGAAACTGCAATGAAGTCCACACCTTCAGCAATCCCAAAGTCTATGTTCAGCCAGTCCTTAGGAGATATTGTAGGAAGCATGGCTTTGTGTTCTTGAACTAGACTACCATCTCTCCAGAAAGTAAGATTAGCCATTCCTCCATCCACGAGAAGGTCATCACCAACCTTAACATCTTCAGCAAAGCCATCATAATTGACAATGATGGTGTGGTCTGGGACTGGTGAGCTAAAAGCTCTGGCAGTAAATGTCCATATTTCACCAATGGCTAATACCCCAATATTTGAAAAGCCAAGAGTTGGTATGCCCAACTGTCTCATGAACCGAGCATCTGTTGTTGATCTTAAAATTTTAGGCTTTTGAAGTTTTCCACCAGAAGCTATGACAACTTCTTTAAAAGTAGACCACCATGAGTTAGAGTCATCTGTTGTGGTTATTAGAGGACACCCTGTAATATCCATTACTGATCCTTGCTGTATCAACTGGTATGTCAAATTCCTTGTAGCTGGTGCCCATTCCTCATCAATTCTTTTCTTTAGGAGATCAGGATCCTCTGTAGGAGGAATGTGAATATCAAATCCTGCCTCGGCTTCTGAAGGTTGCATATTCATCACAAAACCCTTCTTCCTGGCAGGAACCTAAGGTGATTCAACAGGAGGATTTGAGCTAGCATCAGCGTACGCCACAAGACCACCAACCTTTTCCTCGAGCTCGGCCCTCGAGATCCCCTCAGGAGGCACCGCAGAAAAAACCTGAGCCTTCGGCGATCCATTCAAAGCGTACAACTTCGTCTTCTTAAAAATCTTCTTCTTCTTGTTTGAGATTGGCCATAGTAGATTTTTGAGCTTAGGCTTTCTCTTGCTTGAGATTGGCCATGGTCGTTTCTTGAGTTTTGGCTTTCGGTGGAGACGAGAAGATTGCGGCTTCTTCTTATCCTTTGTAGTACCCATCATCATCAACTTTTGACCGTCCTTTACACCTAAGGTCAACCAGTCTGCATCATCTTTCAACAGGCCACCCTTAAGCATGATCTTTTGCCGTTCAGGAGGTACAATGACTTTTGAAGATGCAGAGATTGTTGGAGCCATGAAATTCTTGGACATCTTTGAAGAAGAGCTTGAAGAGGATCTCGACATTTGATGCAATGGCTTCCCTTCGACGACGGCAGGGCGAGCACCGACGACATTGCCTATGTCTCCGAAGGGTCGGCGATTCTTGTCGTCTTGAGCAGCAACAATATTCTTGGCTTTTGCTTTTGGTATACCTCCACCAAAACTGTGTGATGGCTGAAATTCTCCACTGAAATCAACACGCCCTTGCGATCGAGGAGCCTATTCCTTGCCTGAATTCTTATCTCTTGATCTTGGTGTTTCCATATCCTCTCTTGATTCTGAGCTCAAGATCCGATGATCATCCCTTGGCCCCGAGCCCAAGATTTCTTGGCGAAGATCCTTGGAACCTCTATGGATACTTTTGGTAACATCTATTTCAGTCGATCGATTCTGGTTCCTTCGAGGAAGAGAAAAGCCATCAACAGCCTCATTTGAAATCTGAGATGAAGGAAGAGAGGATAACCTCCATGAATGCCTCAAAGACTCCTGCAGGTTCTTGGTAGATCTCAACGGCTCACTGAAGCATTTCGTCGAACACTTTTGTTGGGTGTTCTTGAAAGAAGAAATCTGAGTTGAATTTGAAGAGACTGAGAAAGATTGAGGTACCTGCTCATTGCCGAGGTCATTGAGGTTGGAAATTTGTATTGGCTAATCGACAACAACCATCATAAATGTTGCGCCCTTGTAGAGAATTCATTGCTTCCACCGCATTTTGCTGTGATTGGAATTGTATAAGAGCTTGAAAGCCAGCTGACTTCTGAAGGATGACGATCTCCTCTACAAACCCATATGGAGAAAACACTTGTTGCAATACTTCCTCCGTTATAGGATAGAGCATTGTGTAAATGGCGACGAAGAGGATTCGATTGGGTGGAGAATCCTGATTTGCACCCTTCTGAAGAACTGTGGATGGGTCTAACATCTTGTCGAGTGATTGGCTTGGATTCTTGGAGTTCCTGAGTTACTTGGACAAAAATCTGAAACTGAGAAAATAGCTCCTCCATGGCTGCCCTCAATTGATGTTGGGATCGATCAAGCCTTGATAGGGATGAATCATGCTCTGATACCAATTGTGAGGTTCTCAAACCTCTGTTGATTCCCCTAGCTTCAATTCTGGCCATGATTGAACTTGGAACACTTCAAGAAGAGAAAATTGAGATAGTTGAGAGAGAATTGAGACTGGAGTTTGAGGTGAAGAACAGAATCCTATTTCATTCCTGAGTTTCTTTTGATTTTTACACTTCGTTATTTATACAAAACTATGAGTTACAAGACTGTGCACGTGCACCAACAGAAAACAGTTTAAGCAGTTGAGCTGGAACCTAACACTTATCACAAAGGACCCTTATTTAACAGTCTTTGCACATTTATTCCTCCACTTTGCATATTTGCCCTCCTGCTTCTCAATTCCTGTGCGTATCAGTCCTTCCTTGTATATCAGTCCATAGCTTCAAGTCTTCAGCTTTAGCTCCAGGTTCTCAGCTTCCAAGGCCCTCTGCTCAGTTGACATGTTCCGCTTCTTCAGCTCCTGTGCCATCTTCAGTTCCTGCTCCTGACAAAATCTGAGGCATGCTATATATAAGTACCATCCTTCAGCGACGATTTGATTCTCGAGGCATCGCTAAGGAAACGAAGCGTCGATTTTGCGAAGTGAAGAACGACGGAACGATGGGTTTGGGTGAAAGATGATGTTGGGAAAGGAAGCGGAGACAGAAACGAAGCGATTTTTGTCAGAGGTAGAAGAAGGGAAAGGGGAAAGTGAAGAATGGGGGGGGGGGGGGTCAGAGGTTTGAAAAATGTAAGGGCCTGTTTGGATTTGTAGGGGTGAAGGGAAAGTTTAAGGGAAACTGAGTGAGGGAAGGGAAGAGAGTTCCCTTCCCCTTGGTTACACCCCAATTTGGGGGTAACAATTTTTATACTATTAGGGGGTGAACCAAGGGGAACTAGGGTGAATTAACTTCACCTCCTAAGTGTTCACAAACAAGGTGAATGGAGGTGAATGGTTCCCCTAACTTCCCTTCACCCTCATTCCCCTCAATCCAAACAAGCCCTAAAGATGAAATTGCAGTAAGTATGGGTGGAGTTTTGCCAAGTGGCATTTTTGACAGGTGGCATAATCAACAGTAACACTTATTAGTAATAGTATATAGATGTGCTGCAGCCCTTTTTTGAAAAAAATTATGTCCAGGCCCCTCTCCTCAAGTTCCAATGCAACCTCTTCAAAAATCCCGATTTTATCCCTCCCCTACACCCTCTCCTCCTCCTACGTTCCTCCTCTGCCCCCGCCCACGCCTAGAAGTAATTTTCCCATTTTTTAACAGTAATCTCTATTTTTTTAATAGGAAATGCTAAAATGTATTATCATAAGAGTTATACTACGTATTATTGTAATGTTAGACGCAAGAAAGTGATGCCGGTATGATCTCATAATTTCCTATTGTAATTTATAAAATTGCACAAAAATATCATAAAGTTAATTTTTCCTTAGAGCTTGTTTGGATTGAGGGGAATGAGGGTGAAGGGAAGTTAATTCACCCTAGTTCCCCTTGGTTTACCCACTAATAGTATAAAATTTGTTACCCCTAAATTGGGGTATAACCAAAGGTAAGAGTACTCCCTTCCCTTCTCTACAAATCCAAACATGCCCTTAAAAAATAGAGAAACAATAACAAAAAAGACAAGTCTATAAAGTTGAAAGAATTCCCGCACGGATTCGGGGACACCCACCGATCCATCCCTCTCGAGTCTCCTCGTTCTATTCTATCAAAATGAAAGCCTTAATCCGATCGTTACCGGTTCCCCCCCACCATTCCTCACGGAACACCACCGCCGCCAACAAAAGCAACCCCCAAAGAAAACCCAATCTCACGAAACCCACGACCCTCATCTCCCTCAAGTCAAACCCTAGCCCTTTCCATCCCTCCGCTTCCCTCTCTTCCTCCTCCTCCTCCTCAGAGCCCTCTCCAGTGGTCGTTGTAGGCTCCGCCAACTCGCCCGATCTTGCGGGCTCCAGCTCTCGTCCCTCTCAGTTGTCCCTGCGGCCCCCACAGGCCATGCTGTGGTTATGCTTCAGGCTGATGGGAGTAACTCTATTATCATCGTTGGCGGGGCGAATATGTCTTGTTGGCCCGACCCCCTTCGGGGTCAGGATCTTGAGCTTCTTAGCAAGGCTGCTGTGTTGTTATTGCAGCGAGAGGTACCTGATCGTGTCAATGTGCTCGCCGCTAGGGTATGTATATATCAGCCTACCCGCCTTTTGTAGTTACACGGGCCTGCATAAGATGCTACATTTTTGAAATATGATCCTGTCACCAGGCAGCGAAGAAGTCTGGCGTTCCGGTGATACTAGATGTGGGAGGGGTGGAATCACCTATTCCAAAGGAGCTCATGGATTGTGTCGATATCTTGAGTCCGAATGAGACGGAGCTGGCAAGACTCACAGGCATGCCAACGGAGTCGTTTGAAGAGATTGCTGGAGCTGTGGTCAAGTGCCATGAAATGGTGAGTTTGATTTCGGCTAGTTTTTTTTTATCGCTGTTATTTTCAGATGTTATAACCACTGGCTATGTGAATATTGTGTTAGTTAGCAGCCATGTTATGGATTTGTGATGCTTCCTGCCCGTTGACTAGCTACATTTCCTCAGCACATGATTCTTTGATAGCACTTCATGCAAACTGGTTAAATATTATGGAAAAAAGAAGAACCTACTAACAATTTTTAAAACGGAGAATTTTTGGAATAAGATCATTTTTGAAAAATAATTAGCAAAATATGGCCCTTTTGCTAAATAATTAGCAAAATCGACCTTTTTATGGCCACGCCATCAAGGCTGGCCACAAAGAGCTCAATGTTGTAAAATATCATCTTTAAAATACATGGGACCAGTAGTCCAGTGTGATAAGTAATTGCTAACTACGAGTTAAATTAAGCCCATAATATATACATGACTACTAGTCTCGTGTATTTTACAGACCACCCAAAAAATACATGGAACTACTAGTCCCTGTGTTTACTGAGCATACAGAAAACATGCATGGATGTTTGTAGCTTATCTCATGTACATTTACAGTATCTCCCATGCATAACAAACTTTAAATTCCCCTCATGTACATATCCAAACATTTTAATCTCTATAAACATATAATTTCCATGAGATCATGTACATAACTTAATACACTTCTAAACAATCCAAAACATTGCAAGAACACGTATTAGATAAAACATATCACGACAATACATATTATTTTCATACACCAAAACATCGAAACAAAGCCAAATATATCAAGTGTGTTGGTTTGCAAATAACCTATATCGATAACTTTATAAAGTAAATACAAAAAACCTATAAATCGTTCACATTCAACCTAGAAGTTCACTTCTTCCCCTTTGTCTCTCTCTTCTTACCACTCAGATCGTCGTCGTCCTCCATGGACTTGAGCTTACATAAGCTCGTCGTTCGGCTGCGTATGTGGTTGTGACGTGCCGCTAACATGTTGTGAAGGTCCAGCTTCATCGTCGTTCTCGCAAGATCCTTCTCATCTCTGTCGATTTGGTCGGCGTGCATATAAGAGGTCCTCGTCCACCATCACTTCTCGACCATCATGAAGATCCTCACGAGTTCGATCCATGGCTCGACGAGTCCTCTGCACTATCTGCTTATACAGAGATGTATATATTCTTGGATTTGTTCTTGCAATAGAAAGTACTAGGCCCTCATTTACAATGGCCTCAATATCATCAACATCTGTTTGTAATTAAGTCAAAAAGTTATATGTATAAGCAATTGGCAAAATTACCATTTTAGTATATTTAGTGGCACCCTTATACCAACAAGGTATATTTAGTGGCAGCGGTGACAACAAGATACATTTTGTGATCACCAGTTTGCCACTTAGGTGTTGCTAATTGTTGACTAAATTTGAATTTCAAAATGCTCATGTGCCCCACGTGACATCTGTTTGTTAGTTTTTCTCATTGACTTGGTTGAAGTTAGATGGCATGACAGTGTAGTTAGGTTCTTTATAGCCTAAAAGGGAATTTCGAATTAAGGCTCAGTTCAAATATGGGGCTAAAATTAGGATTGAAGAGAATTGATCCAAATTACAACTCATTGACAGATTAGGGGTGAATTGATCTCGTTTCCTACCCTTATGCCTTCTTCAAGCTCAATCTCTTGATCAATTAGTAGTAGGATAAACACGAGCTATGGTTTCAACAAAATGGCTTGTATTCGAACATGGAATGAAGTTGCCAAGGAGAGTGGCGTTTAAATGTGTTATTGTGGGTTGCAATGTGATTACTACACATCAATGATAGACAAGAATCCAGGCAGAAGGTTTTATAGATGCCTAAAGTACGAAGTATGTGTTGAATGATTTTGATATTATTTTATGCAAATTTTAATTATTTTTAGTTATTTTGAGTTGCAGATGGGTGGTTGCGGTATGTAGGAGTGGTATGCCTCATCGATGTAGTTGATTGCATCTCAACTTTTCCCACTTCTAAGAGAGGAACTCAGTGACATGAGTAGGAAAATTTCACATAAAGATGGAATGATTGAAGGTTGTGAGAGAGCTCATGAATTGTCATGATATTATTGCCAAGATGAAGGAAGAGATTGAGCTATGCCATAGTGAAACTAAAACTTGTATGTATGAGATTTTGAAATGAAGGACGGATAGATTAGCATATGTTAGTGAACTTCAACAACAAAAAGTGAAAATGAGTGTATGTGTGGGGTTGCAGCCTTGCAGGTTCATTATCATGGTTCTCACAATAGTTTATTTATATGTGGTTTTAAGAGTGGGAGTTGATTTCATTATAAAATATAATTTATGTAGCAGTGATTTAGATGTAATTTGATGAATGTAACTTGATTTTATGATATTAATGTGTTGTGTTTATAAGCTTGTGTTATTTACAATTTATATGGTGCATGTTTGAATGGTGGATTATGTGCTATATGCACAATGTCTATGGACTATGGTTATGGATTAGATCATGGGTTGTGCAAGATTCACATTGTTTGGGCGTATGGATGTATGTGGATCATGTGCAGTAGAATGACACAAGCTTTGTTGAGCATATATGCACCATGTGCAAGAATATAGTGGTGATATATACCAATAAGCGTAATATACAAACCTATACAAACTTAATATGCACATTAAAACTGATACATTAAAACCCAGATTGCACACAATAATTCATATAAATCGCATAAAAACCTAGAACATTGTATATGCCAATAATATCAACCTATACCCAACAACACATACGAGTCAAAAAAGTCAAATCAGTACTATTGTTTCACAAATTTAAACTTATCATGTTCATAGTTTTTTCCAAAAACCAAAAAGACTACAATATTGTTGATCATGGTAACACTTGAGATTCATTCAGTGATGAACCTATCTGTGATGGATCTCTTTATACAACTTCTCTTTGCTCTTCATGCTATAATCCATATCCTTCACGAATATGTTATTGATTTCCTCTGCCTCTACCCATACTCCTACCCCTACCCTTACCACCTCTCATGTTTGTAGCTTGTGATGGTCCTCCGACTGCATTGCCTGCTTGTGAAGAGTCTCCTCTAACTGTAATGTATATCTGCTTTCTTTTCTCTATAAATATTGTAGCAAGGATGAGATAATTGTTCAATGAAGCTTGGGATGAAGTATTCTTGCTTTCCTTAGACCTACCCCCTCTTCTTCCTTGAACCGTGACTCTAGCAATAGATTGTGATTGAGGATCCTCTCATGGAAATACACATTTCCTTGAGAGAAATGTAGTATAGAGTGGATATGAAATGGTGAAAAAATAGAGAGAAACGAAAACACTTACTTGTGTTGGTGGTGACGGTGGATTAGAACAATTCTTCTATTATGTCCGAATGCTCCACAGTTTGAGCACTTGTATTGGATTCCTTGCTTGGATGCCTTGTTAGGGTTTCTTGGTCCCTCTAAAGGGTCTCTTCTTCTAGTTATGTTGGGCCTCTCTAGTCTTCTTCTTACAATGTTAGGAGGTAATATCATACCCTCTCCTTCCATATACCAAAATTTACTACCCTCAACTGGATTTAACATTTTACAATTAAGTCCTAAATGGGATTCCTAACTATAATATATTGAACCATAATCCTTTGGCACTCTTCTCATTTTTAGAATTGCACTAATAACATGGCTACAAGGAATCCCTGTCAAGTTGTACATCCTACATGGGTACGTCCAATTGCCTACGTGAACTTTATGACTAACACTCTTTTGTATCACTTCAAACCCATTCTCATCATTTAGATAATTCCCGTTTGATTAAATGTTTCACAAATTTTATGCTTTTGTTACATTCTATCCATTATAGCCAATCTAATATTCTAACACATATAATTGGTTTGAATCTTGCAAGCAATATGAAAGAGTTGAAGGTTTCTGCCATGTTACATCTATAACATCAGATTTGATATATGTTTGAAAGTGTGACTTGCAAAATATGGTTGGATCCCTTGTCATGAAATCTACATATGCTTAAGCTGAATAACCCCATAGCTTCTCAGTTTCCATAGCAGTCTCCCCCGTAGTTTGAGCTTTGACACACTTTTGAAATTGCCTTTGAAGTAATTTTCCTTGGTGCATCTTCCTCCAGTTTGAATAAATGTGTCTAGCACATTGCCTTTACCAACCTTTGGCAATAAGTCATGAATTGCAGGCACTAATCCCTGTATTATGCAAAACAAAATTGAATGGTCAACATGCAATTGAGTAATATGCAAACATAAGGCAAATATAAACAACTTTGGAAAAAATGTAGATAATAGAACTAAGCTCATTACATTCTGTTGATTAGAGATGATAGTAAAACTCTCACCATCACCCATGTGTAAGTATCATCAAGAACCACTCCCAAGAGTTCCTTGTCTCATCCTTAACAACAACTCATGCTATAGGCGACATCTGATTATTTTCATCCATTCCCACAAGATAGTAGTTGGCCATCGCAAGTATGCCCAAGGAAACAACCATTTTTAACAAATATTGGGTATACAACTTGCAGCAAAACCTAACTTCAATACTTCAAACACATAAAAACTCCAAAAAAGTAGCAGGTTGTCTAGCCTCTATCTCCACCACCTTCAATACGCATATGGTATTGTCATTTGTCTTCCCTGTCATGTATGGCCTCAACAGACCATATTGCCTTTTCATTAAACCTTAAACAACATTTAAAGCTTTATCTTTGACTTTCTGACATTTCCTCAAGTTCACATTTATCTCATAATTCTTCTGTATATTCTCTTTCGCTTCACTTGGCTTCCACCTAGGATTTCTCAAAATTTTGTCCAAGTATTCATGTGCTAATCAGTTTGATGATATTAACATATTATTGAAAGTCTTGTTGCAAGTGTGATCTTGATTCATGTATTTTAGCTGTCATGCTCCTTCATCCTCTCTATTCGGTGATGGTCCACAATTAATTTTGCCAACGACACATTAAGCAACCTACTTAGAGCTACTGCTTTTCATTTTTTAAGTACATTAAATCATAATATTGTTGGATGTTATAATTGAGAACAACCTCTTTCAGTATTTCCCTTGATGTGAACTTTTGAGCTAGAAGTAAAATAAATAGCATTCATGTCAATATTTTCGTTGAAAAATGTGTAATTTACCTTTTCCTTTCTCTTCTTTCTCCTCCTATGAACATTTCCTTCATCTTCACTCGGTGTTTTCAAAGACCCGTGCTTCACCGTGCCTCATGCGCCTTGCATTGCGGGGTGGTGGCGGAGCGCTTTGCATCTGATGCAATAGTGGGCATCGTATACATCTTGATTTTGCGTAGGGTGCATGTAGTACATACCCTCATAATTTTGTTTGTTTAACATTTTAATCGGGTCTTTATATTCGATAATCCATATCCCAAAGAGCAAAATAAATTTATTAGGCCTTTTTAGTAGCCTTCAATTGAGGACCATATATAATCCTTTGCTTGATATTAGTCTTGATCTGACATTTGATTTGAAAAATTATGAACTTTGCTATTATGTTGGGTGACAGTATTAGAAATTAATACCTTATATTACGATTTTGTAGTAAGATATTATTTATCATGATATTTTTTTATGTGAATGCCTAAACATGTTCTTTCATGCTTGAATATCTATCTTAAAAAATTGTCTGCAGTGTGCACCTCACATCACTCGGGTGCGCACATCGCGTTGCGCCTTGCGCATGTACGTGTAAAGATACTTTGCACCCCGCATCGCGCCTCATACATTGACAACACTGTCTTCACTGTCAGCCAATGCACCCTCATCATCACTACTTTGATTAGATTGATATCCTCTACCTTGTGATGTCCAAACATCTGGCCGTTTGCTCTTTCTAGGGATAATACCTCTTATTTTTTTACTACTAAGTTCAACTACTTAGTATGAACTTGTGATGGTGGATTAGAATCAGCTAGAGCTTGACCACCTTTAATGTGTGGGACACTTTGTGCATGCATAGTATCTGGCTTTTCTTTCAGGGCCTCTGTCATCATTTGTTGCTTCACCTCTATCATCATGTGTTACTTCAGGGCATCTAAGTGAATTTGTTGCTTCAGGGCCTCTGTCATTATTTGTTAGCATTCCCTCACCATTGATTGCAATTCTGCCTTTTCTAGTACTCTAAGAGCCCACTAGTTCTCTACCTCACCTCGAATATTCCATCATCATCATCATTGCTACTTAGGGCCGCTTTAGCTTTACTTTTAGCTGAAGAAATAGAATTATCACAATAATCATCCCCTCTTGTAGCATTGTGTTGTGCATTCTCATTTGAATTCTTATCTACATTGACTTCATCCTCATTACTATTCTCGTTTGGAACCTCATCAGCATTGAATTCATTTGCATTTGCTTCATGTGCATTAGACTTGTTATTAACATTTGCAAACTCATCAAAGAAGTCATCATCATCTATTTCATCATCATCCATAGGCTCGGTCAAGTCAATTTTATAAGTTTCGTCCTTAACTGAGTCATCACTTTTATTAGAGGATGAATTTTGATCACCAATTAGGGCTACCTTTGGTGGAATAGGAGATTTAAGTTTTATCTGAGGGGTTTGTGGGATAGGAAGTTTTCTTTTGGGGGTTAACTTCTTTCTATGACAGACTTTCTTCATCCTTGTGGGGGTTTTGTGCATAGGATTGGGTGTAGAAGATAATGAAGATGGATGAATAACATCCTCTAACAGTATCTCAACCTCGAAGGGTACATCAACCTTGTGATTAGCAAAAGTTTCAATAGCTCTATAACTATCAGCATGTACTAACATTTCACCAAGATATTGTCTGAATTTAGTACTCTTAAACTTCCACAGCCAGGTATAGCATAATAAGGTTTGCACATTAATGTAGCCATATTTTTCACAGTTTCTCTTAGCAATGGTAAATAAACTCTCTATTCCAATGAATTCCATATCAAACTCCCCTCCAGAATATTCAACAGCACCTAGATACCCAAACATTAGCTGACCACCATGCCTAACTTTCACCATAACACACCCAGACACCCGCAACAAATTAAAAAACTAAGTTCAAAACATGCAAATTGCCAAATAATATCGTAATTGCAGCACACATTTTCATAAATTCATAAATCCGAGAACCCTAAAATCTGTTAATCAATGCAAGAAAATAATTCACAACAAAGAAAAACCATAATTTTCATGAAAAGTAATTGATTAACCATCTACTACTTCAATAACCCAAAAAACCTTAATTTGAAGGAGTTCAGCACACTTGGAGGGACCACTAGGAGGACCCCGATTTGAATCCTCAATCTTTACCCAAATTACTCCTTTAGAACCACACTGATTCCCTCTCTTCCCTTCGTCATCCTTCTGACGATGATGATCGAAATTGGGTAAGGATGAAGATCCTCTTTTTTTTCCATTCTATTTAGGAGGGAGAGTGAGAGAGAAAGCGAAAGTAACGGTAATTATTATCCCGCCTGCCCCATGCAACGTCCTATAAGCTGTGCTACATTAGCTTTCAATTTCGTTTAAATTGAGTCACGTGCCATCATGTGAGTGTTTTGCTACTCTTAACTGGTCACCGGCGATCAAAAACACCTTAATGACCACCTGGTGATCACAAAATATACCTTGTTGAAACTAAATATTTCTTGTTGGTATGAGAGTGCTACTAAATATAACAAAATAATAATTCCCATAAGCAACTGTAGTAATACAAAACAAGTGGACTTGCTGATAAATAACTTATAAGTTCTCTCTCATTTAATTATGGAAGTAACTCGTAAGATTTCTCCCAATCTCCAGAGATTTTAGTCAATGCATTCCTCCGTGCATCATACGTCTTATATTTGGATATGGTTATTTTCCTTGTATCTTATACCCTTATAATTATCTGACTTGGAGTCAGATCAAGTTCTCTTATTACTTTGGACATAATTGGCTTCAAGATATAAGGGGAAGTTGCTGTCTTATGATCGACATTGATGGTTGGATTGCAACATATATAAAGTTCACAATAACTAGAGATCATAAATTGTCCATTTGATTTTTTTTCTTCTAATAGTTGCATTTAGCTGTCAAGGGCACTTCATATTTCTTTCATCTTGAGCATTTGAATACTCTCTTTGAGTCTTCTCGTTGTTGAAGTAGCACTTTACATGGTAGTTCATGGTATTACTTTCCAACGCCTCCTCATTCTTAAATAGATCTCCTTTTTTGAAAGTGAAGTCCTCGAGTCGTTCAAAATTTGAACCAAGATCAACAAACTCATTTTGCGGACATTTATCTACTACTCATTTTGAAACTCTTCTGGCAACGACTCTTCAGACTCCACATAGTCGTTTATACAAAATTCATCCATCTAAGGGGTGTCCTCATCGATGCCTCTAATAGCACATTACATGCTATCTAATCGCTCATCTTCTTCAACATCTTCAGAATCATCATCTGTATCCTCTTCTATAGTGGAACCAATTGGTGCATGGCCCGTAACATGTCCTGAAGTGTTGTTGAACATAACACTTGACGTTGCACCAAGAAAAGGCCCGCTTAAATGTGGTAATTGAGTTAATACTACTTCATTCGAGTCATTTTCTAAGTGCACAACACTTAGAGATGATATAAATTCACTCGAGTTATCTTCTAAGTCAAGTATGTAAGAAAACTCTCCCGAAGCTTTCAAAACTTAGGCAATAGTGAAAATCATAAAATTTTCAATGAATAACTCGATTGAGATTTGCTTTTTAGAGAGTTGATTCATGTCAATTAATTCTTGATCGTTGGTGATCTCTATGGTAAATGTTCTATTCTTATTTATTAGACAATTGCATAACATCTTAATTACATACTCTCCATGATTAACTCCAGTAACGCTTATGTATTTCCTTCATTCCGTCGAAATTGCATGTGTTAGGTCTCATGTTATGAACCTACATCTTCTAATCTTGTTTTGATGATTACAAACAATTCCTAATATTGTTTGTCTAGTGTTTATGTTTTCTTATTAGGCATTCTAGATAAACAATACGTTGGAGGTTGGATGGAATTGTGTCCTCACGATGATATCAAAAGGAGGTTGGCGGAATAGTGCAATGAAGCCATTGCACATCAAGTCATATTCAAGATCAGGCTTCATCCGCAACCAAGTCAAGCATATTGAAGATCTATCAACCTTGGGTAAATTAGTTTAGGGTTTATACTTTGTGTTAATATCTTAAGCTTAATATTATACACACAATTTAATGGTTTATGTGTTTTATCCACAAAAGTTTTTGTAAACAAATAGATATATAATACTTATTTGTTTTCTATGTGGATAAATTATTTTGGTTTAGCTATATAGATATGAAGAAATACATATCTTCATTTTCACATTTATGTGCATCATATTCTATTGAATTTACAAAATATTATGTTTATGGATTGAAGACTTATTTACACTATAAGTCTCTAAATCCATCCTAAAGTGTTTCAAAGTTTTGTTTAAGTCATTTAGGCAAAATCAAGTTTTTAACATGTTCATACTTATGTGATTTTGCAAAATGATGAGATTTCCTATTTGGGAGATGCTTTTTAAAAATCAGTTTTTGTAGCATGTGTATTATCATGTCTACAATCATTTTCTAAAGTTTTATAATTTTTAGAAATTGTTTGCTATTTTGTAAGGCAGTTTGAAAATCAGGTTTCTGCTTTAAATAGGCTATATACTTGTTATCAGTCGACTGGTCAGTCGACTGATGAAATCAGTCGACCGATCAGTCGACTGATGAAAGTACCTGCAGTTGTCAAATATTTCTGTTTTGTTTTGATCGACTGACCGGTCAAGTGATGATCCATCAGTCGACTGATAAAGGTCATCAGTCGACTGATGAGCTGGAAAATGCCTACAACGGTCAGCTCATCAGTCGACTGATGAAACCCGTCAGTTGACTGATGGCCTGTAACGGCTATATTTTTAGCTTTGGTTATTTTATCATTTTTGCTGGTTTTGCTTGGGTTTTATGTCTTTGTTTCTTCATCCTATATATACCCCATTTTATTTCACTTCTGAACTAAGAAAAAGGGAGTTTAAAAACAAGTTTCAAAGAGTGGTTTAAGTTTGTTTAAGTGTTTACAAAATTGGTTTTGTGAAGATTGTTTCACAAGAAGAGGAGATCATCTTTGGTTTGAGCTTTCTATTTCACATCTCCATCTCTCTTGTTCTAGAGAAGTTTTCTCAACTCAATTATCTAGCTTGTTTATGCTTTAATTGTTATATTCATATTTGCTAGACTAAATTGAGTTTATATTTGATTTTCTCATTGCTTGCACACACAACCATTGAGCTTAACTATTTTCACATATTATTTTCTCATTGCTTGCACACACAACCATTGAGCTTAACTATTTTCACATATTGTATAATTTGGGGTTGTGGTGAGTGTAACCTTGAGAGTGAGCTTAAATTGTGTTCTCACCTATTGTAGAGAACAAAATCTTGTGTTTGAGCCTTATTATGAGAGTTCACATTGTAATACACATTTACACCAAGAGGAGTGTGTGGTGAGGACGTAGTCGATACCAAAAGGAGTGACGTTGGTAGTAAAGCCTAAAGAGAGATAGTAAAGCCGAGCACTTGAGGGAGACGATACGTGAGGACCAACACTTGAGGTTGTAGTCTGTGTATATGCATTGTGAGAGATTTGTAGAGTTTTTGGTGAGCTAAAAAACCGAGTGTGTAGAGAAGTTTCGGTTTCCAAACCGGGTGTGTCGATAGTGGAGTTCTCCCCGGGAGTGGGGAGCGGAGACGTAGGACGGAAGGTCCGAACTCCGTGATCATATCATTGTGTTTGGGTTGCTCTTTGTATCCACTATTTGTTTATATTGTTTCTTGTTTATTTTTCCCTTTGCATATATATCATTGCATATAGCTTATTGAATATCATCATTGTTAGGATATATTTGTTAATTAATTTTAATTGGCATTAATATCTAATAACATTAGCAATAACCCTATTTACCCCTTTCTAGGGTACTTTCAGCATGATTTAGATAACCTGAACATTTTCATAGATTCTTCCTCGTATATGGGCATACTATTCAAATCAACACTTAGTCTTCCATTAAAGAAGCAAATAATGGGTATTCTGTTCGCTATGGAAAATGAAAATTAAAATGTAATTGACAAATCATATATCAAATTTAGTATGCCAAATTTCTAATTAAATCCTACTTGTAATCAAACCACATTGTTTATCACATTTGAAATAAAATTATTCAAAATAAATAGTAATTTTCATACTACAATTTAAACTAAAAAGATATACATAATGAGAAAAATTTCACCTTGATAAGAAGTCGGAGTTCGTCGTTATTGGAGGTCATCCGCATCAGAGAGGTTAGATTGCGTCATTTGACATTGTTGGATAAAATCAAGGTAGGCGGCAATACTCGGCGTTAAAGTGAATCAAGTGATAAATCTAAGGGAGGAGGCTTGATTTGTTTGGAGAGGAGAGAAAACTAAGGGAGGAGATGAGGTGGGAGAGGATGAGATTTGAGGAATGAGCGGGATTTTGGAGATAACTAGAGAGAAATCAGAGATAGATCGAGAGAGTTGAGAGATAGATCGAGAGAGAGAGTTGAGATCGAGAGAGAATTGCGAGATAGAAAGTGGTTGTTCCCTAATTTTTGGGCATGGTTGGGTTTTATACCCCTGAAAAATACATGAGACTACTAGTTCTGTATATTTCTCACGGCTGCCATTTCTCTCTATCAAAAACACGTGATTGATAGTCCCGTGTATATATATTGGGGTGAATCGAAGTCTCTGTTATTTACACGGGATTATTAGTTGTATTGTTTAAAAAGTACTTTAATCTTTTAATTAGTGTTTGATAATTACATGGGACTACTAGTCCTTTGTATTTTAAAGAGGATATTTTGCAAAATCAACATTTCTTTTAGCCAGTGTTGATGATGTGTCAAAAAAGAGGTCGATTTTGCTAATTACTTAACAAAAGAGTCATTTTTGCTAATTACTTTTAAAACATATTCCAGTAAGGAAAGAATGTGGATTCATATAATAGTTACACTTATCAGGAGGAATCTTACGCCTCCAAAAACTATTCTAGCGACACTTGAAAATTGTTCTGGTTTAGACTATCTACTAGCATTTTAGCCCTAGTCAAACACGGGCCAGCATTTGTCTGTTTTGATCTTAATTTCAATTCCGACGTTCGCCCTTTTTATACATTGTTCTGTCTCAGTTGGTAATTTACACTTAGTATTAGACCATTACTTGCCTATATTATTAATAAAAAATTTAGCACTACATCTGTATATGTGTATACATGCACACATATATCCTCAAACAATATAGTATATATCCTAAAGAACCAATTAAAATACAGCTCAATTGACAATTGCTATATGTGCATCATGAATCTCAGATTTCATCCTTGATTGCTTCACCTTAAAAAATAAGTAAATAAAAATAAATTTCCCACAATCATGTGAAATATAAATCCTGCTTTAAAATGGGAATAAAACAACTAAGTATATAAACCTAGGGAGAAAACAACCAACACTAAAGCTAATTCAATAATTCAATACTGAAAATGCGTTTGGAAATAACTTCTCTTAATTGAACATATAAATCAAACACATGCCTACTCTTTGAACTCAAGAGCAACAAAAATAGGAAAGACTTCTAAAAGTTTCCAACCCCATTCCATGCAACGGAAAGCATTTGTTGACGCTTCATGATCATCATTCCTCTCATAGATCAACAAATTCATCAAAATCTCCAATGACCTGCATAATCATCAAATTCATTAGAAGTAGGGGGAAAAACAATAACTTCTATTAGCTACATAATTAGAAAGAAGCTCTTATATAGTTATGTTGACCATGTCAAATAACTTTGACACAGTTCGATAAATATATGCGCATTACCAAATTTTAGCTATCACATGGAACTATCCTTAAATGATAGGAATGCAAATTTATTATTTTTTAATCGACATGAGTTACAGTGAAACATGACCTCGCCCTTTCAATAAACATCTCTTTGTTTATCCAAAAAAAAAAAAAAACTCTTTGCTAGTAAAAAGTCGGATGCAAAGAGCTAAATATATCTAAAGTGAAAGATTCAAAAGTGAGTTATTTTACATCTTTTCCGACTCTACAAAATTACTCTTGGTAAAAATATATTAAACTTATAATAAAGGCAGCATTTTCCCTAATATATCAATTAGAAGTAGTTGATATGTTTAAATTCATTCGATTAACAAAATGTGCCAGGGCTCCTTCCTTCCTCAAAAAGATAAGAATACACTAATCAAAAAATTTAGAGGGAAAAATAGCATTTAAACAAAAATTAAATTTATGAGTCAAATAACCTATTGCATATATGGTCAAAATACACATATAATGTAGATCTTTAGTAAGACTAAGCAACTAACATGATAAGGATTAGCAAGACACTGCTGCAACTTGATAAGCATAGTGAAAAAGATTTTGGCATTCAAAATTGTCAAGATCCTTAATTACTCTATTTGAAACCCTAAATGGATACTCATTAGCATTATCTCATACTAAACTAAAGTTAGGGTCTAAAATCTAAGAAATGGAGGGGACAATCAGTAGGACTTCCATATATGTACAAAGTACATATCTAATGAAAGAAAATTATTAAATATCATTTGTTTATAATACCCTAATTTTCAATAGCCTATATGTAAGCAATTGTTGAAGGAGTGTAAATGACATAAATAGAAAAGTAAAAAAATGTGGGAAGAGTTAATGAAAGTTAAATGAGGAAGTACACATCTAATGAAAGAAAATTATTAAATATTCATTTGTTTATAATACCCTAATTTTCAATAGCCTATATCTAAGCAATTGTTGAAGGAGTGTAAATGACATAAATAGAAAAGTAAAAAAAAAATGTGGGAAGACTTAATGAAAGTTAAATGAGGAAAGACTCACCTAAAGGTTTAATCTCTTTCTAGGGGGGGGGGGGTGGTTTGGGTTGATTCCTCTTCAAGCGGTCATCTTATTCAAGCTTCAAGTTAAGCTCTCTCTATCGGAAAATGGTGCCATTGCTTAAATAGAAATGACGTTTCAAGAGTATGTAAGGGTGTGTTTGGCAACTTGACACTAATCTGGTTAAAGTCTTAACCGGGCTAGGATTGAACTACATTACGATTGGTTCAAAGATAAATAAATGCCCTTTTCTTGTACTAAAAAGAACAAGTCCAATCTTGTACAAGTTTTTGCCCAACATATTTTACACTCTTATTCTAGTTGGTAGACTTATTCAAGTTAGTGGATGAGTTGCCTAACAAGCCCAAAGACAACCACATTATATGAACTCTGAGAACAAATTATATCAAACCAAATATTTACATAGAAAATATTATGAAAAACACTAAAAAAATGACATCTAAGTGCAAATGTACAAAGCTATATCTAAGGTGATAACGACCAAGACAATATGTAATGCGTGATTGCTAATAAAATAATCTTATATACTTTAGGATTCTTAGTTTTTTCATCCACACTCAAATTAAGATAAGAAGCTTACATGTAGAAGCCTTTTACAGATTTGCAGTCAATATTTTAGGTCGTATTGTGTCACAAAAATATTAAAGACTGTTAAGTGTTTATCCAGATCGAAATACAAATTTCAATGACTTTCATAATAAGAGAACAAAATTATATCTTCAAACCTAAAGGTTTCAAAAAAATAACATTTTTATTTTAAAAAGAAGAAAAAAAGATTTTATACCTCAACAATCTCCACAACCCAAGCCTTATGAAAAATCTTCTCAAGCTACTGGTTATTGACATTGTAAGGCAAGTTGTGTGCTTGAAGCTTTCTAGAGTTTGGTAATGATATGTTCACAGAAACAAAGAGGTATAAGAAATCATGTAATCACAAAAAAAAGTTTGATGCTGAATCCAAACTGGGAATAAACACAATAATGTGTCATGATATATAGATTATTAGTTAAATGAATTATGTATGACCTGTTAGTGATTTGCAACTAATCATTCTAAAAGCAATAAAAATTCAAATTATCAAGATTAAATAAGCACAATTCTCATTCAGACCAATTAAGCATTATAAAATTAATAATTTGCTAAAACTATTATAAACTCATCTACAAATGTGGTAAGTGATTGAATTGAAGAAATGGAAATAGCACAATCATCAACTAGTAAAGATAAATGCATGGAAAGATCCATTTAAAATTAAAAACCCAAAACTAAAATTAAATTACCGTTCCATAATTGTGATGAACCGAGTAGATCATCAAGTTTGATCGAACCATCATCATCATCTTCAACGTAGTCAAATTTTCCACGTCCCAACCTAAAAACAAAGAAAACCCAATAAAACTTAGCAGTAAAACCTTGGTTAAAAAAGTAAAATAAAAAAAATCAGTGTTATATATTCAATTAGAAATTTCAAGGTGAATGAGAGATTGAATGGAGAAACTTATGATTATGACTTCAATCTGTACCTGTAATTCGATCTCAAAAAGGATTTGCAATAGGAGTGGACAAACTTTGGGTTGCACAGCTTTCAACGCACGAGGGGAATTGGTTTTTAGTGGACATATTTTGATAAGAGACAACCAATTAAGATTATGATGGGATTTTTCCGTAGTTGTCACTTCTTTGAGGAATTGAGAAAATACCTTTCGTCTTGATTTTGTCCAAAGATGGTCGAGAGCACTGAGGAGAAGAAAGTATGAAGTTGGATCGTCATAGAATTCGTCCTCTTCATTTACAGTCATTGACACTATAAAAAATTGAAATTTTAAAACGGAAAACAACCAAAATTGAAATTAAAAATTCATAAAAGAAAGATCTTGCCTCTAAATCTTTGAATCTTTAAATTGATTACTTTGAGACATCTTCCCAATCTCAACATGATCTCACAATTTTTTTAGAAAAATGAATCAAATGATTAGAAACATAAAGTAATAAATTTAATAAAAAGAAAGAACAGAAATTTAGTGGATGAGATGGATCAGATCTATTAGTATTGATATTTTCTCAAAATTGTCTGATCCGCTAATGAGAAGTTGTCTGCTCATTGAGTGTAAACTCACCCCGCTCTTTTCAATCTTTTTCAGATGAGAATTAGACAACACTATTTATCGCTTGGAGTTATTTTGGGATATGAGAAGGATCCATTAGAGGACTCTGATGCTAAGAGTTCATAGTTATCTTAAAGATGTTCTATGTTTATGTAATAAGAGTCTTTTGACTCATTAGAGTGCTTTTGTTTTAATGTAGTTTTGCTATAAGACTTCTACACAATGAAGTTTCTTTTATGCAAAGATTTATTTGTAATATGGAGTCATAACTGGTTAGCATATGTCTTTACACCTGACATGATCTCAAGTTATGCTGTGCATATGGGAGCATGACACTCCACCATCCTTGACATTATTGTCACGTGCTCTGTCACTGTCATAGCTACAGAGTGAAATTGCTCTGATACCAAATGAAATTACCTTAGAGGAGGGGGGGGGGTGTGAATAGGGTATATGCTAATCTAATCCGATATTAATGCTAATTAAAAACTTATTAACAAATTATCCTAGCAAATATGATATTCAACAAGATATATGCAAGGATATGTAATAAAGGGCAAATAAACATGAAACGATATAAAGAAGATAGTGGACAAAAGAGCAATGCAAATACAAGAAAATGATTACGGAGTTCGGTTCTTCCGACCTACGTCTTCACTCCCTACTCCCGGGGAGAATTCACTATCACAATGGGTTTTCGACGTTCACCCAAAAACATTTACACTTCACAATTCGGTTTTCTACACTCACCGATAAACATTTACAACTCACACTTGTAACTACACAAATACCACCTCAAGTGTTGGCCGCTCACGTGTCACCTTCCTCAAGTATTCGGAATTACCACCTCTCTCTAGGTTTTACCACCGACCCCACTCCTTTTGGAACCGATCACGTCTCTCGCCACACACTCCTCTCGTGTACTAGTGTATTACAAAGTGATATCACAAATAATCACAAGAAAAAGATTTGTTCTCTATAATAAATGAGAACTCAATGTAGCTCACTCTCAATGATACACCTCACAACCGAAATATACTCAATGTGATAATACTAAAAGCTCAAGGGGTGTGTGTGTGAGCAATGAGTAATAACAAAATAACAAAACTTAAATCAATCTAGCACAAGTATATATGAATCAAAGTATAAATAAGCTAGAAGATAAGTTTAGAAAAATTTCTCTACGAATCAAGAGTGAGAGAGATAAAGATTAAAAGCCCAAACACCAAAGGAATGATTTCCTCCTATTGTGAAACTATCTTCACAAAAACTAAACTTGAAAACTCTTGAAAACTTTAAACAAACTTGCCCAAAAACTTAACTTTCGTTTTTCTTAGTTGACTCAAAAGTTATGAGGCATGTGGTATTTATAGGATCACAAGACAAACCCCAAAAACCAAGAAAACCAAGCAAAAAGATAAAAAACCCTAAAACTATGCATTCTGAAAAACTAGCTGTTACAATGTTATAAGTCAATTTGCTACTGTTTATAAGTCGACTTATAACTAGCTGTTACAGGCTGAAAAACACATATAAGTCGACTTGCAAAAATCATAAGTCGACTTATTATATATAAGTCGACTTACTTTGGTGATAAATCGACTCAGCAGATAAAAATGGTATCTTCCAAAACAGTTCATAAGTCGACTTGTCTTAATCATAAGTCGACTTATAAACATGCGCATACACTATTTATGTATGAAATTTGATTTTTAAAGTGTCTTAAAAAATAGCAAATAAATTCTAAAAATGTAAAACTTTGAAAAATGATTATAAATATGAAAATGAACATGTTATAAAAAGAATTTTTCAAATTGTATTTTTCAATTGTGGAAACTCTTCATTTTGTAAAATAGTTCAAAAACATGAAAATTTAACAACATATGTTTTTGACAAACAAACTTGCATATTCATTTTGAATGGATTAAAGGACATATATAATGATTATATTGTCCATAAACCAATAACAAAATATTTTCATAAAAACACCTATATTTTGATAAAATCAATAAATACGTGTGTGTATAATTGAGCTTGAAGTATTAACACACAAGTATAAACACCTAAACTAATATACCTAAGCTGAAAGATCTTCAATATGCTCGTCTTGGTTGCGGATGAAGCTTGATCTTGAATTTGGTTTTGAATTGTAAAGCTTCATTCCACTTTTCCGCCAACCTCATTTTGTTATCATCGTGAAGGCGCAATCCATCCAACCTCCAACAATGTTATCTAATAGGCAAATACAAACACTAAACAAACGATATTAGGGATTGTAAATCATCATCAAAACAAAGGTACTAACACAGAGGCCATCCCCGCACCTTTGAAAGTGCAATCTCCATGGACATTAATGTCTCTTACTCAGTCACCACCACAATCACAATTGCTATTCTATCAACAACATTATCTCCTATTCTATCACCATCACTATTTAAGACGCCATTGCCATCTACAACACCTACATCATCGCCTAGTCAATCTTCATAACAGGTGCCTACCCTATCACCCTCACCATCTAAGTAGTCACAATACTATACTCCGTCATCCACCCCATCCCAAATAATGGTAATAACCATTCACTGCTGTATGGAATATTTTCCCAACCCCCTCCATCTAGTGTTACATCGAGGCTCCAGCTCTTTCTCCAACACTTGGAAAATCTTTGGTTTCGCTTCAGTTTCTTCATTACTTATTCTAGTACTCAGCTATTGTCATCCATAGACTTACAATATGCAAGCCTCTGGCAGTTGTGAAAACACCAAAAAGGGAATTCTTGTGATCAGCATTGCTGCAAAAGTGGCAACATCCACGACCACCATCACCATCACCATCACCATCATAATGTTGAATAACACTTAAGCCCACCACCATCACTAGCTCAGTACTCTTGCGTTTAATTGTCACCATCATCAAGTAACCCATCCTCATCTGCAACGCCATCCCTGCAGCCAGCATCATTGAGTCCTTCACCATTGAAGGCGCCTTCACCATTGAGAGTACTGCCTACTACATCAATATTGGTGGTGCCATCCCTGTCAACGATACTGTGTCCTACATCTCTGTCGCCGTCTCGGGCATCATCCTCATTGCAATTACTAACTTCTTTGTCACCATCACTATTGAGGACATCATTCCGGTTGAAAGTACTACCTTCTACCCCAATGTTGAAATTGCTGTCCCCATCGATAATGTCTGTGTTTCCTTCTACTCCATTGTTGCATGCATTGCCCCTCTCGACAATTTCTATGATGATACTTTGCCACCAATCTCTACCTCCATAATGCAATCCTTCCCCTATGTTCATACTAACAAGATTTTTCTACCCTTTTATCTGCCTCCATAATGCAATCCTTCCCCTATGCTCATACTAACAAGATTTTTCTACCCTTTTATCTGCCGTATTGTCATTGCTCCCTAGTCACCATATTGTTCCATGAGTTTCTGTAGCAAATTAGGTTTTTTTTTGCACTGAAAACTAGTTTGGCCAGCTTGTAGTTTGATTTGACCAATTATTGCTGGAAAATCATTCTAACAGTATACAACTTTCAAGAGCTATAAATAGAATAAATTAAAAAATAAAAAATAAAAATAAATAAATAATACAAATCAAGGAGTAGGTAGCTTCAGCTTGTTCCTGATAGCAAAAATCAACAGAGTAAAGTGAAATAGTAAAATCCTAATAAATAATTGTAAACTAGTGACTGGTGAGTTTGATGAGTAAATTTAATTAACAGGAATAGGAGATGATTTAATCAGGGTGACAAGGAGTGAGTAATAGTAGTGATAAAAAGGGATCCGAATCCAAGTGAATTAATCACCCTTTCGCTCCAATAAAACTGTTATCAATTCCTTGTTAGGAAACTTACATACTCTTCTAATGGAATTAAGATATTTACATGTCTAGGCCAACAGCAAATGGACATAAGAATAACTTTATACATATTGGTTTTAGGCTGTGACTTCTTGGGTACCAGAGAGCTTGTGGGTAGAAGAGGAAAAAGTAGGTCATAAATAAATAACTCCAGGTTTCACAGTATATTTCTTATAACCAAGAATTTTAGTATTAAAGAGGTCTTGATGTAAGAGGAAAAACTTTTCGGTGCAAGAATTGAAGCAATGCTTCCACTTTCTAAAAGGCGAACACCTTGGTAGAGAATATTAGTGGTTCCAGTCCATTGCACTGATACTGCATCGAAGGGATGTTAACCATTGGATTAGCGGACTTAAAAATTTCAGCATACATTCAAAGGAAATCATTGCTCAAATGCACCATTAATACAATGGATTACAATGCACTTAGTTTCATGTCCTTTCCGTATATCAAAACCCCATGCAATTAATACTTAAGCGTGTGGTTACAGGGTGTCAAGCAAGTCCTAGTAAAATTGGGGGCAAAAGGATCGGCCTTCTTTGTTGAAGGAGAGGAACCAATTAGACAACCAATTATTCCTGCAGCATTGGTTGTTGATACCACCGGAGCTGGTGACACCTTCACTGCTGCATTTGCTGTGGCTCTTGTGGAGGGAAAGCCCAGAAGAGAATGCTTGAAGTTTGCTGGTATTATGAACATTTCGTCAGGAATCTAACCCCCAGTTTTTTTGTGGGAAAGAAAAATCCCATAGAGGGTGCTCAATGGATCATAGGGGGAGGAATTTAAGCAAGTTCTTGTTTCCTCTACCTCTCATATATGATTTTCTATAGAGGATCCTCTATTAGATTGTTGCCTGCTGATTTTCTTATAATAGCTAGTCCCTGACAAGTTCTTTGTTTGTTTTCTTTGATGCTGTACGTAGCTGCAGCAGCTTCTCTGTGTGTACAAGTGAAGGGGGCTATCCCCAGCATGCCTGAAAGAAAAGCAGTCGAGGAGCTTCTTGAATCTCTCTAATAGCCAGATATCATCATGCAGTTTTGTGGTTGATGTAAAGAAATAAACACTATTACTCTGGTGATAAGGTCATGATTTTGGCATTCATACTTTTTGTCTTTGGTGTGAACTTGAAGTCCAAAAGGCATTATATTGGAAGGGTAGGGAGGCTTGAAGTTGTTTAGAAAAGGCGAGATAATCGTTGGCCATATTAATAAAACAGAGAACATTTATTTTAGTTTTCTAAGGAGTTAGATAATGTTATGAGTCTTATTGTGACTTGATGCTCAATTTTCTAAGAGTTACAGAGAGATGACGTAATTAGTCTCATTGTGGCCTGATGCCAGGTTTTTCTAAGAGTTATAGAGAGGAAATGTAATTAGTCTCACTGTGACTTGATAAGGAGTACAAAATCTGATGATTGTATGGTAACATTTATTTTGAATGTTTGAGGAGCAGTATATGTGAAAAGTCCATTAAGTATTGATTAAGAGCACAAAATAGAGAGAGTTTTCCCCCGATACTTGAATTACATGGGATAAAAGAAATAGAAAGGAAAGCAAAGCTTTTGATTTTTTTTTTATGAGTTTTATTATGTATATCCTTTTTAATTGCCAGGGGCTCATTTCTCTCCTCTTACCGTGTTCTCAAATTAGCATGCATGCTTAGGTCTTCTCCAACACTTAAAAGGTCCGGATATCCGTTACAACTTTGAGATTGAACTTAGATGTAGCCCTCCTCTTACTGGACATCCAATCCTTTTTGCAGAACAACTTTGGGATTCTACTAGAGGTAGGCCTGGCCAATGGGCCGGATCCAGATGAATAGGTCACGGGCCGGCTGGTTTCGACACTTAGTCAGATCCCGGTCTGACCAGAGATAGATGTTACCTGCGCGGTTAGAGGACTGGCTTGGGTCCGGG
>NC_033798.1:56376400-56457850 GCF_001876935.1 Asparagus officinalis | reverse complement strand
ATCGACTTCAAATTCAAAATTCCGACAAACGGTCAGACAATAAATGCAGCACCGGAACCCTCTCAAGCACCGAATAGCCTGGAGGATTGAAGGAATAGAGAATAGAAGCTATTCCAAGAGCCCGTTACACCGATTGAAGGTTGGGACAGTCATATCCAAAGTATTCCAGACTCTTCTATAAAAGAGCGAGACTGGAAAACTTTGGAGGGGGTATCAAAAGATTGGTCGCGGGGAAAATCGTTGCTTTCTTCATTGATGTCATTGCTATCTTGAATAACAGTTTTTCGGTTACAAAAGATCCGGTCTTTTTTAGATCCGGTTACAATGAAAATCAAAAATAAAGAAAATTAAAAATTACAACTTTTTCTCCTTGTGAACAAATCACGAGCTCCTGTTATTCGGTCACTCGCTTTGGTGGGTTGTTTGCCTGCGCCGGGGTTGTTTGCCGTGGACCACCGTGCGATCTAGATCCAGACAGATCTAAGCAGTATAACGGGTATTACTTCACCAAGGAAATAATAGCCGGAGGGATTATTTCACTAAGGAAACAATCGCTCGAATCTCGGGATCAAAGACCAAGCTTTGATCCGGAGTGTAACAACGTAGATCTGAGATCTTGATCCCCTCAAACTCCTGCCTTTTTTGTGATGCGGGTGCTCGCCGAGAATCAGATCTGAACGTTTAAGTCTTCAAGCCTTCAAAAACTCTGAGATGAGGTCTCAATCCGGCAGAGTTTCGGCTCTCCAAAAGTTCTTCCAAAAGTCCTCCAAAATGATGAATGACCCCGCCTATTTATAGGCAACCAGATCTGTGCATTTGGCACAGATCTGGGTGGCCACCTCAGGGTGGCTCGGCGGCTGCCGAGCCACCCCAGGGTGGCTCGGCCTTGGCCGAGCCACTCCGGGTTTTGCGTCCGTCGTTCGGTTGTTTCGGTTCTTGTATCCGCTTCGTCCGTGATTCGGTTATGCAGTTGATTGATCTGAAATTGATTCGTTGACTCTCTGGACCGTTGATTTGATTCCGCACGCGAGTGGATTCATTCCGTCATTCACGTGTGGTTCGTCAGCTTCGTAGCCTTGTTAATCCGCTTCGTTGCGTGTCACTTGGCTTCGGTGTTGTGGACTGACGTTCGTGCTTAGATACGTCGCCTGATGGTTCATTAGTTCGTGTTGAACCGTGTCAAGGGACCTATAAGCAATTTTATATGCCTACAGAATACTTCGCTAAGCTTGGGTAAGAAGTTAAAAAAATCAGAAACCAGCCAACGTAAACATCTTGAAGGGCTACTTGAACGGCTTGTTGAATCTACCAAAAAGCGGGATATCGAGGATTTTGCTCTGCTACAAATTTTGTACCAATGCTCTATGATATGAAGTCTAATAGCAGGGGAAGGTATCCTTAGACCCTTACTCAGGTACCTGGATAGCATTCAGAGGGTCAATTCTGTTGCATGGGCCCCGTTCTTTTATAATGAAATTATCAGGGGCATTCGAGTTGCTTTGGAGGGAAAGAAGAAGCAAAAGGTCGCATATGTCCCAGGTTGCATGACACTATTGTGTGTAAGTTCCATATTTTACTGATCTTGTTTCATTCTAATTCGTACCTATGCATTGTTAGTTCTAACTTATTCTATATTAGTTCTATTCTGTAGCGTGTTAGTTCTAATCTGCACAGTGTTAGTTCCGTTCTGTAGAGTGTTAGTTCTAATCTGCAGATTAGAACTCACACGCTACAGACAGATTAGAACTAACACGCTGCAGAATAGAACTAACACTCTACAGAATAGAACTAACACTGTGCAGATTAGAACTAACACTCTACAAAATAGAACTAACACTGTGCAGAATAGAACTAACACTCTACAGAATAGAACTAACACAGTGTTAGTTCTATTCTGTAGAGTGTTAGTTCTAATCTGCACAATCTTAGTTCTATTATGTAGAGTGTTAGTTCTAATCTGCACAATGTTAGTTCTATTCTGTAGAGTGTTAGTTCTAATCTGCTCAGTGTTAGTTCTATTCTGTAGAGTGTTAGTTCTATTCTGTAGAGTGTTAGTTCTGTTCTGTTCTGTTCTAATTTACACCATGTTAGTTCTAGATGCAGCCATATTTTATTCTCTTTGGTCTAGTCTAGTATTAAATGTTAATGGCAAATATATTATTTGGTACAGCTTTAGTACTACGAAATGACAGGCATAAAGAAATATGCCCTCTTAGACACCTCCAGACCTCTAATGACAAATTGGGCATCAGGGGAGGAGAGAATCGCATCTATGAGGATGCCGACAATTATTTCAAAGGCTAAGTCAGCGTCAATAACATTTGTCCATAGGCCTATTGCGGAGGTCGCTTCTCCTGGTCATGTTCATCCACTTCCCGCTGAACAAAGGGATGAAGTTCTTCAGCAAAAGCGTCAGGCAAAGAGGAAGACTTTGCAGGAAGAAACTACTAAGAACTTCTCAATAGGTTACGTAAGTATCCTGTTATGTTAAGTCGTACTCATTTCACACTAACTGCAAAGAATATCCTAATTATGTTTAATCCTACTTAAAATTATAATCTTGTATCAATAACAGATCATGGCAAAGCATATTGACGTTGCTTTTGACGATGAAGAGGAGATCAATGTTCTTCCCATTGAGCAGCAACTCACATTTTGGAGAAATTCTGCTAAATTTCTCAAGCGACTTCTTGATGCTACAAAGCAGACCAAGAGCAAATATTGTAAAGAATTCATGATTGAGATCAACAGGCTTAACAGGATAATTGAAAAATGTGGAAGACATGATGAGGTTATAGACCCAGTGCTGCTTAAGTCAAATATCAAACAGAAAATTGCAAATGAAATTAGGAAGAAGCGACAGGGAGCTCAAGAGGAACAGAAGTCCAAAACAAGCAGTGTATATAAGGAAGAGCCCACCAGTCAAGAACATGTACATAAGATTGTTGAAGAGGATGTAAAGCATCTTGCTGACGATGAGGCAATAGAAGAGGAGCCAGTTACTTCTCCAGGGGAGGGGGTATATAGTAAGGTTGACCAGACTGTAGATACTAAGGTTGATGATAGTGTAAATAAGGAAGAGGAGCATGTTGAGGATAGTGTAAATAAGGAAGAGGAGCATATGGAACATATTGTAGATATGGAAGAGGAGCATATGGTAGATAAGGAAGAGGAGCATATGGAAGATATTGTAGATAAGGAAGAGGAGCGTATGGTAGATAAGGAAGAGGAGCATATGATAGATAAGGAATAAGATCATATGGTAGATAAGGAAGAGGAGCATATGGAAAATGAAAATTTTATTGTAGATAACAAAGGTTTTGATGAGGATACTGTTGATGGTGTAGATAAGGAGTAATATATTGTAGATAAAGAGAAGGAGAATGTAGATAAGTTGGAAGTACAGGAGGAAGAGGATCTTGTGAATATTAAACATGATGTGGACAAACTTGTAGATGTTCTAACGAGCAATGTGGAAGCAAAGCGCCCACCAAAGCCAAGAAGGGTAAGCAGGAGATCTAAATGGAAGAGGACACCATATACTGAAGGCAAAAGAAAGAAAAAGGAAAAAATTAGTATAGATATACTTGAAAGTCTTGAACCAAAAGTAAAACTAGCTGAAAAAGTTACTCATTTTTACCCCGGTATTCAAATCCCCAATTTTGTTGCGTTGAGTTTGAAGCCAATGACAGATGAAGAGGAAGCTCTATTGGGAGAGCTGAATAATGAGCTACCAGACCCTACATTGTTTAACTTACGCATAATAGATAGCACAGGTGCTTTTGTACATAATTTAAAGATACCATCTCCCATAGCAGAAAGACTCGACAAAGCTGAAATTGATAGCCTAACCAAATTTTGTTCTCAGAAGATTCACAAGTAAGTTTCAGTTGACTATTTATATGCTAATTCTCCACATATTAGTTCTAATTCATGTTAGTTCTAATTTATACCAGGAGATATAATGTTATAGTAACAACCAACAGCACTATTAACAGGGAAGAGTTGTTATATGTGCTTCGTGGTGGCCGCCTTGACGACAAGGTTAACATATACTTCCTTAATAATTCAAATTATATTGTTTAAATTGAATTTTAATGTTTCATAACAATTACAGGTGGAAGAAGCAGTTTTGGACACGATTAGCCAGGAGGCATACGACAAAGGATATGGAGTGGTATCGGTGTTTTTTCTTGTAAGAACATGCTATTCCTAATTTCACCACGTTAGTTTTGATTAAAATTCATGTTAGATCTTGTGTAATCCATGCTAGTTATACCATGAGTCACGTTAGTTCTAGTTAGCATCAAATTAGACCTACCATAAGTCATGTTAGTTCCGTTCTTTAGAGTGTTAGTTCTATTCTGTAGAGTGTTAGTTCTATTCTGTAGAGTGTTAGTTCTAATCTGCACAGTGTTAGTTCTATTCTGTAGAGTGTTAGTTCTAGTCTGCACAGTGTTAGTTCTATTCTGTAGAACATTAGTTCTATTCTGTAGCGTGTTAGTTCTATTCTGTACAGTGTTAGTTCTATTCTGTAGCGTGTTAGTTCTAATTAATACGGTGTTAGTTAGCCTTCGCAGCTCATGTTTGTTTTAATTTCAACTCAAACATGATGTGTTTGCAGCACTCACTCCATGGCTTGGAGGTGAACAATTACGAGCTTTATTTGAACTTCATTGACAAATATACCGTATTCCGCATAGAGCATCTCTTGATCCCTTTGGTCAGGGACGACCATTGGCATCTTGTAGAAGTTGACCTTAAAGATAAAGTCGTCAAGCATTACAGCTCCGCTGGGCACGAAGCTTGGATGGAGCCTGTTAATAAAATCATAAACTTCTTTGATGCCCATCATGCTGATTTTATTGAAGACAATGTGCGCCAAATATTTAGATATCAAGCCATCAAATGCGAGCAACAAAGAGGACGGTTAGTTCCGATGTCTATATTGTTCAAATTTGTGTTATAGTATTCGAACGGACCGAAAATGTCTAATGAACTCACTCTATGTTGCAGCTTTGACTGTGGTGTGTTCGTCTACCTCTTTGTAAAATCCATAATTGAAGGACGATCAACATTGCTGGTTAATCCTCCGAACGATATCCCTGAAGCTATGCGAGCAAGACTTGCCGCACAATTATTACTGGCTGGTTTTGAACAAAGACATAAAGAAGAAACAGTGTACAGTGATGAATGATATGTTCATACAAATACAATAATGTATGTATATTTAAGTAATTGAAAATGATTGTTATCAGATGTATTGTTCTATCTGTACCATGTTCGTTCTAGTGATGCTCGTTAGTTCTACTCATTCAACGTTAGTTCTATTCTGTACCATGCTCGTTAGTTCTATCTTAGAGCCAGTTCTAATTTTTTAATTATTTAAGTTATCTTCAAACCTCCAGCTGCTCACTTCTTTCGAAGCGACGGTTCCATCACACAAACATGTCACATCATATATTCGCATGTTCCCAAGTCAGTTAAATAAATTAATTAACTTAAATACCTAATACGAACTTCCATCGATAGGTACGGTCACCACCTTTCTTCTACTGGCCCCAGCGTAGGCGCCTCTGCAAACCCCTCCCCCTGCTAAAAACCACAACCCAGCGTCATCTATTTTCATCGTATACCCTCACAAATGGCTGGGGATCCTTCTTGTGTACACTGCCATGGGACAGGACACAGCACTCGAGATTGTCATCATGGAATTACCGCAAGTGCCCCTCCGAGGATGCTTACCGTCCCGGCCAACACCTCCAGCACCATACGGCATCTTTCTGCTTTCGCCATCTTCAATCTTGATAGAGGCCGTCCATCGGTGCAGGAGCTCCGAGAGATGCTGGCCTACTGCTTCAATCATAGGACATGGCCCCATCAAATCAAGGAGGCGGCAGGGAACAACTTCATGGTGCAGTTTCCATCCGATGAAGTTCTTACCCAATCTATTGAACTCGGTTTGATAGATATGGGCACATTTAAGGGCAGATTCCGCCGTTGGAAAGAGGATCTGAGGCTAACAATATTGCCTCAACCCTTTCTAGTATGGATTCGCCTATTCAATCTCTCATACCACCTCTGGAATTTTGAATTTCTTCAATCTCTGTTCATTGGTATCGGTGAATGTGTCATGTGCTCCAGGGACGTCATAACACATTCTAACTTCAAAGACTGTAGAGTTCTACTCAAGGTTAGGGATTTATCTGAAATCCCTAAGAGGCTTGGGTTCCGTTACATCTCGCCGGTGGACGGTAACGCCAGGGAAGGATACGCCATCACGCAGGTCCAAAGCGGGGGGGATTTGGAGAGGGCTCAGGGATCCACACGACTCAACTTAGGGCCCCAGCGTGCGCAGCCCTTTAGGGCCGACCCCGAGTTAATTGAGGTTAGTTGGGGTGGCGTCCACATGACGGTCGAGAGAGACCAATGGCAGCTGTTTCTCCGTAACCAAGGGGTCGGGGGTGCCAATTCTCCAAGGGCTCTCCCTACCAGCAATGTTCCTCTCCCTTTAAATCCCGTCGTCTCCCACAGTGGCTCAGCGGGATCCAGTTCTCCTTCCTCAAAACGCAGTAAGCTAGGACCTTCGAAAAGGAAGGCGAGTGACAGCGAAAAGGGTTTATTAGACCCAAACCGATCCAGCGAGGGCAGCAACAAATGAAGACCTGGCATCATTGCGTGTTTTTTCTTGTTAAATTTTGCTTTGTTCTCATTTTATACCAAGTTAGTTCTAATTTATACCAAGTTAGTTCTAATTTATACCAAGTTAGTTCTAATTTATACCAAGTTAGTTCTAATCTGCACAGTGTTAGTTCTGTTCTGTAGAGTGTTAGTTCTAATCTGCACAGTATTAGTTCTGTTCTGTAGAGTGTTAGTTCTAATCTGCACAGTGTTAGTTCTAATCTGTAGAGTGTTAGTTCTATTCTGCACAGTGTTAGTTCTAATCTGTAGCTTGTGATGGCTTGTTAGTTCTATTTTATTACACGTTATATCTAATTTATACCACGTTATATATCTAATTTATGTTAGTTCTATTTTATGCCAAGTTATAAACCTAATTTATACCACGTTATATCTCATTTATACCACGTTAGATCTAATTTACTAATTTATACCAAGTTAGTTCTATTTTATGCCAAGTTATAAACCTAATTTATACCACGTTATATCTCATTTTATACCAAGTTATTTCTAATTTATACCAAGTTAGTTCTATTTTATACCACGTTATAAACCTAATTTATATCTAATTTATACCACGTTATATCTAATTTGTGTTAGTTTTATTTTATACCAAGTTATAAACCTAATTTATACCACGTTATATCTCATTTATACCACGTTAGATCTAATTTACTAATTTATACCAAGTTAGTTCTATTTTATATCACGTTATAAACCTAATTTATACCACGTTATATCTAATTTATACCACGTTAGCTCTAATTTATACCAAGATAGTTCTATTTTTTACAACGTTATAAACCTAATTTATACCAAGTTAGTTCTATTTTATACAATGTTAGATCTAATTTATACAAAGTTAGTTCTATTTTATACCAAGTTTGTTCTCATTTTATACCAAGTTAGTTCTAATTTATACCAAGTTATTTCTGTTCTGTAGAGTGTTAGTTCTAATCTGCACAGTGTTAGTTCTATTCTGTAGAGTGTTAGTTCTAATCTGCACAGTGTTAGTTCTATTCTGTAGAGTGTTAGTTCTAATCTGCACAGTGTTAGTTCTATTCTGTAGAGTGTTAGTTCTAATCTGCACAGTGTTAGTTCTATTCTGTAGAGTGTTAGTTCTAATCTGCACAGTGTTAGTTCTAATCTGTAGAGTGTTAGTTCTATTCTGCACAGTGTTAGTTCTGTTCTGTAGAGTGTTAGTTCTAATCTGCACAGTGTTAGTTCTATTCTGTAGAGTGTTAGTTCTAATCTGCACAGTGTTAGTTCTAATCTGTAGAGTGTTAGTTCTATTCTGCACAGTGTTCGTTCTAATCTGTAGCTTGTGATGGCTTGTTAGTTCTATTTTATTACACGTTATATCTAATTTATACCACGTTATATCTAATTTATATTAGTTCTATTTTATGCCAAGTTATAAACCTAATTTATACCACGTTATATCTCATTTTATACCAAGTTATTTCTAATTTATAACAAGTAAACCTAATTTATACCACGTTAGCTCTAATTTATACCAAGTTAGTTCTATTTTTTACTACGTTATAAACCTAATTTATACCACGTTAGATCTAATTTATACCAAGTTAGTTCTATTTTATACAACGTTAGATCTAATTTATACAAAGATAGTTCTAATTTAAACAAAGTTTGTTCTCATTTTATACCAAGTTAGTTCTAATTTATAGCAAGTTAGTTCTGTTCTGCACAGTGTTAGTTCTATTCTGTAGAACGTTAGTTCTATTCTGTAGAGTGTTAGTTCTAATCTCCACAATGTTAGTTCTGTTCTATAGAGTGTTAGTTCTAATCTGCACAGTGTTAGTTCTAATCTGTAGAGTGTTAGTTCTATTCTGTAGAGTGTTAGTTCTATTCTGTAGAGTGTTAGTTCTAATTTGCACAGTGTTAGTTCTATTCTGTAGCGTGTTAGTTCTAATCTTCACAGTGTTAGTTCTATTCTGTAGCGTGTTAGTTCTAATCTTCACAGTGTTAGTTCTATTATGTAACCTGTTCCGATCCAAGTCAGTTCTGCTTCATTACATGTTAGTACTATCTGATACCAAGTTAGTTCTATTCTTTGGCTTGTTACTCCTAGTTATTCCAGTGCATTGAATAAATAGGATGTTAGTTCTATTCTTTGTGCGCGTTAGGCCTAATATGATAGTTGTTTTGTTACTTACAACTTTTTATCTAGTGGAAGCTGATGTTTGTTCCCGATTAACAAGAATAAACATTCAATCGGAAAAAAAAAATATTTATTGCATACTGGGACGAAACCACTTCAACATATCAAACACTTAGTCAGCTATAGATTCATTACATGTTTTACGGTTATGACCTTCCATATGACATCGAGAACATTTTACTGGCTGCGTGTAAGTGGAGGTAGGATCTGTATCTCATCCCTTGGCACGATGCGCTTCTTAAAGTCAGGGATTGGGTAGAGGATTGGCTCGTAGCTTTTTTTAAAGGCTTCAACCATCGTAAACCAGTCACAGAACTGGTAGACATCCCTTTTCATAAACATAATGGATGCGCATGCATGTTTGCAAGGGACACGGGTTACATCCCACCCACGGCAAGTGCATGTTTTATTGTCTAGATCCACTTGACAAGATCTATGGGATTGTACCTCAAATAATCCTGTGTGGGACTGACGAACCTCCAATGGACGGCCATTTTCCATGTTCTCTTTGAGAGCAAGTTCAGCTTTGGGGCAAAGAAATTGATTCCAGCTTTCAGCCATGGTTCGTCGCTCATTCATACGAACCATAATCTGTTTACGTATGTGCTCTACCAGTTGAAGTATCCGTAGTAGCCTAGCCTCATGTATCCATTTGTTGAATGACTCTGCAACATTTGATGTAACGTGACCATATCTGAAACATAATAGGGAATTCGTCAAGCGGCTTATAATAGTCATGTAATGAAAAAGCTTATAACTTACCTAACTCCAGGGAAAAACGCATTGGCCCAGTTCTTTGGAGCGTACTTCATCACAATATTGTAAGCTCTTTCGTCAACCAGTCTAATGTCGTCTATGTAATCGTTCCATTCTGCTCTAGTATATTTGTAACAGGCAGATTGCAATAGATTACCCAAGATCTGAGTATCTTTTGATTTGAATCCCAAATCCTTCAACTTTGTCCTGAAGTTCTCAACTAGATGCAACACACATCGAGAGTGTATAGAATCTGGAAAAAATTCTCTAACTGCTTCTCTGATCCCCTTATCCGCATCTGAAATTATCACTAGCTTGTGTGGAGGGTTGTATGGATCTGGCCTTTCATAGAGAATAGACCACAAACCTACAAAGAGTTGTGGTTACCATACACGAATTAGAGTTAGCAATGAATGAGCTAGAATTATCATAACCTGCAACAGAACTAACATGGCTAGGGATAGAACTAACCTTGTAAGAACCACTTCCAGTTAACATTATTTTCCTGATCGCATATACAATACGCCAATGGAAATATCCCCTGATTTCCATCATATGCTACGGCGCTTAGGAGTATGCCTTTGAATCGATCTTTAAGAAAGGTACCATCCAAAAATAAGAGTGGTCTACAGCCGTATAAAAAACCATTTATGTAGGCGGCGTAGCATATGAATAACCTTGTAAACCTCCCCTCATTTTGTTCAACATCTATATAGCTACCTGGGTTTGTCTTCTTGACCTCTTCTACATACCTAGAAAATTGAAGATTAAGCGTTAGTACCAACATTGAAAAATTAGTATAATCAACGTCACATAAAGGAAATTAGTTTGTCTTTTGTTATATATCATCTTCTATTTACCATCGTAATTGATCGTAGGACTCATGGGCATCACCATATAATTTCTCTTGTGCTCTTTCTTTACCCCACCAAATCTTACTATAATCGACCCTAATCCCATACGAGCTTAGAAACTCCTTTTGAACGTCAATAGGCCGTATATCCGGTCGAACCTTTAACGTGGGTTGTAATTGGGCAGCAATGAATCGCCTTGAGGCTATAGATTGACCAGCATTATTGCCATGCTGCCCACAACTGTGATTGTCCACAAACCTTTTGATTTCAAGTCTATTATTATTTTTCGGTGGAGAGGCAAATAACATCCACGGACAATTTTTTGCTACCTTAAACCGACAAAACACTCGAATACGCTTCGGTTCATTCTTCCCAAACTCGTATTCAAATTTTTTTGCCATGGAGTAGTATAGCAAGGCCAATCTTAACTCCTTCGCACTTTCAAATCGTTGTCCCTCACCGGTTAAAGCTGTGTGCCACCAAGCAGGAATCCTCTCTGATCTGCTAATCATGTCATCAATCGTCATGACATCATCTCCGGAAGGATTGTCATTAGGATTCTTATCTGGAACACTTGTGGTCAACAACGCCGACGGGCCATAGTCTACACTTTTTGATTTCAAACTGAACAAATAATAGAAGTATCAACAGATAATAGCAAAAGCTAAAAAGCAAAAATGACAATTGCTTGCTGTTAGAATCAATTAGAACTAAAAGAACTAACAATATAACCATTAGAGCTAAAAGTGCATTGATTAGAACTGACATAATAGCTATTAGAACAAACAATATAGCCATTAAAGGTTAGTTCTAATTTAACGAAGTTATTTCTATTTTATATCAAGCTATTTCAAAATTATAACATGTTAGTTCTATTCTGTAGAGTGTTAGTTCTATTCTGTAGAGTGTTAGTTCTAATCTGCACAGTGTTAGTTCTAATCTGCACAGTGTTAGTTCTATTCTGTAGAGTGTTAGTTCTAATCTGCACAGTGTTAGTTCTAATATGCACAGTGTTAGTTCTATTCTGTAGAGTGTTAGTTCTAATCTGCATAATGTTAGTTCTATTCTGTAGCGTGTTAGTTCTAATAATCTGCACAGTGTTAGTTCTATTCAGCGTGTTAGTTCTAATAATCTGCACAGTGTTAGTTCTATTCTGTAGAGTGTTAGTTCTAATCTGCACAGTGTTAGTTCTATTCTGTAGAGTGTTAGTTCTAATCCCCTACAGTGTTAGTTCTATTCGGTAGCGTGTTAGTTCTAATAATATGCACAGTGTTAGTTCTAATCTGTAGTGTGTTAGTGTCAGTTCTAACTGATGGCTTGTTAGTTCTATTTTATACCTACATTGTCTAATTTATACCACGTTATATCTAATTTATAACAATTAGGACTAACAATATGGGAACTATAGTGGAACCAGCAATAACTCTAGTAGAACTAACAAAATAGCTATTAGAACTGACAAATAAAACATTAGAACTCTAGTATGGAGCATAACAAAGAACTGCTTAATGACAAATAAAACATTAAAACTGAAGTCCAGTTAAACCTAGTATAGAACTAACAAGAAGACGATTAGAACTTAAGTTAATTGATTTTACAGTTAACCTACATGTCTTGTCGGACTTGCTCGTTTTCCTGTTTATTCGAAGAATCAACTCCTTCTTTAAAAGCTTGCACGTGAACCTCTTTCGGTCCAAGATTGTGGCAATGCTCCACCATAGACGTCAGATCACCATCGTTCTCAATGAGAAATTTTAAGCTTCCAACTGTTTGATCTTCGTATGCCAAAATTAATGACTCGTATGGAAGATCTAACCTCTCTGCCGCATCAAACTTGAGATCCAAGATGGTGGTTGAAGAATTAATCTTCAAGAATACCGCTTTATACTGCGAAGAGACAATGCAGATGATGTCCTTTTCAGCCATTTTGATCTGAGGAGGAGGAGTAGTGGAGAACTAACTAGTTATTGCTCATGATGGAGAGAGTTGTGTAGAGAATTTTGGTCTGAGGAGGAGGAGTAATGGAGAACTAACTAGTTAGATGGAGTAAAAAAAGGGGGAAATTTCCCTCCATTTTCCCCATCATATCGCATTAATGTGAAGTGACTTCCAGGACTCGTCTGGGGAAGAAAGAGAAGGGCAGTTTCGGTTTTTTTGTAAAATACCATCTGCTTTTAGTATAAAACTGACGTGGAGGGGGCTTAAAACATTAAAGCCCATTTTTTGGGGGCTATTCCACATGAGGCAAAGTACAGGGGGGCTAGTCACACGAAGTTCCCACTTTTGGGGCCTGGACACATTTTTTAAAAACTTTGGGGGTTTTTATAAACAAAAATCCTTAAACAATAAATTAAAGTTTTAGATAAATAACGAAAGAAAACAACATTTTCTTTTTTTTTCTTTCTTTTTTTTTTTTGAAAAGAAGAAAACAACATTTTCAAGGCTACTCTTTAGCTGTTAGGTTATTTGCAGTTTGGTATCCTAAAGCTACAATTTTCTAATTGATACCCTAAATTTTTTATTTGACACTTAATACTCTAAACTTTACACTTTTTTTATTTGATGCCTTAGTGTTTCTCAACACTTTGATATTTTAAAGTTTATCCATTTTTCATTGGGCTACTAATTTGTATAATGTAAGTGCATCATACTTCGAAATGTACAAAGTACCTCGACGATTTGTCTTTTTTCTAAATTGTTGCATAGTATCATGACTAATAATATAAAAATATCATTTTGCTGTATATGTAACTAAGCAATCACTATTTTGTCCATTAATCTCCCATACAAGTACCAAATTTAGCTTCCATGATATTCATAGATAAAAATACTCTTGACATTTGCAATGGCAATAAGCAGAAAATTGATGTGAACTCAATGAGTTTATAAGCAAAGGAATATACCTCATCTTTCTTCATTTCCACCATCTTCTTTGCAAGACATGGAATTTCATTCAGGTATAGAATAAACACATGTGTTTAGTATACGGTGTTGGAAATTGTGGTTAAATCTCGAATGAAACAGAGAAATTTTATTGTGCTGTAATTCTAAACTTTTTCAGTTCACTGCTGTGCGTTTGTGAAACGCTGTGCTTAAGCAATATTTAGCCTACTCTGGTGTAAGGATCCCAATGGCAAACTGCTTTCAAGATTAACAGTACTGTACTCTGGTGTGCACTAACCCAATATTGTTAAGATCTCCTCGATCTATAAGACCTTTCAGTCAAGGCAAAGATCTCTTCAATCTCAGAACCTTTCGGTTCAAAACCTTTCGGTTTCAAGGAAAGTTCATGCGGGCACAGTTTCTGCTGCAGCAACACAACAACAACAACGTCAAGATATCCTCGATCCGACGTTCGTATTTCAAGTTCTCACCAAGAGCTGTCCAAGGGGAGCTATTTATAGGCCTCTAAGGCCAGCTCAAGAGTCATCCTCAATTAATGTGGTTGTTGCAAATCATAATGGTAATTATGATTGTAACAATAATCCATTAAATTGATGTAAATACTGTCGTAACTGCTGCATGTATTAACTCCTGAATACGAGGTAATCAATGGACGTGTTACTATGAAACGTGAGGGCCACGTCTTAACAAATCAGACGAACAATGTCTGTAGGACGAACCTCGTCGAACGGGCGTAACTCGTCAAACAGGCGAAACTCGTCGAACGGGCGAACCTCGTCAAACAAGCGAACCTCGTCGAACGAACGAACCTCGTCAAACGAGCGAGCCTCGTCGAACAGGAAAACCTCGTCGAACGAGAGAAGCGAACCTCGTCGAACGGGCGAAACTCGTCAAACGGGCGGAACTCATTGAACGGGCAAACCTCATCAAACAGGCGAACCTCGTCAAACGAGCAAACCTCGTCAAATAGAGGAGCATCGTCTAATCTCGAGAACGCTAGGGTCATACCCTCATGCGAATGCATAGCTTATCTGCATGCTACGAATCAGCCTACAAGGCAATATACTTTGCAACCAACGTGCCTCCACCTAGCCCTGATGCCTCCGTGCGAAGTGTAAAGTGCACCTAAGAAAGCGCCTTTTAGTACCTCAGCCTGATTAGTCTCGATCCCCGGTCCATTAGCCTATGACCTACGACCCACGACCCACGACCCACTAGAACTTATAAGTGATTAATTAAAATAAAAAAATTCTCGACTTGCTGTTAGCAAGCCTTGAACAGAGCACCTTTTGAAACACTAAAACTTTAACTTTCCACTAGGCTACTAAGTATTTATGAAAAGTATATATATATATATATATATATATATATATATAGTTTAAAAACTCATTTTGGAAAGTGGTTTTGACCAAAAAATCCAACAATCCCCCACAAGTTTTTAAACTAGTATCGTGTTATGTTGTCGTTGTTTCAATCGTTGTGCATAAGGTAGATGTCGCAAGGACTTGAATCCCCCTTAGACCAACTGAATAAAAGATAGATGTATGGTATCGCAGAGACTTGAACTAGCACATGTCTAAAATCCAGTGATCACACAAGATTAAACACATCTGTGATAGATTTCACTTTGAACCACACTTGCCTTTTCTTTTGCCTTGCACATTTATGACCATGTGCATGTCCTAGTTTTTGCTAGGGCTCTAGGTATCTTTCCACAATACACTATAGAAGACGGCCAAATCTTCATCCATGTATAGGTGAGTTTTTTAGGCATGTTTCCTATTAAACATCCCTCATTTGAAATGCTTTGAACTCATTAAGGCATAAGAGCCATCCTCTCTCATGATAGAATTCTAGGTGGGTCATTTAGGCATGTTTCCTATCTTACACCCCGTATCCGAAATGCTTTGAACTCATTAAGGCTTAACAGCCAATCTCTTTACATGATAGGATCATCAGTGAGTCCTTTAAGCATGTTACCTATCCAACATCCCGCATCCAAAATATTTTGGACTCAATAAGGCTTAACAGCCATTCTCTTTACCATGATAGGATTTTACTTGTAAATCTTACTTGACTTTTGAATCAATCATCTTATCATTAGTAGTGTAAGCTTTGAACTAATAACTTGATGTAAATGGTAAGTGTTTGTAAGACTCACCAAACTTTGTAAATCGTACTTGACTTTTGAACCAGTTATCTTATTATTAGTAGCGTAGACTTTGAACTAATAATTTGACGAACATGGTAAGTATTTGTAAGACTCACAAAACTTTAAGACCCATTACAGCAGACGTCCTTTCAAATATGTTCTTTTTTAGATATTTAGTCAAAGGATCAGCCACATTCTCTAAAGATCGGACGTCAATCATAGAGATGACTCCTTAGCAAATGGGTTCTCTCAAATAGCCATGCTTTAGTCGAATGGTCCGCTTCTTTCTATTGAATAACGAGTTCGCTGCCACAGCATTCGTCACCTGATTATCACTATAGATAGTAATTGTGCCTTGTAATTCTGTCAATGGAAGGTCTCGGAGAAAACAACTGAGCCACTCAGCTTCATCTCCCACAGCATAGAGTGCGGAAAACTCAGATTGCATCGATGACTGTGTAATTATAGTTTGTTCTTAGACTTCCACGAGACGGCAGCTCCACCCATGGTGAAGATAAACCCTCCAGTAGATATGCACTCATCTAGTTCTGAGCACCAGCTCGCATCTGAATAAACTTCGATTATAGCTGGATATCCAGTATAGAATAAGTCCATACTGTTGGCCTTCTTGTTTTGATGATGTTTAACAAATAATTTACAACTAATGTTGTTTGTCTAGTGTTTGTATTTTCGTATTTATTCTAGGCAAACAACGAGTTGGAGGATGGATGGAATAGAGCTTCAACGATCATATCCAAAGGAGGTTGGCGGAATATCGGTGAAGCCTTGCAATTCAAGTTAAAGATCAAGTTCAAGCTTCATCCGCAACGTGTACCAAGTCAAGCTTATTGAAGATCAAGATCGGCTTGGGTAACTTAGTATAGGTTTTATATTATGTGTGTTAAGTACGTTAAGCTCAATATCTATACACACATTTATTGGTTTCTTCGTATATATATATATATATATATAATCACATATTTCATATTTATTATTGTGATTTGGTTTATTTACTTAGATATGAAACATATGAGTATTTGTGAAAGCAAAATGGTTTCATTTTCTATTGTATTTGTAAAAATTCTGTTTTCTTAGTTTTTGGACTTAACAATAATCATATACATATTTTATTAAGTCTGCATAATCATTTTGCAAAGTTTCAAAAGTTGGTTTAGGTCAAAACATCAAACTCATGTGTTTACATTTTTATGTTTTGGACTATTTTGTAAAATAATGATATTTTTCATTTGGGAAGTCCTTTTTGGAAGCTAGTCATTGTAGCACGTTTATTATCATGTCTACAATCATTCCCCAATGTTTTACATTTTTTTGAATTTATTTGATATTTTAAACAGGGTTTTAAAATCAGAAAAACAGTTTTCAAAATCAGATTTTCATATATCAGTTCTCGGTCGACCGCACCGGTCGACCGGACCTATGTTCAGTCGGCAGTGGGCAGCAGAGAGTTTGTTCCATCGGTCGACTGCACCGGTCGACCGACGAAGTTCTGCGTGTATTCTCAATCTGAGATCTGGTTCGCGGTCGACTGCGAATATTTTCGGTCGACCGCCGATCTGTCAGTTCTGCCTAACGGCTATTTTATTCAGAATGATTTTCTTGGTTTTTGTGAGATTTGGTTTTGGGTTTTAGCTGTTGTTTATTTTCCTATATAAACACCCAAACCCCCTTCTATTTTAGTAACCCATTAAAGAGTTTTAAAGAAGTTTTAAAGAATTTTTGAAAAGGGTTTTTAGTTGGGTTCAAAGACTATTTTGTTTGTGAAGATTGTTTTACAAGTGGAGAAGATCATCAACAGTGTTTGAACTTTATTTTAATCCTCCTCTCCAACTTGATTTTCAGCGAAGAATTTCTAAACTCTATTTCTAGCTATTTATTATTTTATTCATAAATTTCTACATGCTAGATTTTAAATTGAGTTTAGTTTTGACTTATTGAATCTCATTGTTACACACACCCACATGAGCTTATTGTATTTGCATACATAGTATATTAGGGTTGTGAGAGATTGTAACATTGAGTTGTGCTTAATTGAGTTCTCATCTATTGTAGAGAACAAATTTATATTTGTTATATTGAGAGTTGTGTAAGGTTTTCGGTGAGCTAGAAAACCGAGTGTGTTGTGAAGTTTTCGGTGAACTAGAAAACCGATTGTGAGGAGTGACGTTGATTGGTAAGCGTTGAAAACCGACACTGTGAGGTGTAAACGTTATTCGGGTGAGCATAGAAAACCCGGTTGTGATAGTGGATTTCTCCCCGGGAGTGGGGAGCGGAGACGTAGGATGGAAGGTCCAAACTCTGTGATCATATCTTGTGTTTGAGTGTGCTTTGGCGTTTATTTATACTTGTGTTTATATTTCTTGTCGCCATTGTCATTAGCTCATTATTTATATGATCCACTATCTAATTCATATTGTTTACCCCTTGTGCTAGTTTTATATCCTTGCATATACATATATCATATTGATAGGATATATCATCTTGTGTTAGTTTATATATCCTTGAATATATATATTCATCATATAGGATATATCTCATTGTTCATATTGCTTATCCTAGCTTATATAGTTGTTATATTTTATACTTGCTAGGATAACTTATTAATTAATTTTAATTGGCATTTAATCGGATTAGATTAGCATAAGACCCTAATCACCCCCCTCTAGGGTCTAACACATACCTATAGTTCCTTTCAAATATCTCATCAATTTCTGGACAACATCCCAATGAAGCTTTCCATGATTACTTGTGAACCTACTAAGCATTCCTACAGTGAATTCTATGTCTGGTCTCATGCAGCTCATCGTGTACATAAGACTCCCAATAATCTTTGAGCACCTTAGTTGCTCTACTGATTTTTAAGTATTTGGTCGAATCTTCTTGTTGTAATCATACAGCATTGATAGTTTCGGCAGGTCATCGTAGCCATATTTTCTTAGCATGCTCTTGACATAATGAGATTAAGACAATCTAATACCCTCTTTAGAGTATATGATTTTGATTTTGAGAATCACTTCCGCAGTTCCAAGGTCTTTCATGCTGAACTGTGTTGAGAGAAATATCTTGGTAGATATTACTATCTCCAAATCACTCCCGATGATAAGCATATCATCCACATAGAGGAAGATAACCACCACCTTTCCTTCAGCGACCTTGATGTATATGCACTTGTCAGATTCACTGACTTGATACCCACTATTACGAACAACCCCATCGAACTTCTCATGCTAGAGTTTCAGTGCCTGCTTAAGTGCATATAGAGACTTAACAAGTTTATAAACTTTACCAGGTGGAGCATCAAGTCCTTCTGGTTTTTCCATGTAGATCTCTTCTGTGAGATCTCCATTGAGAAAGACAGTCTTCACATCTATCTGATGTATGATAAACCTTTTTATCACCACCCATGCGATAAACACTCTGATGATAGTGATCCTGCAAACTGGTGCATAGATATCAAAGAAATCTATTCCTTCTCTCTGAAAGAATCCTTTCGCCACCAGTCTTGCTTTATACTTCTTAATAATACCATCAGGATGAAGCTTATTCTTAAAAATCCACTAACAACTGATAGGCCTAGCACCTTTAGTTACATCTACCAACTCCCATGTGTGATTTTGGATCAATGAATCCATCTCATCATCTATAGTTTTTTTCCACAAGAGAGCATCTGTTGACTTCATTGCTTCTTGAAAAGTCTGTGAGTCTCCTTCTACATTATAGGTTATGTAGTCATCTCCAAAATCTTTTTGTCTCCTGACACGCTTGGAAGGTAGTTTGGTAACTCCCTCATCATTAACATTTTTAGTCTCTCATGAAACTGGCTCCTCTGGTGCATCTGACGTACTAGCATTTCTTCTATATCTTTGAGCAATAAGCCTTTATTTTCTTATCCTCAAAGAATTCTGCATCCCGAGCTTCAATGATGGAGTTGGTTTTAAGATCTAGTAACCTGCAAGCATCGCTATCTTCAGCAAAGCTAATAAACACACATCTGCTTGCCTTTGGTCCGAGCTTAGGCCTTCTGATATCTGGAACTCGAACATATATGAGACACCCCCACACTTGGAGATTATCCAAATGATCTGGATATCCCAACCATAACTGATGAGGACTACTATTAGTTTTGGAATAGGATACTCTGTTCAGAATCTAGTTTGCTATCAGCAATGCCTCTCCCCAATAGCAGGTAGGTAGACTAGATGTGATTAACATCGAATTTACCATCTGGGTTAATGTGCGATTCTTTCTTTCTGCAGTCCCATTAGATTGCGAAGAATACAGAGCCGTAGTTTTAGCAATGATTCTATACTCATTAAAGTATGTTTTTGACTCCTTAGATCAGTACTCTCCTCCTCTGTCGCTCCTGAGTCTTTTCACCTGAAGTCCAAGCTGCTTCTCTACACGAGTCCAAAATTCGATAAACTTACTGAAGGCTTCATCTTTAGATTTCAGTAGGTAGACGTGGTAGAAGTGAGAATGATCATTAATGAAGGTGATGAAGTACTTTATGCCACCTCGAGTGACGAAGCTCTTGAAATCATAAGTATCTGAGTAAATCAGATCTAATAGGTTGGTGCTCATTGTGACACTTAGAAAGGGCTTTCTTGTCAACTTCGCTTGCGTGCAAACTTCACACTTCTCAAGTTTGTTACCCCCACATGTCCTAACCTATTGTGCCATAATACATATGAGTAAGCAGAAGAGGATAATTCATTTACAACTGAGTTAGGTATAATAGTACTGATCTTATACATGCTATCAGTACGATATGCATAATTAAAATACATTTTCTTAAATGATAACACAGTCTTTCCTCCTTGAAAATCTAACCTCATACCTGCATCACACAGAAGGCTTCCAGAAACTAAGTTTTTAACAATTGAGAGAACATGTTTCACATCTTTTAATGTGAGAGTCTTCCCTGAAGAGAGAGCCAGCACCACAGTCCTAGTTCCAAGAACATGAACTATAGAATGATCAGCCATTGATACATTCTCTTTGGCAGCAACATAGGAAGAGAACAAATCTCTGTTGGAGCAGACATGACATGTAGCACTTGTATCTAACCACCAACCAGAGACGTTGTTGAGAGTTGTCACTTGGAAGAGCATAGCCACATAATTGTTAACTTGATTAACATTGTCTGATGTTTTCTTCTTTGGTACTTTGCAGCTCTTGGCAAAATGTCCTTGCTTCCCACAGTTGAAGCATTTACCGTTCTTCTTGAAATATTTCTTTTGAATATTTAGATTCTTCAGGTGGTTCTTCTTTTTGTTAAATGACTTCTTCTTCTTCTTGAAAGAAGAACTAGTACCCTTCTCAGAGTTAGCAGCCATCATGTTAGCAGACATCTTCTGCTTAGCAAGGAGCTCACCCTTCGTGCGAGTCCAAATCTCATCGTCGATCTGAATGAACCTCTTCAAATCGGATAGACTCACCTGTATTTTCTTCTTCAAATATCCATGGAGAATGACATCCAATATGGAGGAAGCTTATTGACAATTACATCAGAAATGAAGGCTTGACAAAGATTGATCTTTACATCCTTCAGCTTCATAACAAGCTTTTCAAGCTCATTGACTTGAGGCAAAACCTCAGTGTCATCTTCGAATTTGAAGCCCAGAAACTTGTCAATGAGGTGAGACATAGACAGTTTCTCCTCATCCTTGTATTGATCCTCCAGAGCATTCTAGATTTTCTTCGCAGAGGGCTTATTGGTGTAAGCATCAGTCAGATGATCGGCCAGACAGTTCAGAAGATAACTCCTGCAAAAATGATCATCTTTAACCTAAGAGGCTTCAAATTCAGAGTCTTCTTCAAAGTCGGGCTTCTCTTCAGAAACCACATAGTAGATCTTTAGGAGTTACATCCCGAAGATTACTTTCTGACGCCATGCGTTGAAGTTTGATCCGTCAAAGTTCTCTAACTTAAAACAAACCATTCTAAGAGACCTTGCAGGATCCATTAGTAGATCATAAATATTGCTTTAAAATTATTTGAAATTGTGCTTAAATCTGGAATGAAACAGAGAAATTTTATTGTGCTGTAATTTTAAACTTTTTTAGTTTACTTCTATGCGTTTGTAAAAACGCTGTGCTTAAAGTAATATTTGGCCTACTCCGATGGAAGGATCCTAAGGCCAAACTGCTTCCAGGATTAGCAGTATAGTACTCTGGTGTGTACCAATCCAGTACTGTTAAGATCTCCTCGATCTATAAGAACTTTCATTCAAGGTAAAGATCTCCTCGATCTCAGAACCTTTTGGTTCAAAACCTTTTGGTTTTAGGGAAAGTTCCTGTGGGAAGTTTCTATAGCAGCATCACAACAACAACAACGTCAAGATATCCTCAATACGACATTTGTATTTTAAGTTCTCACCAAGAGCTGCCCAATGGGCACTATTTATAGGCCTCTAAGGTTAGCTCAAAAGTCGTCATCAATTAATGTGGCTGTTACAAATCATAATAGCACTTATAATTATAACAACAATCCATTAAATTGATGTAAATGCTATCGTAACTGCTGCATGCATTAACTCCTGAATACGAGATAATCGATGGATGTGTTACTACGAAATGCGAGGGTCACGTCTCAGCAAATCAGACGAACATCGTCTGTAGGACGAACCTCGTCGAACGACCGAACCTTGTCGAACGGGCAAGCCTCGTCAAATAGACGAACCTCATCGAACGAGCAAACCTCGTCAAACATGAAAACCTTGTCAAACAAGTGAACCTCGTCGAACGAGAGAAGCGAACCTCGTCAAACAGACGAAACTCGTCGAACGAGGGAATCTCGTCAAATAGAGGAGCATCGTCTGATCTCAAGAACGCTAGGATCATACCATCGTGCAAATGCGTAGCTCGTGCGCATGCTGCGAAGCAGCTTACATGTCGTCACCTAGCCCCGATGTCTTCATGCGAAGTGCATAGTGTACCTAACAAAGCGCCTAAGCCCGATTAGCCCTGATCCTCGGCCTATTGGCCCACAGCCCATAGCCCACGGCCCACGAGAACTTATGAGGGGTTAATTAAAATAAAACAATTCTCAGCTTGCCGTTAGCAAGCCTCGAACAAAGGACCTTTTGAAACATCAAAACTTTAACTTTCTACTAGGTTACTAAGCATTTATGAGAAGTACTTTAACATCAAAACAATGGGAAGGTTCAAAAGAGAGGGAGAGACTCTCAGTCATACTCTTGTTTGGCATATAATCACCTCCCGTTTTCTCATAAATGCAAGTTGTTTTGAGATTAATATTGAAGTGCTGAAAAGAAAAGGAGATAAGAAAATCTTAGTGGAGTCTGCGAGGCAGGAGGTTACGCTACAATTAGATTTGAATAATGCACCCTTGAGTTTGGGATCATAGGATCGTTTGAACCTAGCAAGGATCATCTAATTTAAGGTTGAATTTAGAACTGTTTACGAAAAATCAGAGTCATTTGATTATGTATGTAATAATCTAATATAAAACATCCGAATATGATATGTCATATGCAAAAGTAAGCACCATAGGATGTGAATAAATGTAAGAGGATAATGAAAAATGATGAGATATATATATGGGTTGAGGAGTGTATGGGATATGCAACCATTTGCATGAGTAGAGGAGATTATATGCCAGCTCACTACCAAGCACAACTTTTTGTGTTTGGTACAAAGCATACTCATTTCTCTCTCTCTCTCTCATCTTCTCCTCTCTCCTTTCACCTCTATTCTCTTCTCCTCCCTCTCCTCGTCTCTCTCACTTTCTCTCTTTATATATATATATATATATATATAATATATATATATATAATATATATAATATAATATTATATAAGATTATATATATATATATATAATATATATTATATATAGTATAGTCAATATAAAGTGTGTTGTGTGTGTGTGTGGTGTGTGTGTGTGTGTGGTTGTGTGTGTGTGTGATTATATATAATATATATAATAGTATATATATAATATAAGTAGATATAATATATATAGTAGTATTATATATATATATATTATAAGAATTAACTGGGTATCCATGTCATAGGGAGGGGATTTCCTTCTTGACGCCTGAATGTGCACAATCCCTCCACCATCCTCATTAAAAGTAGGTAAGAAGTTGTGTGAGTTGGTGGGATTTCGTGCGCTAATTTTATGAGGATGGCGCGGATTGTGCCACACATAGGCGACAAAGAAAGAGTCTCCTCCTATCACAAGGATAACTCATGTTATATAATATATATATATATATATATTATATTGGCGTAGCGGCCAAACCAATAGGGTACCGAGAACAAATACTAATACCGAGAGTGAAGGAAAAACAATCCAAAATAACGGTACAAATATAAACAAATAAATTTTACATGGTTCGACAAGTTGCCTAAGTTCACGGGGCAAGAAGGGGATGAGTTTTCACTAATAGAGAAGTAGAGTACAAATAGAGATTAAACTAATCTCTCACACAAAGCTCTCAATCTCTCAAACAAAACCCTAACTAATAGCTCCAGAAAACTCTCTTTTCTTGTGCTCCAAATATCCTCAATACTGCTCTCCCCAAAACCCTAAAACGTGTTGAGGATTATATCAACACAAAACCAAATCAGAATAGAAAACAAAATTCCGGGTCTGACCTGACTGGTGGTCGACAGCCCAAAGCTCGCGGTCGATCGCGATCAACAATAGAACCAGAAAAATCCACTATAGGGTTTGGCGATCGACCATGACGATCGACCGCTACCAACTCCTGAGCCTCAAAATCAATTATAGTGTTTGGCCGTCAACCTCACCAAATCCAGAATCAAAACCTGAGCTCGTGCACGTATTCGGTTGACCGAACTAGCACCGCGGTCGACTGACCTAGCATCGCGGTCGACCGAACAACACCAAACTTGAACCCTGATTCCAAAACCAGTTCTTATCTAATTTATTCACCAATTCTACAATTCTCCACCTCGGCGAAGTTTTTCCAAAATTGAGCTGACATCAATACTAACCAAATGTTCCACTTGTTGCGTCCAGTACGAAGTGAAACAAAACTATGATAATAGACTCAATCCATAACAAGTCGGGAACCCAAATGAGAATGTGAACAATCTTCAAATATCGGTATCAACTCACCAAACCGGCTGTATCATAAAATGACTACCTACGTATCCTCTTGCCCAAGGAATCAAGCCTTCACGTAGTTCACCAAATGGCCTCCAAAGGCCCTCAATCAACTAAAATGATTCTCAATCCTTTATGATCATCACCAACAAATCTACAGATGATAAATCTCCTACTGGCCTCAAAGTGAAACAAACCAAACACTTCCACCTGAGGTGAACGAACGACCATAGCCAAATCCGAATTGTATCCATCAGTTGTACTCGAATTAACAAACTTATCATCTTAATATAATCCCTAATCTGTGTCACCTCAACTAGAATCCCAAACAATACAGAATGATTCGGAGTACGTGGAGTAATCTCCACCCAACGTGGAGTAGCATCACTCTCCACCCGCTGTGATATCCCAATGATCTGTCCAACACTCTCTAGCTGTTGAGGGTCAAATGTGACAATACTGCTCAGAACAATATCAGAATCCTATAACTGGTAACCAAGCACACCTCTGAATCCCAAATGTGCACTCGGATCAAATTTTACATCCTCGATGTGATAATATGATGGGCATCCAAATTCTAAAGCAACCCAAAATCTGAAGCAGCTCCATCAGATCCAAATACTCCAATCGTGGCAGACAGCAACCTATAAATAAGATGGCTCCAATATGTCAAAGCCTCAGCACCAAAACTCCTCTGCAAACTACTGTTTGACATTAAACACCGATCCTTCTCCAGCAATGAATAGCCCATCAAATTTGCCATCTCATCTTATTGCCCCAATGTTTCCTTTCCAATGAAGTGTCTTAAACTACCTTGAGCTAGGCACAAATGCAGAAAAGAATCTCTCTTATACTTCCTATCAAAATCAGAACTAAGTAAATTTACCTTTCTGCCTATACACTTTTTCCACCTGTTGTTGGCTACTAGGACTTCACTCAAACGGGACTTAGTTGCAATCCACAAATACCTAGAACAGTCTTCAACATAGAAAATGAAATACCTATTACCTCTCAAATGATGCCTCCTTGGAAGGCCTCCAAATGCCCATATGAACATCATCTAGAAGGTCCTTCGCTCGGTGAATAGAGGTGTCAAACTTCATGTTGGTCTTCTTGCTCACACCAACATGTTCACAAGACTTCAATCTGCAGGTCAAAGCACCTCTCTCCACTCCATGCACAGAATCAACACTCGAATGTCTAAGCCTCCTCAAATACCACAGTCTAGACGAATCAATAAAAGTCGTCAGCGCTCCAACTATCACCGTTCTCCTAATCAAATAGTATAAATTATTCTTTCTAACACCCTTCATTACAATCATGGACCCCATCGCAACCTTCAGAGATGTATCCTCTAAGATCACCCTATAGCCTGATACCTCTAAAACTCCAAGTGAAATGATGTTCTTTGATAATTGCAGAACGAACCTCACTTCCTTCAACTCCCTAGTCACCCTATCACATATTCTGATCTGAAATATTCTAATACCACCAATAGGGTATTTATGATCATTACCCATGGGTACGACATCCCCTCTTTCTAACTTCTCAAAGCTGGAGAACTAATCCCTCCTAGGGCAAATATCATATGAAGCACCCAAATCCAACATCCACTCTATAGAGTCAGCATCACAAACTGACAGTAAGTAGCCTGAAGAATCTGAATCTGAATTATCACCACTAGCCTTAGTAACACTCACCTCTGAAGCTTGTATAGCTTTCTCCTTATTCTTCTCGGCTCAATCTTTCAACTTTGGGTATTTAGACTTCTAATGTCCATCTTCTTTGCAAAAAGCACATCGCACTACTAGAAAATAGAGTTTTGCCTACAGAAATATAGCAACGGAAATTTCCGTCGCTATAACATGACATATAGCGACGGAAACTTCCATCGCTATATTTCCGTAGGCAAACAAATTTTGCCGACGGAAATTATGATTTTAGTGACGGAAATTTTCCGTCGCTAAAAATTTACCGACGGTTTTTTAGCGATGGGAAATTTCTGTCGCTAAAGAAATTTTTAGTGACGGATTTTTCGTCGCTAAAAATGGGATGCGGGAAATTTTTTGGGCGCGGGCGCCCAATTTTTTTGGGCAGCCCGCGTGCCCGATGTGAACCAGATATGTATTTCCATAATTTCCCCCCTGCTCACGAATCCCCCTCCCTTCCTCTCCCCCCTCGCCCTTCGATCTTGTCTCACCAACCCCCCCCTCCCCTCGCCCTTTCTCGCGTCGTTCCTCCGCCACTGCTCCCCTCCTCTCATTTCCCCCCTCTCTCTCAAGGTACCGCATCTCCCACCCCTCAATCTCTCTTTCGTCTCCCCAATCAATCTCTCCTTCTCTCTCCCTCCTTCACGTCGACCGCGCGGCGGCCAGCCGACCAACGGCCACTGGCGTCGGCTGGACGAGAGAGAGGGAGAGAGAAGGAGAGATTAAGGGGGGGAGAGAAAGAGAGATTTCAACATTTTTGTAATTATAGTTTAATTTTTACAATTAGAGTTTAATTTTAGCAAAACAAAAAAATTATGCAAAAAACTCAAACCCTAATAAAAAATGTTCATCTTGATAAAATTATAATTTAAAAAATTTAAATTTAATATGGGTTATGGTTAGTGTTAGGGTTAGGATTAGGGTTAGGGTTAGGGTTTGGGTTAGGATTAGGGTTAGGTGAGGGTGGGGGTGATGTTGAGGATGAGGGTTAGGGTTAGGGTTAGGGTTAGGCAAGGGTTAGGATTAGGGTTAGGCAACGGTTAGGGTTAGGATTAGGGTTAGGTGAGGGTTAGGGTTAGGGTTAGGTGAAGGTGAGGGTGAGGGGTAGGGGTGAGGGTGAGGGTGAGTTTGAGGGTTAAGGTTATGGTTAGGGTTAGTGGAGGGTGAAGGTGAGGGTGAGGGTTAGGGTTAGGGTTACGTGAGGGTGAGGGTGAGGGTGGGGGTGATGGTGAGGTTGAGGTTGAAGGTTAAGGTTAGGGTTAGGTGAGGGTGAGGGTTAGGGTGAGGGTTAGGTGAGGGTTTGGGTTTAGGTTAGGATTAGGGTTAGGCGAGGGTTAGGGTTAGGATTAGGGTTAGGTGAGTGTGAGGGTTAGGGTTAGGTGAGGGTGAGGGTGAGGAGTTGGGGTGCGGGTGAGGGTTAGGGTTAGGGTTAGGGTTAGGGTTAGGTGTGGGTTAGGGTTACGGTTAGGTGAGGGTGAGGGTAGGGGTAAGGTTAAGGGTTAGGGTTAGGGTTAGGCGTGGGTTAGGGTTAGGATTATGGTTTAGTGAGGGTTAGGGTTAAGGTTTGGTGAGGGTGAGGGGTGAGGGTGAGGGGTGATGTTGAGGGTTAAGGTTAGGGTTAGGGTTAGGCGAGGGTGAAGGTGAGGGTTAGGGTTAGGGTTAGGTGAGGGTGAGGGGTGAGGGTGAGGGTGAGGTTGAGGGTTAAGATTAGGGTTAGGGTTAGGGGAGGGTGAAGGTGAGGATGAGAGTTAGGGTTAGGGTTAGGGTTAGGGTTAGGGTTAGGTGAGGGTTAGGGTTAGGGATCGGTGAGGGTAAGGGTAGGGGTGGGGGTGGGGGTGAGGGTGGGGGTGAGTTTGAGGGTTAAGGTTAGGGTTAGGGTTAGGGTTAGGGGAGGGTGAGGGTGAGGGTGAGGGTGAGGGTTAGGGTTAGGTGAGGGTGAGGGTGGGGGTGATGGTGAGGTTGAGGTTGAGGTTGAAGGTTAGAGTTAGGGTTATGTGGGGGTGAGGGTGGAGCTGAGGGTGAGGATGTGGGGTTAGCTTAACTATTATATCGCTAATTACATAGAAACTGCACACTGTACAGTCATATTTTCGAGCTATAGAATTCCGCGTCCAATAAATACTATATATAATCTCTTTATTTACTTGCCAAAATTTTAACGAATTGAAAGTAAACTTGAACACACGTAAATACATATACACGTCATGTTTATATACCTAATAGGATAGAAGCCTTCCTCTGACAACCGGTCACACATGCGGTCCTCTAAACACACGTTTACATCCCTAAATTAAAATGATATATGTAGGGATATGCTCACTTCCATTAATTTTTAAATTCTAAATGCGGATAGTTCCTGATAAATCGGTCATGAGCATACCACGTGATCGAAGGCATCTAGACACCGATACAAGGATGGGATAGAAGCTTTCTTAGCCTACTCTGACACAAACCCTCTACGATCACTAAGCGGGTGATTTTCTGTCCTTGTAAGAATTGCAGGAACGGTAAAATGCTCGCTAGGAGTGACATAAGTTTTCATCTGTTAATCAATGGATTTGATAGCTCTTATGTATTTTAGAGTCATCACGGTGAAGGCGTCCCGGTGATGCAATCAGAGGAAGAGTTCACTGAAGTCAGTAATCCGACAGTTGACACGACTAATATGTTAGAAGATATTCTTGCAGTGCCGTCGGTGAGTGATGTCAACACTAATGATATGTTTCAAGATGTAGATCGATTGATGAAACTTGTTAAAGAAAATGAGTCACCGTTATACGAAGGGTGTAAGGAGTTCACAAGGCTTTCTTTTATGCTGAGGCTTCTTCATATCCAAACACTCAGTGGGATGGCTGTTACACATTTCGATATGTTATTAGATTTGTTGAGGAAAGTTATTCCAGGCGGCGAGAAAAGCATCCCAGCGACCTATTATGAAGCCCACAAGATTGTTGATACGCTGGGGCTTGATTATAAGAAGATAGAAGCCTCTCCTAACAACTGCATCTTGTACAATAAGGGTAATGAAGCTCTGGAGGAATGCCCGACGTGTCATGTATCACGTTGGAAAGGAGAAGCTACAAGCACATCCGAAGGCGGTGCATCCAATAAGCAGAGCAGAATCCCTGCGAAGGTTCTCTGATATTTTCCAATTATTCTTAGGCTACAGCGGTTTTATATGTCTGCCAAGCTGGCTGAGAATATGCGATGGTACTCGACCGACCACAAAGAGGATGAGAAACTGAGACATTCTGCTGACGGTGAGGCATGGAAGCACATCGATCGTATATACCCCGACTTTGGTAAAGAGTCTCGGAATATTAGGCTGGTGCTTGCTAGTGATGGATTTAATCCGTTTAGATTAATAAGCTATGCTTGGTCTACCTAGCTAGTGTTGCTGACACCGTACAACCTGCCGTCGTCGATGTGCATGAAGCAACCGTACTTAGTACTGTCACTTTTGATCACTGGAAGATATTCTCCTGGAAATGACATTGACGTTTTCCTCCAACCATTAATTGACGACCTGAAGCTTCTCTGGGAAAAAGGTGTCAGTACTTATGATGCTTATGGTAAGGAGTCTTTCTGTATGCGGGCAATGGTCATGTGGACAATTAATGACTTCCCGGCATACGCTAACCTGTCTGGATGGTCGATGAAGGGTCAGATTGCTTGTCTGGTTTGCATGTCAGACTATGAGGGAAAGCTCCTAAAATACAGCCGTAAGTTTTGTTATTAGCAACACAAAAGATGGTTATCTACAGGGCACAAGTTTAGAAAATTAGTAGGAAAGTTTAACGGTAATCCAGAAAGTAGACCGGCACCACCAAGGCTGACCGGAGAAGAAATATTTGAGCTTCTACATCCTTTACCTAGAAAAATATTTGGAAAAAAAAGATTCAACAAAGTTAACCCATTTGGGGTTAGGAGAAAAATATTGAAGCAAAAATGGAAGGGAAAGGGAAAGGGTAAGCTATTTCTCGAGGGCAAATCGAAAGGAAATAAGCCTCGCAATGTCCAGTCGCATGAGCGTGTCTCAAAGGGCACTGAACTTCCGCATGGATGGTCAAAGTTTAGTATATTTTATCAGCTGCCATATTAGAGAAGTTTAAAAATACGTCACAACTTGGATGTCATGCACATCGAGAAGAACATATGCGAGAATCTCTTGAACACTTTGTTGTAGGACGGGAAAAAATCGAAAGATGACTTAAGGGCACGTCAAGACCTAGCAAAATTGAACATTCATCCAGAACTGCAAGCTATAGATAAGGGCGATGAAAAGTTTGTACTCCCAGCCTCCCGTGTCACACTGTCGAAGGATGTGGTCTACAATATGTGTTTATTTCTAAAGTCCGTGAAGACACCGGATGGTTATGCTTCAAATATTTCAGCAAATGTGCATATTGAGGACAGGAAGATTTTGGGACTCAAGACACATGATCATCATATTCTATTACATAAACTTCTCCCGGTTGCATTGCGACATGCTGAGAAGGAACTCGCGATAGTGGTAATAGAATTCTGCGGTTTCTTCAAGCAACTGTGTTTTAAGGTGACTGATGTCAGGGAGTTTGAAGAATTAGAAAGACGTGTTGCCAATACACTATGTAAAATGGAAATATTATTTCCACCCTCATTCTTCATGGTCATGGTGCATCTCACAATACATTTAGCATACGAAGCCCGCATCGCAGGACAAGTTCAATATCGCTGGATGTATCCCGTGGAGAGGTATTTATTATTATAATATTCATTTAATATTTGTTAAATTATGTTTCTCAGTTCCATTTTGTCACAAATCATGAAACTATATGCTTGTAGGTATTTGGGTTTCATAAAACAACTGATGCATAATCGTGCACGTTCTGAAGGGTCGATCGTAGAGAACTACATAAGTAACGAGAGTTTGAATTTTATCTTTGTTACTTGCGAGGCGTGGAGACAAGGCTAAACCATCCTCAATGAATAATTGACGGTACATTCTACAATGATCATGGGGAGAACACTAGATTCCCCAGAATGGAGCTAGATCAAGCCCACACATATATCCTGAGCAATGATACTACATTTAGATCAAGCCCACACATATATCCTGAGCAATGATACTACATTTAACATATACGCGGCGTAAGTATTTAACTGTTTGAGAGCAATGATACTACATTTAACATATACGCGGCGTAAGTATTTAACTGTTTGAATCAGATTATATCACCTTAAAATAATTATCTCTATTTAACCGTTATAAATGCTTCTTGTCTAGACTTCACATCTGATATGTCCAGACTACTCTTAAATGCAGAATAAAAAATAAGAGAGTTATGGACACACACTCTAGACAATTCCCTGCATGGTTGAAGGATGAAGTAAGATCTTTTTACATTTTTTATTCGTATATCAAATATATATGCCTACCACTAGATATGTAAACTATTTGCTTCTTTTCTTAAAGATTGACAAACGGATTACGAATAGGGTTAACCTGTCTGAGAAAGTTTGTTTATATGCCAGAGGTCCTTCAAATGTGGTTAAGCATTATGGAGGCTACTGTGTCAACGGTTTTAGGTTTAACATTGTCGGTCTCGAAGAGAGATGACAAACGCAAAACAGCGGTGTGTTCTGCTCCTTCTCGTAACTGTCATACGCTAGTTCAAAAGATCTAAATCCGATACAAGGGGAAATCTATTGCTACGGTCAAGTAGAAGACATCGTGGAGATTTTCTATGGGATTAATAAGGAAGTCAGTCATGTGATGTTTAAGGTTCGTTGGTGTGAACAGAAAAAGGCGAAGGATGACTATGGTTACACGATCATTAATCTTAACAAGAAAATATATTAGTCTAAAAAATACATGTTAGCTGCTCACGCCAAACAGTACTTTTATGTTAAAGATATAATAAAAAATAACGAATGGGTTATCCTTAAGAATCCGCCTAGAGCCTACATTCATGAAGCCGTGTCTGACGAAGATCACGATGAGGAGGTTATCTTGGCCGACGAAATAGCTGAGGAGTTTTCATTGACACAAAATAATAACCTGGATGATGAAATTACACTAGCACACCCTGATGTACCTGCGATTATATGTGAGTCAAGGCGTAAAGGTAAAAAACCTATCCGCAATGGAGCCGATAAAACTATAAGAACAGTCCTTTCGTCGGCACGCACACGGTCGTAGGCTATCCACACACGATCACAGAGTAGAGCCTCAACATCATAATAATAATGTAATACTAGGTTATGAATTAAAAAGAACATTCATTGTATTATATTATTACCTTTATATTATCTGTTTGACTGGTTATCATGTATCACGGTGTGTCATGTATTATATTATTACCTTTATATTATATATTTGACTGGACATCATGTACACGCGATTATGTTGCCATGTGCTATTTTATTAATTATTTGCATTATATGCTTTTGTTGGATATTCATTATATTTTCAAAGTATAGATGACAAAAGGATTATGTAAGAAAGCGCTTGAGAGACGTTTTGGTAGATATTCTGGAGGCAACGCACATGCCTCTACGTCAGGTATTTTTATTTATTTATTATATCTATACAATTCTATAAACTATTAACGTGAGCCTAACATTTTTTAAAAATTTACTACACAGGACGAGAAGATGCTACACATGACTCGCAGCCACAGGACACATCACCCGGAGATGCTTCACATGACGTGGAGACACAGGCTGATCCTACACAGCATGCGAAGATACCACTGCCACCGCATGCAGATGTATTGGAGGAGAGGAGATTTGAGCCTTATAGCGTAGCTGTAGAAGCTGTGCACTACCGCCAGATTCTATCACGGATCAGCGAGTGCACGGTCCAGTCAAGGTGAAGGGGGATTGGGATTCTTATCATGCTTTGTGCCCTATCGCGCAGCATAGGTACGAATAAGCAAGGTGTAGATGCCTCGAAATAAAATGTATGAATAGATTTTTATAGTTTATCGGTTATTATTTTAAATTTTAATAGCAAATATGGATTGAATCATTGTTTCATCCGATTCATTGTTTCACAGGTGTCGGGCGACCTCCTAGGCGCGGCCGTAATGCTACCAGAGAACAGAACCTCATCCCTGATATTCATCGGAGGGTCATCATCCGATGAGAAAACAGAGTGCCTGTCGGTGCCTCTGCCAATGCTTTCAACAATTTCCTTGTCTCTTTAGCTAGGAGACATGATTTCTTTAATATTTTTTGACGTGGAAGTTGCAGCGGATTGATACGTTGGTGGCTTGTTGGAGATATATATGTGTGAGTCGTTTATTTTAATTTTCATCCTTATTAGTTATTAGTTTATTATTGTGTTTAATACACTGATTTGTATCTATTTTTTCTTTATATGCTGAAGCGATTTTTCTTTCTTGACGATAATATTTGTGCCTGGACTTACTGCTTCACACAAATCAATTTATCGTTCAAGAAATGGCAGTTTGAGTGAAGAAAAAATATTTTGTTCAAATAACAAAAGATTGGGAGCGATTCTAGCATCTTGACGAGCGTGTGGATGAAGTAGATTTTTTGCACTTTGCGATTACTGGGACACGGTTGAAATTCAGGTATTATTGAAGTATATATTTTTAATTTATTGTTTAATTTCTATATTGATTTGATTTGATATTGTTTTGTAGGCTTAAGTTGAAATAACAAGGAGGAACCGCAACGCGCCCCGTAGTTACGAGCATCACAGGGGCTCCAGGTCCTTCAGCCAGCATTATCATCAATTGGAGCTTGAGGTATATAATATATTAGCTTTTACTTCAGCCAGCATTATCATCAATTGGAGCTTGAGGTATATAATATATTAGCTTTTAAGTTGAGTATAATTTATGTGTTATGGGTTAATGATATATAATATATTAGCTTTTAAGTTGAGTATAATTTATGTGTTATGGGTTAATGATATATTTGAATAAAATAGGTGATGCGGCATAAACATGTACCAAAAATATTACAAGTGCACAACCGTGTCAAGTTATAATATAAAAAGTTATCGATCCCACGAAGAAGGTGTTTTGTAGGAGAAAATTAAAATTGGTTCTTATGTTGTGTGTGTGACAAATAGGAGTGATGAATGAATGTGACTGTGGAGAGATAGTGAAGGTGATAGTGTGTAAATAGGCACAAAATGTAAGTGAGAGTGGATGTGATAATAAATGAATGATTTTCACAAGGAGAGATGAATAAAATCAAGAATCAAAAAGGAAAATCAAGAATAAAAATATAATTCAAGAAAGTAAAGATGGAGGATTCAATTAAAGATATGGGTAATCTAGAATTACATCCACTTCTTAGAAAATGATAATTCCCTAGAGGGTTCTAGCCTAAAAGTGAATCAAAAAAAAAAAGAAAAAGAAAAACTAAACCCAAGAGGGTTCTAGCCTCAAGGTGAATAGTGCAAGAAATTAAAATCTAACTACAAAATAAATTACAAAATCTAAATTACAAAATAAATTACATGAATTAAATGTAAGAAAATAAATTTACTCTATAAGCATGAAATAAATCTAATCTATAAGCATAAAATAAATCTAAGGTAAGAGGGTTCTAGCCTCTTGGCTATATAAATAAGAAAATAAAATCTAACTACAAGCATAGAAATAAATCTAAACTAATAAGCAATAAAAGAGAAAATAAACCTCCAAATTAAATTTCATCTCCATCTTCATCATCCAATAAAGAGAAGAACAATTTAAAGTGATAAAAAAATTATTTTATTAATTGTAACAAAAGTTACAAATTTGGAAGGTCTTCTCAATTAAGAGTGACCCTCCTTTCCAAATGGAGTTATAAAAAAATTTCACACCTCTAACCTCTTACTTTCTACCCCTATTTATAGTAAACATCAGTGAATGAGAGTCCTTGGATCAAAATCTTATCCAAAAATCATGAATTTTAGCCTTAGATTCGTAACTGCCTGCTGATGGTATCGATACCAGCAACGATAAGGGTATCGATGCTGGCATTAATACTGGCATCGATGCCACCATCAATGCTGGCATCGATGTGCACCCCTTTCTGGTTGCTATCCGAGAATTCCTCTTGTATTTGGCTTTGGGCTTTTGGCTCTTTGGCTTTTGGGCTTCACACTTGTTTTCTTCATTAAATTAATGGGCTTTTGTTGAGATATGTGATTTTTGAGATTTATTCTTCATTAACCTACAATTAAAGATAAAAACAATTATTAGTGGTATATTTATTCATAAAAAATAGATAATGAGAGTATAAAATTATAATAAAATGTGATTATCAAATACCCCACACCTAAACTTTTGCTAGTCCTCTAGCAAAGAAAGAAAAATCCTAACACACTTTCTTAGGAATCGTGGTTGTATTTAGCACATATAACAAGTCTTTAAATCCCTAGGTTATCCTAGTAGACGAGTTGTAGTCTCATGAGAGTTTGCAGTGAATATACTCACAAAATTCGGTCATCTTGTCAAATTAAAGAAGTTAGTAAAAAAACTAAATTTACTTGATAATTGAAGCTAGTTATTACTCAAAAAAATATTTTTATATATAACTCTAAGGTAAATTTTCTAGAAAAACTTCTCATTATAGCAATATAAAACCAAGCCAAACTTAGAAATTTAATTTAAAAGTTTTGAAAAGAACATGCTAACTCATTGTTTTAAATAATTTTCAAGTTACTTGATCTAAAATATTTTCCAAGACCATATATACAAATATAACTATATATATATATTACATTTATTAGTATTTTTATTTTTATTATTTTTTTCTTTCTTTTTTTTAACTCTTTCTTCCTTGGCGATTTTTTTTTACTTTACGGGCTTTCTAAGTGACCATTTAACGAGTTTTGGGCTAATGGATCCTAATCCAATTGGGCTTAGGTCATTAAGTATAAAAATACTCATTGGGCTTAATTACTCGATCAGCTTAGGCTTTATAAGATAGAATCACCTTGAATTCAAGAGTTTTCTTTTCTTTTCTTTTTTTTGTGCCCATTTTTCGCACTCTTTTTTTGCAATTTTTTTTATGTATATGTATATATATTCTAAAAAATATGTACATCAAGACACTTTGAAAAATTATTTTCAACTTTAAGCTAAGCATGCATAAATTCCATTATTTTAAATAAAAATCTAAGTTAAGGCTTAATTAAAGTATACTAATTTGAAAATCATTTCTTAAGAAATTTATTTAGAGTTATCATAAAAGGTAAACTTGAGTAAATAATAAACTAGGGATTAGAAAATTTTAAAATTTATCAAATAAATTAATTATTAAATAACTCTATCAATTTGGCAAGTGACAATATTTTTATATTTTTTTAAGGAAAAAAATACAACTAAAAAGGTAAAATAAAGAGAAAAAATAACTAATTCCCACCCTCACACCTAAATTTTACATTGTCCTCAATGCAAACTTTATGATGTACAAAGAAAAGTAGATAAGAAGTGAAGTACTTACATTTGGTTGGCTGATAAAAATCTACAATTACCTTTGCTCTAGGAGGATGAAAAAAATTTATACTTCTTTTTTTCCTCTTTTTTTCTTCTTTTTTCTTTTTTTTCTTCTTCTTCTTCTTTTTTATAACTGAATAAGAAACTCTCGAATGAGAAAAGAATAAATTCTTTTTATTATTCTGAAATAAAACAAAACACAACTGAATAAGAAACTCTCGAATGAGAAAAGAATAAATTCTTTTTATTATTCTGAAATAAAACAAAACAAACAATATAGAATGAAAATTCTTTTTATTATTCTGAAATAAAACAAAACAAACAATATAGAATGAAGGGTTCAACATGAAGAGCTCATATTCTACATTGAAGCCTACCTTATTGTTAAAAATTCTTCCACGGATTTTAAACACATTCGGAATGATATAATCAATAATGTAAAATTCCAAGCATTTCGGAGTATTCAATAATTCTTGCAACAAAGTAAGGTATGTATTATTGGTGTCATGCATTTTGTATTTCTTAATGAACTTAGACACTTGTACTGTGAATTTTTGTTTTCTAACAACCAATTCTTCTGTAGTATTTTCCTCAACCCCAAGATTCATGGTTGAGTTGTGAAAATTTGGTTGTTGATTATTCTCCAAGAATCTAAGTTCATCAAGAAAGAGTTCTTCAAAATTTAATTCAAGGCAGCAAATATTTAACACAATTTCATCATTCTCAATGACCTGATCTGCTTCTTCTAAAAACTCTAACTCTTTATTAAAAATTTCCTCAAAACTCAAATCAGACTCTTCTTCTTCTTTTGATCTTTCCTGAATGTAATTTATTTCTAGAGGCTGATTATTTGGTTGGTCCTCAGGATTGAAAATGTTGAGATCAGCAGTCAAATTCCCAAAGGACAGCTTTATTTGACCAGTTCTGTAGTTCATGAGAGCATTAGAAGTGGCTAAGAATGATCGTCTTAAGATGACAGGTGTCTGTCCTTTGGGATTAGAAACGGGCTGTGTTTCCAAGATTACGAAATCTACTAAATAAAATAAAATCTCCAACATTAATCAGAACATCCACTAACTCACCCATAAGGACCTTGACAGATCTATCAGCCAACTGCAAAGTGCAGCGGGTTGGGTTCAGTACACCTAGAACCAATTGTTGGTAGACTGGATATGGAAGCAAATTAACACTGGCCTCTAAGTCTAAAAGTGCCTTATCAATGTGAGTATTACCAATGACACATGAAATGATAGGAGAACCTGGATCCTTACGTTTCAAAGGTATGGGATTTGAGAGCATATCACTGATATTGGCGGCTAAAAAGACTTTCTTTAGAACATTTATTCTCCTCTTCTTAGTGCATAATTCTTTCAAAATTTTGGCATAAGATGGAATTTGTTCAAAATATCTAAGAGAGGAATATTGACCTTAACCTGGTTGAATATTTTTAGGATCTTCTCTTCTTGAGGGGAGTGTTTCCTAGGCCTGAGTCTATCTGAAAAAGGAGCAACTGGTCTAAACCTATCAAAAGCAGGCTCAGGTTCGAGTTCAGGTTCTTGGTCATCTGAGGGGGGGTGATTGTTGAATAGATTCATCAGAAGGAGAAGGAGAAGGAATTTGTACTAGATCAAGAGTTTGACTTAGAGGAGTTCTTACTTGATTATCGACCTGTCTACCTGACCGAAGTGAATGGATTACATTCACTTGAGCTTCATAGGATGAACTGCATCATGTGTCATTAGGGTTGACCACGGGTTGACTCGGAAATTTTCCTTTCTCTCTTTCACTCACGGCACTATCTAGTTGACCAAGTTGGGATTCTAATCTAGCTATAGCTTGAGTGTTGGAGTTGAGCATTTGTCCGGTTGATTGCATAAAGGAATTCAAAGTGCTAGATGTTTAAGTCAACATATTCGTGGTTTGAGTGGAGGCCTTAATTATGGTTTCCAAACCCCTTTCTAAGACATTGAGACGTTTATCCTGATTTGGATTGTGAGGTGTCTGAATTACATCTTGATGAAGAGGAGACTGATTTTGATACGACAGATTGGGTTGTTGAAATTATGGATGAGAATTGAAAGAAACTGTGTTTTCCCTAGGAAAATGTTGGTTTGAAGAGAGAGTGAAGTTTTGAGTTCCGGAGTGAGTTCCCTGATTACATGCAAAGTTTGGGTGATTTCTCTAACCTGGGTTGTATGTTGGAGAGAATTGATCATTTGCGTAACACTAGACTGTAGCGTTGATCTGTCATAATGGCTCATTATTTCCTAAGAGAGGACATTCTTCTGAAACATAAGATGGTGACAAACACTTGTGACATCCTGAGGTTGAAACTTGATTGATTTGAGTCAGAGCTCTTTCCTTGATTTCTAAGGCTTCTAACCTACGCATGATTGTGGCCATCTTAGCTTCAGATGCAATGTTCGACTCTAAGGAAATATCACTGGACTTGGTTTGGGGAACTGATGACACTCGGTCATCACAATGTTCCCATTGCTTGGTTTTTTCAGAAAGACACTCTAAAAACTCCCAAGCTTCATCAGCATTTTTCCTCATGAAATCCTCATGGCACATTGACTCTAAGGAAGTTTTTAAAGAATAATCTAATCCCTCATAAATTATTCGGTACAATCGCTATTTTTCTAAACCATGATGAGGACATTGGATGAGAAGATCTTTAAATCGGTCAAAATACTTCCAAAAAGGTTCTCCCGGGATATTTTTAAAATTCATGTTGCCATTTCTTAGCTTTACCGTTTTATGGATCGGAAAAAATTTCTTAAGAAAAACGGTGATAAATTCCTCTCAAGTTGTGATGGAATTTATGGGTAAGCTGTATAGCCATTTTGTTGTTTTGTCTTTGAGGGCAAAAGGAATAAATCTGAGTTTGACTGCATCTTCAGTTAATTCTCTCATTTAAAGGAATAAATCTGAGTTTGACTGCATCTTCAGTTAATTCTCTCATTTTAATCATCATACATACTTCTTCAAATTCTGAGATAAAAATATAGTTAATTCTCTCATTTTAATCATCATACATACTTCTTCAAATTCTGAGATAAAAATATATGCATCTTCAGGTTCATTCCCTAGAAATTTTGGAAGCATGTTGATATATTGCGATCGAAGCTCAAAGTTAGTTCCATTTGCCTCGGGGAGCCTAATGCAAGAGAGGATTGCATTCCTAGTAGGATAGCACATATCGTGAAGAACAGGTGAATTAGGATATGCCATTTCTGGAATTTGTTCAAAACGAATTAATCGTTGTGTATTATCCCTAATCCACTTTTGCATACACCCAAAACAATTTCTTTTTATATATATTTTTTTAAGGAAGAAAAAAAACTAGTTTGTTTTATGAGAAGAAAAAGGAAAAATCCTAACTAAAACAAATCAAAAGCAATCACTTTTTAATCACTCTAACTCTAGGGTTTAGCCTAACTCAACTAAACTAGCTCTTAACCAAAAACTCCTAAAATGAAAAGATAAAAGTTTTACCCGGGTAGTTAGCCAGGTAAGTATAGTACTAGAGGGTGATCAGAGATCAATTAAGTAGCTCGTTCCTTGTGGAGCGCTTTACATAACCTCTAAACCTTGCCTTAGACACCAACTAATCCAAGAAAACTTAAATCGGTTCACTTAAGGATTCTTTGTTCCTTATTAAGCTCGAATCATTAGGGCCAACGTCTAATGAGTTTTATTAGGCTTGGATGGTGTAGTGAGGAATTAGTAATTTTTGGACTAAGGAAAGGGTGATGAAATCCCTCACCTTATCTTGATTATAGGGTTTTGCCCTTAAAAATATTTTTAAGTGTGTGCCAAATCAAGATGCTCAAATCACTTTGGTGAATTCCTACTAACTATATGAAATACAACCCTAGAAATTAAAAGCGACTAAAAAAGATGAAAAAATCTTTATTTTTTTTTATTAGGGTTAACAATCAAACAACTATGAGAAGAATGAACATTGTTTGAGTTTATTATCTTGTTAGTTAATGTCCAAGTGAAAGGTGAATTTTATTATGGTCAATAAAAAAAATGAAATCCCCTTTTTTTTATCGTAATTGTCTCTAATTGTGAAGCTAACTAAAAAGGGTAGAATTAAAAATGATAGAAAGAAGAGTTATCTAAAAGCAATTCTTCAAGTTCTAGATCTCCAATCCGCAATCTTCAAGCTCCAAGCGGTTCCTTCACAAAAAACACACAAGTTAAAGAACCAAATTAAATAAAATCCTACTTAAGCACCCTCCCCGGCAACGACGCCAAAAACTTGATGCGGCATAAACATGTACCAAAAATATTGCAAGTGCACAACCGTGTTAAGTTATAGTATAAAAAGTTATCGATCCCACGAGGAAGGTGTTTTGTAGGAGAAAATTAAAATTGGTTCTTATGTTGTGTGTGTGACAAATAGGAGTGATGAGTGAATGTGACTGTGGAGAGATAGTGAAGGTGATAGTGTGTAAATAGGCACAAAATGTAAGTAAGAGTGGATGTGATAATGAATGAATGATTTTCACAATGAGAGATGAATAAAATCAAGAATCAAAAAGGAAAATCAAGAATAAAAATAAAATTTAAGAAAGTAAAGATGGCAGATTTAATTAAAGATATGGGTAATCTAGAATTGCATCCACTTCTTAGAAAAGGATAATTTCCTAGAGGGTTCTAACCTAAAGGCGAATCAAAAAAATAATAATGAACAAAAAGAAAAACTAAACCCAAGAGGGTTCTAGCCTCAAGGTGAATAGTACAAGAAATTAAAATCTAACTACAAAATAAATTGCAAAATCTAAACTATAAAATAAATTACATGAATTAAATGTAAGAAAATAAATTTACTCTATAAGCATGAAATAAATCTAATCTATAAGCATAAAATAAATCTAAGACAAGAGGGTTCTAGCCTCTTGGCTATTTAAACAAGAAAATAAAATCTAACTAGAAGCATGGAAATAAATCTAAACTAATAAGCAATAAAAGAGAAATAAAAGAGAAAACAAACCTTCAAATTAATATTCATCTCCATCTTCATCATCCAACAAAGAGAAGAACAATTTAAAGTGGTGAAAAAAATTATTTTATTAATTATAACAAAAGTTACAAATTTGGAAGGTCTTCTCAATTAAGAGTGGCCCTCCTCTCCAAATAGAGTTATAAAAAATTTTCACACCTCTAACCCCTCACTCTCTACTCCTATTTATAGTAAACATCAGTAAATGAGAGTCATTGGATCGAAATCTTATCCAAAAACCATGAATTTCATCCTTAGATTCGTAATTGCCTGCTGATGGTATCGATACCAGCATCGATAGGGGTATCGATACTGGCATCGATGCTAGCATCGATGCCACTATCGATGTTGGCATGGTATCGATACTGGCATCGATGCTAGCATCGATGCCACTATCGATGTTGGCATCGATGTGCACCCTTTTCTGGTTGCTGTCCAAGAATTCCTCTTGTATTTGGCTTTGGGCTTTGACTCTTGGGCTTTTGGGCTTCACACTTGTTTTCTTCATTAAATAAATAGGCTATTGTTGAGATATGGGATTTTTAAGATTTATTCTTCATTAACCTGCAATTAAAGATAAAAAAAATTATTAGTGGTATATTTATTCATATAATATAAAATAGATAATGAGGGTATAAAATTGTAATAAAATATGATTATCAATAGGGAAGGGGAGATCTCGGACATTTTGCAGATTGTATTCTGACTTCCTGGAGCCCGAATTACGCCGATGAAAAGAAGAAAGCAAAGAATAATGATCTGGCTGTAAGTAGCAGTTCATTTATATATTTAATTTCATAACAATGCATCATTAGTAAGTCGACTTGCCTGGGTTGTTTTGATATATCGCAGGAGAAATTTCATGCCAAGGTACAGGAGCAAATATCTCAGTCTCAGGTTGGCTCTAATACTCTTGCCCCGCTAAGTAGAGAGGAGGAGGACTCCATCATCGAGACGGTCATTGGCCGAGTAGGAAGAACAGATACCGGTGGAGAGGATCCGAGTAGAGGTCGCACGAGTCTAGTAGCACCTACGAGTCTACAGCACCACCAGGAACATCAGGAAGTAGGTCATATCAAGACTCGATGAAGCAACGGTTGAAAGCGATTCAAGATTGTCAGTCGCAACAGACAACATATCAGCAGATTACGGAGGAAGAACGGAGGCGCCGGGAGCAGAGAGAATTAGAGTTCACACAATTCATGTCGACTCTGCCTCAGGAGGCTCAGGAGGCATATAGGAGACGGTTTATGTTGGATCAGGTAATATATATACTTTACTTTTTTAATTAAATAAATTAAATATATAATTCTTACTTAGTTATGAATTTTCTTCGTGTCTAAATGATGTCATACACACCGATACACACTGATACAAACTGTTACACACAAACCCTAACTCTAACCCTAACACAAAGTCCAAAATATATACTTATAATGTTTTTATGTGATGGTGGTGTTAATGGTGTGTGTGTGTGCGTAGTGGTGGTGGTATTGGTTGGTGGGTTGGTTGGTTGGTTGTGGTGGTCGTTATGTGATAGGTTTGTGGGGGGTTTGGTCATGATGGGGGAGGGGGAGGAGTGGGGATTGGGTGTTGATGGTGGTGATGGAGGGGGAGGGGTGTGTAGAGTGTGATTGGTTGGTGGATGGGGAGTGGGGATTTTGTTGTGGTGGTGGTTGAGGGGGAGGGGTGGGGGGAGGGGGAGTGTGGTTGGTTGGTGGGTGGGGTTGGTTGGTTGTGGTATTGTGTTGTGTTGTGTTGTGTTGTGGTATGGTGTGTAGTGTTGTGTTGTGCTGTGTTGTGTTGTGTAGTGTTGTGTGTTATTGTGTTGTGGTGTTGTGTTGTTGTGTTATGGTATTTTAGTGTTGTGTTGTATTGTGTTGTGTTGTGGTGTTGGGGGAATTATATTTATATTTGCACTCTTATTAACGGTTACACACCCTTGTTAACGTTTGATTTATATTTACAGGCCAGGACTTCTTCACAAGGTGCAGCCAAGGATGATGATGATGATCAGGAGGATTGATTGTAATTAATTTAACTTTGAAAACAATTTGTTGTGTTGTATAAACAATATTTATTATGTACATGTCGGGAACCTTTTATTTGTTTTATTAAAATAAATGTGTGATATATGTGTGAGATTGAATATTATACTGCTAATTGAACAGGTTTTTTAAAATTATTATCGATATTGTACATGGTTTTTTTAATTTTTAAAATATTTTTTAAAAAAATTAATGGTTATTTTTAGCGACGGATTTCTCGCCGCTAAATAAATATTTAGAAACGGATTTTTCGTCACTAAATACGTATTTAGCAACGAAAAACATGCACGAAAAAAAATTAAAATAATAAACACAATTTTTAACGATGGATATTCCGTCGCTAAAAACTTTTTTAGCAACGGATTTTCATATATTTAGCAATGGAAAAGTGACACGGGAAAAAACAAATTAAGTAATAAAAAACGTATTAGCGACGGAATTTTCGTCCCTAAAAATGGTATTAGCGACGGAATTTCCGTCGCTAATACGTTTTTTATTTTTTTTTAAAAAATATATAGCGACGAATTTGTCATCACTAATACCCTGTTGCTGAATATTAGTAATGGAAATTTCGTCGCTAAAGACTCAATTAGGAACCCTAAGTGTAGCGTCAACATTTTAGCGACATAATTCCATTTTTTCCATCGCTAAAAGTTTTAATGAAGGAATTTAGACCTTTAGCGACGGAATTGTCCGTCGCTAAAAGGTGAAAAATCCAACAGTGTTGATTGCTACCAACTGAAGGATGTGCTCCTCTAGACTGTGACCTTCTATTTCGATTTGTACTTTTTCCTCTTGCGATCAATGCCTCCGCTACTACATCATTAGAAGACTCATTGTCTCTCTTCCTAAGCTGATAGTTCATAAGTATAGCAGTGATCTCACTATACGAAAGAGATGTCTTTCCATTAATTAGGGTAAGTACAAAGGTCTCATATTCCTCGTCCGGTATGGAGCTCAACAACAACAACGTCTTGTCCTCATCATCGATCATAACATCCATATTCGTCAAATCCGTAAGAAGCTTCGTGTAGTTGTTCATGTGATCACTAATTGAGATTCCCTTCTTTAACTGAAATGATAAAGTCTCCTCTTCAAATGTAAGTGGTTCTCAACACTCTTCGTTAAATACTTGCTCTCAAGAATCTCCCAAATCTTTTTTATAGAAGTCTTATTGATCACATCATATTTTAGATCATGCATTAAACAAAATCTAATCATGCCACATGCCATCCGATTCATCTTCTTCCAAACCTTCTCTTCAATGTCGTTCGGCTTGCCGTCCAACTCCAAAGTATCTTCCAAATTTTACGCGTTCAGTGCATTCAAAACTTCACATCTCCATAAGCCAAAGTAGTTCGTGTCATTAAACTTCTTCACATCTATCTTCATAGAGTGGATATTCAAATTTTAAACGGTCTTCATGTCAGAAGTACCACTCTCAAGACCTTCCTTTCCCAGCCATCTTCCTCAAAATACTAACAAAATAATACAGAACAAACTGAAAGAAAATAGATCCAAACTGCGAGAAAGGTAGATTTTTACCTCCAACTGAAATCCTAACAAGAGTCTTCGAAAGATCTCACCCCCACACGATGGAAGATAAGATCCACAATAGTAAAAACCTCCCCCTTTATCACCAACTGAAATCCTAGACGAGCTTCCAAAGCGATCTACTCCTCTACCTAATCTCAAGGTAGTCTTTCTCTTATACCACTTGTTGTGTGCGGCGGTCAAACCGATGGTGTGCCGAGAACAAATACCAATGTCGAGAGAGAAGGCAAAACAATCCAAAATAACGGCGCAAATACAAACAAATGAATTTTATGTGGTTCGAAAATTTGCCTACGTCCACGGGACAAGAAGGGGATGGGTTTTCACTAATAGAGAAGAAGAGTACAAATAGAGATTACAAATCCACAAACTAATCTCTCTCCAAAGCTCTCAATCTCTCAAATAAAAACCCTAACCAATAGCTCCAGAAAACTCTCTTTTTCTGTGCTCCAAATATCCCCAATACTGCTCTCTCCAAAACCCTAAAACATGTTTAGGGTTATATATTAACACAAAACCAAATCAGAACAGAAAATCAAATTTTGTGCCTGACCCAACTGGCGGTCGACCGCCTAAAGCTCGCGATCGACCGCGATAAACGACAGAACCAGAAAATCCATTACAGGGTTTGGCAATCGACCGTGGCGATCGACCGCTACCAACTCTAGAGCCTCAAAATCGATTATAGGGTTTGGCGGTCGACCGTGACTATTGACCACACCAAATCTAAAATCAAAACCTGAGCTCGTGCACGTATTCGGTCGACCGGCCTAGCATCGCGGTTGACCGAACAACACCAAACTTGACCCCTGCTTCCTAAAACCCGTTATTCTCTAATTTCTTCGTCAATTTTATAATACACACACACACACACATGACAAACAGAAGTGTTCCTAAGATGACGCCTTAGATAATCATCTAAGGACGCGGTCTAAAATTACATGATTGAGTTACATTGTGGATGATCCGCTCTGTTGAACTTGATCTACATATTCTAAAACCCTAACACACCAAGTTTAGGATGAACCCGTCGTCGTTTAACCCTTCATCCACTAGTATCAATTTTAACGGTTTCGAATGAATAGAACTTTTCACATGACTCAACGGAACGGATCATCCACAATGTAGCTCAATCATGTGATTTTAGACCGCATATTTAGATGATTATCTAAGGCGTCATCTTAGGAACACTTTATCATTGTACAACTCATAGTATACATTCAAAACCTTTAAAACCGATCGGGCATTTTAGAAGCTGTCGAGTTACCAAATTACACTCGATTGTACCCATTATCCACCAATAATTAGTTAGCAACCTACCCAAATAATTCCTCCAAAAAATTGAATATAAACTAATTATGTAAAATCTCAAGGAAATAAATCAAGAGTAGAGAAATGGTGCCTAGTTATATCATCGGATCAATCCATGTAGTGCATGCAACCACGGATGATGAAGCATCCATTATTCTGATAGGAAGAGACCACCAATGTTGATTGAGGGAAGTTTTTGTTGGGTCTTTTAAACGGTGGTGGAATATGAAAGAAGAGAGGAGGTGGAGATTAATTGATAGCAGTTGTTTAATAGATTGATGAACTTGAAATTAAATAATTTGATAAGGGTAGAGATTAATTAATTAAGTACGTAATTGCAAAATTAAGTACTTTGAAAGATGGAACCGGAAGAGGTGGGAGTTGGGTTAGTTACACAATTACAAGGAAGATAAAGAGTTGGATTCCCAAAAGCATGCATTAATGCCATATATTGTTTATGCCTATATTGTTTATATGAATACCAATTTAACAATTTTCCATCTCAAAATGCCTAATTATCAAAATTTATACTATTGCATTTATTAATTTGAATGAGACTTTGAGTGTGTATGTAGGAAAAATTGCAAAGAAAAGAACAAAGAAAATTGATTTGTATTCCTTTGTTTCTGATTACAATTTGATTACAAAAGAGAAGAGAACGAATTTGATTCTCTCCTTTGTTTAAAACTGGGTTCTTCTCGGTAGCGATGGAATGCCTCCTTTGATTGCTCGCGTCGAATTTGCTCTCCGTTGACGATCCGACCGTCTCTTTTTTCTCGTGGGAACGATGAACTTCTGTGGAAAGTTTTATAAGTAACTCTTCAACGGGTTTAAGAACTCTGAACGAGTTAGAACTCTGTTAATAGAGTTGTTAAAACCGAAAATTTGGTTAATGACCAAGCTGATATTCTGTTGTTGAAGAATCTTCTCAGATTTGATCTTCTGACTTGATTCAAAAATCCTATCTCCAGGGCTTTTAATGCTGCTGCTGTTGAATCACCGAACCAAGTGGTTGAGATCCTCAGAATCCAACCTATTGCCCCCTCTTCCGTTCCAAAAAGCCAGCCCCCCACTCAGTTGAGTTTGTTGAGTTTTTATAGGGGGATAAGAGGTTGTAATTGCCCTCTAAATCCGTTCCTAAGTGGGAGAAAATCCCTTAGAACGTGGGATAACGGTTTTGAGGCCGTTCGACTTGTGTTTGAACAAGTCAAAACGCCCAATCTGGCGTTCAGAACCCAACTTCGCCTCTTAGAATTGAGACGCGAGGTTGTTTTCGTCGAAAGTTGTTTTCATTGTAGATTCCATTGAAACTTAATTTGTTTACAGCGAATTACAATAAAAAATAAGAAAATTACAACTCTCTTGGAAAATAACACAGAAGTCGTTTATCGAATCCTGTTTTTGTGGGACTTTGCCTGTGCCGGGAACGCTTTGGTTCGTGGACCGCCGAATCACAGATCGTGAAGAGGGGGTTTACTAATTCTGACTTCGTTTATCGAAGTGAGAAATTGAAACGATATCTTATCGAAGTAAGATAGTCGTTCTTCTTAAAATCAAGTCAAAGCTTAATTTCAAGGAGTTGCACGAAAACTCAAATCTGCTCTCTCTGCTCTGGATTGCTCGAAAATATGCTCGATCCTCGTCAGTAATGACCCTAGGGGGGTATTTATAGCCTCTAGAGTTCATAACTGAAAAAACTCAACAAACGACGAAATTAGACTGGCGAGACAGTGTTTACTGTCTCGCTGGGCAAGACAGTGTTTGCTGTCTCGGCCTGCGAGACAGTAAATACTATCTCGGAAACAGTAACCGCAGGTAGTTTTCGTTTTAACTGTCTTCTCACGTTTCAAACTCCGTTATTTTGACAGTTATTCACGTGATTTTCGCCCATGATGTTTTCCACATCATTTGACAGTTAATGGACACATGTAGGGTAGTTACAGAGGTGGTTTTGACCATTTCAACACTGTCTCGCTGGCGAGATAGTAAAGCCTGTCTCGCTGGTGAGACAGCAAAGCCTGTCTCGCTGGCGAGACAGCAAAGCCTGTCTCGCTGGTGAGACAATTCATACATGTCTTGATTTTCTAAAAATTTTAGAACATCCGGGTGCACTTGCCACGTTGGTTGATCGGGAAGCCCCATCAAAGTATAACTGCCACACTTGTTGATGTGAGGTAGTATTAACTTCATGAGTTTCATCTGGCAGATCGTCGTACAATTCAACTACATCCTTCGTAGGGTTTTCCGCCAGAAGATCGCAAATAGCTCGTCCTTTAACTGATTTCTGTTGTTTGAAGTACAAGTCATATTGCGATAGAAGTAGAGCCCACCTGGCTAGATGCCAATTCATAGAGGCCGGTTGGGTCATGAACACTCGGACGGGATTTATGTTGGAAATGACATAAATCGTCTGTCCGACTAAATAATGTCGCATTTTCTGAATCGCGAATACCAAGGCGAGACATTCCTTCTCAATCATTGGATAACGAGACTCAGCTCCCACCAATGTACGACTCAGATACTACACAGCCTGTTCGTGACCGTTATCATCGTCTTGTGCGAGTAACGCACTTAACGAATAGCTCGTCGCTTTGACATAAATCAAAAACGGTCTGCCCGATTTCGGTGCAACGAGAATAGGTGAATTCGCCAGATATTTCTTAATATCTCCGAATGCCTTTTGGCATGCTTCATCCCAGACAAATGACACACCTTTCTTCGCAAGTTTAGAGAACGGTTGACATTTTCCGGACAGATTTGATATAAACCGACGGATGTATGCCAATCGACCTTGCAACCCTCTGAGTTCTTTAAGATTTCTCGGGGGTTGTAGCTCACGTATTGCCTTCACCTTATCAGGATCAATATGAATACCTTTTGTGGTGACGACGAATCCAAGAAATTTACCGCTCGACATTCCAAGGAAGGATTTAGTCGGGTTCATCTTCAGCTGATGAGTTCTCATAAGCTCGAACATTGTCTTCAGGTCGTTAATGTGGTCATTTTTATCACAACTCTGTAGCATTCGACAGTCTTCTGGAGGTGCTCTTGAAAGATCTTCGTCATTGCTCGTTGGTAGGTAGCACCGGCATTCTTCAAGCCGAATGGCATAACAGTATAACAAAAGACACCCAGGGGTGTTCTAAATGCTGTATGCTTTTCATCATCCGGGTGCATCTTGATTTGATTATACCTAGAAAATCTATCCATGAATGACATTCTTTCAAACCTGCATGTATTGTCAATGATGACGTCCGTAATCGGTAGAGGAAAGTCGTCTTTGGGGCAGGCCGTATTCAGATCTCTGAAGTCAATACAGATCCTGATTTTTCCATTCTTTTTAAGGACTGGAATGATATTGGCCAACCATTCAGGATGTTGTTCTTCTCTGACAAATCCCGAATCAATTAGTTTCTTGACTTCAGCTTCTATCGCCTCCATAATTTGCGGATGAAACCGTCTTTGTTGTTGTTTGACAGGTTTAGCATCCGATTTTATATTAAGGCTATGCATTGCTACGTTTGGATCGAGTCCCGGCATATCTTCATAGTTCCAAGCGAAAACGTCGATATATTCTTTAACTAGGGCTATTAGTTCCTCTTTTTCTTCCGACGGAAGATTACCGCTGATAAATATAGGTTTTGGATTAACTTCGTCACCCATATTAACTTGAACTACCTTATCCTCGGTAGGAGGTTCTCGTTGCTCAAATCGATCGCCGTATTAGATATTCATGTAATGTATCCAAGGATCTTCCCAAGTGGTCAACTGATCGTCTTCTTCTGTTGTAGCAGGATCAACCGTTGCCATGTTTGACATGAGAGTTTTGAACTTTTCTCCAATGCTCACATCAGAATCCCAATTTGAAGTGTCGGATGAATGTCCACTCCTGTCTATTAATTGGTTAATGATCTGTTGGTCATAATCGTCATCGGATAATTATCAGGTCTCCCTTTTGGTACGTAGGCAGGACGGGGTGGAACCCTAACACCTTGACCAAAATAAAGACCTTCACCGAGCGAGAGGTCATAACCTTGTTTTGTCATATAATCATTCGCTTGTGAACTATACCGAGAGAAATGTCGCCCGGGTTTTTCTTCATACGAATTGATGTCCAAGAAAAGATCAGGAGTTGGGGATGGATTCCCTTTTCCAAAGATTATTTCTTTTTCACCCCCTGTCTTTGCGGGTAGAATCACAGTTGTTCCGATTGGATTTTTAAGATATTTTATCATCGTGCAAGACGAGCGAAGCGGCATGTGTAGACTAGGATCGTCATACAATTCCTGCATTACATTATCAAGATAAGGCGAATACTCTAAATCATTCTTTATTCTTTCATCGGCAAGTTGCCAGTTACAGCTTTCGTCCGACGATTCATCACCGTCAAGATTGATTACAAGAGGTTCAATGTCATTTAATACAAGACCTTCACTATAATCGAGCCCGGTTTCGGTATCAGCTTCTTCTCCGCTGTCCGTGCCATGGGCCGATGGTTCAGTATTGGACTCAACACCATAAAGAAGGGAGTCAGTAAAGTAATTTTCTAACCCCTTGAATGGTTGCTTATCCGCGACCACCGTCTTGACCTCCTCATTAGTGTCGACATACTTCAAACACTGATGGAGGGTGGAGGGAACTATAAGATTACCGTGGATCCATGGACGACCTAACAGTAAGTTATAAGAAGTCTTTGCATCGATCACATAGCAGGTGACTTCAGACTTTAAATCTCCGAGTTGACACTTCACCCGGATTTTTCCTAACGGTCGTGACCCGCTTGTGTTGAAACCATAGATAACCGTTCCTGTGGAGGCTAACTTGCTGGCGGGGATTCCGAGATGGTACATCAACCGAAGTGGCATGATGCTAACAGCGGAACCCGGATCGACTTGGATCCGGTTAACCATGCTCGAACCGATATATCCAGTAAAATATAACGGTCTATCATGCTTTGAATTCCTGACTTGCATGTCTTCTTTTGTGAAAGCAATGCAAGGAAATTTCGTGGCTGCCAGATTGTAATGCTGCACTGATGACTCTGGCTCTTCAGGAGTTGGCTTGACCTGAGTGAGGAATACCTCAGAATTAGCCAAAGCTTCTTGTAAAGCTTCTCTGGTTTCTTTTGAGAGACGCAATAACTCGTATAGCGTAATCCTTGCTGGGATATTGGCTAGCTGAGCCATAACGTCGAAACGATATGGTGCGTTCAAACTTTCCGGTTTATCTCGTCCAATCGGTCGGCTGAAACGAGACTGCTTCGGAATTTGAACCTCTTTATGTTGGGGTTCTTTCTCTTTTTGCTTAACCGGTTGTTGCGGCTTTTCAGCAGCTACTGGAGGAGTTTTAACTATCCCCAGCTCCTTCAGAGTTGTAGCATTTGGGTTAGAAGTCTCAGGATATTTATAATGGTACTCATTCCCACTTCTCGTAGAGAAAACTTCCTATTCTCCATCAGAAAGTGATAAAGCTGCTATCTCCTCATCGTTCTTCTCGGGAATCGCCGAGGCTTCATAACAGGATTTCTCTTTTCCCTTGCCCTTTGATTTCTTCTTTGATGTGGATGTTGTCCACTGTTCATCTTCGAGCAAATCCGGATGAACCCAAAGGATTTCGTCGTTGGGGGCTGTGTGAGATACGAGCCCCTTCTGGCGCTATCCATGAGGGTCATCGTTGATGGTTTGCACTTTGACCTTTGATACTGGCTCTGCTTGAAACCAGGACAAAGAACCGATCCGAAGCTAATTGAGACCGCGTTTGCGCCTACTTTCTTCTCCTTTGGCTTCGGCGTCACAATACCAACATCAATTAAGGTTTGTATTTTATACTTTAAGACATAACACGTCTTAGTAGGATGATGGACCCTCCTGTGATAGGCACAATACTTCGGGTCATTGATCTTCGTTGCTTCTTCTTGGTTTGTGACCGGTGGAAGCTTGATCTTGCATCATCCTTGAATGAATATTCTTTTGGGAATCTGGGCTCCGAGATTTTAGGCTGCCTCGGAGGCTTTTGATTCTGATTTGGTGCCAACTGGAAGGATGACAACTACGGTTGTTGTTGCGACAGTTGTTGCGACGTTTGATGTGCATCCACAGCTGCCGTGGACCCTCTTCCTCTGCCTCGAGGATTAAAGTTCTGCTTTTGGTTATTAGCTGGTGGCAGACCTCTCTCTAAGTTCTTCCTCTTGAGAAAGCGTTCAGCCTGTTCACCTCTCACTTTCAACTTCTTCCAAGTTTTAGAGGGCACAACCCCCATGACCTCTAATACATCTAAGGATAGGTTATTATGACATGTTTGCAGGATAAATTCCTCTGTGAGTGGATCTCTGCAGTTCACCGCTTTGTCCCGGAATCGTTTGACAAAGACATCGACCGATTCCCCATCTTTCTGCTTCTCATCCAACAACGTGCCAATTGAGACCTCTGTGTCGTCGTCGAAGAAATTGGTGAGGAATAATTCTTCCATATCCTCCCTCGTTCCCGGATATTGCGCCGAGATGCGACTTGAAATAGATCAAGTGCTGAGTTGGTGAACCCCTGCCATCAAAAGGAGTAAAGTTAATCAAATTAAATTTCTGGGGATAAGGAATCAGGTCCCATTCCCTCGGGTACGGGTATGGAATGCCCGTTTTCTTCACTTCTTGAGCCGTCATCAGAGCGTTGACTTTGCTCTCGAGATCATTCATCTTCTTTTCCTCTTCCTCGCTTTTCTTCAAGTATATCTGTGGAGGTTGAGTGGATGACTTGATCGGACCACTTCCGGAGTTGTCTTTATCTGGAGGAGGATCGTCAAAGATAGTCTCATCCTCTTCATTATGCCGGCTGGATTCCGCCTTTTGGCTCGATTCCGGTTGGTGTTGCTGAACTTGCAAGTCTCGCATCTGCTGCATAGTCAACTCCATTTCGGTTTTGAACTCAGCTCTAATTTCTTCGCGTTGTTTAGCCAACGCCTCCTGCAGGATATGAGCCAGTTGATCCGGCGTGATTGCAAATGATTCTCTGACTTGCCCAACACTGGGCGCGGTATCGTCCGATGCAATGGCGGAACAAGTATCCGAAATTTCTTCATCTGAAGAGAGCCCCTCGTGCATTCTCTTGTAATCTCGACGTAGGTTGGCTCTTCTTTGTAACCGCGACATTCTCTGAGAAAGACCCCGCTCAACTCTCCCTCCCGGAGAGAAATCAGGGTCGTAGTTAACTGACTTTTGCTTTCCTTTGTTGGTCATGTTGATAGTGACCTCAGGGAACTCATCTTGTCGGATTACAGGTTTCTTTTTGTTGAAACGTCTTGTTTTGGGTCTTGACGCTTCATTGGATAATCTTTGAAATACGGAGACTCTTGTTGAATTATTCTTAGAGCATCCGCATTCTGTCAACACTGCTTTAATGAGTCTCTCGCAAGCGCAATGAGACTCGTTTTCTCTAACAACCCTTTTTCTTGAGTTATCTTTCTGATAGTACAGCTCATCATTATTGTGATTCGAGCAACCTATCCTTTGCCTTTGAACTTTGTTAACATGCACAGGACGACTGGTCGTCGCCTCTGGGCGATCCAAAGTTGAATTTTTAAATCCACCCCTTTGCGGGAGTGGGGTTTTCATAGGTCCTAAACGAGAGTGGACTGATATTCTCTCGTTCCGGATTTGTACAGTTTTGACAGGAGGGTATTTACGACCCCCTGTATATGAAACCACTACGGGTTTATTTACAGGATCTGACAGTTCTTTAACTGGGGCTTTGCCTCGATCGTCAGCCGAAGGACCGAGGCGATCTGCCATGGTGATCTTAAACTTAGACAAATCTGGGCTAACCCAGGGTTTCACTGATGATGCAGTAGACGGGCCCGGAACAGATGCTTGCAGCGTCTTCGGCATCCAAACTCTACGGTTCTTCGCTGGCTTTTTAGACACCGTCTCCTTCTTGGTTTCTTGTGCTTGTTGACGAAGAGCGCGAGCACGGGCGGCCTTCGCCTTACGCCTTTGTATCCGTTCCTTAAGGGTTAAACGGGCCCTTTTGACGAGAGTCCATTCCTCCATCGTAAATTGTGCAGAAATATGATTATCTTGCCGTTAAGGCAACTGGGTTATTTTCTGTTTCCTCGACTCTAGGTCCGCATAGTAATGGACCCCGTCGGTTTGTTGCATGGCCTTAGCCAATTGACGAGCACGGCGCTGGCGCTGTCTCTGACGAGCTCTCTTCGTCAGCACCAGTGAGCTATTAATCAACGACTCCGTAACGGGTGTAGAGTCGTTTTGAGCAGGGATGTCGTAAGGAGATTCCTTAGCAGCAGTCGGGCAGGAATCTTCGCCTGCGGTCTCCATTGGAATTGCAGACTTGAAAGGTGAAATCTTCCTATATTTGCGAGACGAGGAAGATTTCGTAGATGAGGATGATAAATATTCCTCAAACTTTGCTTGATCGAATTCATATTCGATCTCTTCATTGACGACGATCTTGATCGGTTGCGACACCGCGGCCTCGGCAGCGAGGCCGCTGGCTCCCACTGTGGTCGCCAGTTTGTTTTCGTCGAAAGTTGTTTTCATTGTAGATTCCATTGAAACTTAATTTGTTTACAGCGAATTACAACAAAAAATAAGCAAATTACAACTCTCTTGGAAAATAACACGGAAGTCGTTTATCGAATCCTGTTTTTGTGGGACTTTGCCTGTGCCGGAACGCTTTAGTTCGTGGAACGCCGAATCACAGATCGTGAAAAGGGGGGGTTTACTGATTCTGACTTTGTTTATCGAAGTGAGAAATTAAAACGATATCTTATCGAAGTAAGATAGTCGTTCTTCTTAAAATCAAGTCAAAGCTTAATTTCAAGGAGTTGCACGAAAACTCAAATCTGCTCTCTCTGCTCTGGATTGCTCGAAAATATGCTCGATCCTCGTCAGTAGTGACCCTAGGGGGGTATTTATAGCCTCTGGAGTTCATAACTGAAAAAACTCAACAAACGACGAAATTAGACTGTCTCGCTGGGCGAGACAGTGTTTGCTGTCTCGGCCTACGAGACAGTAAATACTATCTCGGAAACAGTAACCGCAGGCAGTTTTTGTTTTAACTGCCTTCTCATGTTTCAAACTCCGTTATTTTGACAGTTATTCACGTGATTTTCGCCCACGATGTTTTCCACATCATTTGGCAGTTAATGGACACATGTAGGGCAGTTACAGAGGTGGTTTTGACTATTTCAACACTGTCTCGCTGGAGAGACAGTAAACACTGTCTCGCTGGAGAGACAGTAAAGTCTGTCTCGCTGGCGAGACAGCAAAGCCTGTCTCGCTGGGAGACAGCAAAGCATGTCTCACTGGCAAGACAGCATAGCCTGTCTCGCTGGCAAGACAATTCATACATGTCTTGATTTTCCAAAAAATAGTATGAGATCCCTTTGAGTGATCTTCTCTATGTTTGGATATCTCTTAGCATTTTTTGACGCCTACAAAGGTTGGGTGTTGGCTGAACATCATGGAACGCGAGGGTCGCTCGCGTTTTGGTTTGTTGTAGCTTGGAAACGCGGGGGTCGGTATTGGCTGGACCCCTACGAATGCGAGGGTCACTCACGTTTGGCCTGTGGCTTAAAAAAAACGCGAGGGTCGGTGTTGGTTGAACCCCTACAAACGTGCGGGTGGCTTGGAAACGCGGGGGTCGCCTGCATTTCCAGAATTGTAATGCGGGGATGACATCTGCGTTTCAGAAGGAGCTTTTTGACTTGTAACTTCTTCTGTGAAGCGTTGCGAGGACCGTTGTTCAGTAATCCTAGCTTTAGCTATTGTGGGGTGTGAAAGTCGTCAGATTGTAACTTTCACTGTAGAATGTGAAGACTGCTGAATAGAGTTTTCATCAGTTGTCGGAAGTGTCGTTGAATTGTAACTCTTCTCAATCTATGTGAAAAGTCCTCTATTTGCCGCTTTCGATTGTCGACCCGAAAACTATTTGATTGTAGCTTTCGTTGTAGGAGCTTGACGGGAATCAACATCCATAGTGTTTTTAGATGAATATTTGCCCACAGCTCTCTACCAAGCAACTCACCAACTACGTCCAACCTTTTATTTCTGAAATCATTGCACTGTTCATCAGCATCTCTAACAGTTGCTAATATAATATTAGTCATGTTGTTGTCGTAACCATCAAGATCAATCATCTCAGAAATGAGGCCGTGTTTGTAGCGATTGTAGGATTGCGAATACAGTGATTAGACAGCCATCTGATTGTGACTTTCATCGTAGGAGCTTGATAGGGATCAGCTATCCATTGTGATTTTTAGACAGCCTACAGAACCCCCTCCAAAGTTTTTGAAAGTTCGCGCTTGACTGGGACGAATTTTCGGAATACTTTGGATCCTAAAATTTAGTAGATCGATTGCTCACTCCGTCTGATCGAGCCAGATGACTTCAATGTTGTTAATTGTAATCTATCTGCACTTTTCCAATAGACTCCCCAGTGGTGTCGTCTGCTTCTTCCCGGCTTTGATCACCTTGATGATTGTTGTTAGCTCTTCTTTTACTCATCTGGAGGCTGTGTCGTAGCCTTGGTAGTCAAAAAGCTGCTATCATAGCGGTCCAAACGCGAAGATACTTTCTGCATTCGAGGATTAGAACGCGTGGGTGAGCCCTGCGTTGGAGAATTTAAACGCGTGGCTGAACCTCGCGTTTGGAAGCTCAACCAACTCGAACGCGAGGGTCGAGTTTAGGCGGGATTCTGACCTCGAATCCCGTCCGTTACGATTTGACAGCTCACAGCTGTCTATAAATAGACCGTTGAAGGTCAAATCAAGAGTCATTCGACTCTTCTTGAAATTCCAACGAAAATTTTCGTTCTCTCCGGCGAAAACTATTCATCTCCTCCGACCAGATCTCATGGCCCCCAAGAAATCTTCCAAGCCTGATTCCAAGTCTGATGCCGGTGCGGCTCGAGGACCGGCATCGTCAGTGCCGGCCGGCGGCGCTGCTGCTCAGGCGAATGTGCCGCCCCAGCTCCCTTTGATTGGTGGTGAGTACGACCTCCGTGGTCATTAAACTTGCTTCGGCGAGTTCTAATCTTGAAATCAACGAGGAAACTTGTTTCAATAACGCGGGACTGGACTCCGTTGTTTAATCTTTTTTTGACGAGGGGTTCAATCTCCACGTCTCAGATTCTTGACGCGGGGGTCGACCTGCACGTCTGAGATTTTTGACGCTAGGTTCAACCTTCGTGTCCAAGCTTATCTGACACGGGGTTCGACCTTCGCGTTCGAGCTTATCTGACGCGGGGTTCGACCTTCGCGTCTGAGCTTATCTGACGCGGGGTTTGACCTTCGCGTCTGATCTTGTCTGACGCGGGGTTCGACCTTCGCGTCTGATCTTGTCTGACGCGGGAGTCGACCTTCGCGTCTGAGCTTTGATTTGGAGTTGTCTAACTTTTTTCGTCCTTTTGCAGTGCGCCATACCAATGAACCTCTTCCTTTTCACCACCATTTTGGACATGAAGGTGGTGCAGACATGAACATGACCTTCAGCTCGCGCCAAGAACTCCCAGTTTTCCGAATTAGGAAGAAGAGTCGCATAGAATTAATTACCCAAGCTTCTCCTGACACTCTTAGGACATTGGTTACGGACGCTCGACTTGAAAGCCCAAGCCGTAAGCCAATAGTCAAACCTGGATACCTCTTCGGGGACTTCGTTGACTTCAAAGCAAGCATTGCTTACGATGGGAACTACAAGTGGCTGCGGAAAGTTAGGGACCGCAACCTTTTCTTGCCCAATATGGAGAGGATGTTCCCCATATCTTATTTCTAGTGTGCTTCTGTCCCAAGGCGTATGGATTGGCCCCTGGTTAAGGATCAGGATGGGGTCACCCTCGGAACTCTGACTTTTCACGGGGTCCGCACAGTTGGTTATAACCGATAGGTGACTGGTTTACGACCGGGTCTATTTGCCAAGGAATATCCACTCAGCGAAGTGCCCAGTCCGGCAAATACCTTCGTCAAGAGGTTTGTGGAAAAGAAAGGAGAATTCCCCACGTAAGGATTCAGAACTCCTGGTTGGGTCCATTCTCCGGTAACGGGATGGTGGACCCAGATGACCAAGTTTGTCTTGAAAGAGTTGGAAGTCCCTCTTGCTCGCGCTGGATTGCAGGTTCCTATACGGGCTACTCAGTTCGGGATTATCCAGAGCCACTTTCACTTCTTTTCCATACTGGAGAAGTATAATCCTGAGACTTGCACTTTCTTCACCCCTGTGGGGGAGTTAGGCTTCGCTCTTCACGAGATGCACGAAGTCTCGGGTCTTATTCTTGGGGACTTGCCGTATGAAGAATTTGTTCCGGGATCAGCGGAACTTAAAATTTTAAAGAAGGCCAGCCCCGAAATTTATGCAACTCTTTGGGAAGTCATGTGTCACTTCCATATCTGCATGCAGCTGACGGGGGTCCGAGGAATCGGTATTAAACAAGTGTCTTGGGCCGAATATTTATTCCAGAACTTGACCACTAAGGGAGGCTCTGTGACCCGATTGCCTGTCAGTACTTTGGAGGAAGTTCAGGCTCGAATTGACGATGCTACCTCCCACTATACCAATGAGGCCAAGGAAGATGTTTTCCCGGCTCATACGGAGTTTGAGAGTTTCCATTATCAAGCTCTGATTCTAATTTCCAACGCGGCGTTGCTGGCTGGATTCTTGATGTTGTGACTCAAGCGTTGCATTGTTCCTACCAGGCCGGTTGATGCCCTTGCTATTGAGGTGGTCTACCCGGCTGTCCTTTTGGCACATGGGAGACCTGTGAGCCTCCTCAGCGCTATGGTGGGTTGTTTGCAGTATGGACTACGGGAGTTGGCCTCTGACTTCGTTGGTGTTACAGAGGTGGAGTTGGTGGGTTGTTTGCAGTATGGACTACGGGAGTTGGCCTCTGACTTCGTTGGTGTTACAGAGGTGGAGTTTGAGGGTCACAAGACTTTCAAAACTCCCAATCCTAGGGTGACAATGCCATATACCTATTTGATGGCTTGGTACGTGCTTCACTGTCCTCCTTTGATGAGTGCAGCCTCTCCCCCAGAAGACTCATTTATCCCATTTGTGCAGCGACTAGAGTCTGCGAAGTGGGAAGGGGGGTACATGGTTAAAATTCGCCAAATCTTAGCGCGAGACACCCATTTCCACATCTACCGTTGTTTCCCTGATTTTGAGGGCGGCATCTATGGAGCAGAATATCAGGATACGGCAGGTCCTAATGGATTCACTCAGCTAAGCGGGGGTGTTTTCCATTGGCTTCTTTCCATCAGGCCAGGCTACCTGATCTTCCGAAAAGGCGTCCACTGTTTCATCAAGCCTTACCAACCCTATAGGTTCGCTCGCCAATTTGGGTATGATCAGTTGTATGTCGGGAACCCTCGTCCTCAACTCTCAGTTATAGCCAACTTATATGAAGGAGCCAGGGCCTGGTATTATTCTGTAGCAGGTTGTACCAAGGCCGTCTTCAAGCTTCCCCACAAAACTGCTAACTCCTATATCTCTATAAGCTTCTGTAATTGGTATAACACCGCTTCTCAGACTCCTAATTACAACTTGAATACATCTTGCCTGAAAGACATTAGGCATATGTATAATTTATGGAAGGGGTCTAAAACCTCCCGCTTGAGAGGGATTGACGAGTTCCTATCCATTGAGAATCAGCCTGCTGGGCAGGAAGAGGAACAGATAGCTGAGCCTGCTCTAGGGGAAGAGCAACGAGTGGTTGATCCTCCCACAACGAGAGCAGCGGGGAAAAGAAAACTTTTTGCAGATGAAACCGGCAAGTATGACAAGCAGATCCGTCCGAAACTGCTGGTGGATTCTCCCCCCAAAGGCCAACAAAAATCCAAGTTCATGGCTGAGGCCATCAAAGCTGCTAAAGATGACGAACCACAGGAATCATCTGTGGCTGGCCTGCCACACAGAGCGGGACTTCGTTCTCATGGCCCAGCTCTGTCGGGCGAAGTTTCTTCTTATCATCCTCCTGAGGACGAAGAAGATGAATTAATGGTTGCAGATGCAGAATCTGCTCCGGTGATGGATCTTCCTAGGTCTCCTGCGTTGGAGCCAGAAGCTGGTGATTTAATTCCTAGTCCTACAACGGGACTTATGAATAAACCAGCTGCTAGAACAGATCTTCTGGAACCTTCAGCGGCTCAGGATGATGAGGAGAGAGTTGATTATGAAGGCTCCTCGATTGGTGGTGCGGCTGACGAAGATAGAGACGATGAGGATGCTGACGTTGGCAACATGTTAGGTGGTGGTGAAGATGATGAAGAGCATGATTCCATAGATGACATTACCACTTTTGACGATGCTCCCAAACCGGAACAGCAGCTCGTGCAGGCGTCAGCTTCTATGCAAGAGCAGCCCCTGCCTGCCTCATCCACCGTAGCTGCTTCATCTTCAGCCTTGATGAAGATCTCGCTTGCGCCCACAGAGGCCGGACCAAGCGAATCTCCGGCGAGGGCAATGATGGCTTTGACTTCAAGCCCTTCGCAATTGAATGTTTCAGTTGCCTCCGCGACTTCTACACCCAAATCACTTGCCAATCCATATTTTGGCATGTCAACTTCTGGGGTCGTAGAGTCGTCTTCCATTGCTTTTTCTAGTCCAACGGACGCTCCTGACTTCCTCCATATTTCCTTAAGCTACTTAAACAGTCTCGTGAGGAAGGTGATTGAGGTTGTCACAGCTGGTCGAGGCCGCTTTGACTCCTTTAAGTCTCTCTTAGAAGCAGGCTTAAATAGGGTCAAAAGTGTGGGCAATGCTCATTGCTTTGAACGTTGTTCGGAAGCCATTTCCCATTTAGAAGTCCGGCTCAAACATTTGGAAGCCCTCAGCCATGAAGACATTCAGACACAGATCGTGTCTACTTTTACTGACCTCCTGGTTGAAGAAGTGACTCGCCGTGAGGCAATTGAGCGAGGTCTGGCTGAAAAAGAGCTTCAAGTTACGCATTTGCGAGAACAGAGCGATCTGCGACAAAAAGAACTGGAGCTCTCTATTGCTTCTTTGGACCTCATTTGCACAAAACTTGTCGAGGCTGAGGCGGAGGTGCTGAGATTGAAGGCCCAGCTTTCTCGCGAAGAAGCCGTCGTTAATATACTTGAGGCCAAAAATGCAGACACTCTTTTGAGTTACCGTACGGAAGCTCAGGTTCTTGAAAGAGCGAAGAAGGAGGCCGCCGCTGAAGTAGCACCCACCGAGGATGAGCTGCGGAGGAAGGCTGAAGCCGTTGTACGGGCCAGTCATGAAGAGAAGCTCTCTGATGCCAAAGCTCAACTTGCTTCTTTTGACTTGACCTTGTACTATTCTTTTGCTTAAGAACAGCTTTATATCACTTCTTTTTGGTTTCTAATAAAAAGTGATATTGGTTTCTCATTGTTTCTTGCATTTATCATGTTTTGATTTTAGATACAAGTCACGAGAAATGCCTGAGATGTATTCCTGACTTAGAATAAATCTCCACAATGGTTCTGGTACAGAAAACTCTCTTTATTATCGTTTAAGATAACTCTAGAAAGTTTCCAACTGCTGAGGATGAAAATTTTATTATTTTCCAGTAATGGGGTTGACTAGTAGAATTCTTCCTGTGTTATTTCTGCTTTGAACGCTGAAAGAAATCTATAAGTGCCAGCGGTATAGTTTCAACTTGGCATGGGGATTATTGCGATCTGGGCAATTCTGAGGACTTATCGTTCTATTGACGAGAATCGATAAGTTGATTTTGTCAGAGGTGTGATTTTAACATGACAGGAGAAATATTGCGATCTGGGCAATTTTGAGGACTTATCGTTCTATTGACGAGAATCGATAAGTTGATTTTGTCAGAGGTGTGATTTTAACGTGACAGGAGAAATATTGCGATCAGGGCAATTTTGAGGACTTATCGTTCTATTGACGAGAATCGATAAATTAATTTTGTCAGAGGTGTGATTTTAACGTGACAGGAGAAATATTACGATCAAGGCAATTTTGAGGACTTATCGTTCTATTTACGAGAATCGATATGTTGATTTTGTCAGAGGTGTGATTTTAACGTGACAGGTATGGGGAAAGAATATTATAGCGTCTCACTGGGGAGAACTGCTAAGTGCTTTATCATCGGAGCGATGAATTGTGATACTTGTGATTTGAACAAGATCTTAGGGAATTTTGTTATCCCACTGAAAACAGGTTATTTATTGCTCTGCTGAGGAGAGCTAATAAATTGACAATGATTTGGAGACTTATCATTCTATTAACGAGAATTGATAAGTGGATTTTGGGGTGTAGTATTAACCCAATGAGAATTTAGATTCTGCTGAAGAGATACAGAGGTTTTGACTAACACTCTGTTAAGAGGGCTCACAAGTGCAGGTTCTACATTTAGAAGAGTTGCAACGCTGAAGTGACCTTCGCGTTTGATGTTTGAAACGCGAGGTTCGGGCCTTCGTGATGCTGGCTCAAGCTTTGCACTTGGGAAATTGAACGCGATAGTGAGCTTCGCGTTTTGGAGATGGTTGGGATTCACTCCTAGAATCCCGTGCCATCTTAACAGCTTGGCGGCTGTTATAAATAGACCTGAATGGTCACGTCAAAAGTCACTTGACTTTCAAAACTTTTGGCTATTTCCAAGAACGAGAACTCTCGTTTGATTACGGCGAGATCTCCGACGAGCTTCGTCTCCCTCGTTCAAAGGAGTTTCCACTGATCGACTGCATCAATGGCGCCTCGGAGGACGGGTTCGAACTCCAAGAAGGTCGCTGAAGCGACTTCCGACATGCCGTCGGCTGAGAACGCCGGCGGTGTTCTTGTCCATGCGGGAACCTTGCCGTCGACATTGCCACCGCAGGGGCCTCCCTGTCGTGGTAAGTGCTGACCGAAATAACTTGCCTTGGCAAGTTCTTTGAAAACCTTGTAGGTGTATAAAATTGCTTATAGGTCCCTTAGCACAGCTCGGCACAAACCGACGAACCATCGGGCGACGTATCCAAACACGAGCGTCAGTCCACAACGCCAAAGCCAAGTGACACGCAACGAAGCGGATTAACGAGGCGACGAGGCTAACGAACCGCACGCAAACAATGGAATACATCCATTCGCATGCGGAATCAAGATAACAGTTCGGTGAGTCAATGAGTCATCCAACCATAGAACGGATTTGAACTCAAACACCAAGGCGGATTTACTGCCATATTAGGATTCGGACTGTCAAATCAGAGTTCGGATCAACAACGAAGCGGGTTTACTGCCAAATCAGGATTCATATCAACAAATCAGAGTCCAAATCAACCACGAGACCGGAAAAAACGGCAAAAAACCCAAACACCAAGGGGACTCAGCCAAAGCCGAGCCACCTATAGGTGGCTAGGTGGCCGGTCAGATCTGTGCCCGGGCACAGATCTGAGAGCCTATAAATAGGCCCTTGAGTGTTCATTTTGAGAGGTTGGAAAATTTGGAGAGGCGAAGCTCTGCTGGATTGAAGACTCAAATCTAAAAAAGATCCAAGCTTTGGGACTTCGAGGACTTGTTCTTCCAGATCTGGTGCTCGGCGATCGTCAATGCCAAATAAGGCAAGAGTTCGAGAGGACCGGATCTCTGATCTACACAGGCGTACTCCAGATCAAAGCTTGGTCTTTGATCCCGAGATTTGGACGATTATTTCCTTGGTGAACTAATCCCCCCGGCTATTATTTCCTTGGTGAAATAATACCCGTCGTACTGCGTAGATCCGACCGGATCTAGATCTCGTGGTGGTCCACGGATAAACCCCGGCGCAGGCAATCAACCCACGCAAGCGAGCGACCGCAAAACAGGAGCTCGTGATTTGTTCGACAAATAAGGAGAAAGTTGTAATTTTTTTTTTCCTTTTTTGATCTCGTTGTAACCGGATCTTATAAAAAGACCGGATCTTTGTAATCGATAAACTTTTACAAGAGTGTACAATGGAATCAATGAAGAAAGATACGATTTTTCCCACTGTGGTCGCCAGTTTGTTTGCGGTGAAAGTTGATGTTTTCATTGCTATCGAATCTATTACAACTTTAGTCGTTACAATAAACTCGAATGAAATAAAAAGTTGATCTTTTTATAAGATCTCCTTACACAATAAAAATAAAAAGTTTACAACTTTATCAAACAAACGCAGAGATCGTTCATCGGTCTTCTGCTTGCGTGGGATCTTTGCCTGTGCCGGGTTTATCCGTGGACCACCGTCAATCAGATCTGATTGCTGAAGAATTGGGCAGAGCTTCGTCTATCCGCGAAGGGATCAAGAAACTGTAGCGCTTATCTCGACGAAGCGAGATATTTTCTCTTCTTAGTATTACCACAACGGGATAATACTAAGGATCGGGTACGGGTGATGTAGATCTGACAAAGAAACTCTCTTGTGTTGAAGTGCTCGATCACTCTTCACTCTAGCAGGGCTTCGCCAATTCTCCAAAATTCCAGATCTCAAAAAAATGAGGCCTAAGGCTTGTATTTATAGGCTTGAGGGGTTGCGGAGCGGTTAAAACCACCTAAATGGCCCAAATCCGCGTTGGAGACACCCTAGGGTGTCTCCCAAAATCCGAGACACCCTAGGGTGTCTCCAAAAATCCGAGACACCCTAGGGTGTCTCCCAAAATCCGAGACACCCTAGGGTGTCTCCCAAAATCCGAGACACCTTAGGGTGTCTCGGCTTTGGCCGAGACACTCCGTTGTGGTGCATTCGTCCGCTTCCGCTGTAAATTCTTCGTCCGAACTCGGATTTGAGTGATTCGAAGTGCGTTGGAAAGCCGACAAGGAGTTCTATCAGCCCCAATAGTTGGATCATCTGTATAATGAATGATACACGAAGGGTATTGTTCTTTTTTGTAAACATCGCGGGGCTCTCGATTAGCCCGTACCTTCGTTATTCTGAAATTCTGTCAGTTCACGTAGTTCGTCGATTCACTTTAGGCGTTCACCGACATCAATTGAACTCCTGGGAACCAGACAGTTACGCTCATCGTCGTTCCTTAACACTGAGCTGTTTGTGGAGACCTATAGGCAATTTTCGATGCCTACAAACCCTAGATGGGTTCTTGATAACGAGGAAGATGACTCGTTTTAGTTCAATGATAACGCGGGGTTGGGATACCCTATGGGTCTCGACCCTCACGTTCAACTTGTTCAACACGAGGTTCGACCCTCACGTTTGAGACTTCTGACGCGAGGCTCGACCTTCGCGTTGGAGATTTTGACACAAGGCTTTACCCCTTTGTGTTTCAGACTCTGTCTTTATGTCGATAGCTCGCTTCTAGCTGCTAGCTTCTGCTTTTGATTGTGCAGTGCTTTTTCCAAACATGCCGCTTTCACAAGAGCACCATTTCGGATATATTGGTGGACCTGACCCGAATGAATTATTCAGTCTTCAGAACAGGATTCCATTGTGTATTTTTCCTGATTCGGAAAGAGCGGAAATGATCAAATTCCCTCAATGTTCTACTCTCAGGATTTTGATAACTGACTTAGACTTGGAGACCCATGTTGGTCATGCCCAGTTTCCTAAACCAGCCTTCATATTTGGAGATCGCATACCAGTCGATGACCATCTCACATATGTAGAAGATTCGAAGTTGCTGCAGAGAACTTATAACCGCTTTTTATTTCTCCCAAACATGAAGAGGATGTACCCACTCTCCTATTTCTTGAATGTGAACTGCCGTCGGGGTTTGACCTTTGACATAGTAAAGGAGAAGGAGAACGTGTCGCTTGGATTTGGTCAGCGAGCTCGTACACAAATCGGGGGACAACTCAAGGGGTTAAGACCTGGTTTGTTTGAGAAGAAGGAGCTGGTTTCAGAGATGCCACGTCCAGCGAACATTTTTATCCGCCAATTCCTTGCAATTCAGGGTGAATTCTCTACCCAGACGATCAGATCCCCTGGATGGGTTTGCTCTGGAGAAGGAGGTTGGTGGACCCGCATGGTTGACTTCGTTCTTGAGGAGCTTAAGGACTCGCTCGCTCAATCGGGTCTCACAGTTCCCGTGTTAGCTACACGATGGGGAATCGTGCAGAGTTTTCACAATTTCTTCGCCATGTTGGAGAAATACAACCCGGACAGCTGCACATTCTTCACACCTGTGCGACTTATAAGGCAGAGCATGCCGAGGATGATTTTGAAGCTGGTGTCGAATTTGAAAGTTTCTACTACCAAGCCACAGTCCCTATTTCTGACACCGCTCTACTTGCAGGCTTCTTCATGATTTGGTTGAAGCGGTGTGTGGTACCGTCAAGACCAATAGAGGCGATATTAGCTGAGGTTGTGTACCCCGCTGTTTTATTAGCACACGGAAAACCTGTGAGCCTCCTTACTGCTATGGTTGGCTGTATTCAGAACGGCCTAAGGGTGTTGACTTCGGAACTTCTCAGTGCTTCGGTGGTCAAAGCTACTAAGAAGAAAGCTGGGAAAGCTTCTCAACCACGTGTACCAGTGCCGTATACATATCTAATGGCCTGATTCGTGTTGCATTGCCCTTCATTGATGACGGGAATACATGAGGGCGATGATGCTTATATTCCCTTTGTACAGAGACTGGAGTCGGCCACGTGGACTAATTCTTATATAGTCAGGGCTCGACAACTTCTATCCCGGAAGGACAATTACCGGATTTTCTGTTGTGCTCCAAATTTTGACGGAGCTGACGTGCAGGATGCCCGCTTCATGGACTTGCTTTTCGAAGGCTCGTCTTCTTTAGAAGAGTGTACATTCAGCTGGCTTCTTATGATCAGGTTGGGTTACCTGGTCTACCGCTTACGGGAGAAGTGCATAATCGAGCCTTACATGCCTTCTCGATTCGTCAGACAGTTTGGATATGACCAACTCTACGTTGGCAATCCTAACCCAGCGTTAGCTCAGATTAGGAATTTGTATGAAGGAGCTCGTGCATGGTACTTCTTCTCCGCCGGGGGAACCCATGCGCAATTCACCTTACCCAACTCACCACCTGGCTGCTCTACTGTTATGGATTTTCACCAGTGGTTTGCTGAAGTTTCTCAGGTCCCAGAATATGACGTTTATACTTCATGTATAAGCGAGATTCGAGAATTATATCATTCACGGAGAGGTTCTGCGAGTACTCGTCTGCCAGGGATGGAAGAGCACCTATCTTGTGAACAGGAAGCGACCGGAGCCGTTGAAGCTCCTCAGGACTTGTCCACCATAGAACCTTCTGAGGAAGAGGTTCCTACGGGGATTGAAGAGGGAAAGCCAATTGATGATTCTCCCGAAGAAAAGACAACTGAGGAGATTTCTGCAAAAGAGCCTGTTCCTAAACCTCGTTCTTTAAGATCAGGTAAGAAGGCTCTTTCTGCTGCTGAGCAAGGTGAATATGACAGGAGAATTCACAAGCGAATACCTGTTACGGCCAAGAATTCTAAAAGGGCCAAGTTAATAGGGGATGCGATGAAGTCTGCGCTCGTTGAGCGTTTCACTGATAGAGAGGACGAAGTGCCCCAACCAACCCCTTCTTTCCCTGAGGATGCTAGAGCTGGAGAGGTATCTCCCGTTGAGGGTTCTGAATCTGCTCCTCTTTCTCTTTCGCGAGACGAAAGTGCACGCAAGGACCCTTCTTCCGAAGTTGCTCCATCACTTGTTCAGGATGAACATGCGGGTCCGATTTATCCAACTATTCCTCCTCCATGCTCGAGGGCTCTGAAGAAATCCATTGAGGAACTGGAACGTTGAATGTAGACAATTGTTAATATTGTCAGTGTTGAAGGAGCTTCTTTTGAAGATTGTGAGCCCATCTTGACCCAGTGTTTGGATGATATCAAGGCTAAAGGGGATGCATCATGGACTGAGCACTGTCAGGGAGGAATCGCTATCTTGAAGGCAGAATTAGCAACTTTCAGGGAGCTACAGCGCACCAATTTAGATTCTGAAGTGGAGCCGGCTCTTTCCTTGGCGATAATCTCCAGAGCACATCACCCAGGGACCCTTCGCAAGGGACCTGTCTGATAAAAAGGCCCGCATATCAGCTTTAAGGAAGCGGCACTCTGCAGCATATGCTAAAATCAAAAGTGTTGCTTCTGATATCTGCGGTATCGAAAAGACTATCGTTCGATTAGAGGCCGAGTTGGACCAGAAGAAAGCCCAATTGGCCCACTATGAGGATGTCAGAAAAGAGCTTGAGCATCAAAGTGGCCAAATTTATACAGATTTTTGCCGTACGCTCCACGCGGCTGAGCGGATTCGCAAAGACATTGTTGCTGCCCCTCCACTTGAAGCAGAGCTCAGAAAGGAGATCGAGGAACAAGTCCGAGCAGCTCACCGGAAGAAACTTTCTGCCTTCAAGTCTAGGCTAAAAACCCTCAAGTTGATGAGGCCTGATGTTTAGATCTTGTTCTGTCCTTGGCTAAGGAATTTTGTATCTTTTTTATTTTGTTTGTCATCATTTTGTGTTTAGACTAACAACATTGAATGAAAATGATATCATTTTGCCTTTTATCGTCTCTTTTGCTGAAATCTAGCTTAAAACAATGGAGAATAATGCTAACACTATTGAAATTCTCTTTATCATTTATTAGAATAATTCTACCAAATTACAATCGTCAGAGGTGTAGTGTTAACTATAAATAGGCAACCCCCAGCCTGATTTAGCTGGGGTTTAGGGGGCTACATGATTTACGGGAAGTATCTCTTGAGGAACTTCCCATTAATTGGCACCATGAGCTTATCTCCTTCTTGGTTGATGAGGCGGTATGCTCCGTTCGAATAGACAGATTCTATTACGAAGGGCCCTTCCCATTTAGGATTGAACTTCCCTTTGGTTTTGTGTGTCATCACCATGGGTCGTCTGTTGGCTAAAACTAAATCGCCTTTCTTGAAAATCCATTCCTTAACCTTTTTGTTGTAGGCTTTGGAAATATGGGCTTGATACAATTCGATCTGTTGCTGAGTTTGAAGTTGTCTGTCGTCTAAGGCTTCAAGTTCTTGCAGACGTCGTTGATGTTTTTCTTCTTCTGTTAGTCCAGTTGTGATAGCAACTCTCAAAGAAGGGATCTGGATTTCCAATGGCAATACAACCTCGCATCCGTATACTAGAGAGAACGGTGTAGCTCTTGTAGAAGTCCTTACTGTCGTGCGGTAAGCCCACAGATATTCGCCAAGTCTTTCATCCCAATCGCGTCGGCTTTTGGAAACAAACTTTTTGAGAAGCTTCACTATGGTTTTGTTAAAAGCTTCTGCAAGACCATTTGCTGGCGGATAATATGCTGTGGATGCAACACTTTGGATTCTGAATTTGTCACAAAATCTCTGGAATCCAAAGCTGACGAATTGTGTCCCGTTGTCGTGAACTATTCGCCTCGGGACTCGAAAACGGTAGATGACATGATGTTTAATGAACTTGATCACATTCGAAGTCTTGACTTCTTTCAGCGGGATAGCCTCCGCCCATTTGGAGAAATAGTCGGTTACGGCTAGAATGAACCGGTGTCCCTTGGATGTTGGAGGGGAAATCGGTCCGACGATATCCATACCCCACATCTCGAATGGCCAAGTTGCTGATGTGGGGTGTAAGTTCCCTGGCGCTTGGTGGATGAAGTCTCCATGGATTTGGCACGCGTGACAACGTTTAGCGTAGTCAACTGCATCTGAAAACATCTTCGGCCAATAATAACCGATTCGTTGGAGGCGATCTCCTAATTTAGCTCCAGGCTGATGAGCTCCGCACATTCCGTCGTGAGCTTCCTTAAGGGCCTCTTTCGCTTCCTTCCGAGAGAGGCATCGAAGTAAAACTCCATCAAACGATTTGCGATACAGGACTTGAGAAACTGCATCGTAATAGAATCGGAGGGCCTTTCTTTTGATAGAGGCCGCTTCCTTAGGGTCATCGGGCAGGATCCCGTATAGGACATAGTCGATGTACGGGAATCTCCAATCTCTAGACTCAAATTCCATGGAGGTTGTACAGACTTCTCCTGTCGGTGTCTCGTCTGAGTTTTCTTCCATAGGAATTTTGGAAAAGTATAGTTTCCGTCCCACGACTGGAATCGTTGTTTCAGTCTTCAGTGGCAATGCTAATGAGGTTGCCAAGGAGGCTAAAGCATCCGCATACGCATTCTGAGCTCGTGGTACATATTCGATAAAGAAACCTTCAAACTTTTGAGCTTGCTTTAAAACTACGAAGTAGTACGGGATTAGATCTTCGTGGCGTACTTCGTATTCCCCTCGGACTTGGTTAACGATGAGCTGAGAGTCACCGTAAGCCTCGAGGTGCTGAATATTAAGCTCTTCAGCTAACTGCATACCTAATAGCAGAGCATTATACTCGGCTACATTGTTGGTGCAGGGTTCGATTAAGGAAAATCCTCTTGGGATTACATGGCCGTTCGGAGAGATTAGCACTACTCCCACTCCCGCGGTAATTGCTCCATGAGGGTTTGCTCTTGATGCACCGTCGAAGAATAACTTCCACACTTGCGTAGCTTCTTGAGTAGCGCAAGCTTCGGCGACTTCGTCGGGTAATTCTTCATACAACTTAGACGTTCCTGATACTGGATGATCGGCTAAGAAGTCTGCCAGTGCTTGACCTTTGACCGCCTTTTGAGGTATGAACTGCATGTCGTATTGTGACAAGAGAATGGCCCACTTTGCGAGCCGGCAATTCAGAGATGATGGTTTCGTCATCAGCACTCAGGGATTCACCTTAGAGATGATGTGAATTGTCTGTACAACTAGGTAATGTCGCATCTTTTGAATTGCGAATACCAAGGCGAGATATTCTTTTTCGACCGGATTGTACCGGTGTTCAACTCCCATCATAGTCCTGCTCAGGTAATAGATGGCTTGCTCTTGACCTTGATCGTTGTTCTGGGCTAACAAAGCCCCAAGAGAATGGTCTATGGCCCTCACATATAACAGGAATGGTTTTCCTGATATCGGGGCTACGAGAACTGGCGGTTGAGTGAGATATCTCTTAATCTCCTCGAATGTTTTTTGACACTCTCCATCCCAGACGAAGGATATTTCTTTCTTCATGAGCTTAGAGAAAGGTTGGCAACGACCTGAAAGATTCGATATAAATCTTCGGATGTAGGCCAGTCTATCTTGTAAACCTCTGAGCTCTTTGAGATTCTTTGGAGGTGGCATGTCTTGGATGGCACGCACTTTCTCTGGATCAAGGGAGATCCCCTTGGAAGTAACGATAAATCCTAGGAATTTTCCGCTTGAAACTCCGAGAAATGATTTTGTCGGATTCATCTTCAGCTGATGTGCTCGCATGATCTCGAACATTGTCTTCAGATCTGTAAGATGATCATCTTTACATTGGCTCTTTACTGCTATATCATCGACGTAGCACTCGATCTTCTTTCGAAGGTGTTCGTGAAAGATCGTGTTCATTGCACGTTGATACGTTACACCTGTGTTTTTTAGGCCGAAGGGCATCACTGTGTAGCAATATACCCCCAGTGGTGTTCTAAAAGCAGTGTGTTTTTCGTCGTCCGGGTGCATCTTGATCTGATTGTACCCGGAGAATCCGTCCATGAAAGACATCCTTTCATATCCGCAGGTGTTGTCAATCATAACATCCGTAATAGGAAGCAGGAATTCGTCTTTCGGACAAGCACCATTGAGATCGCGGAAGTCGATGCATATCCGGACCTTACCGTTCTTTTTGGGAACTGGAACAATGTTGGCTACCCAGTCCGGGTGTTGTTCTTCCCTAACAAAACCTGAGTCTATAAGCTTTCTAACTTCTGACTCAATTGATTCCATGATCTCTGGACGAAACCTGCGTTGTTGCTGTTTAACGGGTTTTGCATCCGGATCGATGTTGAGACGGTGCATGGCAACCTTCGGGTCAAGACCCGGCATATCTTCATAGTTCCAAGGGAAGACATCTATATATTCTCAGATGAGAGATATAAGGTCTTCTTTTTCGGATGATGATAAGTCTTCGGCTATAAAGATGGGCTTAGGATCATGTTCATCTCCCATGTTGACCTGGATCACTTTATCTTCAGTAGGCGGTTCGCATTGTTTGAGACGCTTGATCCAAGGATCATCGGTCGATTCCATTAACTCCTCGTCACCCCCTGCGTCTTCATCTGGATGACTGGTTGAAACCATGTTCACAGTCAGGCTTTTAAAGAAAGGTCCAACACTGACGTCGGACTCGTATGAAGATATTCCAGATGAATGATCGTGATGCAGATAATTACTGATTTCGTTTTTCAAGGTGGGGGGAGGCGTAACGTAACCCACGCCTCTCTCAGTTTTTTGATAATAGTCCGGAGGTTTTCCTTCAGGAGTGAGAGACATCCGGATCGGGGTTCGTCTTCCTTTCCCAAAGTTTAAGCCGTGTTTCACATTAAAATTATACCCCATTCGTTTCATTAAGTATATAGAATTGGGTTCGTGGTAATGGAATTGGGGAACTCCGTCGTCTTCCTCTGAACTTGCTCGTTTGAGTTGTTCGGGTTTGACTTTACCAAAACAGATCGGCTTCTGCCCTTTCCTTTTTTATGGGACTTTGAAGAAAGCCTTCCGTGCGTCCTCCACTTCTTCATCTGAAGCGAAGGATGACTGGATTGGCAAGGTGAGCGACGCCTCTGTGCACAGTATGTGCCATGGGTTGGTACCTGCACTAGAATCATTCTCTATTTGTTCATTTTTAGGAGAGACATCAGACAAGTACGCTAAAATGAAATCTTCATTAATGCACCACTCGCCCTCACTCGGTACATCATTATTACTCTCACCCTGACCCATTACATCAAAGTTTAACTACCAAGGACAATCTTCATCAGGATCTGGTTCGATGTCAGCTTCGTTGCCGCTGTCTACATCTTCTTTCTCTTGGGATTCCAAGTAAAAGACAGAGTCGGTATGGAAGTTTTCCACCCCTCGGAAGGGGTATTTTTCTGCAATCAAGGTTCGGACTTCACCCTCGTCATTGGCATACTTCATGACCTGATGCAAAGTAGATGGGACAATGCGGTTTGCATGTATCCATGGTCGTCCCAGCAAAAGATTGTAGGACGTGTCCGCATCTATGATGTAGCATGCTACTTCAGACATAAGATCTCCGATTTGGAATCTGAGCTTGATCTTTCCCAGGAGTCGGGTGTTGTTTGCATTGAACCCGAAGATAGTAGTCTGGGTGGTGTGTAGTCGGTGCATAGGTATCCCTAAGACCTGCATGACCCGGTAAGGCATGATGCTGAGCGCTGAGCCTGGGTCAACTTGAACACGACTGATTTCGGAGGATCCAATATACCCTGTGTAGTACAGTGGTCAGTCATGCTCGTGCTTGACTTACATATCTTCCTGAGTGAATGATATGCAGGGTAGACTTCTCGCTGCTTGTAGGCATTGCAGACAAAGTTGATCTTCAGAAGCTTCAGGAATCGGAGTTACTTGAGTAATGAAGCTCTCTGTATTCTTTAAAGCTTCAATTAGAGCTTCCTTAGTGGATTTTTGACAACCTTAGGAGCTCATATAAAGTAATCCTGGCCGGTATGTTGGCCAACTGCGCCATAACATTGAACTGGAAGGGAGCACTCGATTCTCCGAATTTCTGGTGGAGATTTTTGTTGAATCGGAGCTCCTTCTGCTTTCCTTTATCAACCGGCCTTTTCGGGACAGAACCCCCAGCGTCTTGGGGATGCTCTTAAACTTCTGGAGCATTCTGGCCATAATCCCTCAAGTAAGTTTTTCCTGACCAAGTGCCAGGGTTGTCTCCTGGGTATGCTGCCAGGGCGATCCTCTCCTCTTCTGAATCAGTAAGAGGTTTGAGGTGGTCATCATTCTCAGTAATGGAGGGGCTAATCATATTGGAAGTCTTAGCCTTGCCTCCCTTCTTTTTGGACGAGGTGCTTGTCCATTGTTGATCTCTTAGCAGATCAGGATGGACCCACATGATTTCCCCTTTTGGGGTAGTGAGGGGTACCAACCCCCTGTCTTTTTGACTATGCAAGTCAACATTCTTCAGGTGCATTTCTCCCTTGCGAATGGGCACAACACCATTTGCAGTTACCACTGGGGGAAAGTTTCTTCAGACGCATTTCTCCCTTGCGAATGGAGACGACGCCGTTCGCCGTTACCATCGGGGGAAAGTCACCGAATTGGACCGCTATCATATTAGTGGATACGGTCTTCTGTTCTGGCTTCAAGGTGAGCACATTAGCATTCACCAAATTCTGCAAGATGTCTTTGAAGACATAGCACTTTTTGGTAGGATGTCCAAGGAATCTGTGATAACGACAATAATTAGGGTCATCCACTTTCCCTGCTTCATCCGGCTTCCTGATCTCAGGCAATTGCAGCTTGTTGTTCTTTCGAAGCAATTGGAATAAGGTATCTACATGCTCCTCCTTGAACGAATACTGCTTGGGCGCTCTTTGCTGTTTTGGCGCATTGCCCTGCTTATTCGGCGGTGGTACTCGCGTATAGTCGGCTGCTAAAGTCTCTTTTCCCTTAGACCGCTGGGCATTTTGCTGATTGCGTTGCTGCTGCGGCTTGGGTTGTGGCACTTCTTCAGCTTTGACTCGCGCCACTATCTCTTCAGCTTATTCTCCTTGTGAAACTAGTTGTCTCTAGGAGCGACATTCTGCTACTCGCATCTGAGCAAGGAGCTGGGTTTGCAGGTTGTGCCTGCAAGTTTCAACCAGAGTTGATTGGGTCATACCTGAGGGGCATCGCAATGTCATGCTACGGAATCTCTCCACATAGGCTTTGATGGACTCTCCTTTCCTTTGCTTAGTGGTGAGAAGAGTTGGGACTGAGACCTCGGTATCGTCCTCAAAAAACCTGGCCAAGAATAGCCTTTCCAGGTCTACTCATTTCTGGATAGATCCAGCAGGCAGCTTCATGAACCATTCGAAAGCGACTCCTTTAAGGGTACCGATGAACAAGCGGGTCAGGATGGCGTTGTTCGCTACCACATCTCCAGTTTGGGATTTGAAGTAGTAAATGTGCTGATTTGGCGATCCTATACCATCGAACGGTTGTAAGGTAGGGGCCTTAAATTTCGGTGGGTATGGAGCTGTATCCCACTCGGCAGGGTAAGGCCGCACTACTCCCTCTTCGCGGAGCTCGCTTCGGTTGGCGATTGCGTTGAGGCGAGCCTCCAGTTCATCCACCTTGGTGGATTGAGGGTGCAGTTCTTTTTCTATCTCCCTCTCACCTTCGGAAGAGGATTCCAGATGGTGAGTCTCACGATCCGAATGTTCGGTTGCTTTTTGCTTTCCCTTTGACATAGTCCGCCGGGAAGATTCAGGTTTGTGGCCTTTTTCAGCGAGAAGTTGGGCCAACATATCCTTTAATTGGAGAAGTGTCTCCTGCTGCGCCTGGAGCATGACATGATGTTCGTCCACTCTTTTGGCTATGTCCTCGGGGTTTCCTGTCATGTAAGCAGAAACCTCCTGTGCTCCGATAGAGCTTGAAGATTGAGATTCAGCTATTGTCGAATGTTCTTCACTTGTTGTAATGCCTTTGTCTAACTTTTGATAGTTAACCGGGCGAATAGCTCCTGTCCGCGTCCGAGTATTCTGATATACTCCTTCGAACTGGTCACAAATTTCCCTAACAGTTGGGGGGTGACTTTTCTGTGACTCATCGAAATCAGTATGCGAGGTTTGCCCTCGGCCGATCATATTAATAGTGACCTGAGGGTATTCCGCTTCAGCTGTCTTCTTTCTGTAGCGGCGTTGTCTTTTGGCAGGCCTAACGACGTTCGTCAACCTGTCGAATACGGACTGCCGAGGTGTGGATGCACAACAATGGCATTCTGACAGGACTGCTGAAATCAGCCTCTCACATTGACATGAGTGAGCTGCTTGTACTGTTGGTTTTCCTCTCGACAGTAATTCCCGCAAATCAGGAACTGGGGAGGAAACTTTCCCCGGGCTTGGAGGTGGAGATGGAACCCCCTGCCCTTGGGTGGGTGAGATTGGTTCTTGTCGAACGTGGATTTTGAAGCCACGCTGACTTTTCTGAACCTGGCGGACCTCTTGAAGATCGCGTTCCTGAGAAATAACGCGAGGGTCGCGTTCTTGGAGAATAACGCAAGGGTCGCGTTGAGATTTGTAAACATTAGGCCGAGGCCTACGTTTAAATGAGGAAACAGACCTCTGAGGGTCATGTTTTGATTGAACGCGCCCCTGAGGGTCGCGTTTAGGTTGAACGCGCCCCTGAGGGTCGTGTTTAATTGGTGAAACAGACTCCTGAGAGTCATGTTCTATTGGAACGCGCACCTGAGGGTCGCGTTTGGTTTTGGCAGCTTCCCTCTGAGGGCTGCGTTTGGAGGGAACAACGCGCTATTCAGGGTCGCGTTTTAGCTGTATAAGCCGAGGCTCATAGTTGGGCTCGTTCCCACGAAGTGATCGTTCTTCTTTGGGAACGCTAGGCTCGGTTGGATTTTCAGAAACGCAGTCTTCGCGTTAGGCCAACATTCGGCTTTCACGTAGATGGGCTCGTCGTATGGATCTTCTCCGTCGGCGAGCGGCGTTCTTTTTGGCTTGTTTCAAAGCCTTAGCAGCAACGTTGTTGACGTTTACAGGGCTCGTCTCTTCCAGAGGCCGTTTGTGGCCCGAAGCATGCTTTGCTGACACGGAGGTGGGATCTTCAGCCAGCAGAGAAAGAAAATTGACTTGTATTTCTTTGATTCCGATTACAACTTGATTACAAAAGAGAAGAGAACGAGTTTGATTCTCTCCTTTGTTTAAAACTGGGTTCTTCTCGGTAGCGATGGAATGTCTCCTTCGATTGCTCGCGTCGAATTTGCTCTCCGTTGACGATCCGACCGTCTTTTTTTTCTCGTGGGAACGATGAACTTCTTTGGAAAGTTTTATAAGTAACTCTTCAACGAGTTTAAGAACTCTGAACGAGTTAGAACTCTGTTAATAGAGTTGTTAGAACCGAAAATTCGGTTAATGACCAAGCTGATATTCTGTTGTTGAAGAATCTTCTCAGATTTGATCTTCTGACTTGATTCAAAAATCCTATCTCCAGGGATTTTAATGCTGCTGCTGTTGAATCACCGAACCAAGTGGTTGAGATCCTCAGAATCCAACCTATTGCCCCCTCTTCCGTTCCAAAAAGCCAGCCCCCCACTCAGTTGAGTTTGTTGAGTTTTTATAGGGGGATAAGAGGTTGTAACTGCCCTCTAAATCCGCTCCTAAGTGGACGAAAATCCCTCAGAACATGGGATAACGATTTTGAGGCCGTTCGGCTTGTGTTTGAACAAGTCAAAACGCCCAATCTGGCGTTCAGAACCCAACTTCGCCTCTTAGAATTAAGACACGAGGTTGGGTGTTGGCTGAACATCATGGAACGCGAGGGTCGCTCGCGTTTTGGTTTGTTGTAGCTTGGAAACGCGGGGGTCGGTATTGGCTGGACCCCTACGAACGCGAGGGTCACTCACGTTTGGCCTGTGGCTTAAAAAAAACGTGGGGGTCGGTGTTGGTTGAACCCCTACGAACGTGCGGGTGGCTTGGAAACACGGGGGTCGCCTGCATTTCCAGAATTGTAACACGGGGATGACATCTGCGTTTCAGAAGGAGCTTTTTGACTTGTAACTTCTTCTGTGAAGCGTTGCGAGGACCGTTGTTCAGTAATCCTAGCTTTAGCTGTTGTGGGGTGTGAAAGTCGTCAGATTGTAACTTTCACTGTAGATTGTGAAGACTGCTGAATAGAGTTTTCATCAGTTGTCGGAAGTGTCGTTGAATTGTAACTCTTCTCGATCTATGTGAAAAGTCCTCTATTTGCCGCTTTCGATTGTCGACCCGAAAGCTATTTGATTGTAGCTTTCGTTGTGGGAGCTTGACGGGAATCAACATCCATAGTGTTTTTAGATGAATATTTGCCCACAGCTCTCTACCAAGCAACTCACCAACTACGTCCAACCTTTTATTTCTGAAATCATTGCACTGTTCATCAGCATCTCTAACAGTTGCTAATATAATATTAGTCATGTTGTTGTCGCAACCATCAAGATCAATCATCTCAGAAATGAGGCCGTGTTTGTAGCGATTGTAGGATTGCGAATACAGTGATTAGACAGCCATCTGATTGTGACTTTCATCGTAGGAGCTTGATAGGGATCAGCTATCCATTGTGATTTTTAGACAGCCTACAGAGTGTAGTATGGTAATTTGAATGAATTTTGAAGAACATTTTGGGAAATTAAAAGTTTTGACACCCATATCCTCTTTTATAAGTAGTAAGTATAGATATAGATATAGATAAGTAGTATAGATATAGATATAGATATAGATAGATAGATATAGATATATATATATATATAAAAACTATCTAAAAATATTAAGACTTGTGTATTAAAATTTTATTAACGGTTTAAATAAACTTTAGGTTGTAGAATGGCATAAATTTTTAATTTCATTTTTTATATCTTTTTATTAATAATTATAGTATAACACCTTGATGGAGACTTACTATTAAATTGGTTTTTTCTTTTTTCCAACAAAATACTACTTATTGTCAAAAGAAATACTCTAAGGCTTCTAAGTGAAAAAGCAGATAGCTTTTGGGTACGGAAATGAAAATTAAGCCACCACATAATCAAAGCTTTTTTTCTATATTTATCCCCTACATTTTTTATATTTTGGAATTAGTCCTTCAAATTATTTAATTGCTATTGGGTTCCTTTTTTAAGCTATTTGAAATTGGTCCCTCAAATAATTGAAATTGTTAATATGGCCTTTGATACTTAAGTTATTTTGAAATTAGTTGTTTAAATAAAGAGTAGAATTGCAATTCCAATGATCAATTTGAAACAACTTACGACAATTGACGGGTCTAATAGGAATCTCGATACGCAACAACTCCATATGTAGTAGTCACCTGCAACGCACATGCTCCTCACTAGTTCTTAGGAAAATAATTAGAGCAATATTTAAAGGGCATTTAATTAGAGGTGGAAAAAGTACTGTAGCCACTGGTAATACTTTATGTTGAAGGACATTTTTTATTACCAGAACACAATCTGGTATCTGTCCAGAAAACATACCGCTGGACGAGTTGTAGGCACATTGCTCTAAGGTGCCAGCAGTTTAAACAATTGGGTGCGCCTTGCTATCAACAGGAAAACATTAAGAAACAACAATATAGCTATAATAATAATAGGGACATTTACGAAAATGGTTAGCTAGAAAATGGAATGAAAAGTTTAAAGATATCAAGATCGAAAATGTAATTTTTAGAGTATAGTGCGGTATTTAGTGCCTTCACTTATGTCGAGTAGAGAAAAAGAAGATGCATCTCCCATTGGTTGCCGATCTGAGTCATGGGCCCGCACGTTGAAGTTATCGTCCCATGCTCCATGAAGCGCAACTTACTCTCAACGGCCCATGTTTTCTACAGTACCTATCTACTAAAAAGTACATGGATTCTCGGAGGAAAAAAAATTTTAAAAAAATAAAAAATTCATCGCCCTCTATGCACCAATAAATAATGATGTACCAAAAAGATGTTTATTGTTAAATTATTAAACTTTACAGATGGGTGCCATGACACCAAGAAAGATTAGTAGTGATGATTAGACTACAAATTAAAAACTACTTTTAGTACTACAACAAACAAAAAACAGGATAAAGTAGGGTCCGAGATGACTCGTACAAATTTTGATGTACGGAAGGGCCCGGCAAATTTGTTTGTAATAGTATAAAAGTAGCATATAATGTATAACAAATTTCGTATTTTCTCAAATTAAAACACCTTCCGTGCATTATTTATGCATTGGATCCGGACAACTAGATGCTCATGCTCCCAACACCCCAGTTGATCTCTTGATCCCCTTATAGATATATAGACGTGCACAACATTTATATGGGCCCTATATGTCTCTTTCAAATGATCACCACAGTGCTAATGATAGAGACCATCCAGCCCTTCGTTTGTTAGCCCTTGAAGAAAACGTGACACTAGAAAACATGAGGTTCACATGCAATTTGAGAAATTAATATTATATGAACGTGCAGCATAGTTTTTTAGCACATGACTTCAGGTATACACCAAATCAAGCACCCAACAATAGCAAAAACACCATCACCAAACTCCCCCATCTCTTGGATTGGGAAAAGAGCACGTGCCTAAATTCCCTCAACCACGAGCTCAATGCAAATCAAAACGAGTGGCCAGCGACGAACGAATCAAATTCAATGCTGAGAATGGTGGACAAGATGGCGGGTAACGGTCGATGGATGATGGCGATGATGATGGATGGTCATATTATTTTACCTAACAGTTAGGCCATCATACACATAACTGGCAAGTCTTTTGGAAAGCTAGTGATTTGGTATGCTAAGTTTGTGCAAGGGTCAGGCATTCGTTGTTGTCTTTGTTCAATATTGATGGAGGGGGGAGACAGCAGGATGTGTGTGCACGTGCACGTGCATGCATGTGTGTTATTGAAGAAACTCTCCTTTCTTTTTCTTCGTACACGCTTTCTATGTAGAGATCACTCACACTTCTTGATTTAATTTATTTTTCTTTAAGGTTTCTGCTAGAGACGTTGATTTGTTTTCTTTTCTTTTTTTTTATGACACATCAAACTATTGCAAATAACAATTAGAACTTGTGGTAAAAAAGAGTAGTAAGTTGGTTAAGTAGATAACAACATGTCGTACTACCTTCCCACCAAATCTCAGTTCTAGTTTGCTCCGTTCTTCATACAGAAAAAGTTCAAGAAACATAAGGCACATAGCACCTTAGGATGCCAACATACTGATGTTTACTCAAACAAATATAGGGAAA
>NC_033798.1:56374576-56376390 GCF_001876935.1 Asparagus officinalis | reverse complement strand
TTATGATACTTAATAAAAAATATAAGCAAGGAGAATTCCAACTGACGTGTGCATGATGCAAATATAATACAAGCCTTCTTAATAATATATGTAGTTAAAATGTACAAACAGAATGTCAAAACTTTCAATGATCATAATCTATATAAACTGTAACCTAATAGCTCTTCATTATTCACACTGAACCAAACCAAGTAGAGTGACTTCATTTATTACATAATTAAGCTCAAACTAGTAATAACATACTGAGATCCAGCAGTTACCTCAACTTCCATCCATACTACTCATATAATCACCCTATGCGTTGATGATGATAATAGGATGCAATGTATTTATTCGAATTTAGTCTCCAGCACCGTTAAGAGGATTCATAGACCAAAACTCATCGATGTTCCAAAAGCTTTCGCTAGAATCTGTGTTATATGATGGCGCTCCGAAAGCATCAGAATTATCCATATTAGGTTGCATCTGATAGTTTAGTTGAGACGAGCTGCACTCTTCCATTCCATTGGAATGGCTTGTGCTAGCATCATCAGTCATCGTTTGATTCTGATACTCGAATGAATCGCCTTGCTTAGCCTTCTTTTGGATCCTCGTCCTCCAGTAATTTTTTATTTCATTGTCGGTCCTCCCAGGGAGTTGCCTTGCAATTTTGGACCACCTCGTGCACGAAAAAAAAGAGTTAACAAATTGTTTGAGAGGACAATATGAAAGATACATAATTAGAAGCCAAGAAATAAGTGAAATAACTGAAAAAGAAAGTATTTAATATATATTAATTTGATATACAGTTAATGAAATGGCTTTGTGATGAAATCTTCTGATATCATCTTTTCCTAGTTAATTGTTCGCATAAAGCTAGAAGTTTTATTCCTAGCACTATTATGTGCATTTCAGCGAAAACATGTATCTAACTACCTAACAAACTAAAATTTTGCAAGTGGCTGCATCCAATAATGATATTTTTTATTCTTTTTATAAAAAATTATCTCAAGTATAAAAAATCTAGAAGTCCTCTTCGATATGCAGGAGACAATTAGAATACAAGAGAATTTGATGCATCAGGAACAATTGTTGCGAAAATACTTCATAACTACTTCATGTGGTCTTACTTCAAATTAAAAGGAAAGGAGAAAAAGGAAGGGGAAAAGAGGGAGCTGTGACAAACATATCATTATGACGTACCTTACAAAAGCACACAATCCAAGATGCTATACGTACATCTATTCACGGCCTAGAAAATAAACGGATAGAAACACGAGCTTTATAAGAACACATGACAATATTTTCATAAAACTATATTCCCTCAGGTATTATATTCCCTGTTCCTTTCTCACTTCTCATTTTCTTAATAAATCAAATGAAAATGTTCTCGCGGGTGACTAGTTCAATTAATCACCTCCCTTTTCATACGTAAAAGGACATGACCTCTTCCTTGTCAAATTTCAGAAGAGAAAGCAAATGACCTTGCGCTAAAACATCAAAAAAATACTAATAATAAAAGCATGCACCGCATAAATAATCAACAGATGCAGAATCAATATACTTTCATTTTCTCAAAAGAAACAAAAGAAAGCAGGGCCTCATATTCTTAACTAAAAATGGTAAAAAAGCATGAGCGCTCACCTGTTTCCCCACCTAGAATGGAGTTCCATTATAAGAAGCTGCTCCTCCGGTGTAATATTCCCCCTTCTCACATCCGGCCTCAGATAGTTCAGCCACCTCAGCCGGCAGCTCTTTCCAGTTCGCTTCAACCCTTATAATTAAACAAATCACAACCCACACACATATATACATATAAATAAAACAAAATATGA
>NC_033798.1:56372273-56374566 GCF_001876935.1 Asparagus officinalis | reverse complement strand
AAAAAAAAAAAAAAAACATGTCAAATGAATACCTGCTGATTTCGCAAGTGTATTCCAAACACCCTCGCCATGACTTGCTATGTAGTTAATAAGGATGAGGTCTTCCTCCATAGTCCATGGTCCTTTCCTCACTTCAGCCTCCTGGCTGCTGCTTGTTCTCTTTTCCTCCTCTGCCATGGTTATAGGAGAGGGAGGTGAGAGAAAAAGGGGAGGGAGACAAACTAGATATTTTCTAGAGCTGGGGATGGTGGAGAAAGTAGGAGGTTGTTGTGGTTTTTATAGAGAAAATATATACTTCTCACTTATGAGTCCTAGATCATGATTAATCAATGGCTTAACCTTTTACTGTCTTAACACAAGCCAGGCATGACAGCTAAATTCCACAAGCATGCAGTTTAGATATCCTACATTATATATTCTGTAGACTAATAATTAAGCCAAGGAAAGTGATTTTTAGTCATATGACCAGTGTATGCATTGCCTAACAATGGGATTTTTACTCAGAACCTTTACCTGACTTGTTTAGTATTATTTTTCTTCTTCGGATGGTCAGTAACTTTTCTCCGTCATTAACCGATCCATTACATCAGTAAGCTTTCTCAAACTCAAAACTTTGATTCCATGCTTGCTCTAAATGTAATACCTAACATTACCCTTTTCCCATCACTCTTTTCCAACCTTCTAGAGTTATCAGTCACATGCCATAGTTCCCCTTGAGTTCAAGAATGTTCGGCAGCTCATCAAATTACCACATGCAAGATCCATGCAGCTTCTTGATACTGATATTTCCTCCCCAAGAAAGCTCAAGGAAACTTTTGTATTTTGAACTTCCTATAGGAGCAATTGATTACACACGTAGTTGTTCTGTTTTTCGTCACAATATTAATTGTTGTTAAAAGAAATGCTTCACATTTTCTTTCCTAATATCTAATATTGTCTTAAAAAAACTCTGGTAGCTTTTCATCTGTTGAATTATATTATATGAATGTTCAGATATGGAGGACCAGCAGATTCTTGATCCATGCAGCTTTTGATACTGATATATCCTACCCCAAGAAAGCTTAAGAGAACTTCTGTACCTTAAAACTACCTAAAGTGCTGATCACTGATCAGTTGATTACGTGTTATTACTTTCTTTTTTGTGACACTGTTGTTGTTAAAGAAATTATTCACAGTTTCTATTCTACTATCACTACAATAAAAGTTATAAATTATGATACATTTTTTATTTCTACGTGACACATTTTTGTGTCGCACAAATAGAGCACAACACATATCAAAAGTGTGGTTAGAGCATGTGTGAAGAGCGTTTCTACACTTGAGAATGTGTCGCAAAACTCACGACACATATATATGTCGAAAGTGATGACACAGTTGTGTTTAGACCATTAAAAATAAAGTGTATAACCATTTAACACATACACGTGTCACAAAACTCATAACACATACATGTGTTAAGAATGGTGATACACATAGTTGTGTTCAGACCATAAAAATATAAAGAGAATAGCCATTTAACACTCTGACTTCTTAGAATGTCACTCATCCTAGGATTACTCTCATCAAAGCACGCTTAACAACAGAGTTTTTTAGCTTATACACTATCATAAGTGTTTAGTCATTATCATAATTAAAATGTAAGATTTATTATTAAAGAACATCAATATATTCTCTCACAATTCGTGTTGAACTATTAGCTTTTTTCACTTATATTTAATTGTATATCTAATGATACAAATATGTGTCGTGATTTGCTACAATTTTTATTTGTGTCGCCATTGTTTAATTCTTTGTAAATAAAATGACACTTTTATATGTGTCATAAAATAAGCGTGGACACATATAACTTTTGTTGTAGTGTAATTAATATTTGTCTTAAAAAAACTGTGGTAGCTTTTCATCTATTGAATTACATTGTAAGAATGTTCAGATATGGCGATCTTTCTAGTAGTGGAACAAGCCAGGGAGGCTTCAAGACATCAGGGCTTTCTGCTTCTGACTCCAGCAGAAATGAACCCTAAAATTTTAGGCTCATGGGCTCAGTTCAGGGTTCCTTTATATGTTAGTTTTGGGTACATGGACCTGCTTCAGGTTTCCTTCAATATGCTTCATAATTGCTTTGTTGGGATTTAGGTTTCTCCGTATGCTTCACGGTTATAATTCATAATTATACTGAAAAACAATCTGTCATAATTAACTTACACCCTAATTAATAAACTTTAAGAAACATGTATATATATATATATATATATATATATATATATATAGATAGATATATATAAATTATACTATA
>NC_033798.1:56368480-56372251 GCF_001876935.1 Asparagus officinalis | reverse complement strand
TGTATTCCATATCTTCGTTTATTTTGCCAACAAATCTGGTCAGCAAATTCGATAGTTCACCAAAAAGAGGTATTCCTCCATGATAAACAGTTGAACACAATGCATTTGAATTATATGTTGGTGCAAGAGGAAGCGCTCATCTCCATCCCTATTTTTTTCTTTAGTGTAATTAAGAAAAAGGATATTTAGCACTTGATACATGAATAATTCATTTCCAGACAATAGTCTTGCAAGAAAGAAAAAATTTTGGATACAATGAAGATTTGAAAAGCAAGAGACTTTTTTAAATGACTGTCACAATGTAATTAACTCCCAATTTTAAAATCCATGAAAAGGTTAATACATTTCAGAGTAATAAGAGAGACACTTTCACTCTGTCAAGGCGAATAAATGAGACTTCGGGTGTGCCCTTTGAGTGTTGAAATTTGGCGTCTGATGTATAATTCATCAGATCAAGAAAATGCTTGCAAGAACTAAGAGAAACCATAACTTGTTAGTTTTGTACAGAAATGAAAATTCAGTTTGTCGAAAGATGATAAAGATAACTAAGCTTTATTGGAGACTCGGTTATGATTTGTAAAGAAATTAAAATTATCCAAAAAATAAGTTACAACAACGAACATGATAGTCATATTCCTAGTACACCAGCTACGCTTCAAAAAAAGAACAATGAATTAGAAAATACATCATAAAAGCAAAATCTTGTACTGACCTGAGACAGATTAATAATTTACAAGCTCTTGATGATAAGAGAACTTCTATAATTACTATCAAACCAGAGCTCTATGAATTCTTTGTCGTCTCATACTTCTCCTCTGTTGCCATCTCTCCTTTATACCATCGTCAAAAATGTATGTAGAGCGGCCAACACAAGCAGGATCAAGGCTTTCTTCAAGCACTTTGCTTGATAGATCTCCCCTTAATCTAGCAGCCTCAGCCAAAAGGTCAGTTATCAGCATCTCAGTTGTCCTTGTCGTGATTCCTCTCAGATACCATGATATTGGTGGTGGAGGCACAAGTGCTGGCTCGATAAGCTGATCCAAGGTCACAATTGAACCGATTCTTCCTTTGCCCGCAGTGCAGGAATCAACCAATAAGGGCTCTACTTTCCAGCAACCTTCAAATTTATTCATAAATCCTGTTTTCCCTTGCTTGAACTTCACCTGCAACAAGAATAGAAACATGAGAGAGATGATCTTGACATATCTCAGTGAAGAACGAGGAGGGAAAGTCAGTTTGTTTACAGTGTGATCTTTCCGGTTTTGATCTACAAAGACGTGTACTGATATAGTCCCTGACCACCAAAGGAATCTCCACAATGCTGCCTGCTCCACCTCCACAACCTGCCTTTGGCCCTCGTCTATTAAGACCTTTCTGGATATCACTTCCTAAATGAAAACGCAAGTTAGTATGCTTGACTTGAGCAAGCAGCACAATCACAAAGGCATGTGTTTATATGGCCAAGGATAAGAAAACGTATCAAGCATAAAAATTACGTAGTGATTGCATTTCTGGAGGCTTTAGCTTTACGTTGCCATTGCTTATTATTAGATTCAAATTACATGCTTACCAGAAAATCAAAAAGTCAAAACTTTGAATTTAATCATTTCTAATCAATCACATGCATAAATAGGTAAATTGAAAAACGTGCAAAAAACAGTTTCGTCATGATCTAATGTATGCACATGACACGAGCACAGAGTTTAACCGTCCACAACTCCCAATTCCTTCTTCAACTAAAAAAGCCTATCAAACCTAGGGCCCACGAGCCCATTGGCGTAATGTAAGCCCTAATGTAAGCCCAAGCACCTATTGAGTGCAACATGTTGTTTGGCTCAAACCACCACCAAAAAGACCAATCAGTGTTACACTTGACTAAAAGGCGTATCACAATCACCCCACCTCAAATACATGACTTCCTCATTGCGGCATGATAATATTCACCTTTGGATCACTGACAGACAATGTCAATTTTGAGGTGGCTCCTATGATTGTAGAGGTGGGTCCCATTGGGCTCACACGATAGCACTTAGTCCCGCATAGTATTGACACATTTTGGCTTAACTACTCTAATACCATTTGTCATGCCCCGGCCTGCGAGCCCATTGCATAATGTAGCCCTGAGACCGAACTGAGGGCACACTCATTTTGCTCAAGCCACTACCAACATGATTAGCCATTGTGACACTTGATCCTATGACCCACCCAGCTTATAAGATCATCCATACTTTCCTAAATTCTCGTTGTGGGACAAATAAATGGGTATCACAAAGCGATCCACCTGTTGATATTCAAGATAACTACTTAATTCTGTCGACAAACAAAACCTTTGCTATTCACATACATGACCCAGAATCTATGTTGCAGATACAACATGATGACATGCTCATATAGACATAACATAACATACAAAAAAAATCTTAAAATACATAGGAAATATGTCAGACATGCGTCTGACATGACCCAGCTTCACAACAAAATGTCCATGCTACATAGCCCAAAATTTCATCCCAGTTTCCTCCAAAACAAATGTTTCCAAAATTATTCATCTATCAATTATGTAAATCTTGATAAGCCCACGCATTAATCTGTCAAAGGAGCCTCATGCTGAACACATTTACTTGTTAGAACATTGGCCAATATATTTCCAGCACATAACGTGTCTCTTCCACTGGAAGTCCACTTCAACTATGCAATGAAATTCTCAGATGCTTAACAAATAGAAATAATTCCACATATTGTGTCCGTGAAATCATAGTATGATGCTCAAAGCTACTGACATGTTTGCTCGATTTTTGTCTATTTGGTTTCTTCCAAGGACCCGAATCGAAGGATCCGGCAAAGGCTTATAATATTCTAAACAGTGTTTTCTCATGGACCAAATCATTAACACTATGTGATGAAGTTGTTAAGGAGGACTCTATTCCATAATTCCATCAGCTAATCATAAGCTAGTGTAGTGGTAATATTTCTTATCCACAAGCGCTTCTGAAATTGTGTCTCTAGAAATGAAGGACAATCACATGGTACCTACCTACTATCAGAAACAGAAAAGTACCAGAAGCTGAGGAATGAGACACAATTTCGGTATAAGCAGCTTGTACCTCGTGTGGAGAAAAAACATGACAACATAGAACTAGGGTAAGCCTCACAAGGATCATCATGTACCAGAAGAAATTCAACACTGCCAACATATAATTTCAGGACCGATCAGTTTTCCTTCTTTTCAAACATAATAATAACAGCAAAAAGCTTGAGTTGATAGAAACAAATATCAGAATGAACATCACTCCTCAAATCAGAACACCTTTTACATGGCTGAAACATGGATAAATGAAGGAAAACTAGTGCATTTGCAAGAGATAAAATAAAAAGAAAAGTGACTTTTGCAATTGGATTTCTAACTACCTTTACCATCTTTCTGGATAAAATTTAGGCCATCTTTGACAGAATCAATGACCTGATGCAAATCCATCAATGATCACATCTGATAGTACGAAAATCAGCCACTTTAAGAACATGTTTGTTTAACTAGTGATATATGTAATCACTAAAGTGAAAAATGAACGTAATTTCCAATTTCGTAGATATGTTTTTCAAAGGTGTTAACATGATCATCAAAGGGACTCCCAATAAAGAGGAGAAAGAGTAACATAATATTTCATCAAATTCATCACAATATCACATACAGTTTTCCACTGAATAATGTTAATATTGCCTTGAGGGAAAAACATTCTTCCACATGGGGTCTCATTGCAGTAACCCATTCCC
>NC_033798.1:56265220-56368470 GCF_001876935.1 Asparagus officinalis | reverse complement strand
GAAATTAAGTTAAATTATCATGAGTTAACTAGTGTGCAAATTTTTATGATCTAGGGTGTCTTGCAAATTTTGCCCGGCAGCTTGCATGCGCTACGCTGCTTAAAGAATTGAGAGGGTTAAATGCTAAATTCTCATTGGTTGTAGAAGTTGCAAATGAGAGCAAAGGGACACGTCTCTTGCCTCTTCAATATGTATTTAAAAAAACAAAAAGAAGAAGAAAGAAGGAAGATTTAGACAAACATCCATTTCATTCGTTCTTCTCCTCAGTTAAGTTTGAAGAATAGAGAGGAAAAAAAGAAAGAAAGAGGCAAGGCTGTAGAGAGCTAGGAGACATTAAGAAGGAAATAAAAAGGCAATCCTAGCTAAAGATGAGGTATATTACTCACTTTTCTAGTTAGCATTTTATTAACTTAATCAAAACAATGATGATAAGATGAAAGCAAATGGTGTTGTACAATGAGTGTTGGATCTTGGATCTTGGAAATTATTTGATAGATTGTATTATAAAAAAAAGAAATAAAAAGAAGCCATAGATCCGGTAAGGACCTCTCTGCCGATCACCGGAGAACCTCTCTGCGTCTTAACCAGCCGTAAGACCCAAAAAGAAGTCATGGGTGGCGGTCCTATGACTCAAACCATTGGAACTTTGGCTTCAATAAGGAATCAGTGAAAAACAAGAGGGAGGCAACGAGAAAGGGAAATTTTGATATAACACCCTGAAATTCTAAAATTTGTAAATATGTCCAGATTGATTGTAGAACAGTCCAAAACAAATGTCTAAACGAATAATTTTATATGACCCCCTGAAAGTTTGCAGAACTTGTGAACAGGTCCTGACAGTGAAGTAGGACTATAAATGGGATAGGACAATTATCTATAGACCCTCTAAACTTTCTTTTCTTTGCTAAAAGGTCCTAAATGATTGAAAGAGAATTTAAAAAATTGAGCGAATGTCATTTAGGATCCTGGACAATTTGAGAGAGGCTTCTAAGAGGTCCAAAAATAATGGAACTTTATTATAAAGATTAGATATTTTGATTTTGACCCTATTTGAACCTAGATTTATGAAATGACTAAACTATAGTATAAGTCTAAATTAAATTGACTTTGAACTTATAATTTCATTCTATATGAGCTTATTGGACCAAACTGGAAGGATCAAATCGATTAAGAAGTGAGTTCATTTCTCACTGGTATTTTTATAATACAAATCACATGAGTATTATATATTTGATTGAATATGACACAATGAAATGTGAAGAGTTATGCTCTGATAACCTATCACAATAATATAATTTGATTTCGTATGAGATATGAAAATTAATTTTTGATTTCAATATAAAACATGAAAATAAATTTTGATTTCATATAATATATGATAAGTGATTTTGGTTCTCATGCGATGTCAAATAATTATAAATATTGCCTTCTTTGAAAGCTATTGAACAAAGAAGTGATTTAAATGTATTTCAACAGTTTGACAGATTCAAGAGATTTTCCCGTGATTTGGTATTTGAAAAAAAAAATTATAAAAATAAATTTTGTGAACTGTTTTGATTTTGAGATAATGAGATTTACGATCATCCACTTGATTTAAAGTGTTTATAAATTTGACAAGTGAACATACCGATATTATTTTGGTATAAGTGATAAAAACAAGCAACTTGAAAAGTAATGTGTTTTTGCATCAAGTGATTTGATAAGTGATGTGTTTTCGAAATCAAACTATTTGACAAGTGATTCTTAATGTCTTCAAAACCCTCAAAAGTCCACTATGGAGTGATGTGCTTGTGTCTGTCATATAGTTTGAATGCATATTTATGTGGTCCTTTTGGGCATTTGTGATGTGGCCGACGGTCTATTGTAGTGTTTTTGTTCCTGAGAACTATGTATTATGTGATGCATTTTGGCATTCTTATGCTACTAAGCTATAATATGTAGCCTTAGTGTGACCTACGAGATTCGAATTCTTGCAACTATATGAAAAATTATGAGATTTGAGATTCTAACATTTGATTGTGAATTTGAGAAAACGGTAATTTTCTGGCCTTGCACAAAATTTAATAGGTTGTTTTCCTTCTTAGCATTTATCTTGATTTCAAAATGTCTGATATAGTAAAGTATGACAGTATATTCAGTCTACACATAAAATCTGATTTAGTAAAGAATTTTAAAAATATTACATTATATTTTTTTGAAAATAATGATAATGTGTTCTTTTACATAATATTTCATCATTTCAGTATTTCAGATGCAAACCTATAATTTACTATTTCTGAGAATTATTATTTTGTTAGATATCTAGGAACTCTAGTAAGACATATTCTCACTGGAGTTTAGCTCACCTCGTCGTTTTTATTTTTATTTTTCATATTTTCTGTTCTCTGCATCTATGTCGGACTTTTGATTCAGGTGTTTTGTTAGGAGACATTCTAAGAAGAATTTCTCTTTTTGCTTATATGTAGCCAAGCGATAGGTCTTGGGTTATGTAGAATGCTCATATATTAGTAAATTTTAAATTGTAAGTACTAGCTATAAATAGTTTGCACTGAGCTTCCACCATCAATAGGTATAATGCTTTGCAAAAAGCTATGTGATATGATATGCAAGGGTTGATATGCGCATGAGGCCTATCTTGTGCACGGGTTGCTACTGCCGCATACTCGTGTCTCTATCTTCCGCTATTATTTTCCGGGTGTGATAGTAAGATGGTATTAGAGCTTAAGATATAGATCCAATTGAATTTTGAAGAGGATGTAGTGACAAATAAGGTTACTGGATTGGGATTACATAAAGGATGTTTAGCAATCTAGTTGAAAGTATAATCATGGATGATATGACAAGTTAGTTGATCAAGTGGTTATGAAACATATAAGCATTAATTCTGTTATGATGGGAGATAAATCTTTGAAATCATTAGACGATATGATTTTTATTTAGTTTTGACATCGTGGAATTTAAGGGATAGCATAGCTAGTATGATATATGATGAGAATAGGCACTGTAGTATGAGGCATGATGAGAATACGTGCTTATGAATGAATTTATTTGTGGAGTACTATGATAATTATAAATTTATTATTTAATTTGATGATTACGATTCATGTGGTTGAATTATAGTGCTAATATTATTTATTTTGGTGATGTCATTGGATTGATGACGACACTAACTCCACGGACTGAAGAATAGGATATCTAGGTTCAGTTAAGGAGAAATTTATTGTAGTGTCATTTATGTTATATAGGATCCTCAAAGAGTCAAGAAGCATATGGATCAATATGAAATTTTCTTGGTTACCCAATTATTCTTACATAGATGTTTTTGCACCAAATTAATTGGATTTATAGTTTAAATGTTAAAATCTATTGGGGTTACTAGATGTATTTCTTTCATTTAGATCAATGTGTTGTGCGCATTTCTTCTTTCTTAGAAGCGTGTTTTATAGAATAATATAGTGGTATTAAACTAAGGATTTAATATAAAGATGAGTTTGGTAATTGGAGGCATTATTAGTATAAGGAAATACATGATATAAAATATAAAGGGATCAGAAACAGAAACATGAGAGATACATGATTTCACCCTTCCGATAAATCATTTGAAGGCAGAAATTTGATGAGTTTGTTGGGGTACACAATTCAGATGATTTATAAAAAAAATTGAGCAATGAATTAGATGATCAATGATCCTTTAACGTGTGAACTTCATAGTGCCAGCTTAAAATTTGTAGGGATTGTGTTTGACCTGGAGTCGTTTATAGCAATTGATGGCTACATACAATGATGAGATTCAATTGAACTATGAAGTTGCTAATCTCAATTAATAGTCAGACGACGAGATATTTTATTACTCCTGGTCTTGGTTTTGAACATAATCAAGTGGACAAGAATATACTTGTCAAACTATTTCAAATATGACTACTATCTACTGTAAGCAACAAGACCAGATTTCAACCAATGGTCTAGGATAATAGTCCTCCAGGACTGAGAATAGCATTATGGAGTTTAAAAGATGACATCGGCCACTTTTGATAGAATTATGTATCCAATTTTAGAACACTAATCATGGGAAGAGAGAAATTGGTTATCGTCATATATGTTAAAGAATTGTTTATTTAATCAACGACAATGGGAGAGAGAACCCTAAGCCCTACTTCTTATAAGCTATTGTAAGATGACCATATGAATATCTTCTATGAGATTTATTCTCTTCGATCACCTACAAGAGAAAGAGCAAGATGTTCTGGAACTAGAGGTCTTCTAAAGCAAAAGTAGCAAGAACAATTACAAAGACCATTTGTTAATAAGTATCTATTAGGGGTAGTGTGTTAATGGCTTATTAGAGTTGTAGAGTTAGAATTAAAATTTTGGATAAGAACATTGGTATTGGAGATACATGATTCCGATATTATATTAAAGATGAAATTGATTAACTTCAAGCATGATTTTACTCTATGTTGTGAGAAGGTGATCTTAGAACTCAAAGACATCCTGAATTTTTCTATTAGAGTCTTGAATCTCGAGGATTCTTAAGGGTTATCTCATTCCTTAAAGTTTGTTGATTGTTGCATTTATTCTTAAGATTATCTGACTGTTCTTAGAAAGGATTTCAGTATTCGAGAAATTTTCAAGAGTGGTTTGAAATGAACTACCAGGTATACCTCCAAATAAGAAGATTTGGTTTCAATTGACTTGGTGCTAAATAAAAATCCAATTTTTAAAGCCTTATCACATAGTATTAAATGAGTTGCAAGAGCTTGGGGTTTAGTCCCTAGAACTTCTAGTTGAAGATTTTATTAGTACTAATGTGTCACCATGGAGACTACCACTATTGTGTGTGAAAAAAAGAATAATAGCATGTGACTATGTATTGACTTTTGCAGATCAAATTGAATAATGATTTGTAATATGTGTTCAGTATTAGTTGATGACTTACTCGATCGAAAAAAGGGGAGCTCAAGTATTTTAAAGATAGATTTTTATTCTGACTACTATTATTTGACACCAATGTAGAGGACATAATAAAACTGCATTTTGTACCTGTTATTACTATTATGAATTCCAATGTTATTATTTGGGTTCTTAAATGTACATTTGACGTTACAAGTTTCATGAATAAGGTGTTCAAAACCATATGTTTATTACGGTGTTTATTAACAATCTCTTAGTGCATTGAAAGAGTTAGAAAAAGCATGAGGAGCAAAAATGATGTGTACTGGAAATTTTAGGGGAAAAAAAAGAAGTGTATGCAAAACTCAATGAGTGTGAATTTTGATTGAAGGAATATATTTCATTGAATATATAATATCTAAATCCGGATACTTGTAGACCTGTGTAAGATAAATGTTGAGGTTAATTGGAAGGGATAAACAAATGTGTGAGAATTTTGTAGTTTTCTAGTTTCCTTTGCATTGCCTCACTTTGACCCATCCCTCCCAAAAGGCAACTTGTTTACTTAAGTGAACATGAGAAACTTTAAAAAAAATATAACCTCTTATTTTACCTTCTAGAGATGCATGTTTTTAACATTTATAATAATTCTTTTAAAAATTAATTATGAAATATAGTCATGATTTAGAGTTGACAATAATAATATTTGCTCCTAAATATTTTTTATAATGATGTTATAGAGGACAGCGTGACATGTATATTGTCCACAAGATTTAAAGTGTACATTTACACAGAGAATTAAATTTGAGGAAGAAAGTACAATTAGAACTTTTAAAAGATTTTAATGTGACCATCAGCTATTATCCCGACAAGGTAACTACCATTGCTCATACCTTGACTTATCTGATGTCATCTCAAAATGTGATATTGGAGGATTTGAGTTATATGAGAATTGAAATTGCATTCCACCAAATCAAGATTAAATTAGTGAATATTATACAACCTTTGTTATTTGATAAGATAAAAGTAATTCAGCAAAATTGTTTTCAGTTGAGGAACATCAAGAAGAATAGATGAGGGCAAGGATTTAAAATATCGAATACTTGAAATTCGGGGGCAAGGATTTAAAATATCGAATACTTGAAATTCGGAGTGAGAGTTAATGCATCTGATGTTTCAATAAAAATAAGAAAAAAAGCAGAGGGGGATCATTCAAAGAATTTGTTGCTCCTCTTCAACTATTGGAGCCGATTATGTCATACAAGTTAGTGTTACTGCAATCTTTATCTAAAGTATATCAACTTCATGTGTAAGTACTAAGGAAATTCATATGAGATCCAAACAAGATCATCATATTGTTCCTAATGGAATTCAAAATAGACTTTATTTATGGAGAGAAACTAGAGAGTATTGCAGATTACAAAGAACAAATACTTAGGCACCAACCATCAGATATGTAAAAGTTCAATGGAACATCACTCCGAGAAGGAAACAATTTGGGAAATCGAAGATTCTATATGAAACAAATATTTGATTTTTTTTTAATTTAAGTATGCCAAGTTTCGAGGACGAAACATTTTATTAGGAGTGTAGAATGTAGTAACCCTATTTTCTTAACAAATTAAGTTAAATTATCATGAGTTAACTAGTATGCAAATTCTTATGATCTCGGGTGTCTCTTACAAATTTTGCCCACCAGCTTGCATGAGCTGCATCGCTTAAAGAATTGAGTGGGTAAGTGCTAAATTCTCAGTTGTAGAAGGTTGCAAATGAGGGAAAAGGGACACATCTCTTTCCTCTTCAATATGTATTAAAAAAAAAGAAAGAAGGAAGATTTAGAGAAACACTCACGTCATTCGTTCTTCTTCTCAGTTAAGTTTGAAGAATAGAGGGGGGAAAAGAAAGAAGGTGAGAAAGAAGGTAAGGCTGTAGAGAGCTAGGAGACATGAAGAGGAAATAAAGAGGCACTCCTAGCTAAAGAGAACGTATACTACTCAATCTCTAGTTAGCATTTTATTGACTTAATCAAAACAACTATGAAAGATGAAGCAAATGGTGTCGTAAAATGAGTGTTGGATCTTGGAAATTATTTGATAGGTTGTATTATAAAAAAAAGAAGCCCTAGATTCAGCGAGGACCTAGATGCTAATCACCTTCAACCACCGAAGAACCTCTAAGAACCTCTCCGTCACTTGACCACCGGTAGGACCTAAGGAAAAGTCATGAGTGGTGGTCCTATGGCTCAAACCCATGGAACTTTGGTTTCAATAAGGAAATAGGTAGAAACAAGAGGAAGAAGACGAGAAAGGCAAATTTTAATATAATCCCCTGAACTTCTAAAATTTGTAAATATGTCCAGATTGATTGTAGAACGCTCCAAACCAAATGTTATTTGAATGAATAATTTTATATGACTCCGTCAAAGTTTGCAAAACTTGTGGACAAGTCCTGATAGTAAAGTAGGATTATAAATGGGCTAAAATAATTATGTATAGATCCTCTAAACTCTTTTCTTTGCTCAAAGGTCCTAAATGATTGAAAAAGAGTTTAAAAAATTGAGCAAGTGTCATTTAGGACAGGATTCTAAGAGGTCCAAAAATAATGGAACTTTGTTATAAAGATTGGATATTTTGATTTTGACCCTATTTGGACCTAGAATTATGAAATGACTAAACTATAGTATAAGTCTAAATTGAATTGACATTAACCTTCTAATTTTATTCTATAGGAGCTTGATAATATTGAAGGGGCCAAGTTGGGAGAATCAAATTGAGGTGAGTTTATTTCTCACTAGTATTTTTATTATACAAATCACATGAGTATCGTATTATATTAAATATGATATATTAAAATGTGATTTGACTTATGCTCTGATAGCCTATCACAATAATAAAATTTGATTTCGTATGAGATATGAAAAGTAATTTTTTATTCCATATAAAATATGAAAATAAATTATATAAAATGTGATAATTGATTTTTGTTCTCATGCGATGTCAAATACTTATGAATATTGCCTTATTTAAAAGCTATTGAAAAAGGAAGTGATTTAAATGTGTTTCAAAGTCTGACAGATTCAAGAGATTTTCTGTGATTTGGTATATGAAACAAAATAATAATAAAAATAATTTTGTGAACTGTTTTTGATTGAGAAAATGAGATTTACGCTCATTCACTTGATTTAAAGGGTTTCTAATTTTGACAAGTGAACATATCAATATTACTTTGGTACAATTGATAAAAACAAGCAATTTGATAAGTGATGTGTTTTGTATCAAGTGATTTGACAAGTGATGTGTTTTCGAAATCCAGTTATTTGACACGTGATTCTTGATGTTTTCAAACCCTCAAAAGTCCAGTATGGAGTAATATACACTGATATGATGAGCAAATCCTTCTACGATGTTCAACACTACAGTTCTTATCCATGTTATCGCCCATATTCATGTTCTTCTATTCCAATATTGTTAGTATATATCGTTAATCTACATACTGCAATAAAATTCAACTGAATTAGTATTTTAATTCGAAGGATGACAATTAGAGTTTTGCTAAGATTTACAAAGAGAAGGAGATAAAAAGATTGGAGGCTTCGTACCTTTTTTAGCTAGAAATTCGCCCCGATTGAAGCTATCAATTTTATTTATTGATGGAAGGAATAACCACTAAAAGCTTACAAAAGGACAGGGTTTTGAAAACTTTTCAACATGTGAAAAAACAGGATATTATAACACTAGCATGTAACAAGAAACATACAACATGTCCAAAATTTCTGAGATCCCCAGAGAATGAAAATACATGTCAACAAAACCAGCCCCCATCTAATATGTTCTTCAAGCTGGTTACTCATACCTTCACACCTTCACATTGGATCTTGTTAGATATCATTAGGTACTATCAGATTTTATTGGATATGACTATATCCCATACTGACTGTCATATTTCCTAATCTCTATTTAAAAGACATTAGTGTTAGATGAAATAAAATTTTTGCTCTCTTTCTTTATATGATCTCAAAACCTACTTCTTGATCCTAGATAACTTCTCGTCTTTTCTCAACCTCGAGGACACCAACACAGGCACTGACTCTATGTTTCCCCTTGGCAATTCCTAAACATTTATAAAATACCCCTAGCTTCAAAAAAGAATGTCGGATCTGTTGTTCACCATGTGAATAGTAATTCATGAACAGGTGCTCTCTAGGGCATCTTCCCATGATTTTTTGCAGCCATTTAGCAGTAGATTTTGGCATTATTTATTCTGACTGACCCGCCTAGGGTTTCTTCTGGCCTATATGGTTTTACAAGACTTGATTCGAATGTTGAGAGTGTCTTATTTCTGACCATTTGGCCATCTATTTATTATAGAAACGAGCATTTCTTGTGATTTCTATCTAACTTTATTCTGGACTCTTGGCTTGTTTGTACGTCGGTGATATACGACTATGACCACAGTTTTTTGAGTGCTGATGTCTTCAAGTACTCTAGGCAAAAATAACGTCACAAAAACTATTGCAACTAGTTTTGTTCCCATGTGTAACAAGCTGGGCATATATATTATATACACTCTAGCTGGAGGGGAATTGGTAGTAATTAGTAGATATCACTAGGTATTAGTAGATATTATTAGAGATTATAAGATATTATTAGATATGTCTATATCCTATAACTATTTTGTAATATCCTCCTAATCTCAACTTATGTGAGGTTGGAGTTGAATGGAATAATAACTTTGCTTCCTTTCCTTTTCTACAACTTATGTGAGATGGCAATTCTACTTCTTAAAGAAAATTGTGATTTTTATTATGAAAATGTTAGCACACAAAGGGGGAAAAACCAAAGCACGAGAAGCAGGACCAAATCCATATCAGCATTCATGCCTATTCCCATATTGTTACTTAATTATGTGTCATATGCAAATTCAGTTGGAATTAATATTTGAGTGGCAGAGACGGAATTAGGATGTTAGGGTTTTGTTATGATTTACCAAGAGAAGGAGAAGAAAAAATTGAAGGGTTTATAACCTCATATTGGGTTCCTTAAAAGAAAATTACTTTTTCGAGATGGCAATTCTACTTCTTTAATGCCTAAAAAACTAGAATTAGATACTACATAAAGGATTTGTATTTACGAAACTAGATTTATATACTACAAAAAGGAACTGTTTCTTAAAACATGTGTACCTATATAAGTATATAACTACGAAGAACTGTATTTATTAGTTAAGTAAAAAAACACAAACGACAAATGAATATCAAAGGATTCTAATCTAAATCTGAGCAAGTTTTCTAGAATATTATTGATTTTTCTTTTTGGGTCTCCAATAAATTTTTTTTAGAGACTGAACCATATAGAACCATAAATGCATGTGAACCCCAATACAAAGTGGAAACAATCTTACTAGTTTTGAGCCATCTTCATGTGTGCTTCTGCTGCGTACTGTGCCTTCAAACTCTTCTATCAGTTTCTAGTGGTGAACTAATTTGTCCTATGCTGTGTGTGGTGTTTCCCCTCTTTCTGTTAATTATGAATTTCTCAATCCCCACAAGCCTTCCTATCCTGAAAGTGAATGATACTGCATATCTAAAGACATCAAGAAAACAAAAAATAAAAAATAAAAAAATAAAGAGAGAAGAGTATTGGAGAAGAATTTCATTTGAAGTCAACAGCACTTATCAAGCTCAGTTCCTTTACTGCACAAAACATTAATAACTTACATTAAGCATCTCATGGAACGCCTACTAATTCACAACATTCATGTCATGTCTCATCACAACCACCTGCTTGTGCTTACAAAGAACCATTTGTCTTACAGATGCAAACTTTCCAAATGCCTACAATGAGCCACCATGATAGCCCTGGACATGTCTACGGTGAAACACCAGACTGAGAATCTAGCTCATGCATGCCCTTTATGTTTCTTCTACATGAAGTCCGTCACTGTAACATTTCAGTACTAAGACATCATACCACAGTTAAACCATAGCTCATCCCAAGTATCAGTCACCCTTTACTGTTAGTCATCACAGAATGAATTCCTTTAAACAGAAAGAACCAAAAGGGCTATACTTTATGGCAAACAAATGCAATGTACACATTAACACACCTCAATTTTTAAAGGGTAGCATTGCAGCTCTGGAAATCTCCCATGCCCAGCACGGGGGGAAAATCTAAGAGCACATTATATATCTGAAGACAGGCTTGGGATGGCAAATTTTTTACTGTAGACACCATTTTCTTTGACATACCAATCACGGCTATTAAAGAAAATTCATAAACAGATAGTTAATATTGCAAACCATGATACTTTACATGTTCATAAAAGAATATTCCTATTCCAGTCCACTGTGTGCTGAGGTTTAGCTACAGAACTAGCAATTGTATATTGAATTAAATAAGCATAGTCATAAGAAAAGTAACAACGAATTAGTAAATCGAAGAAATAATGGGTCAGCCAGAACATAAACATATTCATACCTGGATGTTTTTGAAGACCCTTTTGTTGTCAGGATCAATGACAATATTATATATTGCATCTGGGGGCAATCCAACATTAAATTTTACTTTCAAATTGCAAAGGGAACCTTTTGGTACACTAACCTGCAAATCAAATAAAGTTCTTGAAAATTTGTGTGTATACAATGCAGCTAAAATTTTAAGCTAAATGCTATAAAGTTGTACCAACACAGAAGTTGATGGAATTATACTTGTTAACAAATTAATCCATATGAAACATAGTTTTCTCAAAGAAATGCCTTTTTCTCTTGGACAAAGTTCTTTATCAATAAAAGAAAAAAAATCAATGAAGTCCTAATGAAAACATGCCTGATCAACGGTAAGGAAACAAAATAAATGGCAATGGACAAGACATTCATAGAGAGCCATTGAATAACTGGTTCTTCTTTTATAGTTAAAGTAATACCGTTATTTCTGGAGACTGACCAACCCAATTAGGATTTTCTTTCCAAGCTTGCAATTGCTTATCTAAGTTAACCTCAAAAGCGTTAAATGATTGTCTCCCCATCATTGTTAGAGGATTTGCAGCACCAATCTTCACTTCATTCTTTGCAAAATGCTTGAAATGTGACTAGAAAAGCAAAAGAACAATCTATTTTAGCAGCATGAAATATCAAGGATTCTTTAGGTAGGAAAAAGCTTAGAAGACAGACTTTCAAACTGTTTTGAAGTCTATCAGGTATCTGCTTAACAAATTCCAATGCTGGAAGAAGATTTGCTGGACATCGTTCTCCTTGCCTGACATGGTTATCAAACTTCCCTTTCTTGCCATCCATCTATAAGATATGAAGCCCAAAATGGAAGAAGTCAGTAAAAGAGTGTGTGTAGGTATTAAAGAAAAACATAATCTAATGAGAGATATTTTCTTATAGATTTAGAAATTTCAACAAAATTTTGAGAACATAGTTCGCTTGTGCCCAGCAAATATCACTACCGCTATCATGAAGAAGATAAGATTGAAAGGCCAGTCATAAACAACTTTTCTGTTCGAGAACAAAAGGGAGTGTGTCTATTTATTATATTATATATATATATATATATATATATATATATATATATATATATATATATATATATATATATATATGAGAAATTATGGAGAAACTTGCGTACCAAAGTTTTTTCATTGAACTTGGTAGTGAGTGTTGGCCAAATCTAGCCCTAGATCCATGGCTTTGGAGATGGTAGCATCTTTTTTTTAAAGTAGTGTTGAATAGTATTAAGGCTTTTCTCCTCCGAGGATTGATGTAGGGTCTTGATTTTGGCCACTCACTTCAAGTTCAATGGAGAAACTTGGTACAAGGTTTTCCTATCCTATTATTTCTATATATATATATATATATATATATATATATAATATATATATATATATATATATATATATATATATATATATATATTATATATATATACACACACACACATAAGATGAGGGGGGTGATCTAGGAACTAATGATGAACAGATGAATTCCCTCCACCTCAAAATAAATGGAAACGCAATATATTTGGTGCCATTTCTTTGGTCCAAATGTTTAGATTCACCAAAGTAAGCATGGAAAGTGGAACCTTTTGATGAAGATAGATGATATCCAATGTTGTAAAAATGGAATATCCAATTTCATAAAAATGGAACATCACTACAACCTCTTTCACTATTTGGTTAATTGCTCATAACAGACTGCTAACAAAGGAAAGATTATGCAAAATGGGGATTATAGATTATAATACTTGTTTATGCCAAAACACAGTTGAAACTCAGAGGCACTCATTTTTTGAGCGTGTCTTCTTAGCTGAAGTGTGGAACCAAATTATGCTTTGGCCTGGTTCTAAGATGAGTTGTAAATGGAATTCAGTCTTTCAATATGTTAACCAACAAGGGAAAAATTATATAGCAAATGTGAGAAGAATGATTGTGGCTGCAATTTATGGGGTGTGGTTTGAGAGAAATATCATATTGCATTCTAATGCTGCTACAGTTCCAGATATTGTGACAAAGAGGATTAAAGCCTCAGGGTTATCATCTTTGTATAAGTCTACTATAGTACTATTCCTCTCAAATATAAGGAGTGGATAGATTCTTTAAGATAGAGATGTTCTAACTGAAAGATAAAGATTTACAACGTAGATTGAGAGTGTAATCACTTGGGGATGCTAAGGAATTGATGTACATACAATGCTTACTTGGTGAATGAAAACATAATCATTGACCAAAAAAAATACATGGGACTTGTCTCGTGTATATAACAAAGAGATTAACCTTGGCCGATGAAATACATAGGACTATCAGTCTAGTTTTTTAAAACAGAGAGAAAATGCACTTTTTCCCAACAAAATACATGGAATTACTAGTCCTGTATATTTTTCGGGCATATAAAACTGAAATGTACCGTAATTTTTCTCACAACCGTCGCTGCTCTCTCTCTCTCTCTCTCTCTCTCTCTCTCTCTCTCTCTCTCTCTCTCTCTCTCTCTCTCTCTCTCTCTCTCTCTCTCTCTCTCTCTCTCCCACCAACTCCAAAGCGGATGCCGACGCAGTCTAACAACGTCCAACATCGACAAACCCCGACGCTCATGAACTCTGATCATCTGCCTTTAGTCCAGATCCAGGTTCATCTCCGTCTCCTCCTCTACCACAGCTCCACCAACTTTGATCCAACGACTAGCCTCCTCCGCAAGGTGAAAATTTTCTCTTTGTGTAGAACTTTTTAGTTTCAATTGAAATATGAAAATTATGATGAATTTTGAATAATATTACTTTAATTTTGATCAATGATGTGGCTTGGTTACAATTAGGAGTTAACCAAAAAAGAGCACTTAGGATTTTAGAGTTGCATAATATGAATTTTTACAAATTATTTGAATATTATAAATTGTAAAATTTTAAGTAGAGTTTAACTAGAAATTTGATATAGGGTTTGTCAATTACGGTTTTACAAGAAATTTGATATATGAAATTTAATATAGGGGTTTTCAGTTACAGGTTAACTAGAAAGTTAATATAGGAAATTTGATATAGATTTTTGAAGTCTCGAAATATGATGGAATGTTAATCTTTTAGTTTTGATGGCGAACGGAATACTCATTTTTACTTTTTCAATTGAAGACTAAGTGTTGGAATAAATAGTACACCCATATACGAGGGAGGTTCTTGAAAAATGTTCATGTTATCCATATCATTCAATTTTGATGGACTGATGAAGGAAATACATAGAGTTACTTAAATTAATCGAGGAGAACATGCAACTAAGTTGTTCTGCAACTATCTGATAAACGAGAGTAGAACAATTGCTATAGAAATCACCAATGGTTAGAAAATGATTGGGCACAAAATAACTCTCTGAAAAACAATTCTCAATAGAGTTGCTCATTGAAAAATCTCCAATTCTGGTGTTGCCTAAGTTTCAAAACCTCAGGAAGAGTTCTCCCACATGCTTGTCTTAAAAAATTACCTGAGTGAATTTATATCACCTCCATGTACCATGGACATGGACTTAGAAAATGACTCAAGTGAAGTGTCATGATTAACTACAACATTTAAACAGGTCTTCCCTTGTTGGGATGTCAAGTGTTATGTTCAATAACTTTTGAACTAGAGTTTTAAGGAAACGAGCTTGGTCACATAAAGATTTTTCTAGTATCAAATTGTACTTTAAAAATTCAATCTTTACATTATACCTTTTTTAGCGAGATAATAATATGTGTAATATTTTCCAGTTTTCATGGAGCCATACGATGATAAGTTGATCATGTACCACCATGGAGGGCCAAGTTATATGGAGAGCCAGAATTTCACTCATATGCTTTGAGATTATGGAGATACATGTGTCGAATGGCTGCTTAGACGGTTTGGTCGGGCACAAAATGATCCAGAAGAAGTTGAAAGAATAGAGAAAGCCCAAGAAAGGAGGGCATCAAATAAACTATGCAAATACGCATCATCAATAGATATATAGATGGAATAATCGATATCTGAGCATTGTGGAACAGATTGATCCTCCTCCTTGGGAGTCGGATTACATTACTTAGTTATTGGGGGATTACTAGAAGATGAATAATAAATGAGACAACGGCTCCAATTGAAATTTCTCTACTATAGAGATACGTGCCTAGGGTTTTAAATGTGAGAGAATTTGTAAGTTACTTACTATCAATCAAACATCAAATATCAAGCGCACTTGTTTGGTATTCCTAGAAATTGCTTATATATGTTCTTTTTTACTTAATTGCATATAAATCTTGTTGATCATATTGAGGTCATTGCAAATGAGGGCCTGGCACTTAAATAAATCAGGTTCTTTCTACCAGTTTACATGCGTCATCTTTATTGCAACGACCCGCTTCTCTCATTCAAACTTCAACATCTTTTTCTTGCTAGCAGTATTGTTGATGTCCTCTTCTTGCATGCAATCTCATCAGACTCTTCATGGCACACGCTGCTTATTGGCCTCTTCTCGCATGTAGTCTCGCCAACTTCATCTTTGCGCCCATCTGTATTTTAAAGGCGATGGGCCTTAGCGTCTCAAGCGAGCGATCTAACTGCCTTGCGCATTGCCAAGCAATGAAGGTTACTAAGGAAAGCGCCTTTTGGCGCCTCAAAAACTCACCTTTACGCCTCATGACCTTGCATTGGCGTCTTAGGCATGGTACTTGCCTAAGGCATATGATGCAAGACGCATGGTGTCTATCTCTGGTTCAAAACTTTAAGGGTGTGAAAGGTATCCGATAATGTAAAGATTGCTTTTGTTATTGAAATTTTTGTGTTTTTTTTCCTTGGTCAATCTTTTACTTTTTTGTTGTAATGTATTTTATTACCTATACCATTTTGAGGACATGCCATAATCTGATCCTTAAACTTCAAAGTTTGTTGTTTGATAATCTGTGTTAGCGGTACTAGTTAATGTTAATATTCAATATTTTATTACCTTAATATTTGTGACTTTGAAAAGTTGGCACCGATTAATTTGTCTTGCTGCTATTTATTGATATTTGCATATTATTTATAATGTTTATGAATTTTTTGAATGTGTATCGTCTTGGTTCACTTAGACGATCGCCTTTTTGGCGCCCCTCGCCTCAGGCAACATAGGACCTCATCACCTTGACCTTGCCTTTTTCTTTTAAAACACTAGCTTCCAAAGTTCATCAGCCTCATCTTCTCACACGTAATCCTGTCGATCCCTCCTCACGTGCAATCTTGGCAACCTTTTTGCATGTAGCCATCTGCAAGATTGTCTGTCTTTTCCACTCTCAGCTTGAGAAGTGTTGCAGAATTCAAATAATTGTTGTAACCAGTTTTATCTTGTCACAACCAGTTCCTTTCATTTTGGGATATTTGGTTGGAAATGATTCTAATTTTGTTACATATGGACCACCACGACGATTAACAAATATCTTCCACATTATAATTTCCACACTTCATATAAATAATATCAAATTTAGCTACCACTTTCTGCTGCTCCAACAATATAAACGAGACCCACCACAGACCTATAATTTTAGTCTATTAAATAAGAAAAGCCTTGTTTTTACAAGTAACCTACTATCTTATTAACCATTAAATTAAAACCCCTACCAACATAACTCCATAAGAAACAGAATAAACAAGATTAATCAAAACAACCTACTCTTTCACAAACAAATTAGTCCATGAAGATACACCCGAATTTAGTCTAAGATAAAAGGTACAGGAAATTTCATTAGGAAAATAACCCTGTAAAAAAATGTCTACCCAATTTAACCCCGAATTCTAAAAGGCTCAGAAAATGCAAGTCGAATTTTGATTCCGGAGGGGGGGGATTAGAGAGAGAAAATAAATAAATAGGGCTGAATCGGCTACGAGATAAGCAAAAATCAATAATTAAAGAACAATAAACTTCACAGCAACTTACCAGAGCAAGAAGATTCACTTCGAATCCAGCGAGTTTATCAAATTCGAACAGCGATGGGGATCTTAGTATCTTCTACATCTAACAAATAAACAAAAATCTAAAAGTGACAATTGCTTCCTGTTAATTGAAGAAGAGAGACTTTGTGATTGTTAGGTGATCGAGGACCATTTAGATAGACGACGACATCGCGCAATGTGAATGGATCCTAGGAGGTCGAGGTCAGATCCGACCCACATTATGTACGGCCCATTAATAACTTCTGTGGTTGTCCGCGCCGGTAATAAGAAGGCATGTATTATCTGATATCTTTACGATTAATTAAGGCCAAATGACACTTAAATACCTTATAGTTTCACACTATTAGCACTCATATACCCTCAGTTATATTTCGTAGCATTTATATACCCTGAGTTGGTCAAAATTGGCATATTGATGCCCTATGTTTTGCAAACGTGATAATTTTTATTCAAAAGTTCCCATATAATGTTTATATGTTATTCTTATAATTATCTCTCTATTAATTTTGTTGAATTCATTGTTAAATATTTTAAAATTCTATTTTTGAAATAGAATTTTGATGCATTTAAAATTAGAATTAGGTTGGTTTAATAGTAATTTAAGAAATATTGATGGTTAGAAAGCTCCAAAATTAACATATGAATGTTATATAAGAACTTTCGAATAAAAATTTTCATGTTTGCAAAATACAAGGTATTAAAGTGCCTATTTTGACCAACTAAAGGTGTATAAATGCTAAATGAGTGAAACTATAAGGCATTTTAAGTTCTATTTAGCCATTAATTAATAAATATCATCAACCTATTAATGGATGTCCATAAACAACATTTAAGTTATCCTCATGAACTTTTAGGCTTATTTATATAGTCAAAGCATTTATGGTGCATAAGACCATATCAACTACCTATATAACTATTATAACATGTAAAATAGTTTAAGTGTTCATCTCATCAGGAGGGCAACACGTGTCTCACCCTATGCCGAAACAGTCATACTTAAGGAAGGACGACTCGAGCGACTCCAGCGATCGACCCAATAGGTCGGCAACTTGCGAAGCTAACTAAAAAGGCGGTACTTGTCGACCTACCCATACCACTCTACTTGACTCCGCTCCCTATTAGCATTCGACCCTTCCAGGCCGATAACTCGCGAGGCCGATTAAAAAGACAGTGTTTGTCTGCCTCAAATGAGCGGATCGTAAGGTGGTGCACCTTCAGCCCCCCGCCGACAGTCAATCGCTACTGTCCTAGACGTATTATCAGAATCATCATTACTCCAGTCCCAAAAGTCTTTATGACTCATCAGACCTCATCAGCACTACGTGCACCCTATCATCCTCATATTAAACACCTAGATGACGCACCCCCTTCAGCGGCCGACACCTGTAAAGTAGATAACGACCAAGCCACCAGTTGGACTCGGCCAAAGTTACCTATCTACCCTTCTGATCTATTATAAAAAATGAATGGAGGTCTGCTGCTTAAGGTAATCTATTTTAAGCAACTTTTAGCAATTTTATTTGCTACATAACTCTTACTTTCCCACTCAAGTTTTGAACTAACTTGATCGTCGGAGGAACCACCGAAAATCCCAACTCCGACCTCTCACGAACTCTTCATGTGCAGGATAGGTTTTCTAGCTAAGGAACTAACCATCTGAGGAAGCTTGATGACCCTAACACCTCTCATAATCCACAAAATAACCCCTTATTTGATAACTGACATCAATAGTTTGGCGCCCACTGTAGAGCACATCATCCTTCTTCACACAAGATGACTGGTTCTGATCACCCAGGCCGATCCTCTATTCCTTTTGTTGAATGCCAACACTTGGGCTATGTCACTCAAGCCCAACTAGAGGAGTCAGCTCAAAGAATTTCTCAATCTCTCCACCAGCAGTTCGCTTCCTTCATGAACGAACTTCTCAGTCGGATTCCTTCTCAGCACCCCTCTTCATCGGTCGTTGCTCCTCTTCCCCCTCCTATGGGTCTGGCCGAACAGCGACCGCATGAGGACTATGCGGAGCACACTTCTCCTTCCGTCAACAGGCTCGCTTCGCTCCCCCACGTCGACAGTCCAACCATACACTAAGGCAATAGGAGATGAGGGGTTGAATAGGGTCAATGCTAATCTAATTACGATTTTATGCTAATTAAAAACTTTCTTTATTAATTGATTCTTGCAAAAGATATATGAATGAGTTATGAGCAAGAATGTAAAATACAAGCACAAAATAAATATACACAAAGCAAACTCAAACATAAGATATGATCACGGAATTCGGTCAACCCTTGACCTATGTCTCCGCTCCTCACCTCAAGGAGATCTCCACTATATGACACACCCAGTTTGGAAGCCGGAACTTCTCTACACACTCAGTTTTCTAGTTCACCGAAAACTATACAAGTCACTCACAATGTACATACACAAACTACAACCTTAAGTATTGGTCCTTACGTATCGCCTTCCTCAAGTGCTCAGCTTTACTACCTCTTCCTAGGCTTTACTACCGACGTCACTTCTCTTGGTATCGACTACATCCTCACCACACACTTCTCTTGGTGTACTTGTGTAAAACCCCGTAAATTTGAATATTTTATGATAAATAATGATAAATATGTTATATAGTAAAAAATAATATATTTTGATGTTTAGATATGATAAGAATTAATTTGAGATCAATTCAATGTATATTTATAAAAATATGAGTGCAAATGCACAAAACATGCACAAAGACCAAAAGAGTGAAAATTTGGGAATAATGACCAATTATGAGTTTTTAAGTTTTGCATACTGATGCAGTTAGAATTTAGAAAAGTATAAAGATCAAAGTTGTAGGTCTTTTTTTTATCTTCCCAACAAGTCTTAGATCACCTCATTCGGATGTCGAATGAGGAAGTTACAGTCAAAATACCGAAGAAGTATTTTTCTAGTCAGATCAGGTTTCTTGGTTTGGTTTGGTTTTGGGTATTTTCAGGCCCACACCCGTTTTTCTACTATATATAACATGTATTCACAAAATTTTCAAACTATATCAGTATTTTAAAACCCTAACAGCCACCAAACCCCCAAACCCTAGTTTGATTTCTTGGAGAAGATTGGAGGCTTTCAAGTGGATTTTTGTTGATTTTTGGCTTTTGGAGTGGAGATCTCTTTCGACGTTACTTCTAAAAGGTTTTCCTACAACCCCAGGCGAGTATCATCTCTACTAATCCCCCTCCCAGTTTTTAAAATATTTTTAAAAAGATTTAAACATGTTTTGTAGAGCCTAAATGAATAGATTATGCATAAAAGACAACTCTTTTGTATTATATTTATAAAGATTAGGTCTTTTCATGCTAAAAGGGTTGAGAACGTTTTTACAGATGTGATTTAGATATGATGATGATTTTAAAATGTGGTTAATCTAAAGAAAGAAGTTTGATTCATTGTTTGAGCTTTTATGCATGTTTTAAAGTTTTGAATATGAATCTTATGCATAAAATCATGGTTATATACGTTATTTTGTTTTACAGATATTTTTATCTGCTGTAACATGTTTGTATGCAAGATTATGAGGGTTTAATCATGTTTGAATCACAAAAACACGACGTGAACACGACATACACCAAGAATTTAGAATATGGAAATCAGGATCCACGGTCGATCGCGTGCAGGACAGAGACCTGGGTAGTCTCTGGAGCCCGTCGCGGTCGACCGCGTGCATGTTCAGTTGAGTTGGATTTTGGGTTTTCGAGTGTTCCTCTTGACTTTGTAATGATTAACTATAATGTTAAGACTTGATAAACACCTGGAAAGATGGTGAACTTCAGATGTGGACACGCACACCGAGATTGGTGCATGTATGCTAGGTTGTGTTAGATTGACACACTTTTGACACGAGTTAAATTGATAAACACATATGAATAATGATGTTCTATTCGTATCCAGAAATAGGAAGATGAAACTTTTTTGCCGCAGAACGATTGAGTAAGAGTATTATAATAGTATCATTATTACATGTATCCGGAATAGGAAAATAATAAAACCTATTTGTCGCAGAATGATTGAGTAAGATCATTACAATAGTATTATTATTACATGTATCCGGAATAGGAAAATAATAAACCCTATTGCCGTAGAGCGATTGAGTAAAGAGCCTTACAAAAGTATCGCTATAATACGAGATGATGTACACATAGATAATTGGTCAGTTGTAAGCTTTACTTTCATGAGAATTTACCCGCGAGTAGGGTATTAACTTTGAGATTTTTAATTGGTCAGTTGTAAGCTTTACTTTCATGAGAATTTACCCGCGAGTAGGGTATTAACTTTGAGATTTTTAGCACACCCGTTATGGACGACATATATATTTGTTTTAGCTTAGTTAGTATCCTCTTATATTGGAACAGATTACTCGGATGTACTTCGAGATGAGATGATTATTCTTTATGTTGGAGATTGGAGTATTTATCATTGATTATTTGTTTTTCTTTCATAGAGAGTTATATGAATGATTTGATATATGTATGTACTGACTCTATTTTCTTATATACTCTTATCCCTTCCCCTGGGGAGAGGTAGTGATGATCTCGCTAGCGCTTTGACGCTCGTTGTTTCCCCACTTTCAGGCAGCGATTCCGGCGCACGGAGAGTCGCAGGTTGATGGGACATCTTAGTTGTCCGTTTAGCTACTTATCATATTTTGTAGTTATTGCAGAACTTCACATGTAGTTGATTATTTTCAGACTCTAGATTGATATTTTGTTTCATATAGTTGAGAGCTATTGTGAGACTTTGTTAATTGACTCATTGTATTTGAAATTCAGTTCAGATTCAGAGATATATCTATTTCATCCCAGTTGGGCTCATTATTGATATTTCATATGCTTCTTCTGTGTACATTCGGTGTCGTTCTATTTCTATTTTGCATGTCTGTTCCTTCATCTATTTATTGTTTCCACTAGAGAGATAGTGATTGTGATGGTGAAACATGCCGTAGTATGGTGTTTGGTCTTGGCAAGTTTGACAATCCGGGTTTCACCTTGGACTGCAGCCTTGTGTGAACCCTGGGGCGTCACAACTTGTGTATTACAAAGTGATACTCACAAATGAAGCTCAAGTATAATAAATTGTTCTCTAATATGGATGAGAACACAATAAGGCTCACTCTTACTAAATCACACACCACTGCCCAACAATATATTGTATGAAATATTATAAGCTCAATAAAAATGTGTGTGATAAATGAGAACAATAAAAAAATTTCTAACTCAAATAAAACTAGCTAAGATATGAATATGAAAATCAAAATAATAAATAAGCTAGATAAAAGAGTTAGAAATCTTCTCTATAAACACAAGGTGTTGTAGATATGATGATGAGGATGAATTCCTTAGTTGAAATCAAAAGATTCTCCTTGTGAAAAAAATCCTCTTTTGAAATGAAACTTAAAACAATGCTTAAACACAAACATAACTCTTCCAAAACTTGATTAAACAATTTTCTTGATACCCACAAAAGTTAGAGGGTATGGGGTATATATAAGATCATAGAACAAGCCCCAAAACTAAGAAAAACCCAACAAAAAGATAAAATAACAAAAACCAAAAAACTAGCAATTACAGGCGTCAGTCGACTGATGAGCTGAATCAGTCGACTGACGAGCTGACCATTATAGGCACCTAACAATTCATCAGTCAACTGAAGACCTCATCAGTAGACTGAAGACCTCGTCAGTCGACTGATCAGTCGACTGAATAAAAAACATAAACTTTTGATGATTCTGGCTAGTATCATCAGTCGACTGATAATATGCATCAGTCGACTGATAACAGTTTTTTAGCTTATTTGAATTTGAAAATAAATTTCAAAGGCCTTTAAAAAAATAGTAAATAAATTCTAAAAAATATGAAACTTTGGAAAAAGTTTACAAACATAATAACAAACCTGTTTGAAAAGGAATTTTTCAAAAAGGACCTCGTATTTGTGAAAACTCAACGTTTAGCAAAAATGTACATAATACATGTTTTTCATAAATCTTGAAAATGAAGTTTGACATGTAAGAACATGTGAAAACTTTATGAAATATTTTTATAAACGTTATAAAACATGAATGTAATGTAAACAAGATTAATAAACTAATATTGCATTATTTTCTCAAATCAACTCATTTCGTAATAAAAATCAAAATTGTGTGTATATATATATTGAGCTTGAAATATATTCACACAATATATGTTACAAAACTACTAATATACCTAAGAGGTTGCGCACATAGCTTGATCTTGAATCTTTTACTCTGATATGAATGACTTTTCATCATATATAGATATCCTGTAAAAAGAAACAAACCACAACCACTAGGTAACAAATTAGCTATAAATTGTTTGGCAAATCATCATCAAAACAAAAGGATCAACAATCTCCCCTTTTTTGATGATGACAAACAATTTATAAAATGTATATAAAATCTAAACATGAAAAAATATGAAACCATCATAAACCAATAAACAAATCATTTCTCCCCCTTTGACATCATCAAAAAGGGGAAAACAAAAGAATAAGAGAGTGAAAGCTCCCCCTATCAATAAGCATAGGTGAGAATAAACAAAAATAGATATAGGGATGACTCCCCCTATCAAACTGCCATATGAAAAATATGCAATGATGAGAATGGCAAATAAATATGAGTAAGCTTGGATATAGAATATCTTAAACACAACTCGCATTAAAGAAGACCAAGTGACCACATATATGTATCATTAAGAATAGAGTCACAAGAGTCTAAAATATAAATATATATATCCATAGGATATATATCAAAAACAACAAAAAAATCCCAAAAATGAAAGTCAGGGATTTAAAATTCAAAAATCAAGAATCAAATGATTTGTCAATAAATCCAAATTTTTTTTATAAGTTATCAAATCATAAATTATGATTGATTGAGAACACATGTAAATACATTATTATGAGAATCATGTCTCAATACATAAAAACAAAGTATAAGTTTATGAAAACTTATGAAAATCAAAATCTTGTTCATAAAAATTCATGAATCTAAGAAGGGCAATAAAAATGATACCAAAAGAGATCCAAATGAGAGTTCATGGAAAAGCATAAAGTATCTTTTTTAATAAAAAAAATTGATTGAGCAAATACATGATTCAAATGACAAACATGCTCAAATCACAAAAAAAATCTCTAAGCAAAGAGGTTAGGCAAAGATGTACACTAAAAAGGATATTTTGTATCAATGTAAATGATGGACACATCTTTCCTATATACATGATCACAAAGAAAATTTGTCAAAACATTTATAAGTTTTATCCATAAAGATCAAAGATTTGTATATTTTGGATAAATGCATAAGAGATCAATATACTCATTTTCGACAAAAATAAGAAAAACTTGTTTCAACTCATATGAATGCCCAGTAAACATAATTTAAAACAAAGAATTAATACATCTGGGGGTGTTGCTCAAAAATACGTTTGATCAGCAAAAGAAAATCTTTCTTGGATAAAATTGATTAAACTACATAAAGAATACATTATAAAGCACTAATTGATGATCCTTAAGCACAAATACATAAATATTATCAAAAGAGTGTTTTACAATGATCTCATAAAGCACAAAACACATCGTTCACATCAAAAATGATTTAAAAACAATATAGTTCATACCAAGACTATAAATCACATGAGAAACATGAACTATGGTTTTGAAGATCCAAAAATCATTTTGAATTAACAATATAAAACGTGTGTGTGTGTGTATAATATATATATATATATATATATATATATATATATATAAATACTTTCTTTTAAATATTTTAAAATTGTTTGCAAAAATCTCAAATAAAAATCATCTTTAAGGACATAAAAAAAATTAAAAAATTAAAAAAATTGTTCTTAAAGAATCAAACTCGTTTTGGTACCCAATTACTCTTGGCACCGAAGAGTCTAGGGACATGATCCCTATTATTAAAGCTCAAAGCCCTAGGGTTATGATCCCTTTTGGGCATATATGGTGCATGGACATGGTCAAAACAAAATTCATATAGATGGTCATTTTGATTGTAATGAGTGCAATGAAAAGGTTGAAAAGATTTGTGTTGATTAATTAGTTGTACATGAAAATCATTTGTAAAAATAGGTTTATCTCGGAAATTGTTTTGCAAACGAGGAATCCTCTTCAAATTAAAACAAAACTTGTTCAAATAACCAAAACGATCACAAAAATCACACTTATACACATGAGCATGTTTATGATATGCAATATGTGTATATGCATGTGTATGAGATGAAGTAGCTTGATGAGATGCACAATGATCAATATTTTTAGGCATAGTGAATTTTTGTATATCATAAAAAAATTTAGCAATATTACCTTTTCGGTTGCAAATGGTACAATTGTAAACTTTGTTATACATGTGTGCATAAATAGGTTTCTTGGAAACATTTTTATGGGACTTTGCACACAAGTCCATAAGTTTTTTATTGTTGGTAATACATGTATTTAATGTTGAATCTAAGGATGATATGTGTTTCTTTATTTGATTCAACTCATCATTTGAGTTGAATCTAAGGATGATATGTGTTTCTTTATTTGATTCAACTCATCATTTGAAATATGTGCATTGTCAAAAGAAATAGAACAAACAAGAGTATCTCTTTATTTGATTCAACTCATCATTTGAAATATGTGCATTGTCAAAAGAAATAGAACAAACAAGAGTATCAAAATTATTTTTATTAGCCTCTATTTCTAACATGGAATTATTTTTATCATGAGTTAAACTTGTAATATCCAATCTTAATATCTCATTGCAATCTTTAAGATTAACATTTTTATTTGCAATGAGATCAAACTTAGATACAAGGGACTCATGAATGGATTTTAATTGAACATGCTTGCTTTTTAATTCTTTAAAATTATGCTTCAATTTCTTATGGTCATGCAATAATTTTTCATATTCATGTGCGAGCTTATCAAAAGTAAAATCATCATTGTTATCGGGCTCGCTTACCACACTAGGGCTATCGCCTAGTGGACGTGTACATGAAGATGAAGCTCCTTTTAAACTTGAAGTGGAATCCTCTAAAGCTTATTGGATTGCCTCAAAATCCCCTTGATGTGCTTCTATTAATTTCCACAACGTATATGCACTATCAAAAAAATCAAGTTTGTTAGCGAAACATAAGCCAAAGGCATAAATTAAGGATTCTAACAAAGACTTGTTCATGGCAAATAATCTATTATCATTATTACTCCACTCTGATTTCTCCGTAGTGGGTACAATATAAGCACAATTAATAATTTCTCAAATATCAATATTTTTAGATCTAGCAAAAAGCTTAAATCTAACACACTATTGTTCATAGGGGAAATTACTAATTCTAGGAGCAATGTTAATATCATAACCAAGACTAGGTGCACCGTGCATGTCCATGATATGTGCAAGCAAGAAACAAATAAAATCAAAACTAGATTAGCAAAAAAATAAGAACAAGGGATCTTTAACTCAAGGCGGTTAAACCTCAAATCAAAGAGCACTAATGTATGATACCAATTGTTAGTATCCTAGAGGAGGAGGGGGGTGAATAGGGTCAATGCTAATCTAATTCTAATTTTATGCCAATTAAAATCTTTCTTGATTAATTGATTCTTGCAAAAGATATATGAATGAGTTATGAGCAAGAATGTAAAATACAAGCACAAAATAAATATACACAAAGCAAACTAAAATACAAGATATGATCACGGAGTTTGGTCAACCCTTGACCTACGTCTCCGCTCCTCACCTCGAGGAGATCTCCACTATATCGACACACCCGGTTTGGAAGCCGGAACTTCTCTACACACTCGGTTTTTCTAGTTCACCGAAAACTCAACAAGTCACTCACAATGTACATACACAAACTACAACCTCAAGTGTTGGTCCTTACGTATCGTCTCCCTTAAGTGCTCGGCTTTACTATCTCTCATTAGGCTTTACTACCAACGTCGCTCCTCTTGGTATCAACTATGTCATCACTGCACACCCCTCTTGGTATACTTGTGTATTACAAAGTGATACTCACAAATGAAGCTCAAGTACAATAAATTGTTCTCTAATATGGATGAGAACACAATAAGGCTCACTCTCACTAAATCATACACCACTACCCAACAATACATTGTATGAAATATTATAAGCTCAATAAAAGTGTGTGTTATAAATGAGAACAATAAAATTCTAACTCAAATAAAACTAGCTAAGATATGAATATGAAAATCAAAATAAAAATAAAACTAGCTAAGATATGAATATGAAAATCAAAATAATAAATAAGCTAGATAAAAGAGTTAGAAATCTTCTCTATAAACACAAGGAGCTGTAGATATGATGATGAGGATGAATTCCTCAGTTGAAATCAAAAGCTTCGTCCTTGTGAAAAAAACTCCTCTTTTAAAACGAAACTTAAAACAATGCTTAAACACAAACAAAACTCTTCCAAAGCTTGATTAAACAATTTTCTTGATACCCATAGAAGTTAGAGGTTATGTGGTATATATAGGATCATAGAACAAGCCCCAAAACCAAGAAAAACCCAGCAAAAAGACAAAATAACGAAAACTAGAAAACTAGCCGTTACAGGCGTCAATCGACTGACGAGCTGAGCGTTACATGCAGCTAACAGCTCATCAGTCGACTGAAGACGTAATCAGTCGGTTGAAGACCTCATTAGTCGACTGAAGACCTCATTAGTCGACTGTTCAGTCGACTGAATAAAAAAACAAAAACTTTTGATAATTCTTGCTAGTTTCATCAGTCGATTGATAATATGCATCAGTCGACTGATAACAGTTTTTCAGCCTTTTTGAATTTGAAAATGAATTTCAAAGGCCTTTAAAAAATAGTAAATAAATTCTAAAAAATGTGAAACTTTGGGAAAATTTACAAACATAATAACAAACTTGTTTGAAAAAGAATGTTACAAAAAGGACCTCGTATATGTGAAAACTCAACGTTTAGCAAAAATGTACGTAATACATGTTTTTTATGAATCTTGAAAATGAAGTTTGACATGTAAGAACATGTGGAAACTTTATGAAAGTTTTTTATAAATGTTATAAAACATGAATGTAATGTAAACAAGATTAATAAAACAATATTGCATTGTTTTCTCAAATAAACTCATTTTGTAATAAAAATTAAAATTGTGTGTATATATATATATTGAGCTTGAAATATATTCACACAATATGCATTACAAAACTACTAATATACCTAAGAGGTTGCGCACACAGCTTGATCTTGAATCTTTAACTTTGATTTGAATGACTTTTCATCATATATAGATATCATGTAAAAAGAAACAAGCCACAACCACTAGGAAACAAATTAGCTATAAATTATTTGATAAATCATCATTAAAACAAAAAGGCCAACAACACTAAGGCAACATGAGAGAGCCCCAGCTTTGGCCATAATGGCCATAAGCAGACCGCATGGACTGCGTCACGTGGCCCCAGATACCCCTATGCGGCTCCAGGTCCTTGCACCACCTACTTAGCATCTGGTTATGACCAGACATTCAACACTGTCACCAAGACTATCGAAGGGATCACTCCGATCACCAACTAGATAATGAATGCCCCCTACGACAAATTCAAGATGTCTCACATCAAAAAGTATAAAGGCGAGGGTGATCCAACAAAGCATGCACATAACTTTTATGACTTGATGACCATGCAGCAAGTTTCAGAGCTGATCATTTGCAAAGCTTTTCTCATCATCTTGACAGGGAGTGCCAAGATGTGGTTGAATTCATTGGTCAGTAAGTCCATTAATAGCTTTGAGCAGGTCAACCAAAAGTTTATACATCACTTTTTGCCTAACTCCAAGCAAAAGAAGCCCTCCTATGTCCTACTTCAGATGAGACAAGAGGATGGAGAAAGCCCCAGGGACTACTTTAAAAGGTTCCAAGCCAAGAGACTAGAAGTTAACGATCCTGGCAACATCGTCGCTATGACTGTAATCTCAGCAGGCTTGCAGAACAATAAGTCGGCCAACTCGCTCATTGTGAATGGAGTCACCAACTATGAGCAGTTGATAGCCAGAACCGGAGGATTTTTGGATGCGAAAGAAGCCCGAGCCCATAAGAAGGAGGTCATAGAAGAAGAAGCTACAGTAGCAGCAACGACCACCTCAAGGGCTATATCCTCTCATAAAGAGAAGACGGAGAAGGATCCCCCAAGAGCCAACTCTAGATCGAGCAAGGCCTATAAGAGAGAACAGAGGAGAGAAGCCGCCAAGAAACCAGCCCTCACTATCCTCAAGACTTCCCTCACATAGGCCATTTACTTGGTCTAAAGAGAAGGATACCTCAATTCCACTCCTCCTCGCATGAAGTTGGATCCTCGATCTCGAGACATCAGGCAATTTTGCCAGTATAATTAAGATCACGATCATCATACTAATAATTGCTGAGTCCTCTAGAGAGATATTGAGGACTTAATACAGAAAAGATTCTTGAAGAGGCTTGTCTCTCAACGAGATAGGAGAGAACCCACTCTAGGGAGATCTGATAGGAGGTCCCGCTCCAGATTGCCTCAACATCAGCAACAGCTTATGTGCGACCTATCGAAACTAGCAGTGTAGGCATCATTGATACTATTAGCTGTGGCCCAGCGGTAGGAGGAATGTCTAACAACGTTCAAAAGAAGCATGCCAGTCGTGCGTTGCATGTCAACTTGTGCGACAAGAAGCCGAGGATAGAGCAACCTATCTCTTCTAGTAACTCTGATTTAAAAGGCATCGAGACACCTCATGATGACCCTCTCATCATCTTGGCTAAGATCAATGGCTTTCAGGTCAAAGATTTTGGTTGATACAGGGAGTTCTATAGATATCATGTTCATCGATGCCTTTAATCAGATAGGCATTGGTAAGTCTAAGCTAGAGCCTTGTCGAGGTCCTCCCATCAAATTCATAGCGCATTTACTCATATCGGAAGGGATGATCCCTCTCCCCTGATGGTCAGCTAATACCCTCACCAATTCATGTCCAAACCTAGTTTCTAGTTATGAACATCAAGTCGGCCAAACAATGTTATTCTAGGTAGAACTACCTTTAATAGCTTGTAGGCGGTCTCATCCACCTACCACCAGATGGTAAAGTTCCCAACCCCTGATGGAGTTAGAATTGTTAGGAGCAGCCAACGAGAGGCCAGATCCCACCATCTGCTCTCGATGAAAGGAAAAGGAATACAAGAGATGCTACCAATTGAGAAGACACGTCTACAAATAGAGAAAGTATTAGAATGGGAGCGGACCACCCCTGTCGAAGAACTCCAAGAAGTGTCTATTGACCTAGATGGCTCAAAGAAGGTTAAGATCAGGACGAGCCATGTTGAACCTCAACGAGGAACCATGATCGCGTTCTTATGTGAGAATGCAAATGTATTTGCTTAGGGACCCAAAGACATGCTGGGAATCCCATTAAAGTAGCAATCCATGAGATGTTAGTCGACCGACACATCAAGCCGATTCGACAAAAGAATAGCCATCTCGGCCCCAAGAGGTAGAAGGCGGCAAGCCAACAAAGTCGACTAACTTCTCAGAGAAGGCTTCATCAGAGAAGTGTAATACCTAAAGTGGCTATCCAATGTGGTGTTGGTGAAGAAGTCTCTTGGCAAATGGGGGATGCGCGTGGACTTCACAGATATAAACAAAGCTTGACCAAAGGATAATTATCCCCTCCCAAGGATTAATCAACTATAAACGAGAGTGCATGTCATGAACTGCTCAGACTTATGAACACCTTCTCTAGCAACAATCAGATCCTTATGGCTGAGCAAGATCAAGAGAGGACCTCATTCATTACCGACCAGGAAACCTATTGCTATAAAGTGATGTCTTTTAGTCTTAAGAATGTAGGCGCTACCTACCATAGGTTGGTAAACAAAAATTTTAAGCACCAGATCAGCCTTAATGTGGAAGCCTATGCAGATGACATCCTTATAAAATCAAAGAAGGCATCATCTCACATGTCGGACCTTGAAGAAACCTTCTATGTCCCCTGACGCTACCGCATGAAGCTCAATCCGACCAAATGTGCTTTTGGAGTGCAATTAGGCAAATTCTTCAGGTTTATGATTACTCAACGAGGCATTAAAATCAACCCACAAAAGATAACTGCCATAGAGCAGCTACCTAAACTCTACACATTGAAGGATACTCAAAGGCCGAATCTCAAGATAGTGGCATTGGGCCACTTCGTTTCTAAATCTGCTAAGAGAAGCCTCTCATTCTTCAAAATTTTAAGAGGGAGCAAGGAGCTAAAGGAAGGCATGGGTGGACGACCAAGTGCAGCGAGGCCTTTAGGAACCTTAAGAGATATTTAAGCACCGAGCAACTATTGAGCTGAACTAGAGAAGGGGAGACTCTATACCTCTACTTGGTCATCTCCTTAGAAGCCATTAGCTCTGTTTTCATCCAAGAGGAGGATAATGTGTAGAAGCCAGTATATTATGTCAATCAGATTCTAAAGTTGGCTGGGCTCAACTACAACCTCATTGAGAAAGCCTCCTTCATTCTCATTACTACAACTAGAAGGCTTCGCCTCTATTTTCTGGCACATACCATAGTAGTGTGAACAAACTTGCCTTTGAAGAAAGTTCTTGGCAGTCCAACCACTTTAGGGAGGATGATCAACTGGCCGGTTGAGCTCAGTGAATATGATGGGTAATTTGAGCCTAGGACGACTATAAAAGCATAAGCCTTGGCTGACTTCTTGATAGATTCAACCGCCGCAAACAATGAGCCATCTCTACTCACACCGGTCCCCCCTAGCAGAGACTTTAGCATTCAAGACAGTCAAGATCCCTACTTCTTGGAAGCGCTGCATCCTCGAACATGACTTGCCTGAATTCGCCTTGTGGTGGTTGTTAAAGGTAGATGGATCCTCTAGGGAAGGAGGTAGTGGTGCTGGAGTAGTCCTGCGTAGCCCTGATGGGTCAATGCACGAACACTCTATCACTTTTTATTTCTCTGCCTCGAACAACGAGGCTGAGCATGAAGCCCTTTTGGCGGGACTTCAAGCCACTTAGCAGTCAACGCCGAGCTTATCTACATTCTGGCAACTCCTAACTTGTTGTCTACCAAGTGAGGGGAGATTATGCGGTCGAAGGTTCAAGAATGGTGTTGTACTTGAAGGTGGTCAAAGAGCTCTTGAGCAACTTCAATGACTTCAAGATCGCTGAAGTCCCCTGTGCACTCAACAATCAATCGGATGCCCTATCCAAGCTCGGATCGTCTAGCTCAAGGAATAACTCAGGATCTGTACATAAAGACACTCTCAAGCATCCTAACATCTTGGACACTTCAGACCCGGTCATGCAAGACGAGACTTCTGTGGAACCCTACTAGATGGATCCACTCATCTAGTACCTAAAAGGGGGACCTCAGCAGAGAATGCTACTAAAGCGAAGAGTTCACAGAGGAATGCTAGAAGATATCTTATGCTCAAAAACTAGCTTTATCGAATGTCATACACTAGCAGTAGCGTGGGTCCCTATCTCCAATGTCTTCGGCTGGCAGAGCCCAGCTATGTTTTGAAAGAGATCCATAAAGTGACTTGCAAGAATTAGCCAGGAACTAGGACTCTTGCTCAGAAAGTAATATGCCAATGATATTATTGGCCCACCATCATAGCCGAGTCCAAAAGACTCATCTCCAAATGCAGGAAGTGCCAATTCTTCTCAAACATGCCACACACTTCAGCCACTGAACTCACCCCCATTATGAGCCTAATTCTATTCGCTTAATGGGGATTAGCCTTGTTGGGGCCTCTTCGAATAGCCTATGGGCTACGAAAATTCTTGATTGTTGCTATTGTTTACGTCACCAAATGGATCGAAGCCGAACCATTGGTTAAAATTAGCAAGAGTAATATCATGAATTTTGTCTAGAGATCCATTGTCTACAGATTCGACGTTCACATCTCTTTCATCATCGATAATGTTCGCGGGAAAAATCGTGTCTTTCTTTGTTGAATTCATTGTTCTCTTTTACAACAGTTTATCGGTTACAAAAGATCCGGTCTTTTTATAAGATCCGGTTACAATGAAAATCAAATAAAAGTAAAGAAAGATTACAACTTTATTTCCTTGTTTGTCGAACGAATCGCAAGATCCTGTTTTGCGGTCTCTTGCTTTGTGGGTTCTTTGCCTGCGCCGGGGTTAATCCATGGACCACCGCGAGATCTAGATCCGGTCAGATCTGAGCAGTACGACGGGTATTATTCCACGAAGGAAATAATAGCCGGGGAGGATTGATTCACCAAGGAAACAATCGTCCAAGTCTCGGGATCTAAGACCAAGCTTAGATCCGGAGTACGTACGCGTAGATCTGAGATCCGGTCCCCTCGAACACCTGCCTTATTTGGCGTTGACGATCGCTGAGTACCAGATCTGGATGTGCAAGTCCTCGAAGTCCCAAAGCTTGAATCTTGTTAAGTTCTGAGTCTTGAGTTCTGCAGGGCTTCGCCTCTCCAGAATTTCCAACCTTCTCAAATGAACAAGGGGGTGGCCTATTTATAGGCTACCCTCACTGTGCCTTGGGCACAGTGTGGCCGGCCACAGGTGGCTCGGCGGCCACCGAGCCACCTATTGGTGGCCCTCTCCAGAATTTCCAACCTCTGAACAAATGAACCAAGGGGGCCTATTTATAGGCTCACTTTACTGTGCCCGCGAAATGACAACTGTCGGCCACCTCTGGGTGGCTGCGAAATGACAACTGTCGGCCACCTCTGGGTGGCCGCGAAATGACAACTGTCGGCCACCTCTGGGTGGCCGCGAAATGACAACTGTCCGCCACCTCTGGGTGGCCGTGAAATGACAACTGTCGGCCACCTCTGGGTGTTGTGGTTTTTGCCGTTTTTTCCGGTCTCGTTAGGCAGTAAATCTGGATCCTGATTAGGCAGTAAATCTGATTCCTGATTTGGCAGTAAATCTGGATCCTGATTAGGCAGTAAATCTGATTCCTGTTTTAGCAGTAAATCTGGATCCTGATTAGGCAGTAAATCTGATTCCTGATTTGGCAGTAAATCTGGATCCTGATTAGGCAGTAAATCTGATTCCTGATTTGGCAGTAAATCTGGATCCTGATTAGGCAGTAAATCTGATTCCTGATTTGGCAGTAAATCTGGATCCTGATTAGGCAGTAAATCCGATTCCTGATTTGGCAGTAAATCTGGATCCTGATTAGGCAGTAAATCTGGATCCTGATTAGGCAGTAAATCTGGATCCTGATTAGGCAGTAAATCTGGATCCTGATTAGGCAGTAAATCTGGATCCTGATTAGGCAGTAAATCTGGATCCTGATTAGGCAGTAAATCTGGATCCTGATTAGGCAGTACCCCTAGGGGGGTGTCTCGGCTCCAAAACCGAGACACCCCTTGGGGTGTCTCGGCCATGGCTGAGACACCCCCCATGGGGTGTCTCGGCCATGGCCGAGACACCCCCCTTGGGGTGTCTCGGTTGTGGCCGAGACACTCCTTAGGGGGTGTCTCGGCTATTGGCCAAGACCTGTTTGGGTGTTCCGCCGTTGACTCGCGGTTGATTCGTCGTCCGGATTCGGATTTGAGTGATTCCGGGTGCGTTGGATGCGTGACGAAGAGTTCGATCCGCTCTGATGGTTGGATTGTCTTTAGAGTGGTCGAGGCACGGAGGGCGTTGTCCTTTTTGTGAACAGTGCCGGGCTTCCCGATTGGTCCGGGTCTTCGTGATTCCGAAGTCCTATCCGCTCATGTAACTCGTCGATTCACTTCAGTCGTTCGTCGACGTCGATTAGGCTCATGTGGATCGGATGGTGACGTTCATCGTCGCTCGTTAACACTGAACTGGTTGTGGAGAACTATAGGCAATTTTTGATGCCTACAGATACCCCCTCCAAAGTGTTCCTGACTCGTTTCTTTTATAGAAGAGGCTGGAATACTTTGGATGTGATTGATCTGGCCTTCAGTCGGCGTAGTTAGCTTCAACTCTTGACTCTTTCGATTTTCGATCTATCCGATGCTTTGACGAATAGCCGAGGTTCTTCCGGCGCTGCGTTTAAATCGTCGAACGTTGACTTTTGTTGCAACGTGTTGCTTGGCGTTGACCTAGGGTTACGCGTTGACCGGTGTCCACCCTAGGGTTTCGAATTGTCGAACGTTGAATGGTGTGGATCTTGAATCCTCGAACGTTGACTTGTGTCGCAACGCGCTGACCGGCGTCGACCTAGGGTTACGCGGTGACCGGTGTTGACCCTTAGGGTTTGAATCGTCGAACGCGTTGCTTGGCGTTGACCTAGGGCTACGCGTTGACTAGGGTTTCGGATTGTCGAACGTTGACTTTCGTTTGCAACGCGTTGCTTGGCGTTGACCTAGGGTTACGCGTTGACCGGCGTTGACCCTTAGGTTTTGAATCGTCGAACGTTGACTTTTGTTGTAACGCGTTGACTGGCGTTGACCTAGGGTTACGCGTTGACCGGCGCTGACCCTATGGTTTACGGATCGCCATTAACACAGTTTATACTCGTACGTTTGCTGGAGTACTCATAGTTTAAGCTCTTAAGGTATTGGAGCACGGTGGTCCCAAGTGTTGGGGTTGCAGGACCAACTGTTAAAGTTGATTCATCTGCATGTGTGGATTTTGTCCTGAATTTGTTGGGTGCTCAAGTCACGAGACCAATTAGGGGAGTTGATGCGTCAATGACTCGCAGTTGTAGAATTTTTGGCAAATCCTCAGCCATCAACGGATTTGATTAGCCTTTACCGACTACCGTTTGAGTCGGGCTAGCATGCGGATTGTTCAAGTCCGTTCCGCATGTGACGTTAAGCTAAAAGAGTTAACCCTTTTAGTGCTACGATATTGAATACGTAGACTTCGTCTTTCTCACGGGAATAGACCACCCGGCGACGCGTGTTAGGCGTCGACTTTGGGGTTTTTGGCTAACCCCCAGCCTTCAACGGGTTTGATTAGCCTTTACCGACTACCGTTTGAGTCGGGCTAGCATGCGGATTGTTCAAGTCCGTTCCGCATGTGACGTTAAGCTAAAAGAGTTAACCCTTTTAGTGCTACGATATTGAATACGTAGACTTCGTCTTTCTCACGGGAATAGACTACCCGGCGACGCGTGTTAGGCGTTGACTTTAGGATTTTTGGCTAATCCCCAGCCTTCAACGGATTTGATTAGCCTTTACCGACTACCGTTTGAGTCGGGCTAGCATGCGGATTGTCTAAATCCGTTCCGCATGAAACGTTGTGCTAAGAGAGTGAATTCTCTAAGACATTGTGCTACGACTTCGAATACGTAGACTTTGCCATTGCTACGGGAATAGGCTACCCGGCAACGTGTATTAGACGTTGACTTATCCCTACTTAGGCTTCGGGATGAGATACCCCAGAATCGAACTCTGGTGTCTTTTTCTATGGAAAAAGACTAAACCGGCGACGCGTGTTAGGCGTCGGCATATCCTTTCTTAGGATTCAGGATGAAATTCCCCATGCGTGTAAGGCATGGATTTTGGTGTTATTAATAACGACCTGCCACAATGTTGAATATGTGGACGGGTGTTCTTTTTAACGGTTAAGAACTAACCGGCGGCGCGGGTTAAGCGCCGACTTATCCTTGCTTAGGTTTCAGGATAGAATACCCCAGAATCGAACTCTGGTGTCTTTTTGTACGGAAAAAGACTAAACCGGCAGCGCGTGTTAGGCGCCGACTTATCCCTGCTTAGGATTCGGGATAAACTTCCTAGGATCTGTGAGGCACAGATTTTGGGAGTTAAAAAAAAAGTGGTGTCTTTTGTTGGGGCAAAGACGAACCCGAAATGGGAGAGGAAGAATTTTATACCCTATCTCCCGACACTGGAGAAGAAAAATTTTATATTCTGTCTATAGTAGGAAAGGAAACTCTAGGTGGGATCTCCACCCCCAGCATCCGGAAGGGTGAAACCAAGAGTGGGATCTCCACTCCGAGATTCGAAAAGATTCAGATAATCCTAACTGTCGGAAGGTTTGATTACCGAACTAAAGATGAATTTCTCATTTATCGAGAGTAAATTGTGGTTTTGGTCCTAACTGTCGGAAGGTTTGACCAAGCAGGAGTTTGAGATGACCCTAACTGTAGGAAGGTTTGATCACTCGATTTGAAAGTGGACCTCTCGTTCATTGGAGGGAATCGAGAGGGGATTTTGACTTTGGTCCTAACTGTAAGAAGGTTTGACCAAATAGGAATATAATGTCCAGACTCTAACAGAGAGAGTGTTGAGTGCACAGACACGGTGAGAATTTGAATGGGAGTTTCTTATTCATTACCTTACTGTGGTTTTAGGAACTTCCCGTTACATAAATCGTCCACCCCAGTTTCCTCTGCGGAACTGGTTCGGACATTATTCTCAGTTACATGACCGGGTTATCCTTAAGAATATTAGCGTAATATTCTCCAGGAACTTCCCGTCAAAAGAAATGAAACAGTTTAGCCTCATATACATGTTGGAGTATGCAGGGAGCAGTTTAACCTCTTGTACCGGTCGGAGGATTGAGAAACAGTTTATACTCGTATACTCTTTGGAGTTCTAGGAAGCAGTTTATACTCTTATACCGGTCGGAGTTTTGCCGTTCTCAATCGGCTTACCTTAGCGTTATAACGCCGGCTTCAACCAAGGTCTGAATGCTATTCTTGAGAGCAAAGCAATCCTTGGTGGGATGAACGACCCTCCTGTGGTATGCACAGTACTTTGGGTCCGTAGTGTTGTCAGCTTCCTCCTGATTTGTGATAGGCGGTAGCTTGATCTTGTTACCTTCAAGGAGGGATTCGAAGATGGCTGGAACGTCTTCGTCCTTGAAGGAATACTCTCTTTGGAGTCTCGGACCCGAAGTCTTCTGCTGCCTTCGGGATTGCTGTTGTGACGCTTGATTAGCACCACCAGCAGCTGCAGGTGCTTTGCCCTTACCACGGGAAGCGAAGTTTGAGTCCAGCAGATTAACCGTCGGTTGGTTCCTTTCGGCCTTCTTCCTTTTAAGGAAGCGTTCGGCTTGTTCACCGCGCACCTTCAGATCTTTCCAAGTGTCAGACGGTGCTGTTCCCATTGCTTCCAACACGTCCAACGCGAGGTTGTTGTGGCAAGTTTGGAGGATGAATTCCTCGGTGATCGGGTCCCGGCAATTCATCGCCTTATTCCGGAACCTTTTGACGAAGGTGTCGACTAACTCCCCATCCTTCTGCTTCTCATCGAGCAACGATCCGATAGATATCTCGGTGTCGTCGTCGAAGAAGTTGGCCAGGAACTTGGTCTCCATGTCATCCCAGCTGTTCACGCTTCCTGGCTTGAGGCGGCGGTACCAATCGAAGGCGGCTCCGCGAAGAGTGCCAACGAATGACCGCACCATCAGAGGCTCATTGCCGGAGATAATACCCAAGTGCGATTTGAAATAAATCAAATGCTGAGTGGGGGAACCCTTCCCATCGAACGGCGTGAAGTTGATTAAACTGAACTTCGCCGGATAGGGGATCGATTCCCATTCTCGTGGGTATGGACAGGGAATGCATGTTTTCTTCGTCTCTTGAGCGGAGATCAATGTGTTGATTTTGCTCTCGAGATCTTTGATCTTCAAGTCTTCACTTGTATCTTCGTTGGCATCCTCGTTACCACCCCCTGCATTGACGGGAGGGTTATTGGCATTGTGAGCTCCATCCCTATCCGTGTGCTCTTCTTCCTGAACAACCTGATTACGGTGACTTGGTTCACCTTGTTGGTTCCTGAACGCCTGGATTTGTTGCTCATGCATCTCTCTCATCTGCTGCATGGCCATCTCCATCTCGAATTTGAAACTTTCTTTCTGCTTAGCCAAAGCGTCTTCAAGCATCTTGGCCATTTCTTCCGCGCTTATCATAAATGACTCGCGAGGTTGTCCTTCGCTGGACACTGTATTGTCCGATGCGACAGCAGAGCAGGAATCCGATTCTTCATCTTCCGAAGGCAATCTTGTCCGAACCCTACCATAAGTTCCTCGTGCGATGGCTCCGGACTGCAGACGGGTTACACGCCGAGATGCTTCCAGAAACGACTTGAGATCAATCTGTGTCAATGTCTCTTTGCTGGTCATGTTGGCGGTGACCCTCGGAAATTCTCCGTCTTTAACCACCGTTCTTCTTTGCCGGAAACGCCTATACCTTGGTTTTGGCGTTTCGGTGCCGAGCCTTTCGAACACTGAAATTCTCTCGGGGACTCCCTTGATGCAGTTGCATTGAGACAGTACTACCCGAATGAGCTTGGCACATGGGCACTGAGTTTCGAGCCCTTGAGGGCTTCTTTTTCTTGTTTTGTTCGTACCCCCAGCACGATAGTACAACTCGTCATTTTGACAGTCGGAGTAACCTATCGTGTGTGGGCACGACTTCTCAGGTATAACATTATCACTATCAGATGATAATGTTTCCATCTGAGGGCGAATTGCCTTCCTTGGACTTTCAAGAGTCACGCGCCTTGAGACATGCCTTTTTGGGCGTGAATTCTCAGCGGGCTCTTGGACCTCAATGCGCAAATTAGCGCGCGCAGTTGCCTTGAGCTCCTTGTCATGTTGGAGGTAGCGGTGACCCCCAGCGTGTTGATTCGTTCGGGGTTTTCTTAGTGGGCCCAAACGTTCTTGGATCGGAGCTTTGCTTCGCTCATCGGGAATTGGACCGAGGCGCTCCAAGACTGGCTTTCTTCTTCGGGAGGATTCTGCATGATCTCCCGGAGTAGCTATGGGAATTCTCGGCGACTTAGCTGGGTTCGCCGGAGGTTGAATTTTGGTTGGAGGCTGCAAAGGTTGCTCCTTAGCCTGAATTGCCGCTTCAGACTTTGGCCTCCAAACTTTGCGAGTTGGTGGCGGCTTCTTGGCCACTTCTTTCTGCAACTTTCTACGGGCTTCTTCGGCTTGAGCCCGTGCCTGCGCTGATAGTGCGCGGCGTTTGCGGATGCGTTCTTCCAGCGTCGAACGATTCCGTTTGACACGGATCCATTCCATTGTTGGCGGCTTGGAAGAGGTGCCGTTCATCTGTTGTTGAGGCTGTTTGCCTCTCTTGTTCTTCAGACCCGCGTTGTAGCGGACTCCGTCGGTGGACTCCAGTCAATACAGGGGGTGGTAACGAGGATGCCAACGAAGATACAAGTGAAGACTTGAAGATCAAAGATCTCGAGAGCAAAATCAACACATTGATCTCCGCTCAAGAGACGAAGAAAACAGGCATTCCCTGTCCATACCCAAGAGAGTGGGAATCGATCCCATATCCGGCGAAGTTCAATCTAATTAACTTCACGCCGTTTAATAGGATGGGTTCACCTACTCAGCATTTGATTTTGTTCGCTGGAAAATTCGTAGGTTTCTTTGTTATTGATTCCATTGTCATCTTGAGTTACAACTTTTTGAGTTACAAAAGATCCGGTCTTTTTATAAGATCCGGTTACAACGAAAATCAAATTGAAAAGAAATGAAAATTACAACTTTGTTTCCTTGTTTGTCGAACGAATCACGAGCTCCTGTTTTGCGGTCGCTCGCTTTGTGGGTTCTTTGCCTGCGCCGGGGTTGTTTGCCGTGGACCACCGCGAGATCTAGATCCGGTCGGATCTACGCAGTACGACGGGTATTATTTCACCAAGGAAATAATAGCCGGGGAGGATTGTTTCACCAAGGAAACAATCGTCCAAGTCTCGGGATCTAAGACCAAGCTTAGATCCGGAGTATGCCTGCGTAGATCTGAGATCTGATCCTCTCGAACACCTGCCTTATTTGACGTTGATGATCGCCGAGCACCAGATCTGAAGGAGTGAGTCCCCGAAGTCCCAAAGTTTCAATCTTTTTTAAGTTCCGAGTCTCCAATCCAGCAGGGCTTCGCCTCTCCAAATTTTCCAACCCTTGAACAAATGAACCAAGGGGGCCTATTTATAGGCTCCCTTTACTGTGCCCGCGAAATGACAACTGTCGGCCACCTCTGGGTGGCCGCGAAATGACAACTGTCGGCCACCTCTGGGTGGCCGCGAAATGACAACTGTCGGCCACCTCTGGGTGGCCGCGAAATGACAACTGTCGGCCACCTCTGGGTGGCCGCGAAATGACAACTGTCGGCCACCTCTGGGTGGCCGCGAAATGACAACTGTCGGCCACCTCTGGGTGGCCGCGAAATGACAACTGTCGGCCACCTCTGGGTGGCCGCGAAATGACAACTGTCGGCCACCTCTGGGTGGCCGCGAAATGACAACTGTCGGCCACCTCTGGGTGGCCGCGAAATGACAACTGTCGGCCACCTCTGGGTGGCCGCGAAATGACAACTGTCGGCCACCTCTGGGTGGCCGCGAAATGACAACTGTCGGCCACCTCTGGGTGGCCGCGAAATGACAACTGTCGGCCACCTCTGGGTGGCCGCGAAATGACAACTGTCGGCCACCTCTGGGTGGCCGCGAAATGACAACTGTCGGCCACCTCTGGGTGGCCGCGAAATGACAACTGTCGGCCACCTCTGGGTGGCCGCGAAATGACAACTGTCGGCCACCTCTGGGTGGCCGCGAAATGACAACTGTCGGCCACCTCTGGGTGGCCGCGAAATGACAACTGTCGGCCACCTCTGGGTGTTGTGGTTTTTGCCGTTTTTTCCGGTCTCGTGATTCGGTTGATTTAGATCCCGATTTGGCAGTAAATCTGATTCCTGATTTGGCAGTAAATCTGGATCCTGATTAGGCAGTAAATCTGATTCCTGATTTGGCAGTAAATCTGGATCCTGATTAGGCAGTAAATCTAATTCCTGATTTGGCAGTAAATCTGGATCCTGATTAGGCAGTAAATCTGGATCCTGATTAGGCAGTAAATCCGATTCCTGATTTGGCAGTAAATCTGGATCCTGATTTGGCAGTAAATCCGCTTCTGAGTTCGAGTCCGAAACCGATCTTGATTCGATCGTGATTCGTCCGAGTTTCCCCTTGGTTGGATGACTCGTTGACTCTTCGAACACTTGGCTTGATCCCTCACGCGAATGGACGTATTTCGTTGCTTTCGTGCGATTCATCGATCTCGTCGCCTCGTTGGTTTGTCGGTTTATGCCGAGCTGAGCTAAGGGACCTATAAGCAATTTTATATACCTACAGATAATGGCACTTAGTTCAATAACAGAGGTTTCCAAATTTTTGTGAGGAATGGGAAATGTAGCTCAAGTTCACCTTAGTGGCACACTCAAAATGCATTTGGCTTGCAGAAGCTGCCAACATGCATTGTCCAAGCTTTGAAGAATAAGGTGGACAAGGCAGTTGGGAATTAGGTCAAAGAGTTGCCTGGAATCTTGTGGTCTTACCGCACCACTCATAAGAGATCCACAGGAGAAACCCCCTTCAAGTTGGCTTATGGAGCCAGGGCGATCACCCCACTAGAAGTCAGCATGCGAACAATCAGGTTGCAATATTTCGATGAAGACTTGAATTCCACAGGACTTCAAATCAGACTCAACTTCATTTATGAAGTTTGAGAAGAATCTCTCCGATCTCAAATCATCAGTCAACAATGTATTGCGTGACACTACATCAGCAAAGTCCGACCCTTGAGATTCAATGTTGGCGATCTCGCTCTTCGTAGAGCCATTTTCAAAAAAGACACTAAGCGCGGTAAGTTGGCCGCCAATTGGAAAGGACCTTACACAGTCACCGAGGAAGTATGTCCTAGCACTTATCAACTGAGAAGCTCCGATGGGAGGATCTTGCAACATTCTTGGAACATAAAGCATCTCAAAAAATATTGTCAATAATTTTAATTGTAAAACTCAGATGTGATATAAAATCTTTTTGGTTTTAACAATTTTTTTATACTATATATTTGTAGTGCTAAGGTCTTCATAGAAGCATGAAGCCGAGTCATCCCTGAAACTGTCGACTCCAACTCTAAGGGCTTAGTACCCATTCAGGATAAAGATAAGGCACGTACCTAAAGACCTTGGTGTCTTTACAAGTAAAACCAAGGCACAAAACTGAGTCGTCCCTGAAGCGGCTGACTCCAACTCTAAGACCTTGGTACCCATTCAGATAAATCCAAGGTATGTACCGAAAGAAATTGGCGTCATTGCGAGTAAAACCAAGACACGAAGCCGAGTCATCCCTAAAGCGGCCGACTTAAACTCTAAGACCTTGGTACCCATTTGGGATACAACCAAGGCACGTATCTAAAGACCTTTGTATCATTAAGAGTAAAACCAAGGCACCAAGCCAAGTCATCCCTAAAGAGGCCGACTCCAACTCTAAGACCTTGGTACCGATTCGGGATAAAATCGAGGCACGTAACTAATAGCCTTGGTGTGATTACGAGTAAAATCAAGGCATGAAGCAGAGTCATCCCTGAAGTGGCCGACTCTAATTCTAAGACCTTAGTACATAATCGAGATAGAGCCAAGAAACATACCTATAGACCTTGGTATCATTGCAAGTAAAACCAAGGCATGATGTCGAGTCACCCTTAAAGCGTCCGAATCCATCTCTAAGACCTTGGTACCCCTTCGGGATAACACTACGGAACGTACCTAAAGATCTTGTTGCAATTGCGAGTCAAACTAAGGCATGAAACAGAGTTGTTCCTGAAGTGGCCGACTCTAATTCTAAGACCTTGCTACCCCTTCACGATAAAGCTAAGACACGTATCTAAAGACCTTGATGCCCATTTGGGATAAAACCAAAGCACACCATCAACTCGATCGACTCTAACTTATAAGACTTTGGTGTCATTATGAGTAAAACCCAAGGCATCAAGCCGACTCATCTCAACTATGAATCTCAACATGAGATAAATTACAGATGAATATAAACAAGAAAGGTGCACAGATCGAATGAGCAAAACTAATCTTTATTCATATATCAAAAGATATATTTACATCGAGAAAATGCTAAAAAAAAAGAAACAAATGGAAGATACATATAACTCTTAGGGACTCGACTAGGATTAGGAGTAGGACTAGAGAGTGCAACACTAGACTCAGGAGCCTGCTGATGAGTTGACTAGGGGACCAATTTGACATCTTTATATTGATCATCTCCATGCTGGCTAGTCTAGATATCTTAAGTAGAGCCTTCTCCCAACTCCGAGCCTTCCTCATCACCATTATCTACATCTAATACTAGCCCACCTCCCTTCCTCTCTATCTCCTTTAACGTTTTGAAGTAGTTAGCAACCCAAGAGGGGTAGTAGAAGCGATCAGGGTTGGGTTTAGACTCACAAGGGATCTATGCTAGGAGATAATCGAAGTCGACTTTACAAGCTACAGCCACCTGTACCTTACCTAAAGGGCTATAGCGGTATTTCTCTGCAACTTTCACTTGATAGTCTTTGGATTTGAAGTAGTTGAGGAGACCCTATAGTGCCTGCATTTTAGCGAGAGATTACTCTCATTGTCTCTCAATCTCCAATGCCACTTGAGCCACCTTTCTCTTTAGCTTCTCATGGGCATCCACCTCCTCCTGTAGCTAACGCTGGTGTAGGCGTCAAAAATTACCTATAGGGTATCACACATAACTTAAGATGAAGAGAAGATGATAAACTTCATTATCTAAGTTATATAGGATTATCCAAAGCCAAAGATCAACTAAGGAATGTACAAGAAGCGCATCACACAAGTTTTGAGGTACAAAACATGTCTCAGAAACTATGAGAAGACTTATAGTTTCCGAGATAGTTGCGGCTGTCTCAGAAGCTATGAAGGAAAATCATAATTTCCGAAATACTTGCGGCTATCTCAGAAGCTATAAAGGAAAATCATAGTTTTCAAAATACTTGTAACTATCTCAGAAACTAGAGTGGATTTGGTGACGGTTTTCTTGAGCTTTGGGCGATCCACGTGACTTGATAACTATTGGGGACCATCCATAATCATGGGGGAGACATTACAAGCAAAAATCATGCCAATAACTACCGAAATAATGGCATTAAAATGTGGTTGAAGTAATTACAAAACTGCCAGAAATGAGCCCTATTTCCGAGATAGCTACGAGTTTCTCGAAAACAAAGATTCTTCAACACGGTTTATTTTCAACTTCAGTCTTCAGTTACGATTCTTAGGGGTTATAAGTACTCTTCTAGGACTATTACCGAGGAGGACGAAGCATTATTGAGTAGAATAGAGCAAATATTTGAGCGTTCTAAGTAAGGGAGAGAGAGAATCTTCATCGCGTGCAAGCTTTTCAGAGCTCTTGAGATTCCTTAAGATCTAAGCTTTGACTTAATCTCGAGAAGAATGTTTTATCTTACTTTGCTAAGATATTCACTTTTATCTTTGTATCTAAAATGAAACATCGACCTTAAGCCTTCTTCACGGTTCAACTTGGATCAGTGATTCAGTCATCCACGGGCTAACGTACCCTCGACATAGGCAAAGATCCCACGCAAGCAGGAAACGATAAACGTTCTTGCGTGTGTTTCTAGGAAGTTGTTTGTTTGTAATGAGAAGTCTTATAAAAAGATTTGTTTCTCAGAATTCATTGTATTCAATAAACAAGTTGTAATGAGTTTAATGAATAAACTAATTTTTGACGCAAACATGCTGGCGACTACAGTGGGAGCCAACAGTCTCGCTGTCGAGCCCGTCGTGTCACAACTGATTAAGATCCTGGTTGAATCCACGGTCCAGTATGAATTCGACCAAGCAAAGTTTGAGGAGTATCTATCATCCTCATCCTCAAGTTCTTCCTCGCCTTGCAAATGCAGGAAGATTTCATCTTCGAAGAAGGTTTTCCAGTCTTCAACTCCAATGAAGGCTACGGGTAAAGACTCTCGCCCGATTGTTATTGAGGCTACCCCTCACAATGTTTCTCCAACAATCAACAAGTTCAGAACTTCTTCTCACAATGGTTCTTCTCCAGTCAAGGAGTCATTGAATCAAAGTCCACCAGCACTGACGAAGAGGGCTCGCCAGAGACAACATCATCACCGTGCTCGTCAAATGGCTAAGGACTTGGAACAAGTCAATGGGGTTCGCTACTATATGGATCTAGAGTTGAAGAAACACCGAGTGGTCCAGTTGCCTCAATGATAAACCACTCATATTTTTTTCTAAGTTAACGACGGAGGAATGGGTTCTCATCAAAAGAGCCTATTCGACCCTTAAAAAGCGCATTAAAAAGCGTTATACGAACACCGTTCGTGCTCGTGCACTTTTGCAACAATCAAAGAAGGGAAGAAGGAAATGGTGTTCAAATAATCACAGAGAACTTATAAAGTTTGGATCCCAAAATCTGAACTTACGCAAAAATCAGGATCGCGGAATGCTTCCTTCAACTGAGACACTTGCGAGTGTTTCAGACAAAGGGACCTTATCCGAGACACTAGCAATTGTCTCAGCAAAGGGAGCCATATCCGAGACACACGCAAGTGTCTCGGACGAAGACCATCTCCCGAGGGCTCTCCTTCAACTCCGTCGATGTTTGCTCCTTACTCGTCTGCTGCAACCACATCTGCTACTCCACCAATGAAGCCTTGGGTCAGTCCTGACCTGTCAAAGTTCAAAATTACAATGGTGGATCACCTTGGTCCTTTGCACGAGGATCAAGGCAAAGCTCCAATCAGAGAGTGCTTTGGTTCGGTGAATAAATCCCAAGTGACTTCTCACGCAGGGGGTTGTTTGCATCCTCCTGCCAAGTCAAAGCAATCCCAGGAGGGGAAAATTACAATTTCCACACGCTTGGGAGTTCGTATCGGAACTCAGGAGTCCGTTAAAACTTGGTATCCGCAAGGGGGTAATTCTAAACTTGTGAATCCTGATATGACCTTAGATCACTTAAAGGCGAAGACAAGTCATCTTGAGAATGTCAACAAGGCCCAACCACACCAACAGTCGATAGGTTTCTCCGGTCATCATACCGACGAGTTATAGTATCAGGCTAAAGGTAAGAATAAGTCTTGAAAGAGAAATGTTCAAGAAACGAGTCCTCATTGTGCATGTGAGAGGCTTATTAAAGCAGTGTTATCTGAATATAGTTACTCTAAAGCCTCGCCACCAAGAGTCTCTGTATTCCAAAGACTTTCTACTAAAACGTCAAAGCCTAAGCCGAGACATTTTCGCAAGAGAAGATCTGCCATTCAAGATGATGAGCTTCCAGAGGTCACCATTAATATGATAGATAGAGGAAAATGACATTCAACCAATTCTGATCCTGATTTTTCTCCTGGAGGAAGAGTTAATTAGGGGCTCTCTCAAAGAATGTCACTGCTACAACTAAGGGCCACTAGACATAGAGATTACAGAAGAATGCACAAAGGATTGTCTTCATATGATGAACTCTTAGATACTTGTTCTGTAGTTGCCTCCGACGATACAATATCTACTGTAGGATAGGCTAGAGAGGCATTCACCATCACACCTAGCTCAAATGCTGCAAGAAGCTCTGGCTAAGCAGCGAGAAGAAATTAGAGCTGAGATAAGAATTAAGATGGAGTTGACTATGCAACAGATGAGAGAGTTGCAAACTCAACAATCTCGTCAGCAGTTGGAGTCAAGTCAGCGGGTTAAGTCTAGCTGGCATAATACTGCTCCGATTCGAACAAATACAATCGATATTGATTCAGAGGTAGATGAGCACATTTTGGCCGATCATCCTCCCAATGGCAATAACATTAGGGGTGGTCTAGTTGAACATCCTCAACATCCCTTGTAGAAAAGTACGGGAGAGGACAAGAAATGAAAGAGCTAGAGAACAAGGTCAACGCTTTAATGTCGGCTCAAGAAATAAAGAAGACGGGTATTCCATGCCCATATCCGAGATAGTAGGAGTCAATTCCAAACCCACCAAAATTCAGTCTGATTAAATTCACTCCATTTGATGGGAAAGGTTCACCCACTCAACACTTGATTTATTTCAAATTCCATTTGGGTATGATCTCTGGAAATAAAACTTTGATGGTCCGGTCATTCGTTGGCACCCTTTGCGGGGTCACTTTCGATTGGTACCGACGTCTTAAGCCTGGAAGCATTAACAGTTGGGATGATATGGAAAGCTTATTCCTCACTAATTTCTTCGATGACGATACCAGAGTATCAATTGGAACTTTGCTGGATGAGAAGCAAAAAGATAGAGAGTCGGTTGACAATTTCAATAAATATTTCCGAAATAAGACAATGAACTATCGAGACCCGGTCACGGAGGAGTTCATTCTCCAAACGCATCACAATAATCTCTCTTTGGACATTTTAGAAGCCACGGGGGTCATGCCCTCTAAGTCCTGGAAAGAATTGAAGATGCATGGTGAACAGGCTGAATGCTTCCTTAAGAGAAAGAAGCTTGAGAGGGGCCAGCCGGCTGAATGCTTCCTTAAGAGAAAGAAGCTTGAGAGGGGTCAGCCGGTAGCCAATTCTCAAAAGCAGAATTTTAATCCTCGAGACAGAGGAAAGGGTCCCGTAACTGCTATTGATGCCCACCAAACATCACAATGACAGCCGCAACAGTAATCAACGTAGCAGTTGTCATTCCAATTATAGCATCAAGCATAGCAACCTCCAAGGTAACCAAAGACTTCAGAACCTAGATTCCCAAAAGAGTATTCCTTTAAAGAGGATGAAGTGTCGGCTATCTTCAAGTATCTCTTGGATAATAACAAGATCAAGCTACCACCAATAACAAATGAAGAGGAAGTTGGGAAAACCTCGGATCTAAAGTATTACGCTTATCATAGAAGAGTCCACCATCCTACGAAGGCTTGTTATGTCCTCAAAGATCGAATTCAAGCCTTGATCGATGCTGGTATCATAACTACGAAGCCCAAGGAAAAGAAAGTAGGTTCAAATGCCGTGTCCATCAGTTTCGGCTTTTTCCCTTTATCGTGGTTCCAACCAGAGCCCGTGTCGAAGGTAGAGATGAAGGTAGTGAGCCATGACCCTCATGGACAGTGTCAGAAGGGACTAGTACCATATACTGCACCTAACAACGAAGTTCTTTAGGTCCATCCAGGTCTGCTTAGAGATGAACAGTGGGCAGGATCCTCTTCTAAAAAGAAAGACAAGAACAAAGGCAAATCTTGTTGTCCTGCTAGTGCAATCCCTGAAAAAGATGACGAAAGCGTCCCTACTTTTCCACTTTCTGAAGATGAATACGAAGTCGTTGCTACCAAGAGTGGGAATGAATATCAGATCAAATATCCTGAAGCTTCTGATCCGAATGCCAAAATGTTGGCTGAACTGAGGGTGGTTACAACTCCACCTACACTTGCTCAGAAACCCCAACAGTAGCTAATTGTCAACAAAAGGAAAAAGAGCCTCAGCACAAAGAGGTTCAAGTTCTGAAGCAGTCTCATTTCAATCGACTTATTGGAAGAGATAAACTGAAAAGTTCGAATAATCCATATCGCTTCGATGTCATGGCTTAATTGGCCAATATCCCAGCGAGGATCACTTTATATGAGTTACTGCACCTCTCGAAAGACACCAGGGAAGCTTTACAAGAAGCCTTGGCCAATTCTGATATGTTTTCACTCAAATTAAGCCAACCCCTGAGGAGCCGAGGTCATCAGTTCAACACTACAATCTCGCGGCAACATAATTCCCTTGTATTACTTTTACCAAAGAATATATGTAAGTGAGGAATTTAAAACATGACAAGCCTTTGTATTTAACCGGATACATTGGCTCTAGCGTTGTCAATCGGATCCAAGTCGACCCGGGTTCCGTTATTAGCATCATGCTACTCCGATTGATGTATCATCTCAGAATTCCCATAGTAAATTGGCTTCCACGGGCACTATAATCTATGGATTCAATACAAGTGGATCTAGGCCGCTGGAAAAAATCCGAGTGAAATGTCAACTTGAAGATTTGAAGTCCGAGGTCACATGCTATGTGATTGATGCCGAAACTTCTTATAATTTTCTATTGGGTCGACCTTGGATCCATAGCAATGTTATAGTTCCTTCCACTCTCCATCAGTGTCAGAAGTATGTTGACACTAATAATGAGGTCAAGATGGTGGTCGTGGATAAGCAAACGTTTAAGGGGTTAGAAAATTACTTTACTGATTCTCTTTTTTACGGTAGTGAATCTGAAACTGAACCATTGGCCTAAGGTACGAACAGCGGAGAAGAAGCTGATACCGAAACTGGGCTCGATTATAATGAAGGTCTTGTATTGAATGACATTGAAGCTCTTGTAATTGATCTTGACGGTGGCGAATCGTCAGACGAAAGTTGTAACTGACAACTTGCCGATCATGTAATAAATAACAATTTAAAGTACTCGCTTTGTCTTACTAATGTAATGTGGAAACTATATGATATACCTGACATACACATGCCGCTTCGATCATCTTGCATGACAAAAAAGCACATCCAGGTCTTCTTCGGAATAACCCTTGTACTACTTGCAAAGGCAGGAAGTGGAAAAGAAATAATCTTTGGTAAAGGAGAATCATCCCCGCCCTCCGATCTCTTCTTGGAAATTACTATTGATGATGAAGGGCCTGTATGATATTTCTTCAGATACAGCTCATAAGCACTGACTATATGAAGAAGCAAGGATACAACCTCATGCTCGGTGAATGTCTTCATTTTGGTCAAGGTATCCGGGTTCCACCCCATCCCGCCTGTGTACTAAGAGGGAGCCTAACAATTATTATGAATATAAGAGAGGTCTAGGTTATGTTTCTTCATCTGACGATGAATGTTGTTGGCAAGTCATCAACCAATTATCCAATCCGAGTAAAGACAGGTATTCGTCAGATTCTACAGATTAGGATTCCGATGTCGGCATTGGAGAAATGTTCAAAGGCCTAATGTTGAACATAGCTACTGTTGATCTTGCCACAAAAGAGGAAGATGATCAAATACTAACTTGGGAAGACCCTTGGACCCATCACTTCAATATGCAATATGGTGATCGATTTGAACAAAGGGAACCTCCCACCGAAGACAAAGTGATCCAAGTGAACATGGATGACGAGGTCAATTTGAAACCCATATTCATTAGTGATAGTCTTCCACCAGATGAGAAGGAAGAGTTGATTTCCCTCATTAAGGAATATATCAGCATTTTCACCTGGAATTACGAGGACATTCCAGGACTTGACACAAATATCGCAATGCATCACCTCAACATCAAACCGGATGTCAAACATGTCAAACAATAGCAGAGATGGTTTTGTTCATAGATCATGGAGGTGATTGAGGTAGAAGTCAAAAAATTAATTGGTTCAGGCTTCATCAGGGAAGAACAACATACCGAATGGCTAGCAAATATTGTTTCGATTCTTAAAAAGAATGAAAAGATTTAGGATTTGCATTGACTTTAGAGACTTAAACACGGCTTGCCCAAAGGATGATTTCCCTCTTCTGATCACGGATTTCATCATTGACAACACGTGTGGATTCGAGAGGGTTTCCTTTATGGATAGATTTTCGGGTTATAATCAAATCAAGATGTACCCTGATGATGAAAAACATACCGCATTCAGAACGCCCCTTGGTGTATTCTGCTACACTATCACGCCCTTCGGTTTGAAAAACGTAGGCGCCACATACCAACGTGCAATGATAAAGATTTTCTAGGGACACCTACGAAAGAAGAAACTCTCAAATGATAGAAGAATAAATTCTTTTTATTATTATGAGACAAAATAGAACAAAGAATGTAGAATGAAGGGTTCAACATGAAGAGCTCATATTCTGCATTGAATCCAACTTTGTTACTAAAAATTATACCTTGGATTTTAAACAATATCAAAATGAGATAATCAATGATGTGCTTAAATTCTAAACATTCCAAGGTATTCAATGATTGTTGTAGCAATGTGAGGTTGGTGTAATGCAGTTTGACTTCTTGTTGAACTTAGATTCTTGACCTGTGAAGATTTGTTTTCTAACAACCATTTTTTCATTAACAATTTCCTCAAATCCAAGATTTATAGTTGAGATATAAAAATTTGGTTGTTGTTTATTTTCCAAGAATCTAAGTTCATCAAGAAAGAGTTCTTTAAAATTCAGTTCATAGCAGTAAATGTTTAACACGGTTTCCTTATTCTGACAAACCTGATCTACTTCTTCTAATAACTCCAACTCCTCACGAAAGATTTCCTCAAAACTAAAATAAGACTCATCTTTTTCTTTTTCTGATCTTTCGTGATAATACATAACTTGAAGAACTGATGGGTTAGGATAGGCCATGTCTATGAAAATTAGCTCAAAATAGATTAAACGATTGATATTATCCCTAATCCCAGTTTGCATGCACCAAAATCAAATTCTTTTTCTAAAATTTTTTAAGAAAAATAAAAGTTAGTTTTTTTTTATAATGAGAAGAAAAATAAGAAAAAGGAAAAACCTAACTAAAAAAAATCATAAACAATCACTTTACAATCACTCTAAACTCTAGGGTTAAGCCTAACTCAGCTAGACCAGCTCCTAACCAAAAATTTCTTAAGTGAAAAGATCAAAGTTTTACTCAGTTAGTTAGCCAGATAAGGATAGTACTTGAGGGAGATCAAAGATAAATTAAGTATCTCGTTCCTTACAGAGCGCTTACGCAACCCCTAAACCTTGCCTTAGACACCAACTAATCCAAGAAAACTTAAACAGGTTCACTTAGGGATTTCTTATACCTTATTGAGCTCCAATCCTTAGGGGCCAATGTCTAATAAGTTGTAAAGAGGATTGTATTTATATAGTGAGGAATTAGTGATTTGTGAACTAAGAAAAGGGTGATGAAATCCCTCACCTTATCTTGATTAGGGGTTTTTTTCCTTAAGAATATTTTTAAGTGTGTGTCAAATCAAGATGGTCAAATCACTTGGTGAATTCCTACTAATATATGCAATACAATCTTAGGAATTAAAAGTGACTACAAAAGGATGATAAAAAGAAAATCTTTTTTTTATTATGGTTAACAATCAAACAAAAGTGAAAAGAGAGCTCTTGTTTGCATTTATTATCTTGTTAGTATTTATTAAAGTGGAGGGTGAATTTTATTATGGTTGACGCAAAATAAAATCTTTTTTTTCTTTTTAGATCCTAATTGTCGCTAATTGTAATAAACTAAATAAAGGTGTGGAATTAAAAATATTAGGAAAAAAACTTACTACCACAAGCGAATCTCCAAATCCTTAATCTCCAATCATTGATCTTTAATCTCCAAATAGTTCTTTCACAATAAAACACACAAGTTAAAGAACCAAAATAATTGAAATCCTGCTTAAGCACCGTTCCCTGGCAATGGCATCAAAAGCTTGATGGGCGGTAAATGTATACCCAAAAGTTGCAAGTGTATAACCATGTCAAGTTATCGTATAAAAAGTTATTGATCCTACGAGGAAGGTGTTTGTAGGAGAAAATTAGATACGGTTCTTATGTTCTGTACGTGACAATTAGGAGTGATGAAAATTATGATTGTGGAGAGATATGAGGAGTGAGAGTGATTATGTGTAAATAAGCATAAAAGGTGATTAAGAGTAGATGTGATAAAGAATAAATGTAATCAACAAGGCAAGAAAGGAAAATAAATAAAATCAAGAAACAAATAAGAGAAAAATCAAGAATGAAAAGAAAGTTCAAGAAAGTTAAGATGAAGGATTCAATTAAAGATATGAGGAATCTAGAATTAAATCCACTAGCTAATCTCAATTACAAAATATGAACTATTCTCTTTTTATCATATTTTACTTTAGATTTATTAAGCATAGACTATCAAACCATTTAAGAAAAGTATAACCTATCAAATTATCATCTAAGCAAAATTAAAATTCATGACAAGAACAACAACAAGATAGTAATTCTAGAATTCATAAACATAACCTATCAAATCACTGAATATAAGCATAGATTATCAAATTCTTCTTTTACCAATTAGTTCTCTAGTTGATTATCATATACATGATCATTTTAAGTGCAAGAGAACAATTCGCATAATATAAAGGAAATTAGACTAGTTTCATGCAATTTCTAGAGTTCCAATAAGAATTAATTCCACATCTAAGAAAATGGTAATTCCCAATAGGGTTCTAGCCTCAAGGCGAATCAAAGAAAATGAAAACAAGCAAAAGAAAAACTAATCCCAAGAGGGTTCTAGCCTCAAGGCGAATAGTGCAAGAAAATAAAATCTAAACTATAAAATAAATTGTAAAAACTAAGCTACAAAATAAATTATAAAAACTAAGCTACAAAATAAATTACAAGAATTAAATGCGAGAAAATAAAGACATGAAAGTAAATCTATGCTACAAAACATTAATGTAAATCTAAACTACTAAGCAATAAGAAAAGAAAAAAATAAAATAAAATAAAAAACAAATCTCCAAATTGTTCTTCTCATCTTCATCATCCAACAAAGAGAAGAAAAATATGAAGCGGTAAAAAAAATTATTTTATTAATTGTAACAAAAAGTTACAAATTTGAAAGGTCTTCTCAATTAAGAGTAACCCTCCTCTCTAAATGAAGATACAAAAATTTTCACACCCTCAACCCCTCACTCTCTACCCCTATTTATAGTAAACATTAATGAATGTGAGCCATTAGATTGAAATCTTATCCAAAACCCTTAAAAATCAGCCTTAGATCTGTAAGTGTTTCGTCAGCATCGATGGGGGCATCGATGAGGGCATCGATGGGGGCATCGATGAGGGCATCGGTGGGGGCATCGATGCCGCCATCGATTGGGGCATCGATGCCTTGCTTCCTCCTTTTGCTATCCGCAGATTTCCTCGTTGTTAGGCTTTGGGCTTTTTGGCTTGATGCTTGTTTTCTTCATTAATATTTCTGGGCTTTTGATGAGAGAAGAGATCTTGAGCTTCATTTTTGATTAACCTGCAATTAAAGATAAAAATAATTATTAGTGGTATATTTGTTCATATAAAATAGATAATGAGGATATAAAATTATAATAAAAATATGATTATCAACTGTCCTTGTGAGAGGTTAATTAGCACAGTATTATCAGAGTATAGCTGCCCCAAGACCGCTCCATGGAGGGTCTTAGTATTCAAAAGAATCTCCACCGAAGTGTCCAAATCTAAGTCAAGACGCTTCTACAAGAAAAAAAATCTGCCAGTCATGATGACGAGCTTCCAGAAGTTACCATCAGTGTAGCCAATAAAGGAAAATCGACAAGGCGTTACAACCCTGGCTCTTTCTCGGAGGCATCTCAGCGCATCGCTTAGTTACGGTCAGGAACTAGACGACCTAGACCAGATAGAGGACACTTCTCAGAGGATGAAATGTCAGACGCCAACTCCATGATCGCTTCCAAGAATACAGTGTCCAGCATAGGACAATCTCGTGAGGCTTTCATGATCAACGCTGAACAACTGGCCAAAATCCTCGAAGACGTTCTGGCCAAGCAGAAAGCGAACTTCAAAATCAAAATGAAAATGACTGTGCAACGGATAAGGAAATTGCATGATCAACAAATTCAATCCTTATCAAATCAGATTGGTGAATCTAGCTATCATAATGCTACCAATCAAGTAGATAGCGATTCAGATATGGATGAAAATCTCAATGTCGATACCCCTCGTGTTGACCAGAATGCTAGGGGTGGTCCCACCAAGGATGACAACGCTACGGGTGGTCCAGTTGTTCCTCCCCAAAATTGCCCGAAGGAAAATGTGGGTGAGGACGAGAAAATGAAAGACCTAGAAAGCAAGATCAACGTACTGATGTCCGCTCAAGAGGTAAAGAAGACTGGTATTCCATGTCCTTACCCAAGGGAGTGAGAGTCAATCCCGTATCCGGTGAAGTTCAATCTAATTAACTTCATGACGTTCGATAGAAAGGGCTCACCCACTTAACACCTAATTTACTTTAAGTCCTACCTCGGTGTGATCTCCGATAACGAACCTTTGATGGTCCGGTCATTCATTAGGACCCTTCGCGAGGCCACCTTCGTTTGGTATCACCGTCTTAAGGTAGGAAGTATCAACAACTAGGATGACATAGAAAGCCCGTTCCTCAACAACTTCTTTGATGATGACACCAAAGTGTCGATTGGAGCCCTTTTGGACGAGAAGCAAAAGGACGGTAAGTCAGTTGATAGCTTTGTTAAATGCTTCCGTAACAAGGCAATGAATTACAGAAATCCTATCACAAAGGAATTCATCTTGCAGACATACCACAACAATCTCTCCATTGATGTGCTGGAAGCCCTAGGGGTCATGCCATCCACAACTTGGAAAGAATTAAAATTGCGCGGGGAATAGACCAAACGCTTTCTCAAAAGAAAAAAAATCTTGAAAGAGGCCAACCAACGACTAACCCCCCGAACTCAAAATTTTCTTCTCGTGGTAAGGGAAAGGCACCTGCAATGGCTGTTGACGCTAATCAGACATCACAACAACAACCTCAAAAGCAGCAAAGGACTTCAGATCTGAGACTCCAAAAGAGTACTCCTTCAAGGATGAAGATGTTCCAGCTATGTTCAAATACCTCCTTGAAAACAATAAAATCAAGCTGCCACCTATTACAAATCAGGAGGAAGCTAACAACACTTTGGACCCAAAGTACTGTGCGTACCACAGGAGGATCCTTCATTCCACCAAGGCTTGCTTCACTCTCAAGAATAACATTCAAGCCTTGGTTGACGCTGGCATCATAACACCGAAATAAGCCGAATGTGAACACTTACCTCCAATGAGTATAAGAGATTAAACTACTTCTCCTATGTTGGCACTATGGTTTTGATGATGATTTGTCAAACAATTTATAGCTAATCTGTTTTCTAGTTCTTGTGGTTTGTTTTTTTCTTTATAGGAATTCAACACATGGCGATCAAGAGTTAAAGATTCAAGTTCATGTGTGTGTAATCATCTTGGTATAAGAGTAGATTTGTTTACATATATCGTATGACTATATTTAAGATCAATGTGTAAACACAACACAAGTTTGACTATTTCTATCATACAAATGATTTTTTGTCAAACTTTGTTATAATAGTTTTTATTTCATGTTTACATCTCTCTCACACTTCATAATATATATATATATATATATATAAAAATTCCTTTTCAAACATGTTTATTTTATCATTTAGAAACTTTTCCCAAAGTTTTACAAATTTTGGAAAAGATTTGTTATTTTTAACGTATTTTTCAAATCAGCCAAAAACCTGTATTTCAGCATGTATCAGTTTGCGGTCGCCCGCCAGTAGTTCAAAGTCCATCTTTGCCTTTTATTGGATTGCGGTCGACCGTGACGGTCGACCGTGGCTCATCCAGAGAGTTTCGCGGTCGATCGCCACGGTCGACCGCCAGCTTTCCAGAACTGTTTGAACCCTTTTTGTTCTTCGCGGTCGACCGCCAGTTTTTCACGGTCGACCGCCGTATTAATCATTGTGTTGCAACGACTATTTTCTGATTTGATTCTCTGGGGGTATTTTGGTCTTTTTAGTATTTTTTGGCTGATGTCTTGAGTGGGTATAAATACCCCAGTGCCTTCCTCTTTCAAAAAATCAAGAGTTTTGTTTGCAGTGTGTTTTAACAAAAGATTAAGAGGTGTTTAAGCTGTTTATTGATCTGTTTCAAAAAGAAGAGTTTTTCTACAACAAGAAGAGGCTTTCAATTCCAACTGAGGACCTCATCCTCATCATCTTCTATAGTTCTTCTTGTTTATTGAGAAGTTTTTTAAACTTATTTTCATATAGCTTATTATTTCATTTTCATATCTTAGCTATATTAATTGAGTTGCATATTTTCTATTTGTCTTTATCACACACACCTTATTAAGCTTATAATATTTTCCATATAATATATTATTAAGTAGTGGTGTGTGATTTAGTGAGAGTGAGCTTCATTGTGTTCTCATTTATTATCGAGAACAAATTATTGTAATTAAACCCTTATTGTGAGTATCACTTGTACACCGAGAGAAGTGTGAGGCGTGAGACGAGGTCGAATCTAATAGGAGTGGCATCGGTTGACAAACCTAGGGAGAGGTTGTATCCGAGCACTTGAGGAGGAGGACATGGGCTAGGATCCTACACTTAGTGTGTAAAGTGTGATTGCATAGTGTTTGTTGTGTGAGAGTTTTTGGTAAACTTGTAAACCGTGTGTAGAAGTTCCGGCTTCCAAACCGGTTGTGATAGTGGATATCTTCTCGAGGTGAGGAGCGGGGATGTAGGTCGTGGGGACCGAACCTCGTAAACATATCATGTATTTGTGTTTGCTTATCGTATATCTTATTTGTGCATATTCTTGTTCATATCTATCTCATATATATCTTGCAAGATCAAATTAATTAATATAATTTTAATTGGCATAAAATCGGGATTAGATTAGCATAAGACCCTAATCACCCCCCTCTAGGGTCTAACATCCTATTCCTCCGATGAGTATAAGAGGTTACACTGCTTATCCCATTCCTCTGACAAGTATAGATTAAACTGCTCCCTCATACTCTAATGGGTATATGAGGTTAAACTGCTCCCTCATACTCCAATGGGTATACGAGAGGTTAAACTGCTTCCCTTATTTTCAACAATGAGAAGTTCCTGGAGAATATTACTATTAATATTCTTAAGGATAATCCGACAGTGTGACCAAATACAATTAGATTCAGGTTCGCCAAAGAGCTGGGGGTGGGATACCTTAAAAAGAGTCGTAATCTCGCTTGGTCGAGATTATCACTTATGTGATTGTTTCCTTTGTGAAGCAAGAGCATTGAATTTTAATTCTATTAATCGGATTTGATCCACGGTGGTCCACAGACTAACACGTCCCCGGTACAAGCAAAGATCCCACACAAGCAGTGGGTGATAAATGTCCTCTGTGTGTTTGAAGAGATTTGTAATTCTTATTTTATTTGTGTAAGCGAGAAGTCTTATAAAAAGATTAACTCTTTTGAATCTGTAATTGATAAATAATTGTAATGAATTCTACAAATAAACCAACTTTCGACACAAACAGTGCTATTTGAGCTTCGTCATGCACACGGCCACTAGGCGATAGCCCTAGTGAGGTGTGCGAGTCCGATTCAGAAAATAAATTATCTATAAATGAACTCACTTGTGTATATGAGAGATTAATGCATGCCTATAACAAATTGGATCATAATTTTGTAGATTTATAAAGTAAGCATGCTAATTTGAAATCCGACCATGATATGCTAGCATTCAAGTTTGACATCATTACTAAAGAAAACACAACACTTAAAGAAAACAATGAAAAATTAAGCTTGGAAAATAAAAACTTGATTTCCAGTATAGCTAGCTTATCTAATGCTAAAAATGATGCCATGATAGAGGTAGAATCTATTAGAAATGAATTTAATTCATTTAAAAAGAATCATGTTTGTTCTACTTATAATAGTAATGCATATGTGCCTAATAATGAGTTGAATCTTATGAAAAACCATATATCTTCTCTAGATTCAACCTTAAACAAATGCATTTATAATAAGAAACTTATGGATATGTGTGCAAAGTCACGGGCTAACTCTTTCAAAACACCCACTCATTATGCACACATGTATAGCAAAATTTACAAATAAACTATTTGTGGTCATAAATGCCACCTTGATAAATTTTGCTATGATGCACATAAACCCACAAATTCTAACACTAGTGCTTGTTGTACATCTCATAAAGTTTCTTCTCAACATGTACACACACATGCATCCATTACTCATCATAAGCATGTTGATGTGTTTAAATGTGATTATTGTGGTAAGTTTGGTCATTTAGCAAAGTTTTATTTTAATTTAAGAAAAGTCTCACTTTTGCAAAGTGCTTTAAAATGATCATCTTTGTTTGCAAATGTTCCTCATGCACAATCTCATGGTCAACAAAAATAAGTGAGTCCATTTCATTGCACATATTACAATAGAATGGTCATTTGCGTGAATATTACTATTACCGGACTCGTGCACAAAATGCGCCCAAATAGGATCATAACTCTTGGGCTTTGAGCTTTATCGATAGGGGCCATGTCCCTAAACTCTTCCGTACCAAGAGTGATTAGGTACAAAAACATGTTTGATTTTTAATATAAAAATTTTAATTTATTTTAGTTTTCTGATTTTTGTAAAATAATTTGAACAAATTGTATACACGTTTTTTTTTTACAAAATATTTGAAAGAAAATATTTTCATCTTATTTAGAAAAGAATTTTATAAATATATTCACTTTTCAACTTAATATAAATGATAAGTTTAAGTTTTTCAATCATCAAATTAAGTTCAAAATGTACATTGTCCCTGGCTGAATATCAGTAGACTGATGACTACTCATCAGTCGACTGATGACTAGCAATTAGTCGACCGATGCCAAAGCATCAGTCTACTGTCCAGTGCAATTGTTTTCTAATTTCCTGAGTTTCATATTTTTCATATTTTCTCTAGTTTGGTATATATATATATATATCAAGATAATCATGATTTTTCTTTCATTTGGTATATACACATCAGGATTCTCTTTTGGTTTGTGATTTAATTTCATTTGGAAATATATATATTGAAATTTCATCTAAATGAAAACAAATTTTAATGAAAAGCAAGATTGCCTGTTTTTTTTACATATATTGATGAAACTTATTTTTTTTGGAAATATATTTTGCTTTCATTACATATTATGTTTTTAAATGGCTATATTGATAAAGAGGTTTATATTGAGCAACCCCCTGATTGTATTGATCTTTTACTTCCAAATCATGTTTATCGGGTTCAAAAAGTTTCTCCTAAGAAATCTTATGTGTGCTCAATTATTAAATGTTTGATTCATGATCTTTTAATGTGTGCTTAAATATTAAATGTTTGAACAAAATTTAGATTTTCATTTGGACTTTCATTATTGTCGTGAGTTTCATGGGTTTCATGATTAGTTTTTATTTGAAAATATCTTTTCATGATTTCCCTTCATTTGATATCATGATCTATATATATAAATCTATATATTGCTTTTTATTTATGTTTTGTTATAAATTTATGTATAGAGACACCATTTTCATAATGATATATCTATATGTGTTCTCTTCTCACTTTGTATGTGAGTTGTGATTAGCGTATTTTTATATCTATGTTTATTCACATATATACATTATTATATTTTTTATATTCTTTTTAGCTTTTTGATAGGGGGAGCCTTCCCTATCTCTTTCTATGTTCATACTCACCCATGTTTATATGTAGGGGGAGCTTAACGCTCTCTTTCTCTCTTGTTGTTTTCCCCATTTTGATGTTAACAAAGGGGGAGAAACAATTTTATTGTGAGTATTTTATTTGTTTGCTTTATATTGGTTTCATGCATGAGTTATAAATTGTACATTCATTTATTTCATGCATGTTTATATACTCTTTGTGTAGATTGTTTGTCATCATAAAAAAGGGGGAGGTTGTTAGATCTTATGAGCCTACTGTCTAATCTAGTTTTGATGATTAACAAATAATTCCTAACATCGTTTATCGAGTGTTTGTATTTATTTGTTAGAAATCCTACACAAAGATCCTAGGTTGGCGGTTGGATGGAATTACGCATTGACGATGATATTCAAAGGAGGTTAGCAGAATTGGATTGAAGCCATTTGTGCATTCAATTTAAAGATTCTCTATTGCACTTCATCCTACCAAGATCGAGCTTATCGAAGAATTTTATCTTGGGTATATTAGTATAGGAGTTTACTTTATGTGTTATACTCAAAAGCTCAAATCATACACATACACGTTTACAATATTTATCATATCATACATCTATTTGGGAAAATAATGTGTTTAAGGATTATAGACTTAACAATATTGGCATACATCTTTTCCAAAGTCTATGAATCCATTTAAAAGTATTTTAGAACTTGTTTGAAATAATTTCATCAAAATCAAGTTTTAACAAGTTCGTATTTTTGACCGGTTTGCAAAATGATAAGTTTTCAAATTTGGGAAATACAATTTGAAAACTTTATTCTTTAACATGTTTATTTTTCATATATATAAATATTTCCCAAGTTTTACTATTTTTGGAGTTGATTTGTTACTTTTAATTGAATTTAGAAAATTAGCGCTTCAGGTTTCATGCTGTTTTTACAAAATAGATGACTTTTCACAAATAGAAAATGATATTTCACAATTTTCTTCTTTAACATGTTTATTTTCATGTATATAAACATTTCCCCAAGTTTTACTATTTTTAGAGTTGATTTGTTATTTTTAATTGATTCTAGAAAATTAGCTTTTTAGGTGAATATTGTTCTGTGAACAATACCGGTCGACCGACACATGACCATCAGTCGACCGATTAGACTATCACTAGTAAAAAAATAGGGCATTAGTGATGGGGTATTAGTAACAAATGTCGAATCCGTCACCAATACAAACATTAGCGACGGGAATAGCTCCGTCGCCAATACCCCGTCGCTAATGTTTGCATTAGCGACAGGTGTTGACCATCGCTAATGTTTTCTCGTTGCTCATGACCATGGGTGACGGGAAAACATTTGCGATGAATGCGGACCGTTACCAATACTTATTAGCGATGAATGCGGACCGTCGTTAATACTTATTGGCGACGGGTGCTGTCCATCACCAATACTTACTGGAGACGAATGCAGGTCGTCACCAGTGTTTAGCCATCACCATTGAGCATAGGCGACGACTTTATTCCGTCGCCAATGCACATTGGTAACGGATCAGTGCTCGTCACGAATGCACATTAGTGACTGATTATCTCGTTTCTAATGAGTGACCCCCACAAAAAATTAGGGGTTATTGTAATATTAGTCCCTCAAATCTTCAATATTTCAAAAGTATTCCACCAAATTATGGAAATTGCTAACACGTGTAGGGGTGGAAATGAACCAAATAATTAAAAAATAGTTCGATAATTATTCGAATAACCATTCAGTCATATTCAATTTGGTAGTTCATTTAACACTAAATAAATATTTTTTAGTATTTGAGTTTTCTAACCATTAGAATTTGACAAGATGTATATTCGATTCGTTTGCCTATTAAATATTCGTTTAAAATTGATCATATGTTATTATTTATATTATTGCATATATGATGTCATATTACTTTTAACCACTTACCATTTCTGCTTAAGTTTTATATACTGATTTTACGGACTTAAATAATCTTAAATCTGTTTTTTAATTAAATTTTAATTTAAATATATACACATCTATAGTATAAAAGAATATTTTTTATTTATGAATTTTAATACTACTTGAAAAATTAAATTCTTTAGTAGAATAAATATACTTTGATTTAAGTATTCGTGAGTTTTTGGCTTCGACTTTAATTAGTGAAGAGAAAATAATGAGAAAAGTAAAAATAATGAGAAAATAGTGAGAGACCAATGAGGATATCATCATGTAACCATATTGATCTTGCTAATGATATACCAAAACTTATCATAGCCCTTTTCAATTAATTAGGAATTCTATGTTAAATTTAAAAATTTATTTTCGTTTATTCATTATGCTAGCAGATTCGATGACATCTACTACTCTTGGCTTCATTTACGGATAAACTTGAGCATGCAAATATCATTAATAAATTTGAGAGGAACTAAATGAGATTTAATCACTAAAGAAATTGATAAAAATAGTTTGGATAAAGTTCTCTTGGAGTTTTTATAAGGTTAAGAGGAGAAAGAGCCATCAAAATTGAGTTAAAACGAAGATGATATCTGTTTGAGAAAAAAGAAGTTTTTAATTGATTTGGGTTTTCACGTTTTAACGGGTCAACTAGGTCCAAACGAGTTAAATTTTTATAATTAAAAGTCAAGGAAAACTAGTACTAATAGTTAGATTTAAACAAATATTTCTTTAAGTCTAACCGGTGTTAACAAGGGGACCTAATTGCAAACATTATAATGATTTGAGGGATGTAATAGAAATTTTTATGATTTGAGTGACTAATTTTAAAATATTGAAGATTTAAGGGACTAATTTGAAAATATTGAAGATTTGAGGGATTAATATTCGATGACCTCAAAGCTAGGATTATTTGTAATAATAGTTAGATTTGAGGGTTGCAATAACAATTTCTATGATTTAGGGGACTAATTTGAAAATACGAAAGCTTTAAGGTGCTAAAATGAAAATATCTCAAACCTTATATCCTCCACCTGTATCAGCATCTCTCTTTCTCCCCTTATTCTTCAAAGCCTAGCCCACCATCGCCCTGCAGCCGCCCCGCCTCCCCGCCACCTCGGCCGCCCACTCGCCCCCAGACTGGCTGCCTACCTACTTGTCGCCCTCTCTCGACTGCTCGCCCGCCCCACCACCCTCCTACACGCCACCTGCAACTAGATCCCGCATCCTCCCATGCCCGCCTGTAACGCCAGCGACGGCCCGCTGCCAGCTTGCGCTTGCTCGTGCCCCCCACCGCCCGTCCGCTTCTACACGCCTGCATGCCGCATGGCGCCTGCTAGCGCCCATCGCCACTCGTCGCAAGCACACACCTGCTAGCCACCCGCGCTCGCCCACCGATCCGCCAGCGACCGCCGACCATGATGTACATACCTGTAATAAATTTTCTGTATTTTTTTTAATTTACAGTTTTTAGACAATATTTATTCTTTACCTAACTAATTAATTTTTTTAGACTTTGATTTTACTAAATTATAGATTCATTAATTTTATAGTCCATGGATATTTTATGTTTCATATAAATATTTATTTCATATTTTATATTGCAGACAATGGTCGAGATGGATGCTACGACGACAAGATCCAACACGAGTCTTTGGCGGGATCTTCTCAGTCGGAGATTGAATGTCTCCGTCCATGGACCGAAGTAGTAAATTGCATCTCCTTAACAGAAAAAACTATCACATTGCAAAAGAAATGCGAGAGGAACTATAAAAGGAGAAGAGATGACATTAAAAAGAATAATCGTATAATAAAGCAGAGACTAGAAAATGCGATGTCAGATCAGTTAAGGGAAATGAGTAATAATACCATGTAAACTATTGAGATTTCGTCCTTATTTAATTATTAAAGTTTATAAAAAAATTATTTCTCTATTTGTCTTAGTAGAGAATAAGGACTATGAGAAGGTCGATAGGCATGGTAGTGGTAGTGATCATCAAACCAAGGTACCTCCTCAAGGTTATCGGGCCGTTTTGGAGTGGATAGGCAACATTCCCATTGGAGATTACGCTGTCAGATTTAATAATTTGATCGGATGTTTAATCAGAGACCCACACTACATAAATATTGCTCATAATTTTGATGAACAACAATAGAATAACATAAATAAGATATAGGAGAGGCTCATGGTAATTATTTATTATATTACTTTTTCAATAAATATTTATTTTATTTTTTTAATAGTGCATATTTTTTCTACATCTAATTTGCAGGATCGCTATTGCCTTGAGGATAACCCGAACTCTTAGGATTACGTAATGAGTAGAGCGAGCAAGATGGTTCGTGGGTGGAGAAGTAAACTCAAGAATAAATACTTTATGGAAATAACCATTGATTGGAAGCGGATTCATCAGCTTGATAAGAGGGTTCCTCCTTATAATTGGATGACTCTCATTATCGAGTGGGAGGGTGAAAAGAAGGTGAGTTATTTTCAATTCATTATATTATCGCCACATATCCTAAAAAATTACTTTATTTTGAAGGATAAATGTTCAATAGCATCGACTAATCGCGGTGCAAAGCTATATGATCACTTTCTGGGAGCTACTCCCTATGTTCGGATCGAGCATAAATATTTGCGTGAAAATCCGGTAAGATAAAGATATTAAAACTCAATTTATGTTACTAGTTTCATACATTACTTGAATTAACTTAAAATTTGATGATTCATAGGGCGCCTTGACTATACCGCCAACTCTTCTTGCTAGAAGAGCATATACACCACCCGAGGGCTATGATAAGGAGGAAAAGATAACAAAAATTGAGGATATGCATGTAAGTGTAAGCTTAATTTCATATTTGCACACAAGTGTTTCTAATTAGAATTCCTAATTTATTTATTTTTATTACTATATGTTATTTAGGCGGTGCTTGAAGCTTCGCAAGACTTTGTCTTGTCTCAGTCTCAGAGCATAGAGGACACTCCTACGGATCCTAATCGCATAACCAAAGAGCAATGGAGGGAAATTGTTGATGTACCTTATGGTTCTAGACCAATCAAGAAAGAGAGGGTGCCTTTATCAAGTGCTAAAGTTAGGGCATTCACCACTAGCAGAGCTATGCATAGCGACCCATCTGTGACCTCGAAGCGACTATGTGAGACATAGTACGTCGTGGGTAAAATTGGACAGTATTTATTGGACAATTTTCAACCCTCAATAGATTTTCAATTTCTTCCCATTATTACACGCGAGCTAGGGGGTGCACAATCGACTTGGAATGTTGCGCAATGCCTCATTGAGTGTCCATCCTTAAAGCAGAGTCTTCCTGAGTCGATATATGTAGCTATCACTAAGTTGGCGTTTGTTGAGCATGGAGTTCATGGTGGTGAAGAGGTATATATGACATGGCATATATGTGTTTATTATGATTTTTTTATAATATATACTCTTATGTTGAGTGGAAATCTTTTCAGGTTAGAGGAGGTACTCCCGTAGGGAGTAGCAGCACGATACGACTTTCTAATACAGACGATGCTAATAATAAGGATGCCGACAATGACGATGACGAGGAGTGAGTGACACTTGTTTTTATATGTATGTAGTTTTAGATTGTGTTAAGACATGTTATGACTTTTGAATTTTACCTACATGTATTATTATGTATGTAGTTTTAGATTGTGTTAAGACATGTTATGACTTTTGAATTTTACCTACATGTATTATATTTATGATTTTATTGCTTAGTGAATGAATATTCATGTTATGACTTTTGAATTTTACCTACATGTATTATATTTATGATTTTATTGCTTAGTGAATGAATATTTTTTGAGCATGCGAGATGTGTTATGATTGTGATTATTGGATGAGTATTGTTTGATATTGTGGATGGGTGGATGATGGATGTGTATTCATTTGAAATGTGAATGTATATAATGGTTGATTGATTGTTTGATATTCTTAAATATTGTCATTTGATTGATGTGTATACATGCTATATGTGTATTCTTGTCTGGGAGGCTAACAAAAATATAAAAAAATTTATGTGCATATGTACATTAGCAATGGGGATACCCGTCGCTAATGTGTATTGGTGATGGGCAATGCTTCGCTAATGTTTAAAACATTGGTAACGGATTGTCCCATCGCTAATTCTTATTGGTGACAGATTACCCGTTGCTAATATTTAAAACATTGGCGACGATTGCTTCGTCGCTAATGCTTATTGGCGATGGATTCCCCATAGCCAATGTTTAAAATATTGGTGACGGATTTGCGATCGTCGCCAATAGGTTTCGTGACGGGTGAAACCCGTGGCCAAAGATTTCCATCACCAATGAACATCCATCACCAATGAACATCCATCACCAATGCGTATGATGGACGGATTTCCCTGTCGCCAATAATATTGGCGATGGATTTATTAGTGACGGACCCTATACCATCACCAATGTGTATTGGTGATGGATTCTAGGGTACTTTTAGTGACAACACCCGTGTCCAGGTCGGCTTTAGAGGCTGACCCCCTGCCAAGAAGAGGTGCGACAAGGGATCTTCACAGGATCGACCCTAGATTGAACCGGGTTAACAGGAGGGATCGAGAGAAGGAGACCATATAGAAATTGATCCTTACAGCCCTTAGCACCTCTCTTACAAAAGCCCTTTACATGGTTTAGAAGGAGTGAAATCTTAGTTCCCCGCTCTCGCATGAAGTCAGATCCTCAATCACGAGACACTCGACAATATTGTCGATATCATCAAGATCACGGTCATCTTACTAATGATTACTGAGTGTAACGTCCCACCCCAGAATCCCAGAGTCGGTACACTATTAGATCTGATAAACTGGCCTCACAAACCACCACATATCTTTTCAGCACGTTTTGTCCTCACTCACGCGCTCCTTGGAATACTTCCCAGGGGGTCACCCATCCTAAAATTTCTATAGGCCAAGCACGCTTAACTTTAGAGTTTTTAAGAGTTGGGTTCCCAAAAAAAAGATGAATCTTGGTGGTATGAGTATTCCAATCAAATCTATCAATACTAATCACATCACCCTCTCAAGGGTTGGGGTATTACAAACTCCCCCACTTAAACTCACAACGGCCTTGTTGTGCCAAATCATATCATCCAAGACCGTATCATCCGTGTGAGATTCTAGAGGTGGCTCCTATGGCCTCAAGAGGTGGCTCCCGCCCTCTCGACATAGCACTTTGCGCCGCATAGCACTTAGCTCTCACAATTCCGGTTGGTTTGGCTCTGATACCATTTGTAACGCCTCGCCCCGGAATCCCGGAGTCGGTATGCTATTAGATTTGATGGATTAGCCTCACAAACTACCACATGTCTTTTCAGTATGTTTTGTCCTCACTCACGCGCTCCCTGGAAAAACTTCCCAGGGGGTCACCCATCCTAGAATTTCTCCAGGCCAAGCACGCTTAACTTTGGAGTTTCTAAGAGTTGGGTTCCCAAAAAAAAGATGCATCTTGGTGGTATGAGTATTCCAATCAAATCTATCAATACTAATCACATCACCCTCTCAAGGGTTGGGGTATAACACTGAGTCCTCCATGGAGACGTTAAGGACTTGATACAGAGAGGATACCTAAAGAAGCTTGTCTCCCAACGGGATAGGAGAGGACATGCTCCGGGGGGAAGCAATAGGAGGTCACACTAAAGATTGCCTCATCCCCAGCAGCTGCCCGGAACCGGATCTCTTGAGACCAACAACAAGGGTGTCATTAACACCATTAGTGGTGACCCTACCACAGGAGGGATATCCAATAATGCTCGGAAGAAGTATGCCAAGCGAGTGTTGTAGGTCAACTTATGCAGCAAGAGGCTAAGAAATGGAAGAACCCATCTCCTTTAGCGACTCAGGCTTGAAAGGTGTTGAGATACCTTATGATGATCCTATTATCATCTCGATCGGGATCAATAGTTTTCAGGTAAAGAGGATTATGACCAATACAAGAAGTTTAATTGATATCATGTTCATTGACGCCTTCAACAAGATGGGCATTGCTAAGACCAAGCTCCAGCCTTGTCGGGGTCCGCTCATCGGATTCACAAGGCATTCACTCCTACCCGAAGGGATGATTACGCTCCCCCTAATGGTTAGCAAATACCGTCGTCAATCCACTATTCAGACTCAATTCCTAGTGATGAACCTCAAGTCAGTCTACAATGTTATTTTGGGAAGAACCGCCCTTAGTAACTTGGGTTGTTCCATCCAATGGTAAAGTTTCTAACCCCAGAAGGAGTTGGAATTGTCAGAAGCAACCAATGGGAGTCTAGAACATGCTATTTGTTCCCGATGAAATGAAAAGGAGAAAGGGAGACTGTGACGCCCCAGGTTTCACCAAAGGCTGCGGTCTAAGGTGAAACCCGGAATATCAAACCTGCCAAGTATCAAACACCATGCTACGACATGTTTCACCAACACAATCACTATCTCTCTAGTGGAAACAACAAATAGGTGAAAGTATTGACAGGCAAATAATAGAGATAGAACAAACCAGGTGTACACAGAAGCAATAAGAGAATAATCATCAGTGAGCCAGATAGAACAAACCAGGTGTACACAGAAGCAATAAGAGAATAATCATCAGTGAGCCCAACTAAAATAGAAATATCTCTGAGTCTGAAATAAACCTCAAGTACAATGAGTCAAATAAAGTATCACTAAGGCTCTCAGCCTCTACAAAATGAAATACAAGTCTAGAGTTTGAACATAAACACTATATATGAAGTTCTGAAATAACTACTAAAATAATAAATAACTAAATGGAATCTATGAAGAAATCCCATCAACCTGCGACTCTCCGTGCGCTGGACTCGCTACCTGAAAGGGGGGAAAACAATGAGCGTCAAAGCGCTATAGCGAAATCATCTCCACCTCTCTCCAGGGGAAGGGGTAGGAGTATATAGAAAATAGAGTCAGTACATATAAGTATGAAATCATTCATATAACTCTAACTAGAGATTAGTATTTAGGAATCCACAACACGAGAGTTAGTACGTCGAGCGAAATAATCCAAACAAAAAAACCCTCATGTATATTCCATGTCTCATATTATGACTCCCTAAATACCAACTCTAAACTCTATGAATGAAAAGCAACAAACAAAAGGAAACATTCCAAACCTCAAACATGTAGAATAAATATCTCATCCCGACTTACACTTGGGTAGACAGATCTAACATAAGAGAAACTCATCCAAAACAAAGATTAATCCACAAGACCTATTGTGTAAGCCACGGTCTCAGAGAAAACACCCTACTTACGGGTATTCAAAATGGAAGCAAAACTACAATTTATAATACTTACAAGTGTGCATCTCATGTGCATTAGCGATACTCTTGTAATATTCTTACTCAATCGTTATGCGGCAATAGGTTTTTATCTCCCTATCTCGGATACATAAAATAGCGATACTTTAATAATGTTTTTACTCAATTGCCCTGTGGAAATAGGTTTTATTTCCCCATTCTGAAAACATAATATGACAATACTTTTGTAATATTCTTACTCAATCACCCTGTGGAAATAGGTTTCATCTCCTTATTTCAGAAACATGAAATTACCTTACTCTTCATATTTATCAACTTAAATTAGGACAAAGGTATGTCTACACAACATATTCTAAACATACGTGCACATGTCACGGTATGCATGTCCATATCTGGTATTTATTGACATCTCGAGTGTTAAACAACTCATAAACATTGTATTCTAGCAGTACAAGGTCGAGAGGCTCGCTCGAAAACTAAAACAATCGAACAAAATGTGCACAAGCCGATATACAGTTTGGCGGGCGGGGTTCCAAGTCCTACCCATGCATCTGCCCTGCACGCGGTCGACCGCTACTAAGGCGCAGTTGACCGTGGGCTAAAATTCTAGATTCTAAATCCGGTTGTGTGTGTTGTGTTCACGCCGTGTTTAGGTGATTCAAACATGATTAAAACAATATGAATCTTGCATGGAAACATGTCAACAGCATATAAAAACTTATGGGAGCAACACAATATATAATACATGATTATGTGCTTAAAATTTTATATTTTTTTCCTAAAACATACATAAGAACTTGAAACAAAGAACAATTCATCTTTCTTCAGATTAAACAACTTTTAAATCATTTTCAGATCTTAAATATCTTCTGTAAATTCATTCTCAAACCTTTTCACATGGAAAGACCTAGTCTTTATACATATAATACAAAAGAATTGATTTTTATTCATAAACTAGTCAATTTGGCTCTATAAAACATGTTAAAACTCTTTAAAAATGTTTAAAAAAACTAAGAGGGGGATTAGCTGAGATGTACTCACCTGAGATTTGTAGAAAAATGTTTAAGATGCCAAACCAAAGAAGATCTCCACTCCAAAATCCAAAAACCACACGAAATCTCATTCAAAAGCCTCCAATCTTCTCTAAGAATCAAGTTAGGGTTTATGGGGGTTTGGTGGCTGTTAGGGTTCTTAGAAAAACAGAGAAAATTCGTGAAAGAATGATATATAAACCAAGGAAAACGAATATGAGCTTTAGAAATCCGAAACCAACTCAAAACAGGAGAAAAGCTTCTGCAGGTCTCGTGGTCGACGGTGACAGTCGACCGTCTACGGTCGACAACGACGGTCGACCGGACTAGAATTTTCCAGCTCATATATTTGGCCATTGTGCATGTTTTGACTCTTTTCTTCCTCACAAATAAACTTGTTTATACTCAAAACACATGGTATACTACTCACATACTATTTAACTATATTTATCAAAATAAAAATCCATATATCATAATTAATCACATATTACTTATATATATATATCACAAATTTTTGGGGTTTTACATTCACCCCCCCCAAAAGAATTTCGTTATTAAAATTCTGCGGTCGTATCATAGGAACTAATAATATAAGAAAAGCACTAAGAGGGGATAATCCAAACAAGGAAACCCTTCCGTACACATCTCGTACCATTAATTCCTAGATGTGAATCATAAGCCACATTTAAACTTAACCAATCTAGAATATGTGCATCCTCACTTAACCCCTAACTAGACGGAACTAGTACGTCGAGCGAAAAATCCAAATAAGGAACCCCGCATATATATACCATATGTTCCGAATAATTAAGAGCTGAGTGTTGAATGACCCATTCTAGCGTTAAGTATAAACATGACTAAACAACACATGCAATCACATCTATCAACACATATAAGCACATTTAAATATCAACATCTTACCTGTTCAAACATGTGCGGATAGTCGTGATGTACATCCTCCTCACGTTCCCAAGAAATATCTTCGGCTCCTTGCCGGTTCCACTGGACTTTCACTAATGGAATGACTTTGTTTCTAAGCTTTTTATTCTCTCTAGCAAGTATACATACCAAAATCTCTACGGTAGTCAAATCATCCTGGATCTCAACCTCTGGTGAATCATTCACCCTCTGCTGCTCTTCGTCACACAAATGCTTCTTGAGCATCGAAATATAAAAGACATCGTGTATGCTCGATATCGATGCTGGAAGGTCTAATCTATAAGAAACAACTCCAATGCGCTCGATAATCCTGAAGGGACCAACATATCTCGGAGCAAGCTTCCCCCGTCTACCGAATCGCTGAACGCCCTTCATCGGTGATACTTTCAACATAACTAAGTCTCTGACCTGAAACTCTAAGGGTCGTCTCTACTGATCTGCATAACTCTTTTGCCGACTCTGTGCAGCAAGAATGTGCTCCCGAATCAATGTTACCTTTTTCGTGGTCTGCCTAACTAGCTCCGGACCAAGTAATAGACTATCCTTTGGCTCTGTCCAACATATAGGCGATCTGCAAGGCCTCTCGTATAAGGCTTCGTACGGTGCTATCCCGATGGTAGCTTGATAACTAATTATTATATGCAAATTCAATCAATGGGATATGGCCCTCCCAGCTACCCTAAAAATCTATAACACATGCTCTTAACATATCCTCCAACATCTGTTTCACCCTCTTGGTCTGACCATCTGTCTGGGGGTGAAATACACTACTGAATGATAACTGGCTGCCAAAAGCATCCTGAAAACTCCTCTAGAAATGGGATGTGAAGACTGATAATCATATTTTATTATAATTTTATACCCTCATTATCTATTTTATATGAACAAATATGCCACTAATAATTATTTTTATATTTTGCAGGTTAATGAAGAATAAAAGCCCAATATCTCTTCTCTTAATAAAGCTCACGAATTAATGAAAAATATCAGCAAAAGACCAAGAAATGCCAAAGGCCAAAGCCAAAAAGAAGAAGAAATGTCAAATTGTCCAAAAGCCCAAGCCCAAGAACAAATACAAGACCAAGCTTCGGACAGCAACCAGAGAGAACCTCACATCGATGCCAGCATCGATAAGGGCATCGATGCCAGCATTAATACCCGTATCAATGCCAGCATCGATACGCCTATTGATGCTGGCATCGATACCATCGGCCAAGCAGTTACAATCCAAAGGCTGAAATTTGATGGTTTTGGATAAGATTTCAATCCAAGGGCTCACATTCATTTATGTTTACTATAAATAGGGGTAGAAAGTGAGGGGTTAAAGGTGTGAAAAATTTTGTAACTCTATTTGGAGAGGAGGGTTACTCTTAATTGAGAAGACCTTCCAAATTTGTAATTTTTGTTACAATTAATAAAAGAATTTTTCTCCACTTTAAAATTTTCTTTTCTTCTCTTTGTTGGATGATGAAGATGGAGATGAAGAGCAATTTGAATGTTCGCTTTTCTTTTATTTTTCTCTTTATTTCTTATTTCTTTTTAGTAATTTCTTATTGCTTATTAGTTTAGATTTACATTCATGTCTTGTAGAGTAGATTTATTTTCTTGTCTTTTTATTTCTTTTTGCATTTTAATTTGTAGAGTAGATTTATTTTCTTGTATCTTTTTTTTCTTTTGCAATGTAGTTAGATTTATTTCTTATTCATAGTATAGTTTTTCTTATTTTTCTTTTCTTTTGTTTTGTAATTAGGTCTTATTCTCTTTAATTCATTTCTTGCTTTAATTTCTTAGGATGTGAAATAAATTCTTGTAGGAATCTTAGAATTGTATGAAACTAGTCTAATTTTCTTTATATTATACAAAATATTCTCTTGCACTTAAAATGATCATGTTTAGGATAATCAACTAGAGAACTAATTAATAAAAAAAGAATTTGATAATCTATGCTTATCTTAAATGGTTTGATAGGTTATACTTATGAATTCTAGGATTAAGAATTTGATAATCTATGCTTATCTTAAATGGTTTGATAGGTTATACTTATGAATTCTAGGATTACTATCATGTTGTTGTTCTTGTCATGATTTTTATTTTTACTTAGATGATAATTTGATAGGTTATACTTTCCTTAAATGGTTTGATAGTCTAAACTTAATAAATCTAAATTAAAATATGACAAAAAGAGAATAGTTTGTATTTAATAATTAAGATTAACTAGTAGATTCAATTCTAGATTTCTCATATCTTTAATTAAACCATCCATCTTTTGTTTTCTTGATTTTTCTCTTTCTTGCTTTTTTATTTTATTCTTTGATTCTTTCTTCTCTCCTCTAAAATTCAATTTATTGTCACTTGCATATATTCAAAACAATCGCTTATCATATCTCTCTCCATAATCACACTTATTCTTTATTCCTATTTTTATCACGCACAAAACATAAGAACCAATTCTAATAATCTCTTAAAATCACCTTCCTCGTGGGATCGATATCTTTATACTATAACTTGATTGATTGTGCACTTGTAATTTTTTGGGTATATGTTTATGCCGCATCAAGTTTTTGGCGCCATTGTCGGGGAACGGTGCTAAGTAGGATTTTATTATTTTGGTTCTTTAACTTGTGTGTTTTCTTGTGAAGAAACCGCTTGGAGCTTAAAAACCTTGGATTGAAGATCAAGAACTTAAAGAATTGCTTTTGGGTAACTCTTCTTTCTAGAATTTTTAATTCCACAATTTAGCTATTTCTTCACAATTACAGACAATTAGGACTTAAAAAAAAGATTTTATTTTTGTCGACCATAATAAAATCCACCCTCCATTTGAACAAATACTAACAAGATAATAAATTCAAACAAGAGATCTCTTCTCACATTTGATTGTTGTTGACCATAATTAAAAAAAGATTTTTTCCCATCCTTTTTAGTTACTTTTAATTCATAGGGTTGCATTGCATAGAGTTAGTAGGAATTCACCAAAATGATTTGAGCATCTTGGTTTGGCACACACTTGAAAATATTTTTAAGGGCAAAATATCATAATCAAGATAAGGTGAGGGATTTTATCACCCTTTCCTTAGCCCAAAATCATTAATTCCTCGCTACACAAACCCAAGCCTTCTTAAAACTCATTAGACGTTAGACCCTAAGGACTCGAGCTCAATAAGGAACAAGAAATCTCTAAGTGAACCGGTTTAAGTTTTTTTGGATTAGTTAGTGTCTAAGGTAAGGTTTAGGGGTTGCGTAAAGCGCTCCGTAAGGAACGAGGTACTTAATTGATCTCTGATCACCCTCTAGTACTATCCTTACCTGGCTAACTACCCGAGTAAAACTTTAATCTTTTCATTTTAGGAGTTTTTGGTTAGGAGCTGGTCTAGTTGAGTTAGGCTTAACCCTAGAGTTAGAGTGATTGAAAAGTGATTGATTTTGATTTGTTTTAATTAGAATTTTCCTTTATCTTTTTCTTCTCATAAAAAAAACTAATTTTCTTTCTTTCCTTTAAAAAATTTATAAAAAGAAGTTGTTTTAGTGTATGCAAACGTGGGTTAGGAATAATTATCATCGTTTAATCCGTGTTGAATCAATCTAAGAAATGGCAAATCAACCCGTTCTCCAGGATATGTATTACCCTACCAGAAATGTAATTCCATCTTGCATAAGGCTCCTCGAAGCAAATGGAGCAAATTTCGAGCTTAGACCGTACTACATAAACATGCTTCCCAAATTCCTTGGAAGTGAAACAGAAGATGCATATATTTTTATCTCAGAATTTGAGGAAGTGTGTATTATGATTAAAAATAAGAGAATTAACCAAAGATACGATCAAGCTCAGATTTATTCCATTTGCTCTCAAGGACAACGCTAAAAAATAGTTGTACAGCTTACCGACAAATTCCATCTCAACTTGGGATGAATTTGTCATTATTTTTCTCAAGAAAATTTTCTCAATTCATAAAACGGTAAAGCTTAGGAACAGCATTCAAAACTTCAAAATTGTCCCATGGGAGCCATTCTGGAAATATTTTGACCGATTCAAAGATCTTCTTATCCAATATCCTTATCATGGTCTCGAGAAATGGCGATTATGCCAAGTCATATATGAAGGATTGGACTATTCTTCAAAAACATCTTTAGAATCGATGTGTCAGGGAGATTTTATGATGAAAAATGCCGATAAAGCTTGAGAATTTCTAGAGAGTCTATCTAAGAAAACAATGCAGTGGGAACACTGTGATGACAAGGTTTCATCAGTTCTCCAATCTAAGTCTAGTGGTCTTTCCCTGGAGTCAAACATTGCTTCTAAAGCAAAGATGGCAACAATTCTGCGGAGGTTAGAAGCCTTAGAAGTTAAGGAACGAGTTCTAGCTCAAATCAATCATGTTTCTACCCTGGGTTGTCATAACTATCAGTCTCCTACCCACGTTTCAGAGAAATGTCCTCTCCTAGGAAACAACAATGCATTAGAACAGATGAACGCTGCATTCTAGCATCCTAGAAATGATCCATTTTCTCCAACCTACAATCCAGGTTGGAGAAACCATCCTAACTTTGCATGGAATCAAGAAAATTCTTCCGGAAATCAAACTTTCATTCCCGTGTCGAACCAACAATTCTCTAGGGGAAACGCTGTCCCGTTCAACTCACCGAACAATTTTCCTCATTCTAACCTACCTTTTCCAACCCAACATTCTCATCCTCACTAGCCTACAAATCCTTCAAATTCTGATCATGACAAACGTCTGAGTTTCTTAGAAAATGGTTTAGAAGCTATGATCAAAGCTTCTACACAAACTACGAACATGTTGACCCAGTCATCCACTACTCTAAATTCCTTCATGCAAACAACCGACCAAGTACTCAATTCGAACACTCAAGCCATAGCCCGGTTAGAAACCCAACTTAGGCAACTAGCCACTGTAGTGAACGAGAGAGAGAAAGGAAAATTCCCGAGTCAACCTGTTGCAAACCCTAAAGACAATGGATCCAGTTCAACCCAACCAGCCCATTTGAATGTAGTTCACACACTATGATCAGGGAAACAAATAGACAATCAAGTTAGAACACCATCAGATCAAACTCCTTCTCTCATCCAACACATTCCTTCTGATGAACAAAACGCTGAACATGAGATTAAGCCTGATCTAGATAGGTATATGCTCGTTGCCCCATTTCTAGATAGACTCAAACCTAGGAAAAACTCCCCGCAGATTGAGAAAATCCTCGAAATGTTTAAACAGGTCAAGATCAACATCACAAACAAATGGGTTCATGTCAAAAGAACCCGTTCTACTCTCGAGGAGCGAATCCAGAAGCGCCGCACCTGGCGTGTGCATGCCCGAGCCCTGGTCCAAAAAGCACGAGAAATGCTAAAGGGAGAGGCCGTTAAGAGATCGCCGAGATCCGAACGAGTTTGGATGCCGAAGGCCAAATCAACGCCTAAGGTAAAAGCAGGTAATATTGCTCTCTTACCTTCATCAATTTCAGATCCCGAACCTCTGGTAAAGCCCCACAGCAGCGTGGATTTCCCCAAGTTCAAGAATCCTCCGAAGGATCGTACCGGTGCTCTACCCGAGAATCGAGGAAAAGCACTTGTCAAAGGGAGCTGGAGATCGCTGAAGGAGTTTCAAGCCAACACCCAGACCGGGGGTCGTACACGACCTCCTAACAAGCGGATTCCTACAACGACCAGCTCGGCGGTGTGTGCAAAAGACCAAGAGCCCGTCAAGGTTTCACCCTCACAAAGGAGTGATTCCAAATGTTTAAACAGGTCAAGATCAACATCCCTCTCCTAGATGCAATCGAACAAATCCCCTCTTATGCAAAATTCTTGAAAGACTTATGCACTAAGAAAAGAACCACTAATGTCCCCAAGAAAGTTTTCTTAGCTGCTAACCTCGGTGAAATTTTTTCAAAACCCATGCCGTTAAAATATAAGGACCCTGGTTGTCCCACAATTCCATGCGTCATAGGTATCACTCACATTGATAAGGTACTTCTAGACTTAGGAGCCAGTGTCAACCTTCTTCCTTATTCAGTCTATCAACAACTAGGTGTAGGAGAACTTAAACCGACAAGATGCACTCTACAATTAGCTGATAGATCCATAAAAATTCCCAAAGGAGGGGTAGAGAATGTTCTGATCAAGGCTGGAGGGTTCATTTTCCCTGTTGATTTTATTGTATTAGAAACACAGCCCGTTTTAGCTAGGTGTAGGAGCCCCGATCTGATACAATCGTCTCCGGAACTCCATGCAATCTGACAATCTCTCGAATAAAAATCCTCGGGAATTTCCGATGGAAGGACGGAACCCAAATCAAGGCATTCCCACCAGAGAGGACCGGTTGATCGAGATCGAGATGACGGAACCCAAATCAGCGGATTTGATTAGCCTTTACCGACTACCGTTTGAGTCGGGCTAGTATGCGGATTGTCTCAATCCGTTCCGCGTGTAACGTTGTGCTAAGAGAGTGAATTCTCTTAGACTTCGTGCTATGATTTTGAATACATAGGCTTCGTCTTTCTCACGGGAATAGACTACCCGGCAACGCGTGTTAGGCGTTGACTTCAGGATTTTTGGCTAATCCCCAGCCTTCAACGGATTTGATTAGCCTTTACCGACTACCGTTTGAGTCGGGCTAGCATGCAGATTGTTTAAGTCCGCTCCTATGTGACGTTTAAGCTAAAAGAGTTAACCCTTTTAGTGCTACAATATTGAATACGTAGACTTCGTCTTTCTCACGGGAATAGACTACCCGGCAACGCGTGTTAGGCGCTGACTTATCCTTACTTAGGATTCAGGAATACAATCGTCTCCGGAACTCCATGCAATCTGACAATCTCTCGAATAAAAATCCTCGCATATGTGTCCGCCGTATAAGTCATCCTCACAGGTAAGAAATGTGCTAACTTTGTTAATCTGTCTACTATCACCCAAATAGAATCATTTCCTTTCTTTGATTTAGGCAACCCTACTATGAAATCATAGAAATATCTGCCTATTTCCACTTGGGAATGGGTAAAGGCTGTAGGGTTTCTGCAGGTCTCTGATGTTCTGCCTTAACTTACTAGCAGGTATAACACTTAGCCACATAATCTGCAATCTCTCTACGCATAACACTCTACCAAAAATGCCTCTTCAGATTCTTGTACGTTTTCATCGTGTCTGGGTGCACTGTATATCTGCTATGATGTGCCTTATTAAAAAGTTCTCTCTTCAGCTGTAGATTGTTCAGCCTGACAATCATGCCCTTCATTCGAAGGCCTCCATCTATTCTAATAGTCTAATCATCCTTGGGTTCTTTGGAAATCTCCCTCTTGCGGGTTTGAATCCAAGAATCCTCTAACTGAGCTCCGACTACTCTATCTCCCCAAGATGGCTGTACTGATAAAGCTCCTAAGAAAATATTGCTCCCACCAATCTCTGGCCTGAAATTATAATGGCTGAGAGTATAAAGATCCCGATATAGTGAACACCTCTAAGCTGCTAGCCCGCGATGACGCTTTCTGCTCAATGCGTCTACTACCATGTTCGCCTTTCCCGGATGATAATATATAGCGAACTCATAATACTTAATAAACTCTATCCATCGTCGTTGTCTCTGGTTAAGTTCTTTCTGTGAAAAGAGGTACTTTAAACTCTAGTGATCTGTGAATAACTCAAACTGTACTCCGTACAAATAATGCCTCCACGCCTTTAGTACAAAGACCACTGCTGCTAGCTCCAAATTATGTGTGGGATAATTCTGATCATGAGTCCTCAACTGTCTCAAAATATAGGCTACAACTCTCTGGGTTTGTATTAATACACCTCCAAGACCTGATAAGGATGCATCAGTGTAGACAACAAAAGTCTTATCATTGCTGGGAATAATTAATACTGGTGCTGAAGTCAACTTAGTCTTCAATGTCTCAAAGGCCTCTTGGCATTCTTTGTACACCCTTCTTAGTAAGGCGTGTAAGTAGCGTCGCGATCTTTGAGAAATCTTGAATAAATTTTCTATAATAGCCCGCCAGACCTAAGAAGCTACGAATCTCGGTAACTGTCTTTGGTGGTTCCCAATCAAGTATGGCCTCTACTTTGGCTGGATCTACTGTAATGCCTTCTCGGCTGATGACATGGCCCAGAAATCTGATCTCCGATAACCAGAATTCACATTTGCTAAATTTGGCATAGAGCTAGTGTTCTCGCAAAGTCCGTAATACCAACCTCAAATGCTGCTCGTGCTTGGCCTCCGATCTCGAATAGATAAGGATATCGTCGATGAAAACTATCACGAACTGGTCTAAGTATGGACAAAAAACCCGATTCATCAAATCCATGAATACTGCGGGTGTATTGGTCAGCCCAAATGGCATGACAAGAAACTCAAAAACCCACATCGAGTCAAGAAAGTAGTCTTGGGAATATCCATCTCCCGAACCCGCAACTGATGATAACCAAAACGAAGATCTATCTTCAAAAAAACACTGAGCCCCCCGCTCAAACAAGTCATCGATCCTCGGTAATATGTACCTATTTCGGATAGTGACCTTGTTCAACTCGTGATAATCAATGCGTAATCACATACTCCAATTCTTCTTCTTCACAAAGAGGACCGGTGCTCCCCATGGAGAGTGACTCTGACGAATAAATCCTTGAGACAACAACTCATCTAGCTGGATCTGTACCTCCCTCATCTCAGTAGGCGCCATACAGTAAGGAGCTTGGGAAATCAGCGTGGTGCCTGGCTACAACTCTATGCAAAACTCGACCTCTCTCACTGGAGGTAAGCCTGGTATGTCCTAGAAAACATCCTAGTACTCTGAGACTACTCGCATCTCACTCAAATATGCGCCCTGATCCCGTAACATCACCTCCTCGACATATGTCTGATATGACTCTGCAAACTGGTTACCTCTAGAGGTCACCACCACTAACTTAGATCCATCATATGCTTGCAAACTGACTGTCTTCGCAAAATAGACGATACTCACATGGTAGGAAGATAGCCAATCCATACTAAGGATAATATCAAACTCAGACATACGCACCACGATCAGGTCTAGCACGAACTCAGAATCGTCCAAACTAACGATACATCTCCTATAAATACTCTCTAAAAGAGACGTCTCCCCTAAAGGAGTAGATACAGATAAATAAAAATCTAATGGCTACGCCACAAGTTGGAGTCTAATCATAAAATCATAGGAGATAAAAGAATGTGAAGCGCCAGAGTAAAAAAGAATACGTGCTGGAAAGGAATTTATAAGGAAAGTACCTTCCACCACCGTTCCGCTTACGCCATGATCATGAGGAACAAATGCATACACTCTACCAGTCTGTTGCGCTGCATCGCCTGGAACGTATCGAACTATCTGTCCTTGTTGGGTCTCCTGAATCATTCATACCTATCCCTTAATCGTCGGGACTGCTGGAGGTGCCTCAATTCTCAACTGCTGACCCTAAGTACGGTTCTGGTGCTGCTGCTGATTTCTGCCTTGCTGGCCTATTGTGGGTGCGCTACAGCACTCTGCTACTCTATGATCGAGCTTATTGCAATTGAAACAAGCTCCATAAAATCGGCATTGCTATTGCGCCCTCTGATCCTGCTGATTGACCTTCTTATGGGGACCCTGTTGATGTGGAGCCTTACTCTGATGCTGAGGTCCTCCTGAGCCTATAAAAGATCTCTTACCTTTACCTTTATCCCCGGACTGTCCTGACTTAACATTACCATCTTTGCCCTTAATAAATATAGTTGTGTCTGTCTCCTGAGCTATGGCAGCATCTGCCACCTCCCGTACTAAACGGAATCTCCGAGATACTAGATATCGGCATAAACTTAGGCGAAGTCCCATCATGAACATCTGAGCCTGCCTCTCCTCGGTGTGCCACATGCCAGTGAATCTAAGTAGTGACATGAATTTACTCTCAAAATCCATCACCGACAAATTCCACTGCTCCAACCGAGCCAGCTCTAACTCCTTCCCAGCTTTCGTTGTAGCCGAAACATACTGCTCTTTAAAGAAATACACAAAAGTCTCCCACAAGGCCGTCAACCTCTGCTCTAGAGTAAAACGAAGTCGATACCATCCTCGTACATCGCCCTTAAGGCTAAAAGCTGCTAGCCTCTGCTTCTGCACAGTATTCACATTAAGCATGTCCAAAATATTGCTTACATCTTCCTTCCATTTGTGTGCCACAATGGAATTCGTCGAACTATGAAACTCTAGAGCCTTCAACTTCTGGTATCTCTCTACCAAACGATGCTAAGCCTCCCGCTCAGCCATTCCATCATCAACTGAAGGTGGTAGTGTGACTATCCTCCTCCTGAATGGGTGTTTCCTGTTGAACCTGATCTGCTAACTGCTCCTCAATAACTATCAGTTGAGCTGCTAACGGTACTATGCAATCCACTAAGTACTACGGAGCCTGCTGTGGCTCGGGTTCTTTATCGGCTTGCTCAACTCCCTGAGCACGAGTACCTCGATGTCTACGACCTCTTCCTGACATCTATAATATAGAAGTAGGGCTTATTATGTAGTAAATAGAATCTCAAGTAGGAAAAGATATAATGTATACCAATAAGTAAATCTTATCACATATATCTCATAGCATGCTTTATTATTCAAGCAAATAGTTCATCATAATTTTTTTTTGTAATTTTCCGCGTACATATATAATACGTCCTCACTCATACTAGAAATTCCAAGCGGACTGTATACATGATTCCTAGAAAACTCTATCCTAACTCCATAATATGACACAGGAATGATCCTAAGGATATTGGAACATAGAGCTCTGATACCAACTGTGACGTCCCAGGTTTTACGCAAGGCTGCAGTCCAAGGTGAAACCTAGAATATCAAACCTGCCAAGCACTAAACACCATGCTACGACATGTTTTACCATCACAATCACTATCTCTCTAATGGAAACAACAAATAGGTGAAAGTACCGACAGACAAATAATATAGATAGAACAAACCAGGTGTACACAGAAGCAATAAGAGAATAATCATCAGTGAGCCCAACTATAATAAAAATATCTCTGAGTCTGAAATAAACCTCAAGTATAATGAGTCAAATAAAGTATCACTAAGGCTCTCGGCCTCTACAAAATGAAATACAAGTCTAGAGTCTGAACATAAACACTATCTATGAAGTTCTGAAATAACTACTAAAATAATAAATAGCTAAATGGAATCTATGAAGAAATCCCATCAACCTGTGAGTCTCTATGCGCTGGACTCGCTACCTGAAAGGGGGGAAAACAACGAGTGTCAAAGCGCTATAGCGAAATCATCTCCACCTCTCTCCAGGGGAAGGGGTAGGAGTATATAGAAAATAGAGTCAGTACATATAAGTATGAAATCATTCATATAACTCTAACTGGAGATTAGTATTTAGGAATCCATAACACGGGAGTTAGTACGTCGAGCGAAATAATCCAAACAAGAAAACCCTCATGTATATACCATGTCTCATATTGTGACTCCCTAAATACCAACTCTAAACTCTATGAATGAAAAACAACAAACAAAAGGAAACATTCCAAACCTCAAACATGTAGAATAAATATCTCATCCCGACCTACACTCGGGTAGACGGATCTAACATAAGAGAAACTCATCCAAAACAAAGATTAATCCACAAGCCCTGTCGTGTAAGCCACGGTCTAAGAGAAAACACCCTACTTACGGGTATTCAAAATGGAAGAAAAACTATAATTTATAATACTTGCAAGTGTGTATCTCATGTGCATTAGCGATACTCTTGTAATATTCTTACTCAATCTCTCTGTGGTAATAGGTTTTATCTTCCTATCCCTGATACATGAAATGGCGATACTTTTGTAATATTTTTACTCAATCGTCCTGCGGAAATGGGTTTTATTTTCCCATTCTGAATACATAAGATGATGATACTTTTAGAATATTCTTACTTAATCGTCCTACAGAAATAGGTTTCATGTCCCTATTCTGGAAACTTGAAATTACCATACTCTTCATATTTATCAACTTAAATTAGGAAAAAGGTATGTCTACACAACATATTCTAAACATATGTGTACATGTCTCGGTGTGCGTGTCCATATCTGGTGTTTACTGACATCTCGAGTGTTAAACAACTCATAAACATTGTATTATAGCAGTACAAGGTCGAGAGGCTCGCTCGAAAACAAAAACAATCGAACAAAACATGCACAGGCCTTTATACAGTTTGGCGGTCGACTGTAATTATGCTGCGGTCAACCGCGATGGGTTCCAGGGCCTACCCAGGCATCTGTCCTACACGCGGTCGACCGTTACTCACATCGCGGTCGATCGTGCCCAAAAATTTCAGAATGTGCAGGTTTCTGCAGTGTTCAGTTCGTGTCTTGATTTAGGATTCAAACTTGTTTAACTCATACTGAAACATATATAAAACATTGTAAACATCAAATCATCATCTCTAGGAATCATATCACATATTTAACATGATTATTTGCAACAAGGAATATGCTTAACCCTTAAACTTGCATAAAACATAAAACAAACTAAAATTTTACCGACGGAAATTTCACAATTAGCGACGGAAAATTTCCGTCGCCATTAATTCCCCGACAGAAATTTTCTGTCGGTAAATTTCCGTCGCTAAAACGCCTTTTAGCTACGGAAATTTCCGTCGTTAAAACACAAAAATGGGAACTTTTTCGAGCGCGGGCGTTTTTCTCTCCGTTCTCCCCAAAAAATTCATTCCACCGCCAACAATTCATCCCCGAAAATTTCGTCCCACCGCCAAAAAAATTCATCACCCTCTCAAATCCCTAACCCCCTCCACCCCGCACCCTCTCAAGTCCCCAAAAATTTCATCACCTTCGACCTCATCTTCGTTGTCATCTCCTTCGACCGAGCACCGCCTCACTTCTCCTCCTACTTGCCCCCTCGTCGTCCTCATCTCTTCCGGCCGAGAACCGCCCCACTTCTCCACACCGTTCGAAGCTCGGTCGAGAACCCTTGTCTTCTGCCTTCTCCTGCGCCTCGTCCTTCTTCTCCGCCTCTTATTCCGCCTGCGCCGACGACCACGCCGATTCTGACAATCCGCCACCGAGGACGATCAGGATTCTTATTCGGCTTCAGATCCTGATCATCGTCAAGAGGAAAAGGATGGTGCGCCCATTTTGGGGGGGATTCACCAGAGGAGCGTCGGAGAGAACAGCGCTGAGATCGAGGAGCTCGCTCGCTTCGCTGTTGATGAGCACAACAAGAAGCAGGTTCTTGTTCTTTTTCTATCAGGGTTTTCTAGTTTTCGGTGACTTTTTTATTCAAAATCCAATCTTGTACTATATATTGTAGCAGTCTAAATCGATGCTTTTGTAGTATTTAACGCGGATGGAGTTTAGAATTAGACCAGTTTAGGTGTTTTTGTGTATGTGAATTATTGTCGGTGTCTGGGTTTAGAATTGAGAAACCCTTTATTTTCAAGGGTTTAATAGCAAATTGTTATTTTCTTGAGTTGTTCCTTATATTTGAGAAGCAACTAATCACACATTACAAGAAAGTAATATGACCTATTAATTTGATAACCTTCAAGGTTCTGACGCATCATTATTTGCTGATGGTGTTGTTTTACCTAATGTCTTGTTGGTGCTTTAATGTTCTTGTTGATTATATTTGCCAACTTTAGTAATGATAACTTCGAGCCATTCTTAGTTTACCTACTAGTGGATGCTACAAAGATGAAGGAATGGGGATTTGGTGATGGTGGTGGTGATGGAGGGGGAGGGGGTGGGGGTTGAGTGTGGTTGGGTTGTGCTTAGGTTAGGTTTGAAAATGATGATGGTGAATAAACTCTATATGTGTAATGTTAGTAGTGGATGTGCCTTTGCTCATGCAAGTTTACACACCTCAAAAGTATCAGTTCCTGGAATACTTATTTGGTCAATGAAGGTTATAAACAATTCACTTGTACTGTTAAGACAATCATACAGTGAGTAGAAGATAAAGAACTGAACTTGGATCTAAGCTCGTTTCATTTGTTTGCCAATAAGCACAACCTCAAAAGGTACCAAATGAAAACTGTTATGCATATGACATGATCAATAGTATCAACACCAGAAATTTGTATGTTTCTCTATTCTTTTGTTTCATTTATGTTTTCCCAATTCTATTAAATGATATTCCAGTTTGCTGGAACAATAAACTTGAAAGCACCAAGTGAAGCCATCTTAAGTAAACATGGGTATCTAATCTTCCTTTAGATCGTGATCGCTTGACATCTCTTCTTGTTTATGCTTTTACAATACTTTAACTGATAATAATTAATTTTAAAAGTAGTACACCATTGTCTATTTTCGTATATTGTTGGGCAAGCCACATGAGTGTGTGCTTCAATTTGTTTTAGTAACTAAAATTATTAATCTTAATGCTAGAAACAGCTTAAAACTCTGGATGAGAGTTACTAATTTCCAACTTCAAAGTTATACAAAGCGGGACTAGCATTGTTATCTCTTGTGGCAAATCTCTCTTCTTTATCTTGTCTTGAATTTTTGAGAATGCATCAGGTATATGCAAGATTGTTTCCCCAATAAGCGCTTCAGTCCCTGCTGGTGTTGTTTTGATGAAGGAGAAACCCGGATTTAAGTTCACTACAAGAGTTCAACCTTTTCGACTTTCTGAGTGGGATATAGATGACAAAATCACTTTTTTTATGAGTGGCAGGTTGGTCGCTCTTCCATTAGATGATATGCATTGTAATCAATATCATAATTCAAGAATATGTGATTATTGGTAAGTTTTATAGGAGCTATACCCTTCGGGAGTATGAAAAGATGGCAAATAAGGTTTTTGCTTAGAGATACTCCAGTGCCGGATGACAAATGAGGAACTTGAAGGTGATTACTTTCCTAGGGTCTTTTCTTTCAATAACTTTCCGAATGGAAGTGTTTGAAATAAAATAAGCGATTACGCACATAATTTTTTCTATTACATTAGCATGGTAGTTGTACACTTGTAGGTTACATGAGATTAATATAACCTGCTTCTTTCAGGGCCTTTCTCGACTGCCCAACTCTACTTTACGGCTACTGGGGAATTTGTAAGTTACATGATTAATGTTCTCGTGGAATTTTATCTACTGAAGGAGATAATGATGCATTTAGTGTGCTCTTGGGGAAGACAACCATGTTTCCTCCAAATATATTGCTAGAACACAATGTTCCAGTTTACAAAGCTGTACAGAAACCTGGAGAATTTGTAATAACATTCCCTCGAGCATATCATGTACAGAAACCTAGAGATTGCTTGTTTTTTTACCTTTGAAAACAATGAGTGTGTACTGTATAAACAATATTTATCATGGTGTGTTGTATAAACAATTTTAATTATGTTAGGATATTTTTATGAAAATATGTGTTATATATGCGTGAGAATGAAATTATACTGCTGATTGAACAGTGTTTTAAATTTATTATATTATTGTATAAGTTTTTTTTAATTTTTAAAATAATTTTTTAAAAAATATTGGAAATATTTAGCTACGGATTAGTCGTCGCTATAGGCCTTTTTAGCGACGGAAAACATACACGGGGACATGCTAATAGCAATGGATTTTCTGTCGCTAATGTTACTTTTAGCGACGGATAATTTTACTTTTAGCGACGGATTTTCCGTCCCTAAAAGTACTTTTAGCGACGGATTTTCCGTCGCTAATGGTACTTTTGGCGACGGATTTTCCGTCGCTAATGGTACTTTTGGCGACGGGTTTTCCGTCGCTATTGTTTTTTAATTTTTTATTTTTTTAAAATAGCGACCAATTTTCCGTCGCTAATAAACCGTCGCTAAAATTTAGCGACGGAATTTCCGTCGCCAATAGTCTTTTTAGGCATCCCTGTTATAGCGTCGAAATTTTAGCGACGGAACTTTATTTTTTCCGTCGCTAAAACTTTTAGCGATGGAAAAACGACTTATAGCGACGGATTTGTCCATCGCTAAAAGTTAAAAATCCAGTAGTGCCACTAAGGCGCGGTCGACCGTGGACTAAAATTCCAGATTCTAAATCAGGTTGTGTGTGTTGTGTTCACACCGTATTTAGATGATTCAAACATGATTAAAAAATATGAATCTTACATGGAAACTTATCAACATCAGATAAAAACTTCTGGGAGCAACACAATATATAATACATGATTATGTGCTTAAAAATTCATATTTAAAACCCTAAAACATGCATAAAAACTTGAAACAAAGAACAATTCATCTTTCTTCAGATTAAAAAAACTTTTAAATAATTTTCAGATCTTAAATATATTCTGTAAATTCGTTCTCAAACCTTTTCACATGGAAAGACCTAGTCTTTATATATATGTTACAAAAGAATTGACTTTTATTCATAAACTAGTCAATTTGGCTCTATAAAATATGTTAAAAACTCTTTAAAAACATTTTAAAAAAACTAGGAGGGGGATTAGCAGAGATAAACTCACCTGAGATTTGTAGAAAAATGTTTAAGATGGCAAACCAAAGAAGATCTCCACTCTAAAAGCCAAAAACCACACGATATCCCGCTCAAAAGACTCCAATCTTCTCCAAGAATCAAGTTAGGGTTTATGGGGGTTTGGTGGCTATTAGGGTTCTTAGAAAAACTGAGAAAATTCATGAAAGATTGATATATAAACTAAGGAAAACGAATATGTGCTTTAGAAAACTAAAACCAACTCAAAACAGGAGAAAAACTTCTGCAGGTCTCGCGGTCGACCGTGGCGGTCGACCGTCTACGGTCGACCGCGACGGTCGACCGGACTAGAATTTTCCAGCTTTTCATATATTTGGCCATTGTGCATGTTTTGACTTTTTTCTTCCTCACGAATAAACTTTTTATACTCAAAACACTTGGTATACTACTCACATACCATTGTAGGTGTAAAAATCTGATTTCTCAAAACATGGATCTCGTTTGTATTGATAAGAATAGTCTATTACAAACTAATAGATCAAAAATTATTACAGAAGCGGAGAGAATACCCTCCTTATTTAACGTGGGGACTTTGGCAGCAATAGGATGCCTCACTCGGTTCTCACACTGAGTTTGCTTCCCTTGGACGATTCGATCGAGGTTGCGGGTGAGCTTCAGTACACAGTAGAAGCTCATGTTGACCGAGTTCGAGTTCCCGACCTTAATGACTATCAAGGCCAAAAACTAGAAGAAGATGCTACAGTGCAAGAATAACGCAAGGAGCTAGGCTCGATTCTCTTAGAGCTTAAGAAAACTGATTACCAATGAGCTAAATAGGTTCGGTCTTGATCAAGAGTTCAAGACCCCTCTTTTGATAGCCATCATTGGCTATTTATAGTGGAGGAGAAGTATGGCCACTCCCTTAAATTGTGGGATTGTAGTTGAGGGGGACCATAACTCCATCCCTTAAATCTTGGGATGTGACCATTAGAGGTGAGGAGAACCATACTCCATCCCTTAGATCATGGGGAGTGGGTGTACCCACTCCCACGTTTTAAGCTCAAGTGGCTGACTTAGTCCAGCCATGCATGCGAGCTTGACATTGCAGGTGAGATTTGGTTATCAAGCGAGCTGGCGAGCTTTCAGGCGATCTTGGGGGGGCTTTGGCATGCAGGCGAGCCTTGGTGCTATAGGCGAACTCGGCCTTCAGGTGAGCCTGGATCATACAGGCGAGCTAGGTCTTCAGGTGAGGCTATGCAGGCAAGCTGTGTAGGCGAGCCTCGTAGGCAAAGCTGTGTAGGCGAGTGTAGGCGTATAAAAACTGCTTATAGGTCCCTTAACATAGCTCGGCATGGTGATTCGACAAACCAACGAACCATCGGGCGATATATCCAAGCATGGTCGTTAGACCACAACACCGAAGCTAAGTGACACGCGATGAAGCGGATTAACGAGGCGACGAGTTTAACGAACCGCACGCAAACAACGAAATACATCCAATCACGTGCCCAATCAAGCTAACGGGTCGATGAATCAACGAGTCATCCAACCGTGGAGTCCACCACATCAAACAAGATCGGGAGCGGACTCGAACTCGAATACCAAAGCGGATTTACTGCAAAATTAGGATCCGTACTTCCAAATCAAGATCCGGACTGCCAATGAAGTTCAGATAAACTACAAGACCGAAAAAACGGCAAAACCAAACACCAAGGGAGAGCTCGGCCAAAGCCGAGCCACCACTTTGTGTCTCGGCTAAGGCCAAGCCACCAAATGGTGGCACTCCGCTCCCTCAACGCGCCGCAGCCACAAGTCGGTGCCAAGGCCGAGCCACCATAGTGGTTGCCTCCGCGCCACGCCACAACGGTGGCCCTCTGGCAAGGCCGAGCCAACCTAGGTGCGCCGGCCGCATCTCCCACCTCTTGGTGGCTCGGTGGCCGAGCCACCTGGGCTGAGCCACCAGATCTGGGCCCAGATCTGAGCCTAGATCTGGTTTGAGGAGCCTATAAATAGACCCCTAGGCTCATTGTTTGAAGGCTTGGACTTTTGAGGGGAAACTCTGCTGGATTAAAGGCTCAAGACTAAAAAAAGGTTGGAGCTTTGAAGACTCAGACTTTTCAGATCTGGTTCTTGGCGATCATCAACGCCAAATAAGGCAGGAGTTTGAGAGAGATCAGATCTGAGATCCACATGGTCATCCGGATCAAAACTTGGTTTTTGATCTCGAGAAGAGTATTGATTTCGCTTGGTCGATTTCGATTACTTAGGGCTATTATTTCCTTAGTGAAATAATCCCCTCGGCTGTTATTTCCTTCGTGAAATAACACCCGTCATACCGTGTAGATCCGACCGGATCAAGATCACGCGGTGGTCCACGGATTAATCCTGGCGCAGGCGAAGAACCCACACAAGCAAGAGACCGTAAAACAGGATCTTGCGATTTGTTCGAAAGAAGGAAAGTTGTAATTTTCTCTTTTTCTTTGATTTTGTTGTAACCGGATCTTATAAAAAGATCGGATCTTTTGTAACCGATAAACTGTTGCTGAAGAGAACAATGACTTGAATGAAAGCATTTTTTCCCGCGAACAATCTAGCGACCACAGTGGGAGCCACCGATCTCGCTGTCGAGATCGTTGCGTCGCAGCTGCGGATCTCAATCCCGGTCGAGGAGGAGGTCGAGTATGAATTTGACCAATAAAAGTTCAAGGAGTATAAGTCATCCTCGTTCGGATCCACCTCCCCCCGCAAGTCCAAGAAGTTCTCCTCCAGGAGAAAAGTCTGTTGGTATGAAGATGTGCAGAATGCCAATGAAGATCTCACCCCAATTGATGCCGAAGTTGCATCGGGTGAAGCTCCACCGACCTCCAACCAGGTCAAATCTGTTCTCGCCAACGCCTTCGCCGTTGAAGGAGTAGTGACTCTTTCAAAGAGAGACCGCCAGAGGCGACGTCAACGCCTAGCGCGACAACTCGCAAAGGCAATGGAGTCCACTGACGGAATCCGCTATCACGCAGATCTAAAGAACAGGAGAGGCAAACAGCCTCAACAAACAATGAATGACAGCTCCTCCAAGTCACCAATGAATGAATGGATCTGTGTCAAACGGAATCGTTCAACACTTGATGAGCGCATTCGCAAGCGCCGCGCACTGTCAGCGCAAGCACGGGCTCAAGTCCAAAAAGCCTGCAGAAGACTGCAGAAGGAAGTGGCCAAAAAGCCGCCACCAACCCGCCAAGTCTGGAGCCCGAAGTCTGAAGCGGCGATTCAGGATAAAGAGCAACCTTTGCAGCCTTCAGCAAAAGTTCAACCTCCGGCGAACCAACCTAAATCGCCAATAATTCCCATAGCTACTCCGGGAGATCACGCAGAATCATCCCGAAGAAAGAAGTCAGTTTTGGAGCGCCCCGGTCCACTTCCCGATGTACGATGCAAAGCTCTAGTTCAAGAACGTTTGGGCCCGATAAAGAAGCCCCGAACGACTCAACATGCTGGGAGTTGCCGCCACCCTCAACATGACAAAGAGATCAGGGCAGCTAGGCGCACCAATTTGCACATTGAAGTCCAGGAGCCCACTGAGAACTCACGCCCATAAAGGCATGTTTTGAGGCACGTGACTTTTGAAAGTCCAAAGAAGGCAGTTCTCCCTCAGAAGGAAACATTGTTGTCTGATGACGATAGCGTTATACCTGAGAAGTCGTGCCAACACACGATAGGTTACTCCGACCTTTAAGCAGACGAGTTGTACTATTGTGTTGGGGGTACGAGTAAAACCAGGAAAAGGAGTCCTCGAGAACTAGAAACTCAATGCCCCTGTTCCAAACTCATTTGGGCAGTATTGTCTGAGTGTAACTGCATCAAGATAGTCCCTAAAAGAATTTCGGTTTTCGAAAGACTCAGTACTGAAACGCCAAAACCAAGGCATAGGCGTTTCCGACAAAGAAGAACGGTGGTTGAAGATGGAGAATTTCCAAGGGTCACCACTAACATGACCAGCAAAGGGACATCGGCACGGGATAATCCCAAGTCGATTCCGGAAGCATCCCAGCGTATAACACGTCTGTAGTTTGGAGCCATCATACGAGCAACTTATGATAGGATTCGGACAAGATTACCTTCAGAAGACGAAGAATCGGATGCCGGCTCTGCGGTCGCATCAGATAATACGGTATCTAGCGAGGGACAACCCCGCGAGTCACTTATGATAAGTGCGGAACAAGTGGCCAAGATGCTCGAAGAAGCCATGGCTAAACAACAGGAGAGCTTCAGGTTCAAAATGTAGATGGCCATGCAGAATATGAGAGAAATGCATGACCAACAAATCCAAGCACTGACAAACCAGCAAGGCGAACCAAGTCGTCGTAACCAGGTTAATCAGGAAGATGAAGACACAAATGCGAATGAAGTTCATAATGCCAATAATCCTCCCGTCAATGCAGAGGGTGGTAACGAGAATGCTAGCGAAAACACAGGTGAAAGTTTGAAGATCAAAAACCTCGAGAGCAAAATCAATACGTTGATTTCTGCTCAAGAGATGAAGAAGACGGGCATTCCTTGTCCATACCCAAGAGAATGGGAATCGATCCCATATCCGGCGAAGTTCAATCTAATTAACATCACGTCGTTTAATGGGATGGGTTCACCCACTCAGTATTTTATTTACTTCAAATCACACCTAGGGGTTATCTCTGGTAATGAGCCTCTGATGGTACGGTCCTTCGTTGGCACTCTTCGTGGAGCCGCCTTCGATTGGTATCGCCGCCTCAAGCCCGGAAGTGTGAATAGCTGGGACGACATGGAGACTAAATTCCTCACTAACTTCTTTGACGACGACACTGAGATATCCATCGGGTCATTGCTTGACGAGAAACAAAAAGATGGGGAATTGGTTGATACCTTCGTCAAAAGGTTCCGGAACAAGGCGATGAACTGTCGGGACCCGATCACTGAGGAGTTCATTCTCCAGACTTGCCACAACAACCTCGCATTGGACGTGTTGGAAGCAATAGGGACAACACCGTCCAAAACATGGAAGGATTTGAAGGTCCAAGGAGAGCAAGCCGAACGATTCCTCAGAAGGAAGAAGGGGGAAAGAGGCCAACAGGCGACGAATGCTCCGCAACAGAATTTCGTACCACGAGGGAAAGGTAAGGCATATGCTAATGCAGTTGATGCTAATCAAACTTTCCAATTGCAACCTCAGCAACAGCCGCAGCAACAAGCACCATAAAAATCTCGGTCGCAATGGTAACAACGGCCTCAGAAGCAGAAATCTTCGGAGCCAAGATTTCCTAAAGTGTACTCCTTCAAAGATGACGAAGTTCCCGACATCTTTAAGTACCTGTTGGAGAATAACAAAATCCAGCTGCCAACGATCGTGGATCAAGAAGGGGCTAGCAAAGTGACGGATCCAATGTATTGCGCATACCATAGAGCGGTCCATCACCCTACAAAGTCATGCTACCATCTCAAGGATAAAATCCAGGCGTTAATTGATGTAGGCGTCATAACCCCGAAGCCGTCCAAGAATGTCGGAGCAAATGCAGTATCAATCAGCTTTGGATCAGTGCCCACAGCATGGTTTGAACCAGAACGTATCACCAAAGTTGGAATGAAGATAGTGAATGACGACCTATATGGACAGCGCCAAAAAGGACTTGTGCCACACACAGCCCCAAACGGTGAAATCCTCTGGGTTCATCCCGATCTAATTGAAGACGATTAGTGGACGACTTCCTCGACCAAAAAGGGTAAAGGAAAGTCCTGCAATGCTACCTCCGCGATCTTCGAAGAGGATGGTAATGAAGCTCCCACCTTCCCGCTCTCCGAAGAAGAACAAGAAGTCTTTTCCACTAGAAGCGGAAATGAGTATCACTTCAACTATCCATCACCTAGCGATAAGTTAGCTACGCAAGGGGTGACTAAACTAGGACCAGCCAAAACTCTCACGGAGCTGGGTGTGATTACGACTCCTGGACCGGGTGAAGAAGCTCGATGACAGCTGGTTGATAAACAGAAAGAAAAGAGGCCCCAAGAGGTTCAGAATCCGAAGCAGTCTCGTTTCAATCGTCCGATTGGAAGAGATAAACCGGAAAGCTCGAACACTCTGCAAGTATTCGATATTATGGCTCAACTAGCTAACATTCCAGCACGGATAACATTGTATGAGTTGCTACGGCTGTCTAAAGAAAGCCTTGCAAGAAGCCTTGGCCAATTCAGAAGTGTTCCTTACTCAGATCAAGCTGGTACCTGAAAAGTCAGAACTGTTAATTCAACACTGCAACATAGCAGCTAAAAACCTCCCCTGCATTACCTTCACTAAAGAGGATATGCAGACGAAGAATTCGAACCATGATCGACCCCTATATTTCATTGGGTACATTGGCTCCAGCAAAGTCAACCGAATCCAAGTCGATCCGGGTTCTGCTGTGAGTATTATGCCGCTTCGCTTGATGCATAGCCTCGGCATTCCAGTTAGTAAGTTGGCGTCCACAGGCACTGTTATCTATGGATTCAATACTAGTGGGTCAAGACCCTTGGGTAAGATCCGGATAAAATGTCAAATGGGTGATTTGAATATGGAAGTCACATGTTATGTGATTGATGCCGAGACTTCATATAACTTACTATTGGGTCGGCCTTGGATCCATAGTAACGTTATAATTCCCTCCACACTCCATCAGTGTTTAAAGTATGTCGACACTGATAATAAGGTTAGGACGGTGGTCGTGGATAAGCAACCATTCAAAGGGTATGAGAATTATTTCACTGATTCTCTCCTTTATGGTAACGAATCCGATACTGAATCATCGGCCCATGGCACGGACAGCGGAGAAGAAGCTGATACCGAAGCCGGATTTGATTACAATGGAGGTTATGTTTTAAACGACATTGTACCCTTTGTAATCAACCTTGACGATGAACAATCGTCAGATGGCAGTTGTAACTGGCAACTTGCCAATAATGAAATAAATAATGATTTAGAGTACTCCCTGTCTCTTGATGATGTGATAAAAGAATTGTATGATAATCCCGATTTATATATGCCGCTCCGATCGTCCTATGTAACAAAGAAACACCTCCAGCATTCTTTCGGAACCACCCTGGTCATTCCTACCAAAATAGGAGGCGAAAGAGAAGTGATTTATGGTAAAGGAGAGGGTTTTCCATTACCAGACCATTTCTTAAGGGAAGATGAGAATAGCGACAAACCTGGTCAGCATTTATCTAAGTATAGTCCGGAAGCGCGCAAGCTCATGGAAAAACAGGGATATGATTTCACACTCGGAGAAGGTTTATACTTCGATCGAGGTCCCCGTATTCCAGCCAAAGCAGCGTATGTACCAAAAGGGAAACCGGATGATTATTATAAATTCGGACGAGGGTTAGGGTATGAATCTTCTTCAGAAGACGAATGTTGTTGGTTAATCAATAACCAATCATATGAGAAATACAAATATGGGTACCCGTCAGATTCCTCGGAATGGGATTCCGATACAAGTCTGGGGGAAGCATTCAAAGCCCTAATGGTGAACATGGCTACAGCTGATCCGTCCACAATGGAGAACGATGATCAAATGCCAACATGGGAAGACCCGTGGGTTCATCACCTAAACATTCAGTATGGTGATAGGTTCGAACAGAGAGAACCCCCCACTTAAGATAAAATAGTCCAAATTAACATGGGTGACGAAGCCAACCCAAAGCCTATATTCATCAGCGATAGTCTTCCCTCGAATGAGAAGGAGGAATTAATTGCTCTCATCAGAGAATATATTGACGTCTTCGCTTGGAACTATGAAGACATGCCAGGGCTCGACCCCAATGTGGCAATGCACTGCCTCGATATCAAGTCGGATGCCAAACCTGTCAAACAACAGCAAAGACGGTTTCGTCTGCAGATTATGGAAGCCATTGAGGCAGAGGTTAAGAAATTGATCGAAACAGGCCGAGAGGAGCAACATCCAGACTGGTTAGCCAATATTGTTCCAGTCATGAAGAAGAACGGTAAAATCAGGATTTGCATCGACTTCAGGGACCTGAATACAGCATGTCCAAAAGATGACTTTCCTCTCCCAATCACAGATGTCATTATCGACAATACGTGCAGATTTGAGAGAATGTCTTTTATGGATCGTTTTTCAGGATATAACCAAATCAAGATGCACCCAGATAACGAGAAGCATACAGCGTTCAGAATTCCCCTTGGTGTTTTTTGCTACACGGTGATGCCTTTCGGTCTAAAGAATGCAGACGCCATGTACCAGCGAGCAATGACTAAGATTTTCCAAGAACATCTCAGGAAAACAGTCGAATGCTATGTTGATGATTTGGTTGTAAAAAGCCGCAACAAAGAATATCACATCAAGGACTTGAAGACGATGTTCGATCTCATGCGAAGTCATCAATTGAAGATGAACCCCACTAAATCCTTCCTTGGAATGTCCAGCGGAAAATTCCTTGGATTCGTCGTCACCACTAAAGGTATACATATCGATCCTGATAAGGTGAAGGTGATACATGAACTGCAACCCCCTAGAAATCTAAGAGAACTCAGAGGATTGCAAGGGCGGCTAGCTTACATCCGGCGGTTCATCTCAAATCTTTCTGGGAAGTGCCAACCATTCTCTAAACTAAACAAGAAAGGGGTGTCATTTATTTGGGACGATGCCTGCCAAAAAGCATTCGAAGATATCAAAACATATCTGGCGAATCCTCCTGTTCTCGTTGCACCAAAATCAGGTAGACCGTTCCTGATTTATCTCAAGGAGATGAACCATTCGATAAGTGCTTTATTAGCACAAGACAATGATAATAGTCACGAACAGGCAGTCTATTACCTAAGTCGAACCTTGGTAGGCGCCGAGTCTCGATATTCGATGATTGAGAAAGAATGCCTCACATTGGTATTCGCTGTGCAAAAGATGCGGCATTATTTGGTCGGACAGACGATCTACGTCATTTCTAACGTTAATCCAGTACGGGTATTTATGACGCAACCGGCCTCTATGAATTGGCGGTTAGCGAAGTAGGCCCTTCTCTTGTCCCAATATGATTTGCACTTCAAACAACAGAAGTCGATCAAAGGACAAGCGATTTGTGATCTTTTGGTGGCAAATCCGACAACGGATACGGCAGAAGTATATGATGACTTGCCGGATGAAACCCACGAGGTTAACACTACATCGCACCAACAAGTATGGCAATTATACTTCGATGGTGCTTTGAGGGCAGTTAATAGGGCAATAACTCCCAGATGTTCTAAAGTCTCCTCTGGAGTTGGAGTTGTCTTAGTTTCCCTGGGGATGCATGTGATGCCTCAGGCTTATTCACTGACTAGTCCATGTTCCAATAATGTAGCCGAGTACAATGCGCTTCTCATTGGACTCGGTTTCACCAAGAAGCTGGGGGTCGAATATCTTGAAGCTTTTGGGGATTCTCAATTGATAGTCAACCAAGTCCGTGGAGAGTATGAAGTCAGGAACCAAGACCTGATCCCGTACCACCAGGAGGTCATCAAAATGGCAGATTCTTTTGAAGAATTCTTTATCGAATACATCCCTCGCCTCCAGAACGCTTATGCGAATGCACTTGCAGCACTAGCGGTATCACTTGCGCAGCCTCCCAAAATTGAACTATTAGTCACAGTAAGGATGCATCAACTCTGCATACCCATATACGATATGGATATTGAAGAGGAAGATGACGGAAACATAAGCGCCAAGGAGGTGAATTCAACTCAAATTGGGTCTGAGTCCCGAGATTGGCGTTTTTCTATCATTGACTACGTCTAATATGGTATTTTGCCAGAGGATGTAAAAGAAAGAGAATCAATCCGTCGAAGAGCACCAAGATTCTTCTATAATACCGAGACCCATACATTATACCGTAGAGGGTACGATGGTTTGTTACTCCGATGCCTTTCGAACAAAGAAGCAGAAGAAGTTCTTAAGGAAGCACACGAAGGAGAATATGGTGCGCATCAGCCCGGTCCCAAACTGTATGATCGCATCATATTTCTGGCCAACGATGGTTCGAGATGCAATCGAACACGCACGAGAGTGCCACGCTTGTCAGATACATGCGAATTATATGCATCAACCGCCAGAGCGTTTACACACGTCAACCACATCTTGGCCGTTCGAGACATGGGGTATGGACATTGTCGGTCCTATTTTTCCCCCTTCAGTCAAAGATGATCGATTCATTCTCGCAATCACGGATTACTTTTCAAAGTGGGCTGAAGCGATTCCGCTTAGAGAAGTAAAGACGAACAACGTCATCAATTTCATCAAACATCATGTCATATACCGACACGACGTGCCAAGATGGATCATTCATGACAACAGTCTACAGTTCATAAGCAACGCCTTCGTCAGGTTTTGCGACAATTTCAAAATTCAAGATATTTCGTCAACAGCTTATTATCCCGCTGCGAATGGATTAGCTGAGGCGTTTAACAAGACGATCATTAAGATCTTGTCAAAGCTCGTGAAGACCAATAAACGAGACTGGGACGATAAACTCGGTGAAGCACTCTGGGCTTATGGCACCACCATACGCACACCTACAGGAGTTACCCCATATTCGTTGGTATACGGATGTGAAGCTGTGCTACCATTGGAAATCCAAATCCCATCTCTTCGGATCGCTCTCGCAACCGAGATGATGACAGAAGAACAACATCAGAAACTTCTCGAAGAACTTGAAATGTTGGATGAAAAGCGCTTGGAAGCTCAACAACACATTGAGTTTTATCAAGCCAGAATATCTAGGGCTTTTAACAAAAGAGTCCGACAGAGAAGCTTCAAGGAAGGAGGTCTGGTCCTTGCTGCTCGCCGACCGATAATCCTCAACTCTAAAAAGAAAGGTAAATTTAAACCCAAATGGGAAGGACCGTTTGTGATAGACACAGTCTACTCAAACGGCGCATATCGCCTGATTACTCAAGAGGGCACCAGACAATTAATGCCAATAAATGGGAAGTTCTTAAAAAAGTACTATCCCTAGTACATTCAGGATAACCCATTTACCGGGAAGTTCCTTGAAGAATATTACACTTAATATTCTAGAGGATAACCCAAAATTATTTTCACCACCAAAATCCCTCACTCATCAATTTCAATTGATAGTGAGTTCACCAAAAGTGTCTTTCTGGTCCAAACCACCAGCAAATTCCCCTCTTAAATCTTTCCATGAACAAGAGGTCTACTTTCAGTTCAGAGTCCCCTTTCGATAAACAAAAGAACTCCCTTCTTTTTCTCTTTGGTTAAGCCTTCTCATGGTTATAACCGAAGTCGGAATTTTACTTCGATAGACGAGGAACTCATCTTCAGATTAGATAACCAATCCTATAAAAGGTAAGTTTATCTAGATCTTCCAGATTCTCAGAGCAGAGATCCTACTTCTAGTTTCTTTTGCGCTGGAAATAGAATATAAAATTCTTCCTTTCCAGAATCAAGGAATAGAATATAAAATTCTTCCTTCCTTGTATTCGGGTTCGCCTTCACCCTAAAAGAAGACCGGGAAATAGAATATAAAATTCTTCCTTTCCCACACCAACCTTTTCCAAGAATTTATCAATCTAGGATTCATCCTAGGAAGTTTATCCCGAATCCTAAGCAGGGATAAGTCTGCGCCTAACACGCGCTGCCGGTTTAGTCTTTTTCCGTAGAAAAAGACACCAGAGTTCGATTCTGGGGTATCCTATCCTAAAACCTAAGCAGGGATAAGTCTGCGCTTAACCCGCGCTGCCGGTTAGTTCTTAACCGTTAAAAAGAACACCCGTTCACATATTCAACATTGTGGCAGGTTGTTATTAATATTCCCGTAACAAATGGTGAAGCCTATGTATTCAACATCATAGCACAAAGTCTCGGAGAATTCACTCTCTTAGCACAACGTTACATGCGGAATGGATTTAGACAATCCGCATGCTAGCCCGACTCAAACGGTAGTCGGTAAAGGCTTATCAAACCCGTTGAAGGCTGAGGGTTTGCCAAAAATCCTGTGAGTATTATGGTCAATCATTCCAATCAGAATGAAAAATCATAATAAAGATAAAGATAAAACCATTTCCACTAAGAGGATCAAAAGTCAAAATATTCAGTAAATAAAATCATATCAAGCCTATGGCTAAAAATCTACTGACTAAACTTAGATAGCTTCTCATCATAAGCTTGCCTAAGCTCATCCTGCAATTCAGCTCTGAGGGACTCTTCAGTGGTGGCTAGAGTCTTCATAGCAATCTCCTCCGTCTCGACCAGTTTCTGCTTCAAGGATTTCAACTCCTCAGATAAGGCAGTGTGAGATTGCTAATCCTGTACCTTCGTCATCTGAAGGATACTCAAAGTCTCCTCTTCTTCACGAAGTCTTCTTTGGAACTGTTCTATCTTGGTCTCATAGGAGGCAATAGAAAGGTCGAGATCGTCAAGTGAAGATGATCTAACAGCAAGGTTGGCCTCAACTCGGTCTACCCGATCCCGCTACACCTGAATCTCGAGCTCAGCAAGAACTCGAGTATCGCGCCATGTCTGTAAGCGAGTATCCAAATTGGCAGCAATAAATGGAGAGGCACCTGCATCCTGAAGCTCACGTAACATCTGAAGCTCGTGCTCTAGGCAATCAAGGTCATCCATTATAGCCTTTGCCAGATCCGGATATCCTGCATCCCTTATTGAATTTATTCTGGGATCAAGGAAAGGCTTAAATTGGTGAAGGAAAAGTCCGCCGTAGAAGAGCTTGCCAATCATAGTATTCACGAAGGAGAAGAAGGAGCGGACTTCGATACAGATGACGATCTTCTCAGGGTCGTTGTCTGATAACAACTCCTTCACAAGGACATGAAGCCGAGAAGAAAGCCCTACACAAAAAGGAGAAATCCGTCAAAAGCCTTGATAAGGAAATAAATAACATTTCTCAGTTGCTTAATTTATACCTTCTTCCCCTTGAGTCACTGGGGGTAGTGGAGGTGTAACTGTTGTGGATGTATCAGCTGATGTAGTTGGTCTCACAGCCGGCTTAACATGATGAATTAGTCTGAACCAGGCTAAACCATTCCTGAACCAGTCTTGAACCAGGTTGAACCAGTCTTGAACCAGGTTGAACCAGTTTGAACCAGATTTGAACCAAAATTCAAATTGGAGCTGAACCGAGTATCGAAACGACTTCAAATCGACCGATGGTTCAGTCCCTTAGTTATTCATTCCTCTCCCATATATTCGGGAGGGTCGGAGGATTTTTTGAGACTAATTACTGCCTTTTCTGGGTCATTATCAGGCCGGTTCAGCTAATTCTTAATACTCCAATAAGGTATACGAGTATAAACTATTCCCTATTTTTGTTGAGAAGTTTCTGGAGAGTATTTTTTTCTAAAAATATTCTTAAGGATAACTCAACAACACTCCGAAAAGTATAAGAGTATAAACTACTTCTCAAGACTCCAGCAGATATACGAGTATAAACTGTGTCAAACGCCGGACAACGTGTTACAAATGAAGACTCAACGCCAACAATCAATGGTCATTTCTATGTTGAAACAGCAAACACGAGCTAAAGATCAGAAAATCAGGAATTGACTTCAAGTTCAAAATTCCGACAATGGTAAGACAATAAATGCAGCGCCGGAACCCTTGCAGACATTCAACAAAGCACTGAATAGCCTGAAGGATTGAAGGAATCAAGAATAGAAGCCATTCCAAAGTCCCCATATATAGATGTGATACCCCCATACTTTAGTCCCACACGGACTAGTGTGAAGAAAATTTTATGGTTTAAATAGAGAAAAGTTAATACTCAATGGTAACTGTAGGCGTATAAAACTGCTTATAGGCCCCTTAACACAGCTCGGCATGGTGATTCGACAAACCAACGAACCATCGGGCGGTATATCCAAGCATGGTCGTTAGACCACAACACCGAAGCCAAGTGACACGCGACGAAGCGGATTAACGAGGCGACGAGTTTAACGAACCGTACGCAAACAACGGAATACATCCAATCGCGTGCCCAATCAAGCTAATGGGTCGATGAATCAACGAGTCATCCAACCGTGGAGTCCACCACATCAAACAAGATCGGGAGCGGACTCAAACTCGAATACCAAAGCTGATTTACTACCAAATCAGGATCCGTACTGCCAAATCAAGATCCGGACTGCCAATAAAGTTCAGATAAACCACGAGACCGAAAAAAACGGCAAAACCAAACACCAAGGGTGAGCTCAGCCAAAACCGAGCCACCTTGTGGTGGCTCGGGGGGCCAG
>NC_033798.1:56194282-56265110 GCF_001876935.1 Asparagus officinalis | reverse complement strand
TCGGTGACCGAGCCACCTAGGTGGCTCACTGAGCCACCTCTTGGTGGCTCGGTGGCCGAGCCACCTAGGTGGCTGAGCCACCTGGGCCGAGCCACCAGATCTGGGCCCAGATCTGAGCCCAGATCTGGTTTGAGGAGCCTATAAATAGACCCCTAGGCTCATTGTTTAAAGGGTTGTACTTTTGAGGGGAAACTCTGCTGGATTAAAGGCTCAAGACTAAAAAAAGGTTAGAGCTTTGGAGCTTTGAAGACTCGGACTTTTCAGATCTGGTTCTTGGCAATCATCCACGCTAAATAAGGTAGGAGTTCGAGAGAGATCAGATCTGAGATCCACACGGTCATCCTCCAGATCAAAACTTGGTTTTTGATCCCAAGAAGAGTATCGATTTCGCTTGGTCGATTTCGATTTCCTAGGGCTATTATTTCCTTGGTGAAATAATCCCCTCGGCTGTTATTTTCTTCGTGAAATAACACCCGTCATATTGTGTAGATCCGACCGGATCATGATCGCACGGTAGTCCACGGATTAACCCCGGCGCAGGCGAAGAACCCACACAAGCAAGAGACCGCAAAACAGGATCTTGCGATTTGTTCGAAAGAAGGAAAGTTGTAATTCTCTTTTTCTTTAATTTTGTTGTAACCGGATCTTATAAAAAGACCGGATCTTTTGTAACCGATAAACTGTTGCTGAAGAGAACAATGACTTCAATGAAAGCAATTTTTCCTGCGAACAGCGAGCTTCGCTTAGATCGGGCAAGCTCTAGCCTTGTAGGCGGACTTCCTTACAGGCGAACTTCACCCTTTTCAGGCGAGCTTCAGCTTTCAGGTGAGCCTGGATCATGCAGGAGAGCTCTGCAGGTGAGGTTGTGCAGGCAATCTTGCCTTGGGTGAGCCTAGATCATGCAGGTGAGTTTCAAATTGTCAGGCGAGGTTGTGCAGGCGAGCATGACTTATGCAGGTGAGCTCCAGAACATGCCACGAAGAACAGGTCATAACTTTCAAATCGTAAGTCGGAATTTAACGAATTATATATAAAACTCGGCTATCTCTACGAGACAGAGCCAACCAAACCCACCCCAAAGTGTTCAGTTTGCTTTTGTCTGTTTTGCCAAATTCCTTCCTGTTTGAGACATATCAGCGTTTTTCCCTTTTTAGCTATTTTGGGCGAGGTTTTAGCAGTCTTGTTCTGAACTTCTCTAATAGGGATTAAAGGCAATTTTTATTGCCTACAACCATTTAACTGTATTTATCAAAATAAAAATCCATATATCATAATTAATCACATATTAATTAATTATATATATATATATCTCATAAATTTTTGGGGTTTTACAGACCCTGCTCATCGAGAATACCTGCCTCCATATAGAGAAAGTGTAGGAAAGAGAGGGGACAACCGCCCATCAAATAGCTTCATGAGATACCAATCAACCAAGATGGAGTGAAGACGGTCAAGATTGGATCAAACCTCGCCAAGCCACAACGAGGGGATATTATCGCCTTCCTATAGTAGAAGAAAGATGTCTTTGCTTGGTGAACGGAAGACATGCTAGGGACTCCCTTCAAAGTAGCGAGCCATGAGCTCTCAGTTGAGTGACACACCAAGCTGCTCCAACAAAAGAAGAGAAATCTTAGCCCTAAAAGACAGAAGTTGGCTATCAAGGAAGTCGACTGACTCCTTAAGGCCAACTTCATAAGAGAAGTGTAGTATCCGAAGTGGCTATTCAATGTGGTGCTTGTGCATAAGTCCCTGGGAAGATGGAGGCTGTGCGTGAATTTCATAGATCTCAACAAAGCCTGTTCCAAGGATAGCTTACCCCTCCCAAGGATCGACTAGCTTGTAGATGAGAATGTAGGCCATGAACTACTGAGCTTCATGGACGCTTTCTCTAGCTATAACCAGATCCTTATGGCAGGGCATGACCAAGAGAAGACTGCATTCATTACTGACCAGGGGACTTATTGCTATAAAATAATGATATTCGGTCTCAAGAATGTAGGTGCCACATATCAGAGATTGGTGAACAAGATTTTCAAGCCCCATATCAGCCACAACGTGGAAGCTTATGTGAATGACATCCTAGTGAACCAAAACTAGCATCATCCCACATATCAGATCTTGAAGAGACCTTCTCGGTTCTCCGCCACTACCGCATGAAACTCAATCCCATCAAATGCACTTTTGGGGTGCAGTAGGGTAAATTCCTCGAGTTCATGATCACCCAAAGAGGCATTGAAATCAACCCATACCCCGCATGTTGAAGGAAGTCTATAGGTTAAATGGAAAGAGAGCAACATTTGGCTGCTTCCTCTAGAAGTCCGCTGAGCGGAGCCTTCCCTTTTTCAAAACCCTCAGAGGAAGAAAGGAGATGAAGGAAGGCAAGAGCTAGACGCACAAATGCAGTGAAGCCTTCAAAGACTTTAAAAGATACCTGAGCACCAAGCCTCAATTGACCAACCCAGAGAAGGGGAGATTTTGTACTTCTACCTAGCCATATCCTCTGGAACCGTCAGTTCTATCTTAGTTTGAGAGGAAGAGAATACCCAGAAGCTGGTGTATTATGTCAACTAGATCTTGAAGGGGCCAGAACTCAACTACCGTCTTATTGAGAAAGCCCCCTTCATTCTCATTACTTCAGTAAGAAGGCTTCGTCCTTATTTTCAAGCACACACCATAGTTGTGCGGACGAACCTGCCTTTGAGGAAGGCACTAGGCAGCCATACCACTTCAAGAAGAATGATCACATGGTTGGTCGAATTCAGTGAATATGATGTATAGTTCGAGTCGAGGACAACTATTAAATCTTAGATCTTGGCTGACTTCCTGATCGAGTCAAACTCAACAAACGAATAGCCATCTCCACATCTACCCCTGCATAGCTAAAGCCTTCGACATCTCATGCAGCCAAGGCACCTGCAGATTGGACACGTCGTATCCTTGAGCATGACACACTAGAATTATCCTCTTGGTGGTTACTAAAGCTAGACGGGTCCTCTGGTGAAATAGGTAGTGAAGCAGGATTGGTCATGCGTAGCCTAAGATGTCTACAGAACCCTGTTGGATGGATCTGATCATCCAATATCTAACAGGGGGACCTCACCAGAGAATTCTACTGAAGCCAGGAGTTTATAAAGGAAAGCTCGACGATATCTCATACTCAATAACCAACTATATCGAATACCATACTCATACTCCAACGATGGCATGGGGCCCTATCTTCGACGTCTTCGGCTAGCAGAGGCCAACTATGTTATTAAAAAGAACCATGAAGGAACTTGTAGGAATTATTTTGGGGCCAGAACTCTTGCAAAAAAAGTCATTCGCCAAAGGTATTATTGGCCAACTATCTTGACCGAGTTTAGGAGACTCATTTCTTTGTGCAAAAAGAACCAATTCTTCTCAAGCATCTCGCAAGCTACAGCCATTGAGCTCACCTCCATTTTGATTCTAATTCTATTCACTCAGTGGGAACTATAATTGTTGGGGCCTCACCCAATAGCCTTGGGGCAGCAAATTTTTTTAATTGTGGTCATCGACTACCTAACTAAATGGATCGAGGTGAAGCCCTTTACTAAAATTGGTGAGAGAAATATCACTAATTTTGTATGGAGGTCCATTATTTGCCGGTTTAGGGCTCCCCTCTCTTTCATCATTAACAACAACACTCAGTTCGACAATAGAAACTTTAAGAATTTTTGTGAAGAGTGGATACCCGACTCTGATTCACCTCAGTTGCACATCCGAAGTGCAATGGACTACTAGAGGCCGCCAACAAGTACATCCCTCAAAAGCTTTGAAGAAGAAGGTTAACAAGGTGGTCGGAAATTAGGTTGAAGAACTACCTAGAATCCTATAGTCTTACCACATGACTCATTAGAACTCTACGGGTGAAAACCCCTTTAAGCCTACTTATGGAGCCGAAGAGGCCACCTGATACGGGTGTATCTTCTCTTTGGAACTTAGCGATCCTCATGGGAGCTTGAGGAGAGATGATTCTCATGATAGCATGAGAATAAAGGTGTCAAACAGTACAAGGGAACGTAGGAGGAAGCGTGGAACGAGATGACGAGCAGAAGAATCAAAGTATCTAGTTTTTAGCTTGTGAGTCGACTCATAACAGTCATGAGTCGACTCATCAGGTTGAGTCGACTCATGGCTGTCATGAGTCGACTCATCGCTGGTTTTTGAGTTTTGTCCAGTTTCTGATGAGTCGACTCATCTCAGTCATGAGTCGACTCATCGATGGTTTCCTGGTTCATTTGGGTTTCTATTCACACGAATTCCTGTTGGTTTTGGGTCTGGTTATTTACCAAATTGCCATCCACATTTGTACATCTATATAAGGGATTGTTTTAGGGTTTAAAACAATCAGAGAGTTTAATCAAGAGAGATTAAAATTATAATTGAGATTTGGAGAGCCTATTTTTCAATTTTAGAGTGAGATTGTGAGAGTGTAAATTGCATACTCATAATCTAGAGAAGGTATTTTCCTTCGCCCAAAACCCGAGTTATTCTTGTGTTCTTATTATTTTCTCCTCTACCCACCTTTGATAATTCCGCGATCAAAGGTGCTGCATGGAAACTCGTATCAAGTTGGTATCAGAGCATCAGATCCAGTGAAGGGGCATCCTATGTATGGTCCTTACTCGATCATAGTACAAGAATCTTGGTGAGATCCTTACTTCCTTGGAAGGAGCCCAAGATTTAAGGAAGGAGAATATGTCTGAAGCAAATAACTCAACAAGACTTGATGCCATGGAGAAGCAGATCAAGACGATTGGTTCGACGCTCAGTCAGCTCGTAGGTCTCATTAACAAAGGGGACAAAATGGAGGAATCTTCTTCGAAGGGTAAGAAGAAACTCATCGAGTCCGATGAAGAGAGCGAGAAGTCTGATTCAGAAGAGAAAACTGAGATTGTTAGGACTACTGGACATCAAGAGGGTAAAAATAATTACCAAATTTTGAAGATAGATTTTAAAGTGGATATTCCTGTCTATGATGGGAGTGTTAATGTGGAGAAGCTCGATGATTGGATTGAGCGTATGGAGATGTACTTCACTCTCTACGGATATTCATCCAAGGAGAAGATCGTGTTTGCGACGTTGAAGCTTTCGGGTCACGCGTTGACGTGGTTGAAGTCCTATTGAAAACAGGAAAAGAAGGCTGTATCGTGGAACAAATTCAAGGAGCTATTGAGGAAGCAGTTCTATCTGGTGGGGTTCCTTGAAGAACATTGGTACAAGTGGTACGGCTTGCACCAAAGATTCAATTAGACCGTTCAAGAGTATACGACGGAGTTCCAGCAGCAGGCGATGGTTCTAAACATTGCAACGGAGGAATACTCCATCTTCATGAAATACATGGCGGGTCTAAATGATTACATCCAGAAGGAGATGAAGCTGTTCACGGTCGAGACGATTGTAGAGGCGAGCGTGAAGGCAATTGCCATTGAGGGCAAACAGAAGAAGGGCAATGAAACAAAGGGGGATTCTAAATAGTTGGGAGGCAAGTCTAGTGGCCCTCAACATAAGGAAGAGAAGAAGAAGGGTGATTCGGGGAAGGTAGGATTAACATGCAATCACTGTAAGCAGATAGGGCACGTGGCTGATCGTTACTGGGAGAAGTACCCTCATCTGAAGCCGAAAGGGTTGAAGAAGAAGGAGGAGAAGAAAGCATACGTGATAGCGCAGGCTCCGAAGGAGGTTCCCGGGATGACAGAACCCAACAGCAGCCTCAACCTTATGACAGGAAAAAAGGCCGCAAAAGAAGATGACGACCCGAGGGAGCAGCTATTTGTTTTGAAGTTGTAGGTCAAGACCAACTTAGTGGATGCTATTGTAGATACAGGGAGTCAGAAGAACCTGATATCCGAAGCATTAGTACAGAAGCTGGGATTGAAGACGGTGAAACATCCAAAGCCCTATCCATTAGGGTGGATTCAGAAGGAAGCAGGATTAAGTGTGGTGAACCAGTGTACGTTCAGATTTGCACTCCATTATATTAACGAGGTCACATGCGACGTGGTTCCGTTGGATGTTTGCCAAGTCATTTTGGGTAGTCCTTACTTGTGGGATAGACACGCGGTATATGATTGGCGGGCCTAAAAGTATACGTTCACCAAAGATGGCGCACAATTTATTTTTTGTTCAACATCTCTTCCGCAGGAGATGAGTTTGGTGACGGTGACTCAGGCTAGGAGGTTGGTGAATGCGGGTAGGAAGTTTGTTTTGTTGTTCATTCGGCCTTATGAAGAGCAGCTGAGTAGGATATGCTTGTCCACTTTGAGCAAGCTTCTGGAGGGAGATCTTGACAGCTTGAAGGCCAAGTATTCAGACTTGTTTTTAGAAATCACGGGACTACCACCACGGCGAGGTGTAGAGCATGAGATTATATTGACCGGCGAGAGTTCCCTGCCGAACATAGGCCTATACCGCACATCAGTACAGGAGTCTGAAGAGATCAAGAAACAGGTTTAGGAGCTCTTGAAGACGGGAGTGATAGTGCCGAGTTGTTCACCTTGCGGGTCGCCGGTGTTATTGGTGCCCAAAAAGGATGGAGGCTGGTGCATGTGCGTGGATTACCGGGCGCTCAACAAGATAACAATCAAGAATCGTTACCCACTACCACGGATTGATGATCTTATGGACCAGTTGGAGGGAGCGAGGTTCTTCACGAAGTTGGATCTGAAGTCTGGCTATCATCAGGTAAGGATTCGGGAGGAAGACACTTGGAAGACGGTGTTCAAGACCAAACAGGGCCTGTTTGAGTGGTTGGTGATGTCGTTTGGGTTATGCAATGCTCCGACGACTTTTATGAGGCTCATGAATAATTTGTTATGACCTTTCATAGAGGATTTTGTGATTGTGTACCTTGATGATATTTTGGTGTACAGCAGGACCTAGGAGGAGCATCTTATTCATGTGGAGAAAGTGTTTAGAGTGTTGCAGGACGGACAACTGAAGCTCAACAGGAAGAAGTGTGAGTTTGGGAAGGACGAGTTGGTGTATCTCAGCTTCATCGTAGGGAAGGGCCAGAGGAGGATAGATCCAGGTAAGGTGGCGGTGATCATGAAGTGGCCGACGCCGAAGATAGTGGCTGAGGTGAGAAGCTTCATGGGGGCTTGTCAATATTTACGCAAGTTCATTCGACATTTTTTGACTTATGCGGCACCGTTACATGGCCTCACAAAGGCTAAGGTTCAGTTCGAGTGAAGGAGGATGCATGAGGAGGCTTTTCAGTTGCTAAAGAGGAAGATCTCAGAGGCACCGGTGTTAGCTTTACCAAATTTGCAGTGGACTTTCGAGGTGGAGACTGACGCGTCTAGTTATACGATGGGCGTAGTGTTGATTCAAGATGGGAAGCCAGTGGAATACCATTCTGCAATGTTTACGGGTGCTATTGCAAACTACCCGACCTATGATAAGGAGTTCTATGCACTTTATCAGGCGATTAAGCATTAGAGGGTGTACTTGTTAGGGAAGGAGGTGGTTGTGCACTCGGATCACAAGCCGTTGGAGTTCTTACATGCTCAGACGAAGCTACAGCAGGCGCGGCACATGAAGTGGATGTCTTATTTGATGGCTTTCAACATCATTATTAGGTACAAGAAGGGGGCGACAAACAAGTTGGCCGATATGTTATCTCGTCCGCCGGTAAGGGCTTTATTGGTAGCGACCAAAGAAGCCGGTCGATAAAGGGAAACAAAAAGAGATCCGGTTCAACAAAAATCTTCACCAAGATCTTGGCAAAATGAGCACCCCTTACCAATTTAATGTAATGGTGCAGCTAGCCAACATACCTGCTAGGATCACCTTATATGAGCTCTTGAAGTTGTCCAAAACCACCAGAGAAGCTCTGATTGAAGCTTTGAAGAACACGGAGAGCTTCATCACTCAAGTTACTCCAATTCCTGAAGCGTCTGAAGATCAGTCCTGCCTGCAATATATACAAGCAGCCAGAAGCCTACCTTGCATATCATTCACTCAGGAAGATATGCAAGTGAAACATAAACATGACAGGCCCCTGTACTACACAGGATATATCGGGTCATCAAAAATCAGCCGTGTTCAGGTCGACCCAGGCTCGGCACTTAGCATCATACCATACAGAGTTATGCAAGTTTTAGGGATTCCCATGCATCGGTTGAATGCTACCCAAACTACCATCTTCGGATTCAATGCTAACAGCACTCGGCCTCTGGAAAAGATCAAACTCAGATGTCAGATCGAAGATCTCAGGTCCGAAGTGACTTATTACATCATAGATGCGGACACGTCCTACAATCTGTTATTAGGACGACCATGGATTCATGCAAATCGCATTGTCCCATCCACCCTACATCAAGTCATGAAGTATGTCAATGATGAAGACGAAGTTTGAACCCTGATTGCGAAGAAATACCCCTTCAGAGGAGTGGAAAACTTCCATACAGATTCGGTCTTCTACTCAGAATCACAAGAGACGAAGCCGACATTGAACCAGACCCGGAAGGGAATTGTCCATGGGAGTTGAACTTTAATGTAATTGGTCTAGTCGAGAACAATAATAATGTACCGAGTGAGGGCGAGTGGTGCATTAATGAAGATTTTATTTTGGCGTACTTGTCTGATGAATCTTTTAAAGTTGGACAAATAGAGAATGATCATAATGCAGGTACCAACTCGTGGCACACATTGTGTGCAGGAGCATGCCTCACATTGCCAATTAAGTCATCCTTTACTTCAGATGAAGAAGTAGAAGATGCACAAAAGGCTTTCTTCGAAGTCCCGTCCAAAAAGAAAGGGCAAAAGCCAATCTGTCTCGGTAAACTTAAACCCACACCACTCCGACGGGGAAGCTCAGAAGAAGATGATGCAGTTCCTCAATTTCATTACCATGAACCCAATTCTATACACTTAATGAAACGAATGGGGTATAACTTTAATGAAAAACAGGGTTTAAACTTCGAGAAAGGAAGGCGAACACCGATTCGAATGTCTCTCACCCCCGAAGGAAAACCTCCGGACTACTATCAAAAAACCGGAAGAGGCGTGGGCTACATCACAACCTCATCAGCCTCAGAAAATGAAATTAGTAACTATCTGCGTCAGGACCATTTATCCAGGACATCTTCTTGGGAATCCGACGTCAGTGTTGGGCCTTTCTTTAAAAGTCTAACTGTGAACGTGGTTTCGACTAGTCATCCAGATGAAGATGCAGGGGGTGACGAAGGATTAATCGAATTCACCGACAATCCTTGGATCAAACGCCTTAACATCTTGTGGGATATGTGCTTCGAACAACGCGAACCACCCACTAAAGTTAAGGTGATCTAGGTCAACATGGGAGATGAATCTAACCCTAAGCCTATCTTTATAGCCGAAGACTTATCATCATCCGAAAAAGAAGACCTTATATCTCTCATCCGAGAATATATAGATGTCTTTGCTTGGAATTATGAAGATATGACAGGCCTGGACCCAAAAGTAGCTACACATCGTCTTAACATCGATCCAGATGCAAAACCCGTCAAGCAACAACAACGCCGGTTTCGTCCAGAGGTCATGGAAGCGATTAAGTCAGAAGTTAAAAAGCTTATAGACTCGGGTTTTGTTAGGGAGGAACAATACCCGGACTGGGTGGCCAACATTGTTCAAGTTCCCAAGAAGAACGGTAAGGTCCGGATATGCATTGACTTCCGTGACCTTAACGCAGCTTGTCCAAAAGACGAGTTTCCGCTTCCTATCACCGACGTCATGATCGATAACACCTATGGATATGAAAGGATGTCTTTCATGGATGGATTCTCTGGGTATAACCAGATCAAGATGCATCCGTAAGACGAAAAACATACCGCTTTTAGAACACTACTGGGGGTGTATTGCTATACAGTAATGCATTCGGCCTGAAAAACGCAGGTGTAACTTATCAACGTGCAATGAATGCCATCTTTCACGAACACCTACGTAAGAAGATCGAGTGCTACGTTGACGATATAGCAGTAAAAAGTCAACATAAGGATGATCATCTTACAGACTTGAAGACAATGTTCGATATCATGCGAGCACATCAATTGAAGATGAACCCGACAAAATCATTCCTTGGGGTGTCAAGCGGAAAATTCTTGGGATTTATTATTACATCTAAAGGGATTTCTCTTGACCTAGAGAAAATCCGCGCTATCCAAGATATGCCACCTCCAAAGAATCTCAAAGAGCTCAGGGGTTTGCAAGGGAGATTGGCCTATATTCGTAGATTTATATCAAATCTCTCAGGACACTGTCAACCCTTCTCTAAGCTCATGAAGAAAGGAGTATCCTTTGTTTGGGATAAGGATTGCCAAAGGGCATTTGAAGAGATTAAGGAGTATCTTACTCAACCGCCGGTGCTTGTAGCCCCAATATCAGGAAAGCCATTCCTGTTGTATGTGAGAGCCATGGAACATTTTCTTGGAGCTTTATTGGCTCAGAATAATGATCAGGGTCAAGAGAAAGCCATCTATTACCTAAGCAGGACTATGATAGGATCCGAACACCGATGCAATCCAGTTGAAAAAGAATGTCTCGCTTTGGTATTCGCAGTTCAAAAGATACGACATTACCTAGTTGGACAAACAATTCACGTCATCTCCAAGGTGAATCCCTTGAGAGTTCTGATGACAAAGCCATCATCTCTAAATTGCCGGCTCGTAAAATGGGCCATTCTCTTGTCACAATATGATATACAATTTATGCCCCAAAAGGCGGTCAAGGGTCAAGCATTGGCAGATTTCTTAGCTGATCACCCGGTGCTAGGGACATCTAAGTTGTATGAAGAATTGCCTGACAAAGTCGCTGAAACTTGCGTTACTCAAGAAACTACGCAAGTGTGGAAATTATTCTTCGACGGTGCGTCTAGGGCAAACCCTCATGGAGCAATCACCGCGGGAGTAGGAGTAGTATTAATCTCTCCGAACGGTCACGTAATCCCTAGAGGAGTTTCCCTAATCGAACCCTGCACCAACAATATAGCCGAGTATAATGCTCTATTATTAGGAATGCAATTTGCCGAAGAACTTAATATTCAGCACCTCGAAGCCTACGGTGACTCTCAGCTCATCGTTAATCAAGTCTGAGGGGAATACGAAGTGCGTCATGAGGATCTTATCCTGTATTATTTCGCAGTGCTAAAGCAAGCTGAGAAGTTTGAAGGTTTCTTTATTGAATACATTCCACGAGCTCAGAATGCTTACGCAGACGCTTTAGCCTCGCTGGCAACTTCATTAGCGTTGCCTCCAGGGGCTGAAACTACAATCCCGGTTACAGGACGCGAGTTATACTGTTTCAAGATACCTATGGAGGAAAGCTCCGATAAGACACCGACAGGAGAAGTCTGTACAACCTCGATGGAATTTGAAGCTAGAGATTGGCGATTCCCGTACATCGACTATGCCATATACTGAATATTGCCTGATGACCCTAAGGAAGCGGCAATTATCAAACGAAAGGCCCTCTAATTCTATTATGATGCAGTCTCTCAAACCCTATATCGTAAATCACATGACGGAGTTTTGCTTCGATGTCTCTCTCGGAAGGAAGCGAAAGAGGCCCTTAAGGAAGCTCACGACGGAATGTGCAGAGCTCATCAGCCTGGAGCTAAATTAGGCGATCGTCTTCGACGAATTGGATATTACTGGCCAAAAATGTTCTCAGACGCAGTCGACTATGCTAAACGCTATCACGAATGTCAGATTCATTGGGACTTTATCCATCAAGCGCCAGGTAATTTTCATCCTACATCTGCATCTTGGCCATTTGAAATGTGGGGCATGGATATTGTGGGACCAATTTCTCCTCCGACTTTCAAAGGACACCGGTTTATTTTGGTCGTAACCGACTATTTCTCTAAGTGGGCAGAGGCAATCCCGCTAAAAGAAGTCAAGACAAAGAATGTGATCAAGTTCATTAAACATCACGTCATCTATCACTTTGGAGTCCCGAGATGAATAGTTCACGACAATGGGACACAATTTGTTAGCTTTTGATTTCAGAGATTCTGTGATAAATTTCGCATCCAAAGTGTTGCATCCACGGCATATTATCCGCCAGCGAATGGTCTTGCAGAAGCTTTTAACAAAACTATTGTGAAGCTCCTCAAAAAGTTTGTCTCCAAGAGCCGACGAGATTAGGACGAAAGACTCGGCGAATGTTTGTGGGCCTACCGCACAATAGTGAGGACCCCTACAAGAGCTATGCCATTCTCTTTAGTATATGCATTAGAAATCCAAATCCCTTCCTTAAGAGTCGCTATCACAACCGGACTGACGGATGAAGAGAAACACCAACAACGTTTGTAGGAACTCGAAGCTTTAGACGACAAGCGACTTCAAGCTCAGCAACAGATTGAACTATATCAAGCCCGTATTTCTAAACTCAGCAACAGATTGAACTATATCAAGCCCGTATTTCTAAAGCCTACAACAAAAAGGTTAAGGAACGGATCTTCAAGAAAGGCAATTTGGTTTTGGCTAATCGACGACCTATGGTGATGACCCATAAAACCAAAGGGAAGTTTAATCCCAAATGGGAAGGACCTTTTATGGTAGAGACAGTCTATTCCAACGGAGCTTACCGTCTCATCAATAAGAAAGGCGACATACTTATGATGCCAATTAATGAGAAATTTCTTAAGAAATATTACTCGTAAGTTGCAAGTCTCTTGAGCTTAGCTGGGGGTTACTTATTAAATGTTTGTTTGAACGAATTGTTCTCCTACTTTGTATGTCGTCAAGTTAACATTATACCTCTGACGATTTAAGTTGTCGAGAAATATTATAATAAAGATAATTTCCTAAGTTGTTGGATTGATTTGGTTCAGTGGAAAAGTCTTAGCAACCTAAGATGCGCACCCAAGGTTGGAAGAAAGAGCGTCTAGCTTCCCTGAACGCAAGTTCTATAACTGCGTTTCGAGTCTCCCAAACGCAAGTTTCAACCCTGCGTTTTTGGTTCTTATAAGGGGGCAGACCCACGTTGAGTGCATTCAAACACAAAATCTCAACTATAACGAAGAAACTTCTAGAGATTACCATAACAACAGCAAAGGGAATCCTCAACAAATTAGAATGCATCAGATCTCTCTGAACGCAAGTCTTATAACTACAACCCAAGTCTTGGAGTTGCATTCAAACTTGTTTGGACGCAAAGACGAAACCATGCGTCCTCAATAAGCCTGCATTCAAATCATTCAAAGCAGTGAGGTAATTTTCAGAAATCTCGACATCATAACGAGACTACAGCATTCTAGACAAACACAGAAAATGCAAGAAAAACAACAGCAGTTCATCTCATGCAGATAATAAGGGTTTGAAGAAAATAACATAGAGTTATTACAAAATCAAAACAAAAGTAAGAGTTACTGGGGCTTAGAGTAAAGAGAAGCTCAGAAGATGAGCTTCTGTATTAGAAATAACTTTTCCGTGCTTTGCCAGCACTTCTTCTTTAACCCTCCTACGAAGCTCGACATCAGACACCGTAGCAGCAGTAGAACCTTCTCGTTACAGCACTTGGATGGCTTCTTCTTCAGCTTGGACCCTCGCCTCAAGGGTGGCATCCCCAAGGCTGAACTCCTCCTGGGTTAGCTCCTCTGCATTGAGTCTGGCTCTAGACTGGCAACGTTGCTTCTGCAAGCTCCAGATGCGAGCCTTCCTCTCTGAAATATCCAAAGCTCGGGCCCTGGCAGCAACTTCCTCCTTCAGCCTAGCGTTGTTGATGGCCCACTGGATTTTAGGTCCTAAGTCTGTGTGCTGCAACTCCTTTAAATAACGAGCAGCCCCCGAGTAGCGGTAGATCTTCTCCTTAAAATGTCGAGCGTAGAGGGGGTTGACTTCCACAAGAGCATTCAACCCTTCCTCGATAGAAGCTTGAAACTCGAGGAAGGAGCCCCACCTGTGCATCACAATGGAGAAGGCTTGCTTCACCTCGTTCTCTAAATGCCTAGAGAGGAAGAGAGTGCAATTGGGCGACAGATGAACAGCCTCATCAGTCACCCGCTCGAAGCCCTCGTGCGGGAAGATCGCGGAGATGGGTGGAACAAAAGGAGCGTCTTCAGGAATAATAAGGGGAGCAGCAGCAGGAGCCCCACCTTGCAGACAAACAAAAAGCAAAGTCAATAAAATAGGTGAATGCAAACGCGGTGGTCTAGGCATGTGTCAAGATCAGCCTGAACGCAAGGAAACTAGACCCGCGTTGGATCACTATGAATGCAAAACTTCTTCCTGTGTCTAAGATTAAGGGATCAACCCTTCATCTCATCAATAAACACAGAAGTTCTGCATTCAAGATCAAAGAACGCAAGAATTTTGTTTGTATCTAAGACGAGTTGTTTTCGTCAATGAACACAGAAACTTCTCCGTGTGTTCGACATTAAGGGTTTGACCCTTCGTTACAACAATGGACTCAGGAAATTCTTTTATCATCCAAAATCAAGGAGACGAACAGTTTTCGTCCAGAGACACGCAAGTTCTTTTCACATTCAAGATTGAAAAGACGAATCTTATTCATCATCATCAACCAGAATTCATCTAAGGAATTTCAAGAAAACCTATTGAAAAAGAACACTGAAACAGAAGAAGACAGCGAGGCTTACCTTGATAGCCAGGTGCCGGAGGCGTCGACGTCGGTGCAGAGGGGGACCCGAAAGCATTCTCCGACGGCGGTGTAGAGTGTGTCATCTTTTCGTCTCTGCTCGAGCAAGACTTCTTGGAAGCCATGGCCAGAAGACGAGACGAAATAGTAGAAGAACTAACGAGAAGAAACTCGTTTCTGAGTTCAAGAAAGAAGTTTAAGCGTTAAGGCTTTTGACAAGACTAATCAGGGCTATTTATAAATAATCAAATGATATAGAGTTCCAAGACTCCCGACGGGTGTGGTGTCTTCGTCATCATTACAGTCGCTTGGGCTTTCGATTAGACGCAGGACAAAACCCTGCGTCCATAAGATAGGCAGGCCAGACTAAAACGCAATAATCTGGAGATGCGTTCTTCCAAAAATATGCAGCCCAACTCAAGAGCATGAATGCAGGGGGTACCCCTATTTCTAGAATCGGATTTTTGGAAAACAAAATAGTTGGCGAAGTCTTTTCAATGTTTGAACTCTATGTTCCTCAAAGTTGCTCCGATCGTAACACTTCCAACTTATCGACTCTCACCAATAGAGCGATAGGTCCTCAAAGTTGCTCCAATCGCAACACTTCTAACTTATCGACTCTCATCAATAGAGCGATAGGTCCTCAAAGTTGCTCCGATCGCAACACTTCTAACTTATCGACTCTCATCAATAGATCGATAGGTCCTCAAAGTTGCTCCGATTGCAACACTTCCAACTTATGGACTCTCATCAATAGAGCGATAGGTCCTCAAAGTTGCTCCGAACACAACACTTCCAACTTATCGACTCTCATCAATAGAGCGATAGGTCCTCAAAGTTGCTCCGATCACAACACTTCCGCAACACTTCCAACTTATCGACTCTCATCAATAGAGCGATAGGTCCTCAAAGTTGCCCCGAACGCAACACTTCCAACTTATCGACTCTCATCAATAGAGCGATAGGTCCTCAAAGTTGCCCGAACGCAACACTTCCAACTTATCGACTCTCATCAATAGAGCGATAGGTCCTCAAAGTTGCTCCGATCGCAACACTTCCAACTTATCGACTCTCATCAATAGAGCGATAGGTCCTCAAAGTTGCTCCGATCACAACACTTCCAACTTATTGACTCTCACCAATAGAGCTATAGGTCCTTAAAGTTGCTCCGATCGTAACACTTCCAACTTATTAACTCTCATCAATAGAGCGATAGGTCCTCAAAGTTGTTCCGAACGCAACACTTCCAACTTATTGACTCTCATCAATAGAGCGATAGGTCCTCAAAGTTGCTCCGATCGCAACACTTCTAATTTATCGACTCTCACCAATAGAGCGATAGGTCCTCAAAGTTGCTCCGATCGCAATACTTCTAACTTATCGACTCTCATCAATAGAGCGATAGGTCCTCAAAGTTGCTCCGATCGTAACACTTCTAACTTATCGACTCTCATCAATAGAGCGATAGGTCCTCAAAGTTGCTCCGATCGCAACACTTCTAACTTATCGACTCTCATCAATAGAGCGATAGGTCCTCAAAGTTGCTCCGATCGTAACACTTCTAACATATCAACTCTCATCAATAGAGCAATATGTCCTCAAAGTTGCTCCGAACGCAACACTTCTAACCTATTGACTCTCATCAATAGATCGATAGGTCCTCAAAGTTGCTCTGAACGCAACACTTCTAACCTATCGACTCTCACCAATAGAGCGATAGGTCCTCAAAGTTGCTCCGAACGTAATATTTCTAACTTGTCGACTCTTACCAATAGAGCGACAGGACCACAAAGCTTGCCACGTTAACATTACACTTCTGGCACTTACAAGATTCTTCCAGTATTTAAGGCAAAAGCATAATACAGGAAGAATGTCAAAATGGTATCTCATGGTTCCATGTCAAAACATGATATGAAAAAGAAACGGTGAAAAGCCAAAAAGCAACACTACCTTTATTCAAAGGAAAACAAAGCAACCTAAGATAAGTGTTATTCCTACCAAAAGAGCAATACAAAAATCGATGCATCAATTTATCAAACTAAAGGAGACAAGTTGAGATCTAAGGTCAGAAAGTTTCTCTTCATGATCAGTTCGTACTAGCATTTCAGCTCGTTTCTGATGCTCGTCCTCGTCAGGAAACATGGCAACAATCTTCTGTTTAGCCTCTGCAAGAGCATTAGCTCCTGTGCGATAATCTACTAGAGAGGTTGCGCTCTTGACGTTGAGTTTAGTGACAATAGCTTCTTCTCGTTTGAATTGAGCTTTCAACCTAGTCAACTCTACTTCAGTAGCAATGATCTTCTCTCGTAAATTCTCTAGAGAAGTGTTGGAGAGCGCTAGCTCAGCTTGCTTTTGAGCATGCAGCTTTTTCAAATGTTCCATCTGGACTTCCTCCTCGGCTATATGACGCTGAGCTGCTTCATACTTGCTAAATTCTTCAGCCCGGATGTCTTCGAAAGTCGACGCAATCTGCGCTTGGATATCAGCACAACCTAAGACCTCCAAGAACCTTAATTGTGCCTCCAGGCGTGAGATAGCTTCTGAGCAACGACGAACGATGTCGACATCGCCCACAAACTTAAGGTTATTTAAACTATTTGTGAGCATAGGCTTGAAGGTTTCAAAAGTATCTCTGCCAGCCAATACTACCTCAATCACTTTCTTTGCCAGACTCTCTAGATAACTAAGAGAAATCTTAAGAAAATCTGGCATATCCGTGGGACTCGAAGCAGCGATAGGAGATGGTACGGAAACTTCTGAAGATACAGAGCCAAGTAAAAGACCAGCAGGCGATTTTGGCGTAGTAGCTTGGGAGGGAACGTCGACATCCAGCTGAGACGGACTCGATTGAAGAATCATAAGTTCCCCCACTCTAGATGATCTGGGCACGTCTACAACTTCTGTAGAGGCTAAAGAAATTGTCAATAAGGTCGTCGGTGGGAGAGTTATCGTTAAGAGTTCCAAGCAAGGTGGTTTTGACACCTGAGCTGGGGGTAGCATAAGTTGTTGCGTTGAAGCAGGGATGACAGCGCTTGCCTTATGAATCATAGGATCTGTACGAGAAAATGGTTTAAATATAGAACAAAGGTTAGTCGTGAGTCAAAACAAATGACCCTTACCAGTGAGAGGCAGGGGAATGTAGGCTGACGCCTTGTCTGAAGACCATGATGGTGGAATATCCCACTCACCGGGGTCATCACTATCATCATCCAAGTTGTCATCATTTTCATTACCCTCACTTTGGTCACCATCATCATCTGTACCGTTCTCGCCATCGCTATGGTCCATAGGCTCATCTTCGTCTATGGAAGGAAATGCTGGTGGATCCTCGGTGATAGTAGGTTTTGATATGACTCCAGTCGTAGGGCTTAGCTGTGTACCTCCTACAGGGGGTAGTAACATAGAAGCAGAGGGAGACTTGTCCGCTACTGAATCTTGCTGGGCAGTCGTAGTAGTTTCTTGGACAGGAGGTATATCTTCTTCAACATGTGGGGCAGTGGAGGCAGTATCACGAAGTGTGTCCTCAGGGACAAACTCCATACCCCCTACAAATGATTCATCTCTATGTTCTTCTTCATTCAATGAATGTGCAGAAGAGGCAGGACCTCTTAAAGCGGGACCAACGCTGGGGAGACCCGACTGAGGTGAGAGTCCCATAGCAGTTGACTCTCGTTCTTCCTCTTCGGCATGCCATGCTTTCTGAGCATCTGACATAAGTTTGGAAGCAGGGGGCTTGAGCGCTAACTTTCGACGAGCTCGTTTGTCATACTGGGCTTCTTCAGCCGGGTCTAGTGCTCTTTTTACGGTGGCACTCTTACTCCGAGTCTGAACTCTTGAAGGTTCCACCTCATGAGTATCCAGCATCCTGACCTCTTCCTGAACTTGCTCCGGTGATTGTTGTCGTTCGTCCTCTGTAATCGACTTTTCATATGATAAATATTCGTTAGCACCCCAGGTACGGAACCTTTTAGCATCTCTTTTTGAAGCATACCATTTGCGGATGGCTCTCAAGCAAGAGGTATTCATGTTGTAAGCTGAAATTTGAGAGATAGCTTGGTACCACGTGCAAAAGCTTAAAGATGTACGAACGTTGGGCATCTTGTGCGGCAGTCGAAATTTCACTCCTGTACATCCTGCTACCGAGTAATACCAAGCCCTTGCTCCTTCATACACATTACCTGTGTACGCAAGAGTAGGGTTTGGATTCCCGACATAAATCTGATCATAGCCAAATTACCGAGAAAAGCGATAAGGCTGATATAGTTCAATAAAGCACTTCCTCCCTTGCCGAAAAATAAGATAGCCTGGGCGAATGTTTATGAGCCACCAAAAGGCACCTCTACTAATTATGGTGAAAGAATTCCGTCCCGGAGTGTCTTGATGGAGTTCTCCATACGCACCGCCCTCGAAAGTGGGAAACTTGCAAGCGATCTCGTAATTATAGTCCCGCCTCAATATTTTACGGAATTTAACTTGATACCAACCAACCCATTGAGCAGTTTCTAATTGCTGAACAAGAGGAGCTGAGGTGCCACTTGATTCAGGAGTCGACATTATCGAAGGGCAGTGCAACACAAACCAAGATACCAAATAAATATATGGCATTAGCACTCGAGGGGTCGGAGTTTGAATGATAGTCTTCCCATTGGAGTCCAACTTCTTGACGGCGATAAATTCAGAAGCGAGTTCCCGCAAACCACTTTGCAAGCAGCACACCATGGCTGGAAGAAGATTTAAGGGTCGTCTATAAGCTATAAGTATAGCAGGGTATAACACCTCTACCGTAATAGCATCCACTGGTCTGGTGGGTACCACACAACGCTTCAACCAAAGAGTAAGAAAACCTGCGAATAGGGCCATGTCGGATATTGGAACTTCTGCCTGAAAATGGATGCTTTCGAAGGTGGTAAAAGCAGGAAAGACATCCTCCTCTACCTCACAAGTGTAGTGGGAGGTCGTATCGTTGATACGCTCATTAATTTCTTCAAGAGTACTGGCGGCTAAACGAGTCACCTCAGCTTCCTTGTCCAACAGATTTTGAAAAAGATATTCTGCCCATTGTCCTTGTTTCACACCACTGGCCCTTTTCCCAGTGATTTGTGCACAGATCTGAAAATGGCACATCAGTTCCCAATAAGTGCCATAGATGTCAGGGGCACCATTCTTCACAATCTCCAATTCCCTATTTCTGGAGACGAACTCCTCGTAAGGCAGCTCTCCAAAAGACAAGCCAGAAATTTCAAACATCTCATGAAGAGCGAAACCTAATTCACCAGCAGGAGTGAAAAATGTACCGGTGTGAGGATTATAAAATTCTAGCATAGCAAAAAGTCCGCTGTAATTTGGAGAAATCTCATATCGAGTAGCCGTTATTAGAGTCCTCAGTTTTGAAATCCTCAAAGGTTCTTCCAGCTCCTCCAAGACAAAATTTATCATTCGGGCCCACCAGTCTGTCTCACTCGAATGAACCCACATTAGAGCCCTAAAGTCTTGAGCAGGGAACTCTTCTTTGACAGAGATAAACTTCCTAATGAAGACCTCCGCCAGCTTAGCGGGTTCGCCGACGGGATGTTCCTTCTTGAATAAGCCTGGCTTTAAGGCCACAAATTGATTGAAACCAGCCGGATAAGTGCCCCAATGAGTAATATGCCCAGTAGCAACACTTCCCTGGTCCTGAACAAGCTCCCAATTCATTGACCGAGGAATGGAAGCGCACTGATAATAAGAAATCGGCCACATTCGCTCTAGGTTGGGAAGGAAAAGACGACGATTGTTGACAGCCCTCAGGCATTTGTAGTTTCCCTCCGACATCCGCTTGGGGTCCATCTTAACAGAATCCCCGAAAAGGAAGGATGGTTTCTTTAAAATCTCACGTTCGGCGGTCTCAAATTTAGCATCCGTGACTAAGGATCTAAGAGTCTCGGGGAAGGCTTGAGTGATGAGCTTCGCCCGCTCTTTGTTGGTATCCTGGAATATCGGATATTCGAAGGTAAAGCTGAAGATCGTATTTTTCTCCGCACCTCCCGCATGACCGAAGTAATGGTTGAAAGAAATAGGCTCATTGGAGTAGCACACTACAAATAGAAAAGTCAGTCAATTGAACTCAGGAGTCTAACTCAAGAAGGAGAATTCTGGATTTACGACCAATACAAGATTTTAAACGCAAGACCCAGACCCGCGTCCAGGTCCCAAAACACAGGGTCTCGACCCGCATTTGAGGTTTCAAACGCAGGGTCTTGACCCGTATTTAAAATTCCAAAACGCAGGGTCTCAACCTGCATTCAAAATTTGAAACGCAAGGTCTGAACCTGCGTTGAAATATCATGAACGATGGAGCTAACCATGTGTTTTTAAGACCGAAAAACGTTAGGTATAGTCTCTATGATCTAATAGGGGAAGGCAGAACCCCTAATCAAAACTTGAAGGGAGGGAATCTATTAAGATAACTTTCAATCGTCCAGACTTACAGTTAATTGAGGAAGTCGGAGACGACGGAGCGGCGACATGGACATCCCTAGGGGTTCTAGCCGAAGGAGCACCCTGAGTTTGGGCGATCTTGGATTTGGAGGCCATTCTCTTCTTAGGAGCCATTCTAATGGTGACAAAGAAGAGGTAGAATGGATTAACGAAAGATTTAGGGATGAATTTCTCCTTCGTTGAAACACTAGGGAAGATGAACAGGAATTCTGTTAAGCGGCCGACTGAAAAGGAAGAAAGAGAAAAGTCGAACGACTTTTTGATTTGACCTCAGTGGGCTATTTATATACAGCTGTAGTTGTCAAATTAGCGCGGGATTTTAGGCAAAAATCCCACCCGAAACGCGATTTTCGCATTTTTAAATAATAGGCCTCAGCTTCCAAACGCATCACCACACTCGGTTGGACGCATGATTTAACCAGACGTTTTAGCGACAACCTCAGCCGATCACACAACTAACCCTTTCAAAGAGGTTAATATTCCAAGGGATGATGATATGGTGGGTTCCTCCGAGGCTGTCTTCCTGACTAAGCTGGGGATGAAGTCCTTCTCATACAGACTTGTGGTTCTCTCTGTCTATGACAATAGATTTATCTTAAGCCAGGAAGTGCTCAACCTCCCTGAAGATGACGAACTTGGTCAAACAAGCTAAAGCCCAAGTCATTATTAACAAACTAAAAAGAAGATGTCAACAAATTTGTCTAAGACCCTGAGATATTCCACTCAGTCTGCGACGAGGTGCATTCAATCAACAAAATTTTGGGATCCAAAGTGTTTCGAAAATTCGTCTCAGTCAACCGCGAACTTTCGAAAACTTTGGAGGGGGTTTTGTAGGCTGTCTAAAAATCACAATGGATAGCTGATCCCCATCAAGTTCCAACAATGAAAGTTACAATTGAAGGATGCCCCTATAGATCATGAAGAAATCACAAGTCAACGGTTTCTTCAAAACGAGAGGTAGAACTCACCCCTACAGTCAAAACACAACTGGCTGCATTCCAAAAGTCGAAGCAACGCAATCATTGCATCCTCAGCTATAAACACATCCTCATATTTGAGATGATTGATCTTGATGGCTGTGACAACAACATGACTAATATTATATTAGCAACTATTAGAGGCGCTGATGAGCAGTGTAATGATTTTAGAAAAGCAGGAAGATCTAGAGACTACGTAAACAGTCTTATTAAAAAGTTTGCCATATCGTGACCTGCAGTTGATAGAGCGTTATTGAGATGCCTTAATTGTCACAAATGGCCTGAATAGGACCTTCTCGAATGGTCATTGGTGTCATCCATGTATAAAGATAAAGGCACAACGCAGCTCTAGCCGCTGCACAACGCAGCTCCAGCCACTGCAGAACGCAGCTCCAGTCGCTGCAGAACGCAGCTCCAAACCGCTGCACAACGCAGCTCCAGCCGCTGCACAACGCAGCTCCAACCGCTACAGAACGCAGCTCCAAACCGCTGCAGAACACAGCTCCAAACCGCTGCACAACACAGCTCCAGTAGCTGCACAATGCAGCTCCAGCTGCTGCACAACGCAGCTCCAAACTGCTGCAGAACGCAACTTCAAATCGCTGCAGAACGCACTTCCAGATACTGCGTTCAAGCATAGAATCTATGCCAGAACGCAAGTCAAGGTTCTGACCCATTCAAACATGATCCATGTAGTTTCGAAAACCGTTTCTCACCCACGATCTGAGGTGTGGTTTACGTGGGTTATTACAACTGATTAATGAGGCGACTAAACCCTCATTTGGGCACGGATTATGGGGGCAGTTACACCCCTAATCTCCCTATAAATATCAACAAACTCAACAGAGTTTAGGGATTCGGAGATAGAGATCCATGGATCGGATTTGGAGAAGAGAATCTAGAGGAAACGATCTTCAACAAACTAAAGAGTTCCAGACATACGATACTTAGCTTATTAACCGAATTATTTTTGGTTCAAATAACTCTTTTCTTATTAGAGTTTGTTACTTATTCTGAATCACAAGACTCGTCAAGAATTATCAACCAGACAAGTCATTTGTTCCAGTGAATCAAGACGTTCAGATCGTCAACGGAGAGCAAACTCGATGCGAGCATTCGAGGGAGGTACTCCATCGCCACCGTGAAGAACCCAGAATTAAACAAAGGGGAGAATCAAATTTATTCTCCTCTTTTTTGTAATCAGGAAATCCAATTGTAACTGAGATTAAAGGAATACAAATCGATTTTCCATTATTTCTTTTACTGTAAATTTTCCACAAACAGAACAGAAAGCTAATTGAGGCAAGGAGCTCGAATTTGGAAGGGTAGAGAAAGAAATGCATAAAAAGAATCTCTCCGCAAAGGGGATACCTATAGGCTCTAATAATGACAAGTGTCATGATCGGAGCAGTCGATCTAATCCAAAATCAACGGCTAAGGTCGACCTCGAAATCTAAACGGACGTCATAAGAAACGAAACACCACTCTTCATTTAATGCATCGCTCTTTTTAGAAATCAAAGTGAAAATGACGCATGACATTGGATGATGTCAAAAGGTCACTTTAGTTGTGACCTATCACTTTCTCTATAAATGCTATCTGGTGACTGCTTGAATTCCCATTTTGACTCGACTAGTTGAATGTGAGTGGGAAACTCCAGAGCATCGAAGTATTATTCCGCCAAATGGAGCAGACACATGTTTAGATTTATGGATGAGCGACTACAACCAATGTTCTTTTGGTCGACCTTGTGGACTAACAACTCCCACGACCAACTAGGAATACGATGTTAGTCAGCCCTCGTTAAGATCAACATGGATGACAAAGATACTTGCCCTTTATTATAGCTTAACAAATTGAATCGATCCATTCCACCCAATCCAAAGCTTTGACATCACATATTAGCTAAGGAGGAAGCCAATTACTCCGTTAAGATCGTGAGTTCGACGAACAATCTAAGACTTGAAATCAAGTCGTCCCCATGTCAAACGCTCAAAATATAATTCAACATAGAGAACACAAAATACATAGCTCAGATTGGCAAAAAAGTATTTCTTATTCATATTCTCCCAGTGATCACAATACACCAAAAAAGGAAAAAGAAACAAAAAAAATGATATAAATAAAGATACAACAACTAAGGAGCAAGATTTCGGTCAAAAACAAAGCCTGGGGATGGGAGCGGAGAAGCATTGCTAGCAGAAGGCACTTGTGTCGACTGAGCTTCAGACTCAGCCTTTCCACCTTTCTTCTACTCTAGTAAGATCACCCAATTGTCTTGAGCAGATTCCTTGCATGTCTACCCAACCAAGCCCTCACCTGTCTCCCCAACATCTTTAGCAATGCCTTCATTGGCCTCATCGTCCTCTTCCTCCTCAGATCCATTTTCGCCACCAAGCTCAAGTCCCCCTCCCTATTCCTCTATCTCCAAGAGAGCATCCAGGTAGTTAGCAACCCTTAGAGGAGAGTGAAAATGGTTGGGATCGCTCCTCATCTCAACTGGAAGTTATGCCTCAAGATAGTTGTATCCCGCCTTGTAAGCCAGTGATACGAGTTGCCGTGCGAACACCCTTTGGCATAAAATTACCAAAAGATGGGTTGAGAATAAGACAACTAAACACAAGAACAATTCAGTATGGCGAAGGAAAATACCTTCTCTAGATTATGAAGAATCAACTATTACAAATCTCTCAATCACAATCTCACTAGAATTTAGAACAACCTCTCAATCCTCTCTAAACCCTAATATAAAGATTAGAATCTCTCTCTGATCTAAGATGATCAAGCTTATCTTTAGAAACCTTAAACAACCCTTTATATAGGTGTACAAATGTGGATGGCAATTTGGTAAATAACCAAGCCCAAAACCAACAGAAATTCGTGTGAACAGAAACCCAAACGAATCGGGAAACTATCGATGAGTCGACTCATGACTGAGATGAGTCGACTCATGACCTCATATGAGTTAACTCATAACTGATGAGTCGACTGGTTAGAGACTTTTGCTAACAGGGCTTGATTTCGTGAGTTGACTCATGACAGGCATGAGTCGACTCAACCTGATGAGTCGACTCATGTTCATATATGAGTCGACTCACGAGCTGAAAACTAGATTCTTCGAATCTGCTGCTCGTCGTCTTGTTCCACGCTTCCACCTGCGTTCCACTGAACTGTTTTACACCCCTATTCTCATGCTATTATGAGAATCATCTATCCTCAAGTTCCCATGAGGATCGCTAAGTTCCAAAGAGAAGATACACCTATATCATGGGTCCCATCTTAAGGAACTTGAAGTCTCATTCAAGTTAGAACTTTTGCTGAGGAAACTCTCGAGCTCCTCCATCTTTTCTGCACCACCTGGCCTTTCTAGGAATCCGATCTCGGCGTCCGATCGAAAACAACTCATTCGTCCCGCGTCTCGTCGTAGTCATCGTTCGCTCTAAGTTATGATCCTTTACCGATAGCTTTTTTGGAAGTCTAATGCACAGCGAGACAAACTTCTTGCTTGCATTCACTAGTCTCTTCGCTCGCGTCACTGTCCCCAAGCTTGTCTCATTCGGAAGAGATGCCGAACGAAATATGAACTTTTCACCATCCTTAGTGAAGGTGTACTTCTGAGCCTGCCTCTCATAGATTACATATCTATCCCATAAGTACGGATTGCCCAGTATAATCTAACAAACACCCAATGGAACGATGTCGCACGTGACCTCGTCAATATACGACTCATGGAGCGCAAATCTGACAGTGCATTGATCAACTACACTCAGTTTCTCCTCCTTCTGAATCCACCCTAATGGATAGGGCTTCGGATGCTTGACCATCTTCAAACCCATCTTCTGAACCAATGCCTCGGATATCAAATTCTTCTCGCTGGCCGAATCAATAATGGCATTAACCAAAATGGTCTTCACTTGCAACTTAAGAACAAAGAGTTGCTCTCTCAGGTCGTCATCCTCTTTCGTGGTCTGCTTCCCCGCCATAAGGTTGAGACTATTGTTGGGCTTTGTCATCCCCAGGACTTCTTTCGGACCTTGAGCTATCATGTATCCTTTTTTCTCCTCCTTCTTCTTCAACCCTCTTGGCTTGAGATGAAGATACTTCTCGCAGCACCGATCAGCTGTGTGCCCTGTCTTCTCGCAGTGACTACAAATCAGCCCTGCATTGTTGGCCTTCTTGTTTTGATGATGATTTACAAACAATTTACTACTAATGTTTTTTGTCTAGTATTTGTGTTTTCTTATTTATTATAGACAAACAACGTAGTTGGAGGATGGATGGAATAGAGCTTCAACGATGATATCCAATGGAGGTTGGCGGAATAGTGGAGTGAAGCCTTGCTATTCAAAGTTCAAGATCCAAGTTAAAGCTTCATCCGCGAGATTACCTAGAAGAGCTTATTGAAGATCAAGATCTAGCTTGGGTAATTTAGTTTAGGATTTATATTATGTGTGTTATATACTCTAAGCTCAATTATCTATACACACACATTTATTGGTTTCTTCGTATATATATATATAGTCATATATATATATATATATATTGGTTTATAGACTTAACAATAATCATATACATCTTTTATTAAGTCTACAAAATCATTTTGTAATGTTTCAAAACATGGTTAAGCTAAAATGTCAAGATTCATATGTTTACATTTTCATGGTTTGGACTATTTTGTAAAATTATGATATTTCTCATTTGGGAAGTCTTTTTAGAAAACCAGTTTTTGTAGCATGTGTATTATCATGTCTACAATCTTTCCCCAAAGTTTTACATTTTTCTGAATTTATTTGATATTTTTAAACAGTGTTTTAAAATCAGCTCTAAAACCAATTTTTCTGGAAATGTCAGTTTTCGGTCGACCAGTACGGTCGACCGGTCAATTGACCATTCGTCAGTATTTTTCCAGAGAATCATCGGTCGACCGGTCCGGTCGACCGAGAGCTCAAATCGGTTGACCGACAGAATTTCCGGTCGACCGACTATATGACTGTTGTACTCAAACGACTATTTTCTGAGTTGATGTTTTCTGGGGTTTTTGGTCATTTTGCTCTGGTTTTTGCTGATGTTTTGGGTGACTATATATACCCCCTTGCTCTCATCTTTCACAACCAACCAAGAGAGTTTTTAATCAAGTTTAATAAAGTTTTAAACAAGGGTTTAAGTGTGTTAGTGTTTGTTTTGGTTTATGAAGAAGTTTTAACAAGTGGAGGAGATCATCTTCTTGTTTGGGCTCCAATCTCCATCTCTCCATCTTGTCATCTATTGGAGAAGTTTTCTAAACTCTATCTAGCTTTACATTTGCTTAGTTATTTGATTATCATTCTTTAAAGCTAGTTTTTATATTGAGTTTAGATTTGATTATATTATCTCATTGTTACACACACCCACTTGAGCTTATTGTATTTGCATACATAGTATATTAGGGTTGTGAGAGATTGTAACATTGAGTTGTGCTTAATTGAGTTCTCACCTATTGTAGAGAACAAATTTATATTTGTTACATTGTGAGTGTTGTTAGGTTTTCGGTGAGCTAGAAACCGAGTGTGTTGTGAAGTTTTCGGTGAACTAGAAAACCGAGTGTGAGGAGTGAACGTTGTTCGGTGAGCGTTGAAAACCGACATAGTGTGGTTGTAAACATTATTCGGGTGAGCGTAGAAAACCCGGTTGTGATAGTGGATTTCTCCCCAGGAGTGGGGAACAGAGACGTAGGACAGAAGGTCCGAACTCCGTGATCATATTGCTTGTTTTGAGTGTGCTTTGGCGTTCTTTCATATTTATGTTCATATCTTATATCGCCATTGTCATTAGCTCATTATCTATATCATCCACTATCTTGTTTAGATTGTTTACCCCTTGTGTTAGTTTATATATCCTTGCATATATTTCACTATATGCCTCTTTGCTAGGATATATCATATTGTATATTGCTTATCCTAGCTCATATATATTGTTGTATTTTATACTTGCTAGGATAACGTATTAATTAGTTTTTAATTGGCATAAAATCGGATTAGATTAGCATAAGACCCTAATCACCCCCCCCCCCTCTAGGGTTTAATAATTGGTATCAGAGCTTGGTGCTCTTTGATTTAAGGTCTAATCGCCTTGAGTTAAAGATCCAAGTTATCTTTTTGTGCTAATCTTGTTTTAATTATATTTGTATCTTGCTTGCATATTTTTACAAATTATGGATATGAATGATGCATCTTTTTTAGGCTATGATTCTAGTATTGCTCCTAAATTCAATGCTTTCCCCTATGCTCAATGGTGTTTTAGATTCAAAATATTTGTTCAATCTAAAAATATCGATTTATGGAAAATCATTGATTGTGTTTATATTGTGCCCACGTTGGAGAAATCCAAGTGGAGCAAACATGATAAAAAGATGTTTATTATGAACAAGCTTATGTTAGAATTTTTATTAAATGCATTTGATTCATTTATGTCTAACAAGTTTGATTCTTTTGATAGTGCTTACACCTTATGGAAATTTATTGAAGCACATCAAGGAGACTTGGAGGAAATTCATAGAAGCGTATCAAGGGGACTTGGAGGCGATCCGACAAGCTTTGGAGGATCCGGCTTCAAGTTCATGTGGAGCATCATGCACACGACCACTAGGCGATAGCCCTAGTGAGGTTTGCGAGTTCGAATCTATTAGTGATTTATCTAATGATGAACTTGCTTGTGCTAGTGAAAAATTATTGCATGCCTTTAACAAATTGCAAAATGATTTTATTGATTTAAAATGCAAGCATGATAATTTAGAATCCGATCATGAGGAGCTAGTGTCAAAATTGGATGTCATTGCAAAAGAAAATACCATGCTTAAAGAAAATAATGACATGTTAATTTTGGAAAATAAAAAATTAACCACATCTATAACTAGCTTATCTCATGAAAAAGATAATGCCAACTTAGAAGTAAAGAACATACAAAATGATACTGAATCTTTTATAGATAATTATATATGTTCTACTTCTAATAACAATACTTGTATGCATAATGATGAGTTGAATCATATTAAGAACCGCATATCTTGTTTAGATTCAACCTTAAAAACATGTATTGTTAATAATAAGAAACTTATGGACAAGTGTGCTAAGTCTAGTAAATCACCCACATACTATGCACACTTGTATAGCAAAGTTTACAAGTGCTCCATTTATGGTCGTAAAGGCCATTTAGCTAAATTTTGCTATGATGCACAAAAACATAAGAATATTAATCCTTCTTGTGCATCTCATCAAGTTTCTTCATCACATGTACACACACATGCACATGCATCTATTTCTCATCATAAGCATGCTAATGTGTATAAATGTGATCTATGTGGTCGGTTTGGCCATTTGGCAAAGTTTTGCTTTGACATGAAAAAGAATTCTAGATTGCCAAATGTTTTTCATAGACCACATGTTTTTAAATGTCATGTTTGTGGTAGGTTTGGACATCTTGCTAAATTTTGTTTTGATATACAAAAAGCTTCTAAATTGCAATATGTTCCAAATAGACCATTGTTTAAGAATGTTTCTCATTTGCAAAATAATTTTAAAAGAAAATCTTTATTTGCAAATGATTCCCGTGCACGAGCTAATGGTCCACAAAAACAAATGGATCTCTTTCATTGCACAAATTGCAATCGGAAGGGTCATTTGAATGAATATTGTTTTGACCATGTTAGTGCACCATATGTGCCTAAGAGGGTTCATAACCCTAAGGCTTTGAGCTTTAATGATAGGGGTCATGTCCCTAAATCTTTTGGTACCAAGAGTTCTTGGGTACCAAAACAAATTTAAATCTTAAACCAAGAATTTTAGTATTCTTATTTTTTCCTTTTTCTTGGTTATTTGAAAATTATGCTTTGAAACTTTTTATGAAAACAAATTTTCTTTGGTCAAATTCTTTTGTTTTCATAATTCCTAGTTTTGATTTTGATGAGAGGTTTGTATTTATATAACCCTCCGGATTTATTGGGTGTTTATTCCCAAATCATGTTTACCGGATGCTAAAATGTTCATATGGGTTAATACTAGCTCAAGAGCTAGATATAGTTGCCTCTCTTGATTTTTGAAAATCAAAGATGATTTTTAGTTTTTCAAATCCATAGTTCATGAGTTACTTTTGAGCTATGAAAATTTTGCTTTGATTTGTTATTTTGAATTCATTATATAAGCACAAATAGATGATTCAAATTTTAAATATGCTTTATAATGTATTCTATGAGTGGTTTGATCAAGTTATGTAAAGAAAATTTTTCTTTATTGATCAAACATTGTTTTTGAATATAAACTTTGATTTATGATTTCTTTTGGTTGAATTGTTTTCATTTGAAAACGTTTTGCATGATTCTCATGTTCCTCTTCTTTTGATTTCATAAATCTATTCTTTTATATGGTTTTTATATTTTTTGTGTTAATGAGACACTATTTTCATATTGACATATTTATATGTGTTCTCATCATCTTCATGTATGTGAGTAAATTTTTAGCATATTCATGTATGCTTGCTCACATATGTTTTGCCATGATCTTCATCGCATATATTCTATATGGCTTTTTGATAGGGGGAGCAATCCCTATACTTGTTTGATACTCACCTATGCTTATTGATAGGGGGAGCTTTCGCTCTCTTAATCCTTTTGTCCCCTTTTTGAGGTCCGGTCGACCGAGAGCTCAAATCGGTCGACCGACAGAATTTCCGGTCGACCGACGATGGCTTTTACTGTTTCCAACGGCTAGTTTTTGTACCGTTGGCTGGGTCTTTTGGTCTTTTGTTTTGGGTGTTTTTGGCTGAGCTTTGAGTGGGTATATATACCCCATTGCTGATGTCTTTTCAAGTTAACTAAGAGAGTTTTTAATCAAGTTTAATAAAGTTTTTAACAAGGGTTTTAGTTTGGTTTAAGTGTGTTTAAAAAGCTTTTAAGCAAATTGAGAGTTTGTTTTTGTGATTCAATTCTACAAGAGCTTGAGGAGATCATCTATTGGTGTTTGGGCATTCAACTATTCTCCCTCCAACTCTTGATATATTGAGAAGTTTTCTAAACTCTATTTCTAGCTTTTTTATATATTTGATTATCATTGTTATTAAGCTAGAACTACATTGAGTTTAGTTTTGATTTATATCTCTTTGTTCACACACAACCTTTTGAGCTTATTGTATTTACATTCATAGTATAATTTAGGGTTGTGGGTTTGTGACATTGAGAGTGAGCTTAATTGAGTTCTCACCTTGTTTTGAGAACAATCATTTGTCATATTTGTGCTTATTGTGAGAATCACTTTGTAATACACTTGTACACCGAGTGAGGAGTGTGTGGTGAGAGTCGGGGATCGTCCCAAGAGGAGTGGCGTCGGTTGACGTGCCTAGGGAGAGGTTGTAACCGAGCACTTGAGGGAGACACGGCTAGGTCCAACACTTAGTGGGTGTAGAGTGTGATTGCAAGAGTGTGAGTTGTAGAGTTTTCGGTTAGCTAGAAAACCGAGTGTGTAGAAGAAGTTCCGGCTTCCAAACCGGATTGTGTTAGTGGATTTCTCCCCGGGAGTGGGGAGCGGAGACGTAGGACGGAAGGTCCGAACTCCGTGATCATATTGCTTGTTTGAGTGTGCTTTGGCGTTCTTTCATATTTATGTTCATATCTTATATCGCCATTGTCATTAGCTCATTATCTATATCATCCACTATCTTGTTTAGATTGTTTACCCCTTGTGTTAGTTTATATATCCTTGCATATATTTCACTATATGCCTCTTTGATATATCTCATTGTTTCTTTCGGACCTTGAGCTATCATGTATGCCTTTTTCTCCTCCTTCTTCTTCAACCCTCTTGGCTTGAGATGAGGATACTTCTCCCAGCACCGATCAGCTTCGTGCCCTGTCTTCTCGCAGTGACTACAAATCAGTCCTGCTTTCCCTGGATCACCCTTTTTCTTCTCCTCCTTAGATTGAGAACCACTAGACTCGCCTCCCGTCTGTTTGGAGTCTCCCTTAGCCTCGTTGCCCTTCTTTTGCTTGCCCTCGAGGGCAATAGCCTTCACGCTCGCCTCTGCAATTGATTCCATCGTGAATAGCTTCATCTCCTTTCGGATGTAATCGCTCAATTCCGCCATATACTTTATAAACACAGAATATTCCTCTGTCATAATGTTAAGGACCATCACCTGCTGCTGGAACTCTGTGGTGTATACTTGAACGGTTTGATTGACCATTTGGCGCAAGCCGTACCACTTGTACCAACGCTCTTCAAGGACTCCCACCGAGTAGAATTGCTTCCTCAGTAACTCCTTAAACTTGTTCCACGACACCGTCTTCTTCTCCTGCTTGTAGTAGGATTTCCACCACGTCAACACGTGCTCTGAAAGATTCAAAGTCGCGAACACAATCTTCTCTTTCGACGAATAGCCATAAAGAGTAAAATACGTCTCCATCCGCTCGATCCAGTCATTAAGCCTCTCGACGTCAACACTCCCATCATAAACATGAATCTCCACCTTAAAGTCTATCTTCAGGTTCTGATAAGAATTCTTACCCCCTTAATGCAATGTAGCCTTAACGGTCTCCTCCTCCTCGTCGGAATCTGAATCTACTCTCTCCACATCGGACTCAATAATTTTCTTCGAAGAAGATTCACCTTGTTTGCCACCTCCATGGATAAGACTGACGAGTTGTGTGAGAATCGAACCTATCATCTCGATCTACTTTTCCAATGCATCAATCCTCGCTGAATTGTCTCCTTCAGCCATCTTCTTCCTCCTTAAAACCTAAACTCCTTCGAAGGAAATAAGGATCTCGCCAAGCTTCTTGTATTGCGATCGAGTCAGGACCATACACAGGATGCCCCCTTCGCAGGATCTGATCGCTTTGATACCAACTTGATACGAGTTACTGTGCGAGCACCCTTTGGTCGCGGAATTACCAAAAGGTGTGTTGAGAAGAAGACAACTAAAACACAAGAACAATTCAGTATGGCGAAGGAAAATACCTTCTCTAGATTATGGAGAATCAACTATTACAAATCTCTCTCTCACAATCTCACTAGAATTGAGAACAACCTTTCAATCCTCTCTAATCCCTAATACAAAGATTAGAATCTCTCTCTGATCTAAGATGATCAAGCTTATCTTTAGAAACCCTAAACAACCCTTTATATAGGTGTACAAACGTGGATGGCAATTTGGTAAATAACCAAGCCCAAAACCAACAGGAATTCGTGTGAACAGAAACCCAAACGATCAGGAAACTGTCGATGAGTCGACTCATGACTGAGATGAGTCGACTCATGACCTCATATGAGTCGACTCATAACTGATGAGTTGACTGGTCAGAGACTTTTGCTAACAGGGCTTGATTTCGTGAGTCGACTCATGACAGGCATGAGTCGACTCAACCTGATGAGTCGACTCATGTTCATATATGAGTCGACTCACGAGCTAAAAACTAGATTCTTCGAATCTGCTGCTCACCGTCTCGTTCCATGCTTCCACCTGCGTTCCACTGAACTATTTTACACCCCTATTCTCATGCTATTATGAGAATCATCTATCCTCAAGATCCTATGAGGATCGCTAAGTTCCGAAGAGAAGATACACCCGTATCAGCCAACCCCATCTCCACTTTTCCCAGAGCGTTGTGGCAATAATCATCAATGATTTCAAGCTTCAGAATCAAGATGAGTAAGGTGGTCTTGTAAAGCTTGGACCTCTGCGATGAACGACTCATGCTATGGCTCGGATACCGATGCGGCATATGCACTTTCCCCCCGAAGTATCTTAAGAGCTGCCCTCTCCTCCTCTAGCTTGGATTTCAAGCATTGGACGGCATGATGGTCTGACTTGGCTTGCTACAAAACTCAATCCCTCTCCTGCTTCCCAAGTGCTACCCCATCACCTAATTAGATGAATTGAGGCCAAGACGACTGAAAACTACTCCCACAACCGACCCCATAGACTGACAACTTGTGTAGCCGAGTCAAAAGGCGGTGCTTGTCGGCCACCTCAATTAACCCACCCTATGGGCCGATAACTTGCATAGCCGAGTGAAAAGACGGTATTTATCGGCCACCTCACCCGAAAGACCCTACAAACAACCCTACTTGACCTAATGTGTCAGCTGACAACTTGCGTAACCGAGTCAAAGGCGATGCTTCTCGACCCTTGACCAAACAAAAAGAGAGACGGTGGTTACCTTGTACCCCTTGCTAGCCGACTGCTCTCGTATTAACTGCTCTGACAAAATCATCATTACTCTAGCCCCTATAGTCTTTATTACTCATCGGACCCAGTCAGCTCCAAACACCTGCTGTCATTCCCTCATTAAATGACTAGATGACTCACTTTCTTTCGCGACCGACACCTGGAAGGTATCTGCTGACTCAGCAGCCTGATTGGACTAGGCTGAAGTTACCTTCATACATCTCTGATCTGCTATAAAAAGGAACTACACTACATGGAGTAACTTCTTCTGCTTTTTGGCAACTTTGAATAACTACCTATACAATTTGTCCTTAATTTTCTCACTCAAGATTAAAATACTGACTTGATCATAGGAGGAATGACTGGAGAACCCAACTCCGCCCTCTCACAAGTTTTTCATGTGCAGGAAAGAATGGCGAGCTCTAGAACCAGTCATCCGAAGGAGTTTGGAAACCCTAATCACTCTCATAACTCTAACATAAACCCCTTGTTTAATAACTGATATCAACACTCACTAAATAAATCAGCCATTATAAGAAAAATAGTGATTTTTGACTGTGGAGAGGATCCGAATCAGTCCTAGCAATTATTTTTTTAGCTTTTTTTGTTACTAGTATATGGTCCAGTGCAAAGCGCAACTGAAAAATAACATCAATTATAATTCTTATTAGATTATGCACGTAAAAAAAGTTAAGTTAATATTTGCTATAAGTTTTCTAGAATCAGGACTTCTAACTTGAAAATACCAATGTTACTACATGAAATTTAATAAACATAGTTCAATAATTGGGATTAATTTCTCAAGTTTAAGAATTCTAATTGAATTCTAAATAAATTCATCATGAAAATATCCAACACTAATCTCGCTCAATGAATTAAAATTTTCTCACAAATACAGACCATAAATAACAAAGTAAAAATATTACAAACCTCTCAAAAGTTAATCTCAATGTGTGTAATGACATCTTCCTAGCAAACAAAGATAATCATCATAAGAATTCGAAGCTAGAAACTTCATTTTGTTCTTTTTATTCATCGACCCACTTGCTGCTGTAGAATCTCACATAAACAAATTTATTCAACTAAACTAAATAAAAAAAAGAGAAAGGAAATTAACCCAAAATATATAATTAATTTACTTAAGAAAGGAAACAAAGGATCAACTCCCCATGCCAAACGAAGATAAAGCATATTCCTATTTCAGGTTCAAACCCCTAGGGCAAAAAAGAAGAAAAATAACATAAAAATAAAAACAAACCAATAAATTATTTTTTGTTAAAATCTAAAAGACAAAATGTATGTGGACATTATATTGTATGTGGGGACTATTAACTTGGTGTCTTTTCATTAGCCCAATGTCTTTTTATGTTCCATCATGTATCTATAAATTATATCATGTATGGAAATGGATTAAGTGGAATAAAAATTACAATTTCTCTTCTTCTCTTATCTCTTGTCTCTTGTTTTTATTTCTATAGTATATTATAATACGTTATAAGTATGAGTGGCTCTAGCCGGTTCGTGATCATTGGTTCGTAGTAATAGATTTTTAGGTGTACATCTTCTGCAAGGTAATAATACATTCTGCCTTTGTCTATTTACATAGTATCAAGCTTTCCGTCGAATGATTATGATTATGTCCAGTATGATATGCAATTCTTTGGTTTGTTTTTATGCGAATCATGTGATGATGATATATTTGCTGAGTTGTCCTTTTATAAACACACAAACATGCATGTTGATCTTATTATGAATACAATATGTTTTCATCTTGTAAAAATAAATAAACAAACATTCACATTTTGTTTGTTTTTATATATATAGAATCTCCCCCTTCACGTATTTGTTATATAATATACATGCATATAAACCAATTATTATATGTTGATTTCATGTAGTCTGGTTCAATACAATTTACAAATGCTCATCTTCTGTTGATTGATCACTTGTCCTAGCTAATTAGAACAGAGACATGCACTGTAACTAATAATTTGTGGCTCCTTTATTTATTCGCTCTGTTTTAATGCACACCTTGTATAGTGCAATATTTTATAAATTTGGTGGATTGATATATATTCTAATGATAATTATAGCATTTCTGAACAATGTCTAACATCACCAAAAGGGAATTTACTGAGCTTGTCGTTGATGGCAGCAACTACTTGACTTGGGCCTTGGATGTTGAAATCTACCTGGATTCTTGTGATTTAAGCAGCATTATTGCTCTAGCACACCTCTGCCCAGAAGGCAAATGCATTAATTTTTCTTCGTCATCATCTCAACAAAGACCTGAAAAATGAGTACCTTACTGAAAAAGATCCTGCTGTTCTATGCCAATCCCTGAAGAATCGCTTTGACCAACAGACGACTATTATGCTCCCGCAAGCACAATATGATTGGTTGAACTTGTGATTTTAGGATTTTAAATCCGTGACTGAATACAATTCAACTCTCTACTGCATTGTCTCACAACTGAAGCTCTGTAAGCAGAACATTACAGAGGCTAAATTGATTGAAAAGACCCTCTCTACATTCTATGCAAGTAATCTTATACTCTAGCAGCAGTACAGAACCAAAAACAATTCAAGCCACTCTGAATTGATCTCTGTGTTACTAGTTGCAGAGAAACACAACTGATGCGGCATAAACATGTACCAAAAAGGTTGCAAGTGCACAACCGTGTCAAGTTATAGTATTTAAGATATCGATCCCACGAGGAAGGTGTTTTGTAGGAGAAAATATAAAATCGGTTCTATGTTATGTGCGTGACAAATAAGATTGATGAGTGAATGTGATTGTGAAGAGATTGAGATAGTGAAAAATGGTGTGTAAATAGATGCAAGTGTAAGTGAGAGTGGATTTGAAAAAGAATGAGTATGATCAATAAGGTGAGAAGGAAAAAAAGAATAAAATCAAGAAACAAATAAAAATCAAGAATGAAGAACACAATTCTAGAATAAAAGAAAATGCAAGAAATTAAAGATGGTGGATTCAATTATAGATATGGATAATCTAAAATTGAACCCACTTCTTAGAAAATGGTGATTCCCTAGAGGGTTCTAGCCTAAAGGCTAATCAAACAAAATAAAAATAAACAAAAAGAAAAACTAAACCCAAGAGGGTTCTAGCCTTAAGGTGAATAGTGCAAGAAATTAAAATCTAACTACAAAATAAATTGCAAAATCTAAACTATAAAATAAATTGCAAAAAGAAAATAAATCTACTCTATAAGCATGAAAATAAATCTAATCTATGAGCATGAAATAAATCTAAGGCAAGAGGGTTCTAGCCTCTTGGCTATTTAACAAGAAAGTAAAATCTAACTACAAGCATAGAAATAAATCTAAACTAATAAGCAATAAAAGAGAAAAAGAAAAAAATGCAAACCTTCAAATAATTCTCCATCTTCATCTTCATCTTCATCATCCAACAAAGAAAAGAAGAGAAAATTTTAAAGTGGTGAAAAAATTATTATTATTAATTGCAACAAAAGTTATAATTTTGGAAGGCATTCTTAATTAAGAGTAGCCCTCCTCTCCAAAAGGAGTTATAAAAATTTTCACACCCTTAACCCCTCACTCTCTACCCCTATTTATAGTAATCATCAATGAATATGAGTCATTGGATTTGTCTTGAGCCCCAAGCATCAATCTCCACCTTTGAATTTGCTTTTTGTTCTTCTCTAGCCCAACCATAGGAGACCCATATGATTCATTTGATTTTCAAAAGAAAATCAAAATCCAAGTTGCAGCAATCAATGTTCGGCCCATACATTTATTTTTTTGTGAAAATCCAAGTTGCAGCAACTCCACCTCAAGTCCGACCCATATATTTATTTTTTTGTGAAAATCTTTGTTGCAACAACTCCACCTCCGGCCCACACATTTATTTCTTTTTTTCACAACAAAATCAAGTCCGGTCCCTTTTGTGTTCCAACTGCAGCAAATCCAGCCCATTCAATTAATTTTCAAAACTAAATCCAGCAGGTCTGGCCCATTTGCAGCAACTAATGAAGTTTTCATTTGATTTTTAAAACAAATCCGGTCCATGAACATTTTGAACTCCGGCCCATTCAATTCTTTTCTGCAGCAGTCCGGCCTATTCTTCAAAATCAAAGCAAATGTAATCTTTTGCATCCAAGTCCATTTCATTCCAACTCTTTACATCCAAGTCCATTCCATTGCTTTTCTTGGTGTATTTTTTTGATGGGCTTTGCTCTTTGGGCTTCAATCATTTTCCTCTTTTAAGCTTTTGCTTCATGGGCTTCTAAAATGCTACAAAATAGAGAAGAGAGATTTTGAGGAGTTTTTATATTTAATAATATTTATTTATATTTTCATTCATTTATGTGCAAACTAAGCTAACAACAATTATTAATTGTATATTTATTCATGTAAAATAGATAATGAGGATATAAAATTGTAATAAAAATATGATTATCAACAACCAAGTTCTGATGCGCAACCATAATGCTAGACCAGTTGGTTCACAAGCTGTGCCTGAAGCACATGCCGCAAATCAGAGTAATACTCTTGGGCGTGGACATGGTAGAGGTTGTGGACGTAGTCGTGGGTCTTTTTGTGGTGGTAGGGGTCGTGGTCATCGCAATGCTAATGGTCTTCAGGACCGTGGCAAGGGTCAGAACAAGGATAAATCTCATTCACACAAGCCTAACTCTCATCAACAGATTGCAAATAACAATCAAGCTTGCAATCGGTGTGGATGTGAGGACCACTGGTCTCGCACATGTCGTATACCGAAACATTTGGTTGAGGCCTATCAGAGAATGCTGAAGGACTCAAAGGGAAAGGCAAAACAAGGTGAGAAACATCATGCCAGTTTGCCTGAAGCAAACATGACCCTGAAAGATGACAATTATGATGATAACCTGTTGAAGATGGGAGATATGAATCTGGATGATGATTACTTATTGAAGATGGAGCTTGATAATTTTGGTGACCAGGAGTGATCATGTTATTTATCACTATCTATGCATGTTTTATTAGTCTATTTCGTTTTTTCAGACTTGTTCTAGTTGCTTTTGTTAAAATAATTTAGAATTGTTCTAGACTTATTTTGCATGTTTTTGTAAGACTATTTCAAGTTCGTATGGGTTTGTTTAAATGATTATGCCTTTACCTTATTTTTGTTGTGCTTATATGAATATTTCATTTTTTTAAAATAGCACGACAACTCTCGCATACAACCCATGGAGAAGGAGACTATCTTGTGCTTGGTAGATAGTGCTACCACACATACTATCCTGAAAGATAGAAAATTTTTCCAAACTTTGACTGAATAACATGGAAGTGTAACCACCATTGCTAACGACAATGTGTTGATAGTAGGCTCCGGTAGAGCTTCACTAATATTTCCTATGGGTACAGAATTAATTATCAATGATGCATTATTATATCCAGAATCCAAACGTACCCTTCTTAGTTTTAAAGATATTCAATCTAATGGTTTTCATATTGAAACCGAAAATGAGAATGGTGCTAAACATCTTCTCATAAATCAGTCAATTAGATGTCGAAAGAAGGTTATAGAGAAGCTTCCATCTCTCTCCTCAGGGTTGTACTACACATATATCCGACCTAATACTAACCATGTTGTGATGAGTTTAAAATTTAAAGACCCAAATTTATTTAAATTATGGCATGAGTGATTGGGTCATCCTGGGCAAAATATGATGTGTCGGATAATATTAAATTCAATTGGGCATAATATGCCAAGCAGCAATGTCCCCTCATCGTTAGACTATATTTATGAGTCTTGTGCTAAAGGAAAACTTATAGTACGCCCTTCTCGTACTAAAGTGAATGTTGAATCTCCCATTTTCCTTCAAAGGATTCAAGGAGATATTTGTGGACCCATTCATCATGAATCAGGACCATTTAGATACTTTATGGTCTTGATCAATGCCTCTACTCGGTGGACTCATGTCAACTTGTTATCCACCTGTAATAATGCCTTTGCTAAATTAATAGCAAAGATCATTGAATTACAAGCTCAATTTCCTAATTTTCCAATTAAATCTATTCGTATGGATAATGCTGCTGAGTTCACATCCAAGTCATTTGATGATTTTTGTATGGCATTGGGTATTAAAGTAGAGCATCTGGTTACTTATGTCCACACTCAAAATGGTTTAGCAGAATCGTTAATTAAGAGGATCAAATTAATTGCTAGGCCATTATTACAAAATTCAAAACCACCTATTTCTTGTTGGGGACATGCCGTTTTACATGCTGCTGCATTAATCCAAATCTGACACATTGCATATCATGATTATTCCCCCTTACAACTAGTGTGTGGTAAAGAACCAAACGTTTCTCATCTGCGTGTTTTCGGATGTGCAGTTTATGTTCCAATATCACCACCCAAGTGTACCTCTATGGGCCCTCAGTGAGCTAGGTATATACATCGGCTATGAAACTCCATCAATTATAAAATACCTAGAGCCCATGACAGGGGATCAATTTACTGCTCAGTACACTGATTGCATATTCGATGAAGATCATTTCCTAACATTAGGGGAAGATAAACACCAAAAATTAAAAGAATTTTAGGAAATATCGTGGTATGAAAAAGATCTTCAATATTTAGATCCACGTACTAGTCAGACTGAAGTGGTATGAAAAAGATCTTCAATATTTAGATCCACGTACTAGTCAGACTGAACTTGAAGTTCAGAAGATAATTAATTTGCAAAATTTGGCAAAATTTAGATCCACGTACTAGTCAGACTGAACTTGAAGTTCAGAAGATAATTAATTTGCAAAATTTGGCAAAAAGCTGCCAGACGCATTCGCTGATCACAAAGGAGTGACCAAGTCCCATATTCCTACTGTAAATGCACCACAAAGAGTGGAAATCCCATAGGGACTGAGTATATTAAATGATGCTCCACTACGTAGAAGCGTGGGAGACTAATCGGTGCGAAAGATAAGAATTCGCGACAACCTAAATATAAGAAAGAAAGTCAGTCACTCCCAAAATCTCTTGAAGAGGATCATCCTGAAGGCAAAAGCCCCAGTAAAATTACACGTGCACTTGATAATCATCACACTGGGGTTGCGGTTGTGGAACAACTAAATCCAAATGTTATGGGAAATGATGAAGATTTGGTGGATATAAACATAGAAGTAGCTACAAATTTTGTAATGTTATGGGAAATGATGAAGATTTGGTGGATATAAACATAGAAGTAGCTACAAATTTTGTGAATACCGGAAAAACATATAATAGAAATATAACAGTAGTAGCTACAAATTTTGTGAATACCGGAAAAACATATAATAGAAATATAACAGTTGTCGACAACATATTTACCTCCATGATTGCTCTTTCCATCTCCAATGATAATCTGGATCCAGAGCCTAAGTTAATAGCAGAGTGTTGGAAGCACTCAGACTAGGAGAGATGGAAAGAAGAAATAGAGGTAGAGCTCGGCTCGCTAAATAAAAGAAAAGTATTCGGACCTGTAGTCCGTACACCTGATGATATTATCTCTGTAGGATATAAATGGGTCTTTGTACGAAAAAGAAACGAGAATAATGAGGTGGTGAGATACAAAGCGAGATTAGTAGCTCAAGGGTTTACACAGAGACCCGACATTGATTTTAATGAAACATATTCTCCGGTTATGGATGGTATTATGTTCCGCTACTTAATATCAATGGCAACAACAATGAATTTAGATATGCAGTTGATGGACGTCATGATAGCATATTTATATGGGTCACTGGACGCTAATATTTATATGAAAGTCCCTGATGGACTTAAAATCCCTAAATAGAGAGAAAACTAGAATCGCAACATGTATAGCATTAAATTGCAAAGGGTGTTATACATCTTGAAACAGTCAGGTAAAATATGGTATAATCGATTGAGTTAGTTCCTCCTGAAGAAGGGATATGCAAATAATGATGTCTGCCCTTGTGTGTTTATAAAGAAATCCGAAAATAGCTTCTGTATCATCTCAGTCTATGTTGATGATATAAATATTATTGGAACGTACAAGGAGCTTACAGAAGCTAGCTCATGCCTAAAGAAGGAGTTTGAAATGAAAGACTTAGGAAAAACCAAGTTTTGTCTCGGCCTGCAGATCGAGCATTTCCTAGAAGGAATTTTTCTACACCAGTCGACCTACGTGAAAAAGGTTTTGAAAAGATTTTATATGGATAAATCTCATCCACTTAGCACACCAATGGTCGTACGGTCCCTCGAAGTGGATAAAGACCCATTTAGACCCAAAGAAGATAATGAAGAAATGTTAGGGTCAGAAGTTCCTTATCTGAGCGTCATTGGAGCACTCCTCTTTCTCGCAAATTGCACTAGGCCTGATATTGCATTTGCGGTGAACTTGCTAGCAAGGTATAGTCCTTCTCCTACAATGAGACATTGGAATGGTGTTAAATATATCCTTCGCTATCTTCAAGGTACAAAAGATCTTAGACTATTCTATAAAAGAAACCAAGATATGACATTGGTGGGCTATTCGGACGCTGGCTACATGTCTGATCCTCATAACGCCAGATCCCAGACTGGTTATGTCTTTCTCTGTGGTGGTACTACTATTTCTTGAAGGTCTGTTAAGCAGACCATGGTGACTACTTCTTCTAACCACTCAGAGATTATCGCTTTATATGAGGCTTCACAAGAATGTGTATGGTTAAGATCGTTGATATGACACATTCGTGGCTCGTGTGGTCTAGCGAAAGATGATATTACCCCCACTGTCCTCTATGAGGACAATGCAGCTTGTGTTGCACAAATGAGCAGTGGATATGTAAAAGGAACCATGACAAAACATATCACGCCGGAATTCTTTTATCCACATGAGCTCCAAAAGAATGGCAAAATCACCATCGAAAAAGTTCGCTCAAGTGACAATCTTGCAGATTTATTCACTAAATCTCTGCCTATATCAACTTATGAGAAATATGTTCACAATATTGGTATGCACAGACTTGGAAGACTATCGTCTTTAGGGGGAACAAATTCTTAAAGAACAATCCTGAAGATTGGGACCTGAAGGTCTATCATCATATTTTTCCCCTTTTCGCTAAGTTTTGTCCCACTCGGTTTTTCTTAGCATAGACTCAGAAGATTGTCATCATCAAGGGGAGCGAATTTTTAATGAAATCCCGAAGATTGCGCCTTGAAGGACTATAGTTTTATTTTTTTTTCCTTTTGCTAAGTTTTGTCCCACAGGGTTTTCTTAGCAAAATATTTTTAATGAGGCAACTAATGCAACACAAGAATCTACTTATGTCATGTACTCTTTTTCTCGACTAGTTTTTCTCCCACTAAGTTTTTCTAGCAAGGTTTTTAATGAGACATTGACATCTCGAAGTAATGTCCAAGGGGGAGTGTTGAAATCTAAAAGAAAAAATATATGTGGACATTACTTTGTATGTGGACTATTTGTTAGATATATGTACCCTACTGTTAATAATTGTATATTATAACAGGACCTATATGAATATAATATCCTTATTCAAAATAATAGTATACTCTTTTGGTCAGATTTATCTGGTATTTTTAAATACAGATAAAGTCCTTAGAATGATACTAGACTATCAAACATTTCGGATATGATCGTAATGAAGAGATCTGATTTGTCGCTAACGTATATTCTAAAATGTTCCTAGTTGATGAAGTGTTGAAATGGGACATCATCACTTTGGGAAGACTAGTGTATACTCTATTTCTCCTTTGGTAGGATGATGATCCATCTCTTGGATCATTGATGTGAGACATTAAGATATAGTATACAGGTGACTCATTAGTGAATGAGTTGACTGAAAGACTCACTGAGAATATCTAGTTGGTAATTATACTTAACTGTCAAATAGAAGTTCTCAAGTGATATAGTACAAAGTAGTCTCATGACCTGAGGCATGAGTGCAATATCTTACTTGTCAGTATATGTGTACTTAGACTTTTACCTAATCACAGTTCTCATCGAGTTATGCATAACGGTTCTTGTTGGGTACATCACGAGGCATAAGTAGATATTAAGATGCTAATATGGGATTCGTCTCTACTAATATAAGGGTTGATGTCATAAGATTGTTTGATATAACTATAACCTAGAAATCCTTGGCCGAGGTAAATAAGATAAACTGAGTGTCGGTTTGATCTCATAGGTTATGAGTTTAATATCAACAAACACTAATTGAGCAATTAGGGTTTGATAGTTTTCCATACCCTAGGCTCAATAGTTTGACATGGTTTGACGAAGAGACCGGACTGTACGGTATTATCACTGAGTGGTCCTGATAAAATTGTGTAAGCATCTTGCAGATATTTATCACAACTTATACCCGGGTAGTCTTCATGTGTAGCTAGCACCTCTGTTATACTTGTGGATATCATCCACTATCGAGTTCTTAAGTTGGGCCCTAGAGTCACACCAAGCGTGTACTTGAATCCTATAAAACACAATTTATAGAGTAATGTGTATGATTGATACGCATATATGATTTTCACCGGATACACATAAACGGTTATATGTATCGATAAAATCAGAATGCTATGTGCTTAAGAAATGAATTCCAGTATTTTTCCCATAAAGTTAACTTTTAGTCAACTGGTTGACTTTTTGGTCAACAGTTGACTTTTGGTCAACTCATTGAATTTTTGGTCATATGATGACTTATTAGTTAATGATTGGAAATTATGGAATATCGTATTGATATAGTATTTTCATTTATGAAATACGTACTTCATTATACATTGATTAATGAGTCATGAGATAAGTCATTAAGGTTGTATGGTTTGGGAATATGGTTTTAGCACATAGTTTTGATTCTTCATGACTCATGAGATGAGTCATTACATGACTCATGAGAGAATCATTGTTTTGATGACTCATGGTGTGACTCATAGGATGAGTAATTCATGTCATGACATATTCTTCCTCTATAAATATGAGCTCTCTTTTTTCTTTCATGGTTAATGGAAAAATGAAATAAAATGTTTATTCATAGTTGCTTTCCATAAAAGAAAAGAAGAGAGATCTACCTCTTACTAAACTCTAGCAATCTTTGAGTAAGAGAAAGTAGTAGAATTTAAGTACCCCAGGGTGGATATCTTGTCTTGTGTCTCAAGAAGTCTCCGATTTGATCAAGCTCACTTGAAGATTTGAAGATCCACTACGAGGAGATTTACTTTTACAAGGAGCAAAAGCTAGGGATTGTTCGATCTTCCATCGAATCACGCATCGAAAGTATGACTTTCTAACTCTCGTATGCTCTCTTTAATATAGGGATCTTGTTAGATTTAATTAGGATGGTCCTAGTTTGTATTTCATGCTCTCTACATGCTTAATAATTTTATACATATAGTATTCTGTTGCGTCTTTAGCCTGTATTTAGTACGAATTTCCTTCACTATTAACTTGGTGTCTTTTTATTAGCCCAATGTCCTTTTATCTTTCATCATGTATCTATATATTGCACCATGTATGAAAATAGATTTAGTGGAAAAATATTACAATTTCCCTTCTTCTCTTGTCTCTTGTCTCTTGTTTTCATTTCTTTAATATATTATAACACTTTTTTGAAAATAGAAAGAACTTTCGAAATACGATCAAACTGAAACCCTCTTAACTTCGGAGAGTGCTCTGCTTGGGGATCGAGTAAAACCCCGAGGAACAAAAGAAGGCATATTTCTTCAAGATATAAAGATATAGAGATTAATTAAAAAATATTTGATATAAGTTCTTGATAATCACATTTTATTATAATTTTATACCCTCATTATCTATTTTATATGAATAAATATACTACTAATAATTGTTTTTATCTTTAATTGCAGGTTAATGAAGAATAAATCTCAAAACCCTCATCTCTCAACAAAAAGCCCATAATTTAATGAAGAAATAAAGCCATGAAGCCCAATGAATTCTTTCAAGTATTTAATGAAGAGATAAATCAAAGCCCAAGCCCAAGAGTCCAAGAAAAGCCCACTGTCCAAAGCCCAAAAGCAAACAACAAGAAGAAACTGCGGATAGCAAAAGGAGAAGGGCAGGCATCGATGCCTGCATCGATGGCGGCATCGATGCCTGCATCGATACCGACATCGATGCCTGCATCGATGCCTGAATCGATGCCTGCATTGATACGCTGGGCAGTTTGTTACGAATCTAAGGCTAAAATTTGTTGTTTTTGGATAAGATTTTAATCCAAGCATTTCTTTCCTTTTTCTCTTTTATTTCTCTTTTATTGCTTATTAGTTAGATTTATTTTCATGCTTGTAATTAGATTTTATTTTTCTTGTTAAATAGCCAAGAGGCTAGAACCCTCTTGCCTTAGATTTATTTCATGCTTATAGAGTAGATTTATTTTCTTGCATTTAATTCTTACAATTTTATTTTGTAGTTTAGACTTTGTAATTTATTTTGTAATTATATTTTAATTTCTTATACTATTCACCTTGAGGCTAGAACCCTCTTGGGTTTAGTTTTTCTTTTTGTTTATTTTTCTTTTTGTTTGATTCGCCTTTAGGCTAGAACCCTCTAGGGAATCACCATTTTCTAAGAAGTGGGTTCAATTTTATATTACCCATATCTATAATTGAATCCACCATCTTTAATTTCTTGCATTTTCTTTTATTCTAGAATTTTGTTCTTCATTCTTGATTTTTTATTTGTTTCTTGATTTTATTCATTTTTCCTTCTCACCTTATTGATCATACTCATTTTTTGTCACATCCACTCTCACTTACACTTTACACCTATTCACACACCATTTTCACTCTCTCAATCTCTTCACAATCACATTCACTTATCACTCCTACTTGTCACGCACACAACATAAGAACCGATTTTATATTTTCTCCTACAAAACACCTTCCTCGTGGGATCGATATCTTAAATATTATAACTTGATACGGTTGTGCACTTGCAACCTTTTTGGTACATGTTTATGCCGCACCAAGTTTTTGGCGCCGTTTTCGGGGAATGTGCTTAAGTAGGTTTTAATTATTTTGGTTCATTAACTTGTGTGTTTTTTGTGAAGGAAACGCTTAGAGCTTGAAGATCGCGAATTGGAGAGCTAGGATTTGAAGATTTGCTTTCAGGTAAGTCCTCTTTCTAGTTTTTAATTCCACCCTTTAGCTACTTCTTCACAATTAGAGACAATTAGGACTTAAAAAAAAAGAGATTTTATTTTTTGTTGACCATAATAAAATTCATCCTCCACTTTGACATTTACTAACAAGATAATAAATTCAAACAAATCCCCCCTTCTCATTTGTTTGATTGTTAACCCTAATTAAAAAAAAGATTTTTCTTTTCCATCCTTTTTAGTTGCTTTTAATTCATAGGGTTGCATTTCATATAGTGTAGGAATTCACCAAGTGATTTGAGCATCTTGATTTGACACACACTTAAAAATATTTTTAAGGGCAAAACCCCATAATCAAGATAAGGTGAGGGATTTCATCACCCTTTCCTTAGCCCAAAAATCACTAATTCCTCACTACACCACCCAAGCCTAATAAAACTCATTAGACGTTGGCCCCTAAGGATTCGAGCTCAATAAGGAACAAGAAATCCTTAAGTGAACCGGTTTAAGTTTTCTCAGATTAGTTGGTGTCTAAGGCAAGGTTTAGGGGTTGCGTAAAGCGCTCCGCAAGGAAAGAGGTACTTAATTGATCTTTGATCACCCTCTAGTACTATCCTTACCTGGCTAACTACCTGGGTAAAACTTTGATCTTTTCACTGTAGGAGTTTTTGGTTAGGAGCTGGTCTAGTTGAGTTAGGCTAAACCCTAGAATTAGAGTTGATTGAAAAGTGATTGTTTTGATTTGTTTTAGTTAAGATTTTTCTTTATCTTTTTCTTCTCATAAAAAAAAACTAATTTTTTCTTTTCTTTAAAAAAATAAAAAATAAAAAAAATAAAAAGAAATATTTTGGTGTATGCAACAGTGGATTAGGGATAATACACATCGATTAATTCGCTTTGAACCAATCATAGAAATGGAGCATCCTAATCCACCCGTTCTTTATGATATGTGCTATCCCATTAAGAATGCAATCCCCTCATGCATTAGGCTCCCCGAAACAAAAGGAATAAGTTTTGAGCTTAGACCGCAATACATAAACATGCTTCCCAAATTCCTTGGTAATGAAATAGAAGACGCATATATTTTTATTTCGGAATTTGAGGAAGTGTGTATTATGATTAAAATGAGAGAATTAAATGAAGATGCGGTTATGTAATTGAACAAATTCCATCTTATGCTAAATTTTTAAAAGAATTGTGCACTAAGAAGAGGAGAATAAATGTTCCAAAGAAAGTCTTTTTAGCCGCCAATATCAGTGAAATGCTGTCAAATCCCATACCTTTGAAACGTAAAGATCCAGGTTCCCCCATCATTTCATGTATCATTGGTAATACTCACATTGATAAGGCGCTTTTAGACTTAGGGGCCAGTGTCAATTTGCTTCCATATTCAGTCTATCAGCAATTGGGTCTAGGTGTACTGAACCCAACCAAATGCACCTTACAGTTGGCTGATAGATCTGTCAAGGTCCCTATGGGTGAGTTAGAGGATGTTTTGATTAAGGTTGGAGACTTTATTTTTCCAGTAGATTTTGTAGTCTTGGAAACACAGCCTGTTTCCAATCCCAAAGGACAGACACCTGTCATCTTAGAATGACCGTTCTTAGCCACTTCTAATGCTCTCATCAACTGTAGAACTGGTCAAATGAAACTGTCCTTTGGGAAGTGGTCTTTCCTTGGAGTCAAACATTGCTTCTGAAGCGAAGATGGCGACAATTCTGCGGAGGTTAGAAGTCTTAGAAATTAAGGAACGAGCTACAGCTCAAATCAATCATGTTTCTGCCTCAGTATGTCATAATTGTCAGTCTCATACCCACGTTTCAGATGAATGCCCTCTCCTAGGAAATAACAATTCATTAGAACAGATGAACGCTGCATTCCAGCACCCTAGAAATGATCCATTTTCTCCAACCTATAATCCAGGTTGGAGAAATCATCCCAACTTTGCATGGAATCAAGGAAATTCTCCCGGAACTCAAAACTTCACTCCCGCTTCGACCCAACATTTTCCTAGGGGAAACACAGTTCCATTCAATTCTCATTCACAATTTCAACAACCCAATCTGCCGTATCAAAATCAGTCTCCTCTTCATCAAGCTGTAATTCAGACTCATCACAATCCAGATCAGGATAAACGTCTCAACGTCTTGGAAAGGGGTTTAGAAACCATAATTAAGGCCTCTACTCAAACCACGAATATGTTGACTCAAACGTCTAGCACGCTGAATTCCTTCATGCAATCAACCGGACAAATGCTCAACTCCAACACTCAAGCTATAGCTAGATTAGAATCCCAACTTGGTCAACTAGCTAGTGCCGTGAGTGAAAGAGAGAAAGGAAAATTTCCGAGTCAACCCGTGGTCAACCCTAATAACACAGGATGCAGTTCATCCTATGAAGCTCAAGTGAATGCAATCCATTCACTTCGGTCAGGTAGACAGGTCGATAATCAAGTGAGAACTCCTCCAAGTCAAACTCTTGATCCTGTACAAATTCCTTCTCCTTCTCCTTCTGATGAATCTATTCAACAATCACTCCCCTCAGATGACCAAGAACCTGAACCCGAACCTGAGCCTGCTTTTGATAGATTTAGACCGGTTGCTCCCTTTCCAGATAGACTCAGGTCTAGGAAACACTCTCCTCAGGAGGAGAAAATCCTAGAGACATTCAAGCAGGTTAAGGTCAACATTCCTCTCTTAGATGTAATTGAACAAATTCCATCTTATGCTAAATTTTTAAAAGAATTATGCACTAAGAAGAGGAGAATAAATGTTCCAAAGAAAGTCTTTTTAGCCGCCAATATCAGTGAAATGCTGTCAAATCCCATACCTTTGAAACGTAAAGATCCAGGTTCCCCCATCATTTCATGTATCATTGGTAATACTCACATTGATAAGGCGCTTTTAGACTTAGGGGCCAGTGTCAATTTGCTTCCATATTCAGTCTATCAGCAATTGGGTCTAGGTGTACTGAACCCAACCAAATGCACCTTACAGTTGGCTGATAGATCTGTCAAGGTCCCTATGGGTGAGTTAGAGGATGTTCTGATTAAGGTTGGAGATTTTATTTTTCCAGTAGATTTTGTAGTCTTGGAAACACAGCCTGTTTCCAATCCCAAAGGACAGACACCTGTCATCTTAGAATGACCGTTCTTAGCCACTTCTAATGCTCTCATCAACTGTAGAACTGGTCAAATGAAACTGTCCTTTGGGAATTTGACTGCTGATCTCAATATTTTTAATCCAGGGGACCAACCAAATAATCAGTCTCTAGAAATAAACTACATTCAGGAAAGATCAGAAGAAGAAGAAGAAGAAGAAGAAGAAGAGTGTGATTTGAGTTTTGAGGAAATTTTTGATAAAGAGTTAGAATTTTTAGAAGAAGCAGATCAGGTCCTTGAGAATAATAAAACTGTGTTACACATGTGATGCTTTGAAATAAATTTTGAAGAACTCTTTCTTGATGAACTTAGATTCTTGGAGAATAATCAACAACCAAATTTTCAGAACTTCACAGAAGAATTGGTTGATAGAAAACAAAACTTCACAGTACAAGAGTCTAAGTTCATTAAGAAATGTAAAATGCATGACACCAATAATACATACCTTACCTTGTTGCAAGAATTACTGAACACCCCGAAATGCTTGAAAATTCACATTATTGATTATATCATTCTGAATTTGAACTCTTCATGCTGAACATTTCATTCTACATTGTTTATTTTGTTTATTTCAGAATAATAAAAAGAATTTATTCTTCTCTCATGTGAGAGTTTCTTGTTCAGTTTTCAAAAAAAAGAAAAAAAAGAAGAAAAGAAAAAAAAAGAAGAAGAAAAAAGAAAAAAAAAGAAAGAAAAAATAAGAAGAAGAATAAATTGTTGTTTTCATCCTCCTCAGACCAAAGGTAATTGTAGATTTTTATCAATCGACCAAATGTAAGTGCTTCACTTCTTATCTGCTTTACTTTATGCATCATAGAGTTTGCATTGAGGATAATGCAAAATTTAGGTGTGGGGGTGGGAATTAGTTATTTTTTTCGCTTTATTTTACATTTTTAGTTACATTTTTGTTCTTTTTCCTTTTCTTAAAAAAAATTTAAAAATATCGTCACTTGCCAAATTGATTGAGTTATGTAATAATTGAATTATTTGATAAATTTGAAATTTTCTAATTCCTAGTTAGTTATTTACTTAAGTTTACTTTTTATGATAACTCTAAATAAATTTCTTAAGAAATGATTTTCAAAGTAGTATACTTTACTTAAGCCTTAACTTGGACTTTTATTTAAAATAATGAAATTTTTGCATGCTTAACTTAGAGTTGAAAATAATTTTTCAAAAGTGTCTTGATTTACATATTTTTTCAAAATATATATACATACAAAAAAAAATTTGCAAAAGAAGAGTGCGAAAAATGGGCACCAAAAAGAAAAAAAATAATACTCTTGAATTCTAGGTGATTCTATCTTATAAAGGCTAAGCTGACCGAGTAATTAAGCCCAAGGAGTATTTCCATACTTAATGACCTAAGCCCAATTGGGTTGGGATCCATTGGCCCAAAACTCGTTAAAAGGTCACTTAGAAAGCCCGTTAAAGTAGAAAAAAAATCACCAAGGGTGAAAGAGTTAAAAAAATAATAATAATACATATTTTATAGTTGTATATATGGTCTTGGAAAATATTTTAAATCAAGCAACTTGAAAGTTATTTAAAACAAAGAGCTAGTATGTTCTTTTCAAAACTTTTAAATTAAATTTCTAAGTTTGGCTTGGTTTTGTATTGCTACAATGAGAAGATTTTCTTGAAAATATACCTTAGAGTTATATATATAAATGTTTTCTTGAGTGATAACTGGCTCCAATTAGATTATCTAAAAGTTATCAAGTGAATTTAGTTATTTACTGACTTCTTTAATTTGGCAACTTGACCGAATTTTGTGGTATATTCACTGCAAACCATCACGAGACTACAACTCGTCCACTAGGGTAACCTAGGGGTTTAAAGGCTTGTTGCATGCGCTAAATACAACCGCGATTCCTGCGAAAGTGAGTTAGGATTTTCTTTTTATTTTCTTTGCTAGAGGACTAGCAAAGCTCCTCTTTAGTCTCAAATGAGCAAATGAAGGCCCAAAGCCCATCAACAAATAAATACACAAATGAAGTTTCAAATTGGACATGGATGCAAATAATTGGAAAGAATTGGGTTTTTATGCAAAGCATTGAATTTCATGAAGGGACCAGACTTAAATGGCTGCAGACATGCTACAGGGGCCGGACTTTGCTATTTCTTGAAAATCAATTCTCAATTGGGTCGAAAAAAACAAGATGGGCCAGTTGCTTTGATTGGAAAATCATCAAATGAAATGGGCTGGTTTCCTAATGAAGACCGAACTGCAGCTGTGATTTTTTTTATGGATCGGATTTGCTTGGTTGCTTTAATGGGCTGGAGAATTGTTTTTTTTTTAATGAATCAAGGGCCGGTTTCATTGGGTGCTGCAGCTTTGGAATTTCACAAGAAAATGTGAATGGATGCATGGGCCGGACCTTTGTGCAGCTCTTCAACTTTGATTTCAAAATAAAATGAACTGAAGCTGCTTGGACCGAACTTCATTTGTTCTCAAGAACTGGACCTGCTGATGTTTGTAATTTGGATTTTCATTTGTTTGTGAAAATCATATGGGCCTTTTATGTTGGGCTAGAGAAGAACAAAAAGCAAATTCAAGGGTGGAGATTGCTTTGCTTGGGGCTCAAAATAAATCCAATGGCTCATATTCATTGATGATTACTATAAATAGGGGTAGGGAGTGAGGGGTTAGAGGTGTGAAAATTTTGTAAACTCCTTTTGGAGAGGAGGGGCTACTCTTAATTAAGAAGGCCTTCCAAAATTGTAACTTTTGTTGCAATTAATAATAATAATTTTTTCACCACTTTAAATTTTTCTTTTCTTCTCTTTGTTGGATGATGAAGATGAAGATGAAGATGGAGAATTATTTGAAGGTTTGCATTTCTTTTCTTTTTCTCTTTTATTGCTTATTAGTGTAGATTTATTTCTATGCTTGTAGTTTAGATTTTATTTTCTTGTTAAATAGCCAAGAGGCTAGAACCCTCTTGCCTTAGATTTATTTCATGCTTATAGATTAGATTTATTTCATGCTTATAGAGTAGATTTATTTTCTTGCATTTAATTCTTGCAATTTTATTTTGTAGTTTAGATTTTGCACTTTATTTTGTAGTTAGATTTTAATTTCTTATACTATTCACCTTGAGGCTAGAACCCTCTTGGGTTTAGTTTTTCTTTTTGTTTATTTTTCTTTTTGTTTGATTCGCCTTTAGGCTAGAACCCTCTAGGGAATCACCATTTTCTAAGAAGTGGGTTCAATTTTAGATTACCCATATCTATAATTGAATCCACCATCTTTAATTTCTTGCATTTTCTTTTATTCTTGAATTTTGTTCTTCATTCTTGATTTTTTTATTTTTGTTTCTTGATTTTATTCATTTTTCCTTCTCACCTTATTGATCATACTCATTCTTTTTTCAAATCCACTCTCACTTACACTTTGCACCTATTCACACACCATTTTCACTCAATCAATCTCTTCACAATCACATTCACTTATCACTCCTACTTGTCACGCACACAACATAAGAACCGATTTTATATTTTCTCCTACAAAACACCTTCCTCGTGGGATCAATATCTTAAATACTATAACTTGACACGGTTGTGCACTTGCAACCTTTTTGGTACATGTTTATGTCGCACCAGTTCTTGTTGGACCCTAGAGGGGGGTGATTAGGGTCAAGAGGCTCTAATTATGCAATAAAAATAAAACAAGCAAACCACAATATTCTAATGCGATCAAAGTAAAAGAGATAGGGTTAGGAATTGTTATCCTTTGACGCGCGATGTGTTAATGAGGTTCCGTCCGCTGACCTACGTCCCCGCTCCCCACTCTCGAGGAGAAATCCACTACACACCCGGTTTGGAAGCCGGAACTTTGTCTACACAGCGATCCCCTCACGATCTCACACTACACAGTTGATCTCAACAGATCACACACCCTCACAGTTGATCTACACAAGATCACACTCACAAAGCAATAGAAATGGTGCAAGAGTCTCTCTTTACAAGTCCCTATGACAAAGAGAAAGAATACTGAAGCTGGGAAATGAACACACACAAAAACACAGAGAAAACACAAAGAACAAATTTTGAAAATTTTTCTCAGGAAGACAGCGTCTCTCTGGTTTTTGCAGAAATTAGGGCTTGCAAGAAGATGAAGGAGAATAGGTTTAAATAGGAGAGATTAATCATTTTAAAATCACAACCAAATCTTCCCAATTAAGAAATAATCTCCTATTCAGACTATTTGCCACAGACTGTGCCAAACACAGTTAAGTGATAGCACAGTAAACAAGGCAAACGATCGTTTGAAAAAAAGTCTCGGTTGACCGAATAGATTTTCAGTCGACCGAGAGAACATTCAGTCGACCGAACGAATGAATTCGGTCGACTGACGAAAAATCCGGTCGACCGCGATCAGGTCTGAAAACAAAGAAACAAACAGAGACTTTATCGGTTGACCGCTGCGGTCAACCGATAGAAAAATCGAGTTTTCGGTCGACCGCACCGGTCGACCGACAAACTCTCTGGAGTCCAGGTGCGGTCGACCGCATTCTGATATACTCCAGAATAGTATTTTAACTCAACCAAAAATATTTAGAAAATATTTATTTGACCTCTGAAAATTATAAAACTTTGTAAAATGTTTTTAATACTAAAAACAAACTATTTGAAAAAGAAATTTTGCAGATAGGTCCTCATACTTGAGAAAAATAGTATTTTGTGAAAAACGCTTAAAAGCATAAGTATGAAAACGTGTGTGTGAGTCCCAATAGCTTCAAGTGAAATCAATAACTCTTTGCCTACATTCTAATACTAGAGAGAGAATAAAAACTAGCTAATATCCTCACATAGAATATAATTCTTGAGTCTTGATATAGCTTGAGTTTGGATGAAGCTTTTATATGAATTTGTTGTTCTTGAAATAACATTGCTTCATCACTATGCCTCCTCCTCCTTTGGATATCATCGTTGTAGCGTATATTCCATCCAATCCTCCATAAATGGCACTAACAAGCTTGATAAATGAATTTACTACATTTGCACTCAATAAGCCATTAGTACCGTTAATGGTGATTGTAAAACATCATCAAAACATAAGGGCTAACAATCTCCCCCTATTTGATGATGACAACCAACCATTATATAAGAGCAAAAATAAAATAGCTTATAGATAGGTGCTCCCCCTATCTATGAGCTCCCCCTAAGTATACGCAACAAATGAGGAGATTTCTCTCCCCCTTTGTCACCATCAAAAATAGGGTAAATAGACATGCATGCCACACAAAAAAATGCAACCAAAAGAAGCAAGCAATTTAGAACTATCACATATTGCATAAGCCAAGCCATTTCTTATGCGACAAAAATCATCCTCTCCAAGAGGCTTAGTAAATATATCCGCTAATTGAGATTTTGTGTCAACAAAGACTAGGGATACATCTTGTCTCTCTACATGATCGCATAAGAAATGATGGTGCACATCAATATGCTTGGTTCTAGAATGCAAACCGAATTCTTGGAAATATTTATAGCACTTGTGTTATCACAAAAGATTTTAATATTTTGGAAATTCAATTCATAGTCAACTAAGCTTTGTTTCATCCATAAAACTTGAGCATAACATAAGCCGGCGGCAATGTATTCCGCTTCCGTAGTGGACAATGCAACAGAATTTTGTTTCTTGAAAGCCCAAGAAACAAGTGAATTTCCTAAGAATTGGCATGTTCCACTAGTACTCTTGCGATCTACCTTACATTCGGCAAAGTCGGCATCACAAAAACCATATAAATCAAAATAGGTGCTTCTTGGATAAAATAAACCAAGATTAAAAGTTCCATTAACATACTTAATGATCCTTTTAACCGCAATTAAATGAGATGCTTTAGGAGATGCTTGAAAACGTGCACATGCACACACACTAAACATGATATCGGGTCTACTAGCGGTGAGATAAAGAAGACTACCTATCATACCTCGGTATAGTTTTTGGTCCACATCTTCACCACTCTCATCCGCATCAAGCTTAACACTAGTACTCATGGGAGTAGGCGCATGCTTAGAATTCTCCAACTTGAATTTCTTCACCAATTCCTTCGCATACTTGCTTTGTGAAATGAAGATCCCATCCTTAGTTTGCTTGACTTGGAGCCCGAGAAAGAATGTAAGCTCTCCCATCATACTCATCTCAAAGTGATCCTGCATAACTTTAGAAAATTCCTTGCACAAGGAAAACTTTTTGTACCCGGTAAACATGATTAGGGAAAACATGATCTATAAAACCGGGGGGTTGCTCAACATACACTTCCTCTTCTATAAAACCATTTAAGAAGGCACTTTTAACATCCATTTGAAATAGTTTGAAATTTTTAAAGCTAGCAAATGCTAAAAACATCCTAATAGATTCCAACCTTACAACCGGTACAAAGGTTTCATCATAGTCTATGCCCTCCTCTTGATTATATCCTTGGGCAACCAAACGAGCTTTATTTCTAGTAACAATACCATGTTCATCAAGTTTGTTTCTAAAAACTCATTTAGTACCAATAACACTAGCATTGTTAGGTCTAGGAACTAATTTCTAAACATCATTTCTTTGAAAATTATTTAGTTCTTCATGCATAGCCAAAACCCAAAATTCATCATTTAAAGCATCATTAATCTTCTTAGGTTCTAGATGAGATAAGAATGCAACATTACCACACTCACTCAAGGCTTTTGAGTAACAACTCCTTTTGAAGGGCTCCCAATAATTTGTTCCTTTGGATGATTTGATGCGAATTTCCAAGTTTTAAGAAGTTCAACTTGTTCATGATCATTGGAACCATCCAGTTGAGCTTCTATAGAGGGAGTATCATTGATTTGTAAGAAGTCCAATCCTCCCTCAACATCATCATCATCATCTTTCCTAGGTAAAACAACTTGAGAACTAACATTAGTCTCATCAAAAGTAACATTTATAGATTCTTCAACAACGAGACTTCGTTTATTGAAGACTCTATAAGCCTTACTTCGAGGTGCATAACCCAAGAAAATACCAACATCAATTTTGGAATTAAATTTATAATGGTGATCTTTTGTATTTAAAATAAAAAATTTACAACCAAAGATACGAAAATAACCAATGAAAGGAGTTTTGCCATAAAAGAGTTCATAAGGAGTTTTCTTAAGCTTTGATCTAATCAAAACACGATTTAAAACATGACAAGCCGTATTGACGGCTTCCGCCCAAAAATATTTTGGTAAATCAAATGAGTTTAGCATAGTGTGTGCCATCTCTTGTATGGTGCGATTTTTCCGTTCAACAACACCATTTTGTTGTGGTGTTCTAGGAGCGGAAAACATATTTGTTATACCATGATGAGCACAAAAATCATAGAAAAACTTATTTTGAAATTCACCACCATGATCACTTCTTATTTTAACAACTTTCAAATCTTTTTTATTTTTAATTCTTTTGACATGATTAGCAAATTCTTCAAAACAATCATTTTTCTTTGCAAGAAATATTGTCCATGTAAAACGAGAAAAATCATCGATAATCACAAATACATAGTGTTTGCCTCCAAGAGAGGTAACACGCATAGGACCGAACAAATCAAGATGAAGTAATTGCAAAGGTTTAGAAGTCGATACCTCATTGATGGATTTGAAAGAAGATTTTGTTTGTTTACCTTTGGCACAATCCTCACATATGGTATCTTTGATGAAGTGCAAGCTAGGTAATCCTTTTACAAGATTTCTCTTGGACAATTTTGATATTAACTCCATATTTGCATGTCCAAGTCTCTTGTGCCAAATCTAAGGATTTTCATCAATTGCCGCAAGACACTTCACATCTTGATTCACTAATTCATTCATCTCAAAAATGTATGCATTAGATTTGCGATTAGCAATAAAAACAATTTTCTCATTCATACTAATGATGCATTTATCCGGTTTAAATGAAATATCAAAACCTTTATCACTCAATTAGCTAATGCTAAGAAGATTATGAGTCAAACCATTTACCAAATAAACATCTTCTATAACGGGTGAGGGTTTCTTACCAATAGAACTAATACCAATTATTTTACCTTTCTCACCACCACCGAAGGAGACACTACCTCCTTCAATCCTTGATAGGGTTGCAAATAACTCTTTGTTGCCCGTCATATGATGTGAGCAACCACTATCAAAGTACCACATCTCTTTACGTTGTTGCCGTGATGTTCCCTACAAAAGATGAAGATGAAGATGTAGTAGCTTTAGGTACCCAAGTCTTGGGTCCTTGGTGGTTAGTAGTCTTGGTACCTTTGGGTACCCATATCATTCCATAAAAATCATGGTTGTCTTTAATCCTACAATGAGTAGAAATGTGTCCATGTTTCATGCAATATGTGCACACAAAATTTCTTTTGTATGTATGGGTGTGAGAACCATGAGACCTATTTCTACCATGGTGATTATAGTTAGCATAATCATGAGTGGGTCTAGTCCAACCACTCTCAATTTCTAGTCTTTCAATCTTTGATCTAAATTACTTATTATCGAAATTGAGATCTCCTAGCAATTCATCTTTTAGTGCAAGAGAGGTTGTTAATTGTTCTAGCTTAATATCACAAGAAGCATGCAACTTTTTAAAAGAAGAATATTCTTTAGACATTCTTTTAAATTCAAAGTTCAATTCTTCTAAAGCCGTAGCTATGTCACATTGCATGTAGAAATATTCACTTTCGGTCTCGGATATTACCTCATGTTCATTTGCCATGAAACAAATATTAGGGTCATGAAGAGCAAGTTTGGCTCCTTCATCACTATCCGAGTCACTTGGTTCGGATTCTTCCCATCCGGCATACATAGCCTTCTTCTTCTTGTACTTCATGTACTTTTCTTTGAGCTTGGGGCAATCCTTAGCGATGTGACCCGGTTCATTGCACTCAAAACATTTACCTACACGAGAGGAAAACTTGTTGCTAGATCGAGGATTAAATTTCTTGTTCATTTTTATGAGTCTAGAGATTCTTCTAGAGAGATGAGCTACTTCTCTAGAAAAATCAACTTCACTATCCGATAACGAAGAGGAGTTATCACTAGCACCTTTGAGAGCTATGGTCTTCAACTTTGGTGATGGCTCCTCAACTTCACGTGATGCCACTTCCTCCTTCTCCTTCCCCTTAAGCTTCTTCTCATGCACCTTGAGCTTTCCGATGAGGCTATCGAGAGCTAAAGTAGTAAGGTCATGAGCTTCCTCAATGGCCGTAGCTTTGGGCTCCCATGCCGGAGTCAAAGAGCGAAGTATCTTGTAGTTCATCTCTTGAATAGACAAGTGCTTATCAAGACCATGTAATTCATTGATGATATTAGTAAAACGGGAAAACATAGCATCAATGGATTCATTTGGAAGCATTTTAAATAGCTCATAATCATGCATAAGCCCACTAATATTAGATTCCTTAACTTGGGGGGTTCCTTAATGTGTGATACATAATTTTACCCAAATTTCGTATGCGGTTGCACACGTGGAAACTCTATTGTATTCATTAGGGGAAAGACCACAAATTAAGGCGTTCATGGCCTTAGCATTGAGATTGGCTTGGTGCCTTTCTCCACCGGTCATGTTCTCGACTTTGGACTTCTCTACATATTTCTTTTCTATAAGCTCTAGGATGTCAAGATCAATGCAACGAAGGTAAATTCTCATCCTAGCCTTCTAATAAGCAAAATTTCTCCCGGTGAAGAGTGGTGGTCTAGTTGTGGATTGTCCTTCTAACATGTGCATATTCAAAGAGGCCTCCATTAGATCTTTTCTCTAAGGCGGTTAAACCAAAAATTAATATAGAGACCAAGCTCTGATACCAATTATTGGACCCTAGAGGGGGGGTGATTAGGGTCAAGAGGCTCTAATTATGCAATAAAAATAAAACAAGCAAACCACAATATTCTAATGCGATCAAAGTAAAAGAGATAGGGTTAGGAATTGTTATCCTTTGACGCGCGATGTGTTAATGAGGTTCCGTCCGCTGACCTACGTCCCCGCTCCCCACTCTCGAGGAGAAATCCACTACACACCCGGTTTGGAAGCTGGAACTTCGTCTACACAACGATCCCCTCACGATCTCACACTACACAGTTGATCTCAACAGATCACACACCCTCACAGTTAATCTAGACAAGATCACACTCACAAAGCAATAGAAATGGTGCAAGACTCTATCTTTACAAGTCCCTATGGCAAAGAGAAAGAATACTAAAGCTGGGAAGTGAACACACACAAAAACACAGAGAAAGCACAAAGAACAGATTTTGAAAATTTTTCTCAGGAAGACAGCGTCTCTCTGCTTTTTGCAGAAATTAGGGCTTGCAAGAAGATGAAGGAGAATAGGTTTAAATAGGAGAGATTAATCATTTTAAAATCACAACCCAATCTTCCCAATTAAGAAATAATCTCCTATTCAGACTATTTGCCACAGACTGTGCCAAACACAGTTAAGTGATAGCACAGTAAACAAGGCAAACGACCGTTTAAAAAAAAGTCTCGGTTGACCGAATAGATTTTCGGTCGACCGACAGAACGTTCGGTCGACCGAACGAATGAATTCGGTCGACCGACGAAAAATCCGGTCGACCGCGATCAGGACTGAAAACAAAATCGGTCGACCGGTGCGGTCGACCGATAGAAAAATCGAGTTTTCGGTCGACCGCACCGGTCGACCGACAAACTCTCTGGAGTCCAGTGACGAATGATCTTAAGTGCGGTCGACCGGTGTGGTCGACCGCATTCTGATACACTCCAGAATAGTATTTTGACTCAAACAAAAATATTTAGAAAATATTTATTTGATCTCTGAAAATTATGAAACTTTGTAAAATGTTTTTAATACTAAAACAAACTGTTTGAAAAAGGAATTTTGTAGATAGGTCCTCATACATGAGAAAAATAGTATTTTGTGAAAAACGCTTAAAAACATAAGTATGAAAACGTGTGTGTGAGTCTCAATAGCTTCAAGTGAAATCAATAACTCTTTTCCTACATTCTAATACTAGAGAGAGAATAAAAACTAGCTAATATCCTCACATAGAATCTAGAGAGAGAATAAAAACTAGCTAATATCCTCACATAGAATACAATTCTTGAGTCTTGATATAGCTTGAGTTTTGAATGAAGCTTTTATATGAATTTGTTGTTCTTGAAATAACATTGCTTCATCACTATGCCTCCTCCTCCTTTGGATAGCGTATATTCCATCCCATCCAATCCTCCATAAATGGCACTAACAAGCTTGATAAATGAATTTACTATATTTGCACTCAATAAGCCATTAGTACCGTTAATGGTGGTTGTAAAACATCATCAAAACATAAGGGCTAACAGTTCTGATAATGTTAACAAAGTTTTAATAGAAAAATTGTACAGAAAAAGGTAATTAACCAAACTAACTTGGAAAGAAGGGAGCCGAAAGGCTGGGGGTAAGTTCTGATGATCAATTGGAGGAGGAAGAGAGAAGGGAGATATGAATGATTAGAGAGAGAGAGAGAGAGAGAGAGAGAGAGAGAGAGATGGAGAGAGAGAGAGAGAGAGAGAGAGAGAGAGAGTGTGTAGAGGTTCTATTATGGAGTAGGAGGAGCCATGAATATGGGAGAAGTCGAACGGAAGTTGATTGTGAGAGACGTGAGTGAGGGGAGAGACTGGGGGATAGAGAAGGTGATTATTTGGGTTTAAAAAAAATTAATGTGTTTAAAATTGCTGATTAGGATTTAGTATTCATACAAACCTTTTCCATTGTTCCTGTGTTTGGATGGAGGATAGAGAAGAGAAGGGGAAGAAAATTTTGAGTTTAACATTATTTGGGAGTTTTATTGGGAGGGTAGAGGAGGAAAATGATGGGAAATTTTACACTAAAATCTTCCATTCAAAATTGGAAGGGTAAAGAGGGGAAGGAAGAATTGACAAGTTCCCTTCATTTCCCTCACATTCATTCCCTTTCCTTAGTGAGCTCTCAAACACATCATAAAAGTAGTTGATAGGTGTCCATGAGCTTTAAGTCGACAAAATAAAAGAGGCAAAATTACCAGATTGATATATTTTGTAGACCCTTAGTGACATTTTGGTATATATTTCTTACTCCTGTGATATTTTGGTATATTATGTTGACTACGTCGACGAATTAGCGTATATGTTGGCTAGAGTCAAAATTCCGGCCAAATTAAGTCACATGGTCCTCACATGCAGCTCACATAGCTACCAATACAGTAGTAATTAGAATCAACTAAATTGTTAAAAGAGGTTATTTTTTTTTCTAACATTAGGGTTCAAAATTAGGGTTCAAATTAGGAATTTTTGGTTCTTCTTCCTCCTACCATTAAATTGACTAGGGCATCTGAAATTGGAGTTAGATTCTATCCTGAAGTTGTTGCTCAAGCTTAGGCTCAAGTATAACTATTAAAGAAGCAAACTAACAGCTCAATGGAGATGGAGGTTCAAATTGGGGGATTTTTTTTTCTTCTTTCAGCTACCATGCTACCTAAGCCTTCTCAATCTACATCAACCACATGTGAGGAGTCACGTGACTCAATTTGGCCACATAATATAATACCATTGTGTCACTAATGTATCGTTTGGTACGCGAGAATGGACTCAAATGAGAATGGAATGGAAGAAGGAATAGAATGGAATTAATGTGAGAATGAAATAGTCATTTTTATTTTCACGTTTGGGTGTAATTTATAAAATAAAGTGGGAATGAACGTATTTTAAGATTGTATATTTTAATGATTCCCTATCATTTCATTGGGAATGCTCATTCCCACATAAAGTGGGAATTGATGAGACATTCCAACTTCAAGAAAGAGAGTGTGTTTGATAGGAATGAATGAGAAGTGAAAATAACCATTCCATTCCACCTCATTCTCGCGTACCAAACGAGGCCCAATGGTCAAAAATATACCAACCTGGTAATTTTACCAAATAAAAAGTAATAATAATAAAAAGTCCAATTAATATTTCAACTTGTCCATGGGCCAACTCAGGCCCAATAACACCCTTATCCATCTCCCGCTCCCGTTATAACGCCCTCCTCTCAGCCTCAGCGGCCTCATCCCTTGTCTCCCCTTATCTTATCTCCCCCTCCCTCTTGCTCCGCTTCACTCTCCCGACCTCAACCAAAAAAAAAAAACAAAAAAAAAAGAAAGAAAAGAAATGGCGGCAACTCTCTCCTCAGCTATATATCTCATCTCCTCCCCTCCCTCTTCTTCCTCCCAAACCCTAAAATTTCCTTCCAGATCCCTCTCCTTCGCCTCCCACCGCCGCCCAACATCCACCGCCATCCCTCTGGCCTCCACTGCCACCGCCTCCGCCGATCCCCAAGATCGAGGACCTAGGCACCCAACTCCACCCTCACCTCTGAAGAAAGCACCTCCACCTCGTCGACTACGCTCGCAAGGACCGCCTCGGCGTCGTCCGCCGGCCCGCATTCTGCGCCCCGCCGCCGCGCCGCTCCCGCAGCTTATACCGAACGCGCAGGCGCTGTCCGCGTCGGGAGAAATAAGACGGAGTTCGATGTGGTTATTGGAGAGGTCCCGAGCAATGCTAGGATTGCCACGATTAAGGTGGTTAGGGCATTAACGAACCTGGCGCTGAAGGAGGCCAAGGATTTGATCGAGGGGCTGCCGAAGAAATTCAGGGAGGGGATTTCAAAGGAGGAGGCCGAGGACGCTAAGAAGCAGCTGGAGGGGGTTGGGGCCAAGATATCCATTGTCTGAGGAGAGGCTTTGATGGCTAGGTTTGTCAAAGGTGGAATCCTTTTACTATCTGCGTGCTTACTTTTTGTAGTTCAAATTCTGTTGCTGGTGATGAATTATTGAAACTTTACATTCTTTTTAGTGTTAGTGAAATGTTAAAATGTTAACTTGTTGTTTTCATAATTAACTATTATTATGTGTGTTTGATACTTGTACATAAAACTTCCAATTTTTTTTTTCATGTAAACCACATCAAAAATAGGGTGATTACACGAGAATCATCTTTAAAGTTCAATTTATATGGAAATCACCTGTAGTGGAAGTTCCGATCCCAAGCAACCACCTTGATCTATTTTCCGACAAAATTTTGACAAAAATGCTGCAAATGCCCTTAGAAAGTACATGTGCTAGGCATGTGACATGCCTTTTTAACCAAACCTAGTGCCTGACAAGTGAGTTTTTTAAAGGTACTTCGGGAATTGTAGCCAAAATTTCATTAGCAAACAGGTCAAGGTGGTTCCATTGCAATCAGAACTCGCTTTAAAGGTGTTTCTGTATAAAATTGAACTTTGAAGGTGGTTTTTCTTCAATCGCTCTGTGTTAAATGTGGCTTCTATGGAGGAAAAAAAAAACCTTTTTGTCATGTATAATTGACTATAAAGTTTGTCCAGATCTATCCCTTGGTCAGTAATGATTGTGTATATGGTACTTTTCCTCCTGTTCTAAGTAGAGCACTGGGAAAACTTAGTTTAATATCTTCAAGTTAGCTAGTGCATTAGCTAAGGAAATAAATGGTGCAAGATGATCACTGATGTGTTCAGTAACAGATTGACGACAAATTGCTCGTATTATTACATATATATGTAGCCTATTTTAGGTTCATAACCTGCCATATAACGTAGATAAGATTCAAGGTTATGGTTTTATGCTAATATCGTGCTTGTACTGCAACTACAGATTATTTTCCCTCTATATGTGGTGTGTTAAAGTCTATCTTTTGCAAAAAGAGTTAATATCGCAAGGTTATTGTGGTATGTTTAGAAAATGTGGAAGAAATAGGTTTCATCATTATGAATGTTTTGCACATTTGGGTGCTTAAAGAGGATATCACTGACCTTGACAGTAATACAAAATTGGCCTATCTGCTTAACGTCCATGAACAAGAGAGGAAGAAAAAAAATGGTCATTTTCTTGTAGATTAATTGTAGACATTACTAAAGGGTTGGCCATCCATAATGTAAAGGGATGTAATGTGAAGTGTTCATGTAGGAGATGAAATATGTCCCTTCAGATGTGGGCATGAACCTATCGGTCATATTTTGTTCCTGTGTTTGAAATGGTCACATAAACATGGATGCAATAAATCATGACGCAATGGCATGAAAAAAATCCATAAATCCTATAATACTAGAATAAATAGGAAGTGTTGCAAGTTACTTTTCTTTCTTACTCCCAAATCTTTTTACTGTTTACTTTGGAAACCATGATCCATTATTCATTTCACATTTCTGTTTCCACATATATCTTCAAAAGAATCAATGTTTTGAAACTTGTCCGAGAAAGATGTGTATAATCATAATCTAATACCGTATTTATATCCTTTACCTTGCACTCTATGAATGGCTACCACCAATAGGAGAACTCTAATCTTTTATTTCACATTTTCTTTCAACTGATATCTCCTGAGAGATTAATGTTTCGTAACATATCCAAGCAGGATATATATTAATCATAATATATATATCACATTTATAGGGAAGCAAAATTCCAATAAACATTTAACTAGAGCCAAAGATAGAGGAAAAAAAAGAAACATGCACTGTTAATGGTTATCAATCCCTGAAACTAATCTATGTATGACATTGACATATCAAGCAATTATCATTATCATATAATTCTCTTTCTATCAAGTGGTCTACTATGGACTGAATCTGTGTCAATAAGGTTTTATGCAAATTTGTCAAATTTTATTATCATCTTCAAGCTGACATCAATCTAATGAGGTGTTGTTGCCAAGCCTCTAACAACAAGGAAGAGACAAGAGAAGGAGTTCCTGTAGGACCTGGTTGGCCAAAATCCATTGAAGAAACCCTTTTTTTTGTGTGGAAGTTTTGTAGCTGGCATGAGAGCATAGACAACACCCTAATGTGAAATTCCACCATCCGGGTTTGTAATTGTACCTCAGCATGTTCTCCCCTTTCCAACACATGTCAGCATGTTTTTCCCTGTCCAAGAAACAAAAAGCTCTTGGTTACATTACATGCATAAACTATGCATGCTGATCAAAGAGTTAGCTTGAAGGCTTTATAACTTGTTTTTCAATTGGTTGCGGGAATAGTTGAGTAACTAGGACTAAAGGTTCACCATCTCTTTTCTATTTTCCAGCTTTACAGGCCTGAATCACTCAGCTCAGCTTTAAGTTCAGATCATGCTAGTCGTCTTATGTGATATGTCTTATGTTTTCTACTGAAAAACCTAGATGACTTCATTTGTGATTAGCTTATGTGTTGCATTTCTGTTATTGTCTATATCCTAGTGATGTAGTTATGCTCACATCTCTGAAGAATTAGCTTCCTTCCTCGGTGTTTTCCATTAAAAACATAAGCAACCCTATTTGCTCAAATCAACTTTTCATCTTGTTTGTGGCAGGGGAAAAAAAAATCCAGAATCCCAGATGGCATGCACCCTACAATATCTTCTATCACCATAAGTTTGCACGTGTAAAACCTTTTAGAGCAATATTGCAGTAAACTTTATGTGTTGCTGTGTTCTGCTATGTTTAGACTGAGTGCTAACTGATATATGCCCTTGATTATTTCATGCTATTGCATAGAAAATTATTCATCAGTTGTAGTTCCTCAAAGCTTTCTATCTTCTGCACTGTTCCAGAGTTTTACTTTAACGGCTGTTATACTTGTGGTAAATGCACGTAAGGCTGTTATTTCGGAAAGTTCATTGTTAGCAAGATTTTATTAGTTTCTCCTGTAAGTTTCCGTTTCTTTCGTTTCGCTTTATATGATTCTTATGTACAATGTTTATAACTTGTTTTTAGGTGTACGATCAGATTTGTTAGTAGCAGATAGAGACCACCAATGAACTCCCAGATGGGTGATGATGGAAGATGATCGCCGTACGGCCTCCTTTTCCCCCCTTTTTCGTTGTCAAATGTGTCTGTATTAATTCTGAAACTGAGGAATTTTTGCTCCTTTCATCACGCTTCTGGTACTAATGTATCCATATGTTCTCTTAACTTCCTTTTCAAACATCTTTTCTATATCACCATTCTGCAACGAGGGATACAAAAGTTACTGATATTAGCGTATGACAATGGTTTCTTTTATAACTGCACTTTCATATATTTGATATAGGTTCATCTGGTTGTAGCATGCTGAAGTAAGAGGAATATAATTCCCATTAGAACTAGCTGCAAGCAAGCAGGTGGTTCTGAGTGTCAGCCACTATAGGGTAATGGAAACCCCCAGTTGGCGCGCAGTAAGCCGTGAATGATATAAAATATCCCTCTTATTAGTGGTGGTTCTTATAGAATTTGGCCTTGCGAAAGGTTAGGTAGCTAGACAATGGAGGAGAGCGCTTCATTTATTAGTTTTTTTTTTTTTTGTTATCTAAAGGTGTCGGTATTTTTCGGTAGTTTTAACTATATAAAGACCTTCATGGCAACAGACGGAATTTTATCCCTTACAAAAATAGATTAAGAAGACGCCGAGTCCCGACTTGGTACGGACTTAACAAGTGACTATAGGACAGAAACGGCTTAAAAAGTGCATTTAAATACCACACATTTTGTTTACTGTGTCACTTATATATCACAATTTATAGTTTATAGCAGAAAAATACTATAAGTTGTTAAAAAAAATTGGCACGTTAGTACCCTCGATTATATAAACGTGAATTTTTTTTTATCTGGTTGTTCTCAGATTACACTAACATGTTAATTCTATACATTTCTAACCATTAACATTTGTTAAAATTTATTATTAGACATATCTCATCTCTATTTGAAAGTAGAATTAAGGTAAGTTTAAAAAATAATTTTGATTGATTTAATGGCAATTTTAATAAATATTAGTAGTTAAAAAGCTCTAAAATTAGCATGTAAGCATTATCGAGAAACATTCGGGTAAAAATTTTCATATTTGCATGATCAATGGTACTAACATGCCGAAATATTAACAACTTACGGAACTTTTCCATCATAAAATATAACATATGATACATAAATGGCGCAGCCGGGGAATCTCTGCGGTGTATAAGTGCAATTTAGCTGCTAGAAGAATGAAAACTTTCAAATTCGAGCATCATGAATTTGGAGGGTGGCATGTGGTTACGTTAAGGAGTGTGCTTGTGATTAACTAGTCTGTAATAATAGCATCTGAAATTATGATTAACTTTTCTGTAATCAAACTTTTAGCACTTTTGGTGAAAGTAGACTGAGAAATTCGGGTCCACTAGCTTCAATCCGACAGTCAAAACTATAGCAACGGTGGAATGTTCGACATTGAACTGCATGCATAAAATCAGAAAACTCCCTTTTAACTTTGGACAATTGCTATAGATAATCACCAATTTTTAAAATATCGGAAAACACCCCCTAATATTAGGGGTTGTCAGAAAACCTCCTTTAACATTAAAATTTCATCAGGAAATCCTCTAAACTCCATTAATGGCAAGTTCACATGGCTAGGCACAGAGTGGATAGCTTTGCTAGTGAAAAGTGGGATTCATGCTTTTTAAGCCAACTCTTCTATTTGGCTCGCGGTCCAACCGCGAGCCTCAGCTCGCGTGAGAGAAACAGGGGGGGTGGGTTCTATTTGGCTCGCGGTTGGTCCGCGAGCCAAAAGGCTTTTTTGTTTTTAAGCGGTTTTTGACAACCCCTAAACTTTAGGGGGATTTTTTGATATTTTTTGAATGTAACGGGAGGTTATTGTCCAAACTTGAGGAGAGGGAGGAGGGTTGATGTTGATCCTTATACATATATTAATATGACGTGGGGTTCTGAAGAGTTATAATAAAAGAGAATGAATTAATTGATCAACATCGATTCCCCGCGTTCCTGCTCTCAGAGAAAGGTCGTCTATGGCTTCGCTCTAAAAGCCAGCCCTACCAATTTCAATGTTATCTTATTTCAATGGAATGTGCCACGTAGATCTGAAAGGATAGCTTATTTTGCTTAAATTTATTCCAAATAAAAAATTATAATTGATATTTTGGTTCTATATTTGATGCTTTGATTTTAGATATAAAACGTTTTGAGAAAAAAGAATTCAAGGTGTAACAGTCTGTGACCCCAACACAAAACAAACAAATAAAAAGTAAAAAATGAAAACTTTTTTTCAACTATCTAGAAAACTTATGGTTTCAATGCGTGCAGATTGATTATCTGCACTTATTGGAGCTATTACTTAAATAGAATGGGCCCAGCGGAAGGGCCGAAGGGGGTTATGCGTATCTAGTCAAAACGACAAGGACACATCGCATTCGACCAAGAGCAAAGACTCACTCGTTACTACGATAGTATTAAAAAAAAAATCATATAGGAATTTTTTGTAAAAAAATCACAGTAAAGAGAAGAGCTTACAGCGTCGCCTATTTTTCATTTCAAAGTTGGTGATTTTCTTGACTTTTATGTTGTTTGTACCAGTCAATAAGCTACTCGTGGCGATATTTATTAATTGTTTGCATTGATGTTAGTTTGATTTTTTTTCTACTCATATATAATATATATAGTATATATATATATATATATATATATATAATATATATTATATATATATTATATGTGGAGAAATTTGGAAAATTCAAGGTTTTTTGCAGATCTGTTAGATCCCGTAGAGGGGGTGATTAGGGTCTTATGCTAATCGTAATTCCGATTTAGAATACGAATTAAATATTATAATGAGTTATCGCTAGCAAAGTAGAAATACAACAGAGTTATGTGAGCTAGGATAGGAGATATGAACAAGGGATATATCCTGAGCAATGAGATATATCTATGAGTTATAATGTCAAGATATAAAACTAAGGGTGATATGAATATAAACAAGATAAACAAGATAGGTGATAACTAATGAACTACAAGGGCAAATGACTAAAGGCGATATAGAAATAGGCATGAATGTAAAAGAACGCCAATGACAAACTCAAACCCGCCCGACATCGATATGATCACGGAGTTCGGAACGCTTCCGTCCTAAGCGTCTGCGCTCGCCATCGTCCGGGAGAATTCCACAGTGCACAACGGGTTTTCTACCTCACCCGAATAACGTTTACACCTCACAATTTCTCTCAGCGGAGTTTCGGTCCGCCGACGACTACGTCTCCGCTCCCTCAACCTCGAGAGATCTCCACTCCACTCAACGGTTTTCTAGCTAACCGAAAACTCTACAACACCTCACAATGTAACAACAATAATGATTTGTTCTCTAAATACAGGTGAAGAACTCATATTTAGCAGCAACCAAACGATTTACAATCTCTCACCACCTCAACTATACTATGTATGGAAAGTATCAATAAACTCATATGTGGGGTGTGTAAGCAGTAGAGATATAAATGAAGAACCTTTAACTGTCAATAAGAAGCTAATGCAATAATATTGGATATGAAAAAACAATGTAGAAATGCTAGGAAATAGATTTAAGGAA
>NC_033798.1:56193138-56194257 GCF_001876935.1 Asparagus officinalis | reverse complement strand
GGGTATTTATACCCTCTAAAGATCTCAGCAAAAAATCCCAAGTCAAAAGACCAAAAAACCATCTTCAACGGCTCTAAAAAGAGCCGTTGGGACTCCAGCGGTCGACCGATGAAAATCGCGGTCGACCGCGAACAAGGTCAGAAGCTCAGGAGACATCCAGAGAGCCTTCGGTCGACCGGGTGGAAATTTCGGTCGACCGGTGGTAAATTTCGGTCGACCGGCGGAAATTTCGGTCGACCGACGGTACTGAAGCAGGTATATTCGATTTTATAAAATCAGTTAAAAATAGTAAAACAGCTCCAAAAATTATGAAATTTTGAGGAAAGGTTCTAGACATGTATAAAAACATATTAGAGAAAGAATTTCTGAAAAACAATTATCTAGTTGAGAGAAATAAATGTTTTAACACAGAAATATAGTTTCTGAAAAACTGCTGACATACACGATTTTGTAAAATCAATTGGGCATAGTAAATCAACTCCAAAAATAGTAAAATTTTGAGAAAAGTTTCTAAACATGTAGATAAACATGTCAAAGAAAGAATTTTTCAAATATCGCTTCTCATTTGTGAAAACTCATCAGTTTTGTAAAACATGCACGAACATGTGCACGAACAAAAACATGATTTTGTAAATTCCATTAAACATAACAAATCAATTCCAAACTTGATGAAACTTTGAGAAATGTTTGCAAATGATATTTTGAACATGTTACAAAAAGAATTTTCCAATTTGCATTTCTCAATTGTGAAATCTCATTATTTTGCAAAAGTATTCAAAACATGAAAAACCCAAAACCATGCATGTATATATATAACTATATATATACATAGAAACCAAATACGTGTGTGTATATTATATTGAGCTTAGAGTACTTAACACACATAATATAAAACCTAAACTAGATTACCCAAGCCGATCTTGATCTTCAATAAGCTTGACTTGGTACACTTTGCGGATGAAGCTTGAACTTGATCTTTAACTTTGAATTGCAAGGCTTCACCGACATTCCGCCAACCTCCTTTTGATATGATCTTGTAGGCTTAATCCATCCAACCTCCAACTACGTTGTTTGTCTATAATAAATAAGAAAACACAAATACTAGAAAAACAACATTAG
>NC_033798.1:56187775-56192741 GCF_001876935.1 Asparagus officinalis | reverse complement strand
ATTTATACCCTCTAAAGATCTCAGCAAAAAATCCCAAGTCAAAAGATCAAAAAACCATCTTCAACGGCTCTAAAAAGAGCCGTTGGGACTCCAGCGGTCGACCGATGAAAATTGCGGTCGACCGCGAACAAGGTCAGAAGCTCAGGAGACATCCAGAGAGTCTTCGGTAGACCGGGTGGAAATTTCGGTCGACCGGTGGTAAATTTCGGTCGACCGGCGGAAATTTCTGTCGACCGACGGTACTGAAGCAGGTATATTCGATTTTATAAAATCGGTTAAAAATAGTAAAACAACTCCAAAAATTATGAAATTTTGAGGAAATGTTATAGACATGTATAAAAACATATTAGATAAAGAATTTCTGAAAAAAAATTTTCCAGTTGAGAGAAATAAATGTTTTAACACAGAAATACAGTTTCTGAAAAACTGCTGACATACACGATTTTGTAAAATTAATTGGGCATAGTAAATCAACTCCAAAAATAGTAAAATTTTGAGAAAAGTTTCTAAACATGTAGATAAACTTTTCTATTTGATTGAGGGCCTTTGGAGGCCGTTTGGGTGAACTACGTGAAGGCTTGATTCCTTGGGCAAAGGATACGTAGGCAGTCATTTTGATGCAGCCGATTTGGTGAGCGACATCGACATTTGGGGTGAGTGTTCACACTCTCATTTGGGTCTCAGCATGTGAGGCATTTGTTTGGTTGGTGTCGGCTCAGTTTTGGGAAAACTTCGCCGAGGTGGAGAATTGTGGAGAAGAATTGGAAAAAGCAGATTTTTGGTCATAAGTCGACTCATGCACAGGCATAAGTCGACTTATGGTAAGTCGACTTATGTTGGTGCATGAGTCGACTTACGTTCTGCTCTGGATTGTTGGTTTTTTGCTCTGCCAAGTCGACTTATCAGGTCTGATAAGTCGACTTATGATCTCTTCTCCAGTTGCTGTTTTTCGCTCTGCCAAGTCGACTTATGCAGACTGATAAGTCGACTTATGACGGGTTTTTTGGAAAGTTCAGGTTCCTATTTGCAGTCTGTTTGGGTTTCTGTTTTGGTATAAATACCAATACGATTTGAGGGTTTTGTGAGGAGAGTTTTGGGGTTTTGGAGCACAGAAAAAGAGAGATCTTTCTGAGCTATTTGTTAGGGTTATTGGTTGAGAGATTGAGAGATTTGTTGGTGAGATTAGTTGGTTCGATTGAGCGATTTGTAATATCAATTTGTACTCTCCTTCTCTATTAGTGAAAACCCACCCCCCCCCTTCTTGCCCCGTGGACGTAGGCAATTGCCGAACCACGTAAAACTTTGGTGTTTGTGTTTTGTTTGGTCTTTCTCTCGGCGTTTGTTGGTTTGGTTTCTCAAAGCATCATAGTTGGTTATTTGTTTGGCTTCCGCGCCGTGCACAACAAGTGGTATCAGAGCTCGGGCTACGCTTGGGCTATTTGGAGGAGTAGATCGCTTTGGAAGTTCATCTAGGGTTTCGTTTGGTGATAAATGTGGGATCTTTTTGGTAAAAATCTCGTCTTTTTCAGTTTGGATCTATTTCTCGTTTGTTTCCGCGTTGGTTTGGTGGTGCTTTGAGGATTATGGCCGAGAAAGAAGGAGTTGTAGGCAGTACTTCCGGCGTGAAGACCGTCCAAAGCTTGAATATCCACTCGATGAAGATTGACGTGGAAAAGTTCAATGGCACAAACAATTTTGGACTTTGGCGATGCGAAGTCATGGATGCGCTCAACGCGCAAAATTTGGAAGATACGTTGGAGTTGGACGGGAAACCGGACAACATTGATGAGAAGGTTTGGAAAAAGATGAATCGAACGGTGTGTGGTGTAATTAGGTCTTGTCTCACTCAAGATCTAAAGTATGATGTGATCAATGAGACTTTTGCAAAGAAGATTTGGGAGATCCTTGAGAGCAAGTATTTGACCAAGAGTGTGGAGAATCGCTTGCATTTGAAGAGGAGGCTTTACCGCTTCCAGTTGAAGAAAGGAACCTCCATTGGTGATCACATGAACCACTACACGAAGCTTCTTGCGGATTTGGCGAATGTGGATGTTAAGATTGAAGATGAGGACAAGGCGTTGTTGCTATTGAGTTCCTTGCCTGACGAGGAATATGAGACCTTCGTTCTTACTCTTATTAATGGGAAGGCATCTCTTTCGTATAGTGAGGTCACCGCTGCACTTGTGAATTATCAGCTTCGAAAGAAGGATAAGGAGACTTCGTTTGAGCCGGTAGCGGGGGCGTTGGTCGCAAGAGCAAAGGGTCCAAACCGTAGTGGGAGGTCGCAGTCTAGAGGGGCACATCTTGGAGTTCGTAAGAATCAATGTGCCTTTTGCAAAGAAGATGGACATTGGAAAGCCGATTGCCCAAAGTTAGTTGATCGAGCCGGGAAGAATAAGGGAAAAGCTATTCAAGCTTCAGAGGCGAATGTTGTCAAGGCTAGTGGCAACGATTCAGATTCGGATTCTTCGGGCTACTCGTTATCTGCACTGCCGTCAGTTTGTGTTGCCTACTCTACAGAGTGGATATTGGATTCGGGTGCTACATACCACATTTGCCCTAGGAGGGATTGGTTCTCCAGCTTTCAGGAGTTGGAAAGAGGGGATTTCGTGCTCATGGGGAATGATCACAAATGCTCTATTGGTGGTATTGGTACTGTTCGGATCAGGATGAGTGACGGGGTGATTCGGGAGTTGGTTGGAGTGAGGTTCGTTCCTCAGTTGAAGAAGAACATCATTTCACTTGGAGCTTTGGAGGCAGCTGGCTATAGGGTGACCTTGGCGGATGCACGCTTGAAGGTTACATTTGGGTCCATGATTGTGATGAAGGGCGTCAGAAGAAGAAATTTGTATTATTTGCACGGAAGCACGGTGATTGATAGGGAAATGACGACTTCATCAGATTCGGCTAGACTGTGGCATTGTTTGGTGCTGGGGTATATGATTGGTAATACCGTGCATTGGTTGTTGAGGAGTGCTATGACCTGCAGATTGAAGTCCTGTGAGCACATTAGGATGAGCGAGACCGTGGTGGAGTTTGGCACTTCTATCCATCGAGCGAGGGGTCTTTTTGGAGGTGTTCAGTCAGGCATTTGGGGGCCTTCCAAGGAGGCATCATTGGGAGGTAATCGTATCTTGGTTTCCACAGTTGGTGATTGTTCTAGGCATTATTGGGTCGCGACCAGTTCCCGTTGGTGTAAAGTCCTAGAAGTCAACAACAATTGGAAGAAGTGTATTGGCAGAAAGGTAACTCATTGTTTCAGCTTTGGTAGGGGTCCTTTCTTGCGTTGGTGCCGAGCTCACGGCAATAGGAGACACTTCATTGGTGTGGAGACTTTGGGGCGACGAGATGAGATGACAGTTTCGATGGGTCGTTCCTTTCTGGAGGAGGATCGGCGTTTGATGTCGAGCATTGGCATTGGTGTGCGGGCTTCGACATATTTGGGTCATCTTATGCATAGGTCGCCGACTGCTGCATTAGGAGTTATTGGATCTGGTGGAGCTGCTTCAGATTTTGGGTTGCGTCGGATATTTGGATACCCAGCATTTGGTCACATTGAGGATGTGAGATTTGATCCGATTGCGCGTTTGGGGTTCGGAGGCTCAGTTGATTATCGTTTGGGAGCTTCTGATTTTGTTCTGAGCAGGTATGTCACTTTTGACTCTCGGCAGGTGGAGAGTGTTGATCAGGTCGTTTGGATATCGCAGCAGGTGGAGAGTGATGCTACTCCACGTTGGGTGGAGATTACTCCACGTACTTCAGATCATACTGCATCATTCGGGACTCCAGCTGAGGTGACACAGGTTGGGGATCATTTGATTTCGGATGCAGATGATGGATTGGTTTTGGATTCGGTGGTAGCTGGTGGACATGATTTGGATACGGCCATTGGTTTACCTCAGATGGAGGTATTTGATTTGTATCAGTTTGGGGCCGCTATCAGCTGCAGATCCGTCGGCGATACTGGGGAAGAGTTGCAGACTTTTCTATTTATTTGAGGGCCTTTGGAGGCCGTTGGATGAACTACGTGAAGGCTTGATTCCTTGGACAAGAGGATACGTAGGCAGTCAGTTTTGATGCAGCCGATTTGGTGAGCGACATCGACATTTGGGGTGAGTGTTCGCACTCCCGTTTGGGTCTCATTATGTGAGGCATTTGTTTGGTTGGTGTCGGCTCAGTTTTGGGAAAACTTCGCCGAGGTGGAGAATTATGGAGAAGAACTTGGAAAAAGCAGATTTTTGGTCATAAGTCGACTCATGCACAGGCATAAGTCGACTTATGGTAAGTCGACTTATACAGACTGTTAAGTCGACTTACGTTCTGCTCTGGATTGTTGGTTTTTTGCTCTGCCAAGTCGACTTATCAGGTCTGATAAGTCGACTTATGATCTCTTCTCCAGTTGCTGTTTTTCGCTCTGCCAAGTCGACTTATGCAGACTGATAAGTCGACTTATGACGGGTTTTTTGGAAAGTTCAGGTTCCTATTTGCAGTCTGTTTGGGTTTCTGTTTTGGTATAAATACCAATACGATTTGAGGGTTTTGTGAGGAGAGTTTTGGGGTTTTGGAGATATATATATATATATATATATATATATATATATATATATATAGAGAGAGAGATAGAGAGAGAGGGGAAACTGGAGGTGCACTGCCAGTTCACAGAAAACGTGCGCTGCAGGGGTTTATTTGCAAAAAACCCAACGATAACTGCTTCCCAAAAATCTTCGTGACTACCAGTTTCTCTCTCCTTCAACAATTTACAAACCCGTGACCTTCTCTCTCTCTCTTTCCCCCCAAATCTGTGTCTTCTCTCCCAAAATCCCCAATCCCAAAATCCCCAAATCTGTGTCTTCTCTCCCCAAAATCTGTGTCAGCCACCGCGAGGATCGACGCCCCCCTTCCGCTCATCCTCTCTCTCTCTCTCTTTCTCTCTCTCTCTCTCTCTCTCTCTCTCTCTCTCTCCGCG
>NC_033798.1:56138961-56187541 GCF_001876935.1 Asparagus officinalis | reverse complement strand
CGTGAGCTGCTGATCTTGCCGTCACTGAACTTTTGACTCTCAGGTAACTCAGCTCACTCCTTTGAGTTTATGTTTAGTTTTTGCTTCCCTTGCTGGTGAAGGAATTTCCTCATGTTCTGAGAGAATTATCATTAAAATTATTGACAATTCCTCCAAATATGTGTTCAGATTGGTCTGCAGTTTGCTCTAACTGAGAAAATCATCCTCAATTAGACAATATGTTAGTAGTCTAAGACATAACCTCAATTAGAAAATCATCCTTTGTTTTATATTCCAATAAGTTGTTTTGAGCATATATTTTAGAATTGTTTCTAACTTCTATAGAACCAGGGAATTGACGCTAACTAGAATGAATTATCCCTCTTTCCTGGTTATAAAACTAGTTGGCTCCTTTGCATGTGTGGATGAATTCTCCCTGCTTCCTTATACAATTTATTCCTAAAATACATAATTATATCTTTTCTGGTTGTAATTCAATCTTCTTTGTTGTATTAGGTTTGGTTATTTTCTGGAATGGAGGAAATAAATTCAACTAGTGTAGAGTTCGTATCAAGTGCTATTGGAAGTGCAATTGCCGACAATACTGTAAATGCTCCTAAACCACTACTAGGAATGAAGTTTAATAGTTATGAAGAAGGTTATAACTATTATAACTCTTATGCATTGTTGATGGGTTTTGGAATAAGAAAGAGAACGGTAAATTACTCCCGTAAGACTAGAGAAGTGGTAGACAGAAAGTATGTTTGTGATAAGGAGGGCCATAGACCTAAAAGAGACAAGATAGAAAATCCAGTTCGGCGAGAGACCCGAGTGGGATGTAAGGCAATGATGCGAATTAAATTATTGGAGGACAAATCGTGGGAGGTCACAGGGTTTATTGAAGAACATACAAATCATGTGTTGAGTAGTCCAGACAAAGCAAAAATGCACAAATCACATCAACAATTCCATAAAACTCAAAGATGTAAAAAGTTTATTGATAGTTTGCGGGAAGAAGGTATGCCTCCTTCCACTATTTCTCGTGTCATCAATGCAACTAATGGAAGAGAAGGTGAATTAGTGACATCACAACAATGCATTGATCATATCAGAACCCAAAGATACAACAATATTGGTCATGAATGCATATCTATCATTCGACATTTTCAGAGCGCGACAGCGAATGATCCAGAATTTTATTTTGCAATAGAAGTAGACAGTAGTGGACAAATGAGGAGTGTTTCTGGGCCGATGGAAGATCAAGAGCATCTTATTTGAAATTCAGTGATGTTATTGTGTTTGATGTGACATACAGAACTAATAAGTTCAGTCTTCCATTTGCTCCATTTACTGGTGTAAATCAACATAGGCAGTCCACTTTACTTGGTTTTCCATTTGCTCCATTTACTGGTGTAAATCAACATAGGCAGTCCACTTTACTTGGTTGTGCATTATTAGTCGATGAACAGGAAGATACCTTTGTTTGGTTATTTGAAGAATGGCTGAAATGCATGCATAGCATTGAACCAGGTGCTATTATAACAGATCAGGATAGAGCAATGTGTAATGCTATTCACTCAGTGTTTCCAACGACAAGACACCGTTATTGCTATTGGCATATGCAAAAACATATTATTGATCATTTGCCTACTTTGATATCTCGTTATGGTGAACAGTTTCAAAGGTATTGGGGCTTGTGGTATAATAGTTCTTCAATTGAACAATGTGAAGGATATTGGGTTGAGATGAAAGAGAAGTTTGATATAAATGAAGAAGGTGAGGGATGGTTGCAAACAATTTACAAATGCCGAGATCACTGGGTGCCGTGTTATCTGAAGGACACTTTTTTTGCTGGAATGAGATCAAGCCAAAGGAGTGAAAGTATTAATGCATTTTTTTATGGGTATGTTAACTCACAGACTCAATTACACGAGTTTGTGACACAATATGAAAAAGCAGTAACTCATCGTCGCTAAGTGAAGCCCATGAAGATTTTAAGAGTCTTAACATAAAGCTTGTCATGCTCATTGGACATCCAATAGAGGTTTAAGCTAGAGAAATGTATACACGTATTATGTTTGATGTGTTCCAGACTGAATTCAAAGGATTCGGTACAGAGTTTTGTGAAGAATTGAGAAAAGATGGGGACATTGTTGAATACAAGGTCTGTAAGTTTACAGATAGAGGAAAATGGGAGGTGGTCACTTATGAACAATCTAGTCAGATGCAGTTCTGTTGCACTTGTGCTTTGTTTGAAAGTAATGGTGTTGTATGTAGACATATATTATCACAAATGATGGCTAGGCAAATGGATTCATTACCTGACCATTATATCCTACACCATTGGACTATACATGCTCGACATCGTAACATTGGGGTTGGCAACATTATATATGGAAGAAACATCACAAGCTGTGAAGAGAAGATTAACTTATTGAAAACTTGGGCTTTAAGAGCAAAATTCAACAATGCGCTCGAGCTTGCATTTGCTTCAGAAGAGAAGATGCAAAATCTAGATGATGTGTTGACAAAATTTATAGAACCACTGCAAGAAGATGTTGGAGCACATTCCTCAAATCAAGATCAAATGGTGGATACTCCTCAAATTTCTACACACATCTCACATACAATGGAGCACATTCCTCATATTACAGTTCGTGATCCTGATAGAGCTGCAAGGACTAAAGGTCGACCACGTAATGCAACTAGAATCCAGTCAGGTTTAGAATAAGCACAAGAAAAGAAAGAAAGGAAGAAACGTATATGTAGCAGATGTGGTGAACTCGGGCATTATAGAACTAACTGTAAAGTCAACTTGCCAAGGTACAATTAATATTTTTCCATGAAAGTTCATAACACATAAATTTTGCATTTAGTACGATTATATATTAATTTGTCATGTGATTTGCAGCTAAACAAAAATTGGTCTGGATTCTTGAGCACCAAATGCATGGATTTGTGGAAGGTAATGGTTAATACATACGAAATAACTTGTACATTGCCCTTTTTTTAATATAATGTGTTTTTTTAAATTTTTTAATACAGATGAAGTTCTCAACAGAAACTGGAAATGGAAGCTACTTGTTTTGAGTTTATTTTGTAATGAAGCTAGTTGGAAATGTAGACTGCAAATGTACTATCGTTTTGAGTTTATTTTGTAATGGAAGCTACTTGGAAATGTTGACTAGGAATGGGTTTTGAGTTGTCAGGTGTGCCTCAACAGAAACGGGTTGTCTATTTTGTTGTCTATTTTGTTGATGAGTGTTTGTGTCCATTGGGCTGTTTTTCCATGCCGTGGCTCAGCTTTATGCATAACGAGAATATGGCTGTTTTTCCATGCTGCTGGACTGTAGTATAGGTGTTATTTTGTTGATGAGTGTTTGTTATCTGTTTCCATGTATATCTGAGGATTTAGTTTACTGATGAAGCTTTTCCTTTTCATGGCTTCAAGTTGTTTCCATGTATATCTGAGGATTCTATAGATGGCCGATGCTCAGACTAAAATGTGTATTCTAGTCCCCTTTTTTTCCTTAATACAAAAAATGAATTTGGCCACACAACAGGCGTATGTTTGGAAGAAACCAAAAGATTTGGTCCTCAATTAGAATTTTCTTGAAAGGTTAGTATTCTACATCTGTCAAACTTGTAAAATTGATATATGTTACCCATAAACTATTTTACACAAGCCTAACCTGTTACCATTTGGACATATTATGTTTCATGAAGCTAGGAATATCGTGTAAGCAAGTGGGGAGGTCTGCTGGAGCTCACATACAAAACCAAAATCACTATCTTTATGACAAAAAACTAGTATTTAATGTGCAAGACAATTATCTGCAACAAATATGCGACAATATGCGAACAAATATGTGATCGCTGCTCCATTGGTAGAGAAGAGAAGAACCACAATCAAGTCATACGCTCCTACTTCAATTCCCAGATTACAAAAGAACCACAATCAAGTCTCTCTCCACACACTGAACAGATATAGCCAGAGAAGCTCTTTTCACACATTTGTCAAACATCAAACCCTTCCAATTAAAATCCAATAAAAATACCATGCATCATTTTGCGTTCAAGTGATCTATTGAAGGATACATTCTTACACCCTACTTAGTACAAATCCAATAAAACTACCAAATACAAATCCTAGAAAAATACCAAATAAAAGAGCAAATATAACAAGCTTCAACAAATCCATAACATCAATCTCAATCTTTCTCTTTTCCCGCAATTCTCCACTTGACACGGCTCTTGAAACTTGCGGCGTCACGCTCGACTGCTTCGTCTGAACAAGCTCTGCCTTTGGATCTTCAAACTCCTCTTCATCAGATACCCATTTGAAGAATCCACAATTATTCATTTTCTAATTAGCGCATCCCAAAAACAATCGACCGGGGTTCGTCTTAGTTCCAGATCTGGAGAGTATAGCCCTCCTTCCACAATGGCACAACAGTCCATGATGATTACGATTGCTTGAAGATGACTCCATAATTGGCCAAAAGGAAACACTCTCGAACACTGTAATTTTCTACCATATATTACTAGTGAAACAAATTACTAGTGAAATCAACGAATTCATGCAAACAATATATTAGGTAAAGAGAAATTGAGTTGATATTTTGCTTTTAGCAGAATCAAGACAACACTAATGAACTGATATTTAAGTTGATAGCATGTTACTTTCCATCGGTAACTTAAGAATACAGATTTAAGACTACACCACAATAAATACATTCAGAAAAAATATTAAAAGTTCAACAATATACCATAGAATTGAACTGATACACATTGTTTCAATATTAAAAGTTGACAAATAGCTAAGTTGTCAACTGAGTCGATTTCACATTAAAACAACGCATTCATATGACACCTACAGTTGAAATATATCTTTTTTTTAACTAAATGGTATTCCATTTTGATCAGAAGCAATGATCTGAAATTCAAAGCAACTTAGCTATTTGTCAACATCTCATATCAACTTGCGCATAAGAACAATGTGTTATTTGTCAACATCCCAAATGCAATTACTTAGTGAACATCCCAGTCTTCGACACGACGATATTGAAATTCAAGCTCCCAAGTTCAAAACTGAATTATTGACAATTCAGGTACTAGTTCAGGCAAAACAAGAGTACAATTTGAAACTATAGCCTAAAGATGCTTGCAATTCCAACCTGTTTTTACCCAAAACTCTTAATAAATATGATCATTTCTTCTAAAAAACACCTATATATATAGCAAATTCCATTCATTTTGGAATCTTAATTTCTTCGGTTTGCAGAACATAAGCACTTGAACATACTTAGTATGAGTATGACGACAAGATCACAAGAGTATGAGTATGAGTATTCACCTCAGAAAGTATGACGACAAGATCACAAGTGCTCGAGATCAGCGGCGGCTGACCACGCGGCTCGACGGAGAGAAGAGAGAGAGAGGATGAGGCGGCAACGGGGGCGTCGATCCTCGCGGCGGCTGACGGTTCGATGGCTGACGGAGAGAGAGAGAGAGAGAGAGAGAGAGAGAGAGAGAATGAGCGGGAAGCGGCGTCGTCGATCCTGCTGCGGCGGCTGACGGGTAATGTATGGCTGACGGAGAGAGAGAGAGGATGAGCGGAATGGCGGCGTCGATCCTCGCGGTGGCTGACGGGTCCGATGGCTGACGGAGAGAGAAAGAGAGGATGAGCGGAATGGCGACGTCGATCCTCGCGGTGGCTGACACAGATTTTGGGGAGAGAAGACACAGATTTGGGGATTTTGGGGATTTTGAGATTGGGGATTTTGGGAGAGAAGACACAGATTTGGGGGGAAAGAGAGAGAGAAGGTCACGAGTTTGTAAATTGTTGAAGGAGAGAGAAACTGTCAGTCACGAAGATTTTTGGGGAGCAGTTATCACTGGGTTTTTTGCGAATAAACCCCTGCAGCGCACGTTTTCTGTGAACTGGCAGTGCACCTCCAGTTTCCTCATATATATATATGAGAAACATGGGTATGCTTGGTACCAAGTATAAAAAGTTGTGCTTGGTAGTGAGGTGTCACATCCCCCTCCACCCATTCAAATTTGGGACCACATTCACATGGGTAGGCAATTCGGCGGGGAAGGAGAAGTTGAAGCTGAATGAGGTTGTTAGCATGATTCTATCCGAGGAGGTTAGAAGGAAATTGTCCGAATCAGAAGGTTCAGGTTCAGCCCTAAGTTTCGAGCAGAGAGGCAGAAGCCAGAAGAAAGGGAACCAGAACAGGAATCGGTCGAAATCAGCGAAGAAGAGGCCGAATTCGAAGGTTAGGTCTATCAAAGGGAAATGTTGGAACTGCGGCCAAGAAGGCCATATATCTTCGGTCTGTAAAGCACCAAAGAAGGATGCGGGTGATATATAAAAAGTATTTCCCCCTTGTATGGTGTAAATTTAATTTCCCGAAAACAGGGAGTGTTCGTTTGTATTAATAAGAAAGCTTATTACAAACTAATAATCAAATGGTTACAACAGAAGCAGAGGGAATGCCCTCTTTGTTTTGTGTGGGGACTTTAGGTGGCTATAGGACGCTTCGCTCGATGCTCGTGTCGAGTCTGCTTCCCTTGGACCGTTCGATCGAGGTTGCTGGAGAGCTTCAGTTCGCAGTAGAAGCTCGAATCGATGGAGTTTAGGTCTGCGGCAGTACCGTTTGTGCCGGAGTGAACCGGTGTTCCTCCAAGGCAGGTGTCTGCGTAGACCGCTTGGCGATCCATTTGGCAGGCCCTTGCCTCTTACGCTCGATCTCTGGCTTGGCCTTGATCGATTGCGAGGGAGTGGGCTCTTCATCGCCACCAGAGGATGAGGAAGACAAGTACTCTTCGTACTTGGCCTGGTCGAACTCAATCTCCAGGGACTCTACAGTCGTCCCGACAGCAACTTCGTAAAATTGAGTCACCACCATTTCGTTTGATGAAACAGCTCCTCCCACTGTGGTCGCCATCTTCTGTATGGTGTAAATTTGATTTCCCGAAAACAGGGAGTGTTCGTTTGTATTAATAAGAAAGCTTATTACAAACTAATAATCAAATGGTTACAACAGAAGCAGAGGGAATGCCCTCTTTGTTTTGTGTGGGGACTTTAGGTGGCTATAGGACGCTTCGCTCGATGCTCGTGTCGAGTCTGCTTCCCTTGGACCGTTCGATCGAGGTTGCTGGAGAGCTTCAGTTCGCAGTAGAAGCTCGAATCGATGGAGTTTGGGTCTGCTTAGTTCGCCGGCGATCGGAGCTCGGAACTAGACAGTGGTGCTGCAATGCAAAGATTATGCAGAGAGCTTGGTCTCAACTCTTTTTCTCTAAGTTTTACGACCTATCTTCCAGTGTGCTAGAAGGGGCTTTTAAATGGAAGAAGGACAGCTTGACTACTCCTTGAATTATGGGATGTGACCACATCTTCTTCAGAGACGTCTAGCTGCTCCTCGATACCATGAATGGTCATTCGAGGGATTGTACTTTATGTCCTGTCACCTAAAATGGGAAGGTCCATCCTTGTATATGAGGCAACGGCCGTCTGCTATCCGAGTGGACCTAACCAGCATTAATGAACCGTATTTATGAGTTCGCAGAGTGATGAGGCGTTTGTCCGATCACTCGTACTGTGCGTGACCGTCCGACGTGCCTTGAGCACGGTGCTTTCTCCTTTCCGGTCAGGAGAGGCGGTGAAGTGGGTGCACAGTACTCGAGTGGGTCTAGCCCACTTGCCGAGTGCCGGCGGATCCAGCTCTTGACTCTTCCTGGCACTCGAGTGGGTTTGGACAGTTCGCCGAATGCTGGCGGATCCAGCTCTTGACTCAGACAGCCGAGGTGAGTCGCATTTATGAATGCTCAGGTTGACTCGATACCTGTCCAGGCCTTAGTACTGTGAGCGGCCGCTTGACGGTCTGAGGGTACTGTGCCCTCTCCCTTCGGGTCCTGTGAGCGGCCGCTTGACGGTCTGAGGGTACTGTGCCCTCTCCCTTCGGGTCGAGAGAGATGGGATGGTCCATCCCAGCACGTGGGGTAGCGGATACCCAGCTATACTAATGGCCTTGAGGTTTGCAGGTGGATTCGTCTTTGGACTCGGGTAGGCGAGTCGCGTAAGAGACGAACTTCCGCTTTCCTAACCGATCTCAACTCGTGCAAGCGAGTCGATTATTCAGGTGAATCTGGAACCGAGCACGTTTGATGACCATGTGGCTTAGGCAGGCGACTTCTTGTGGGCGAATTTCCTGTAGGCTCATCAGAGGTATTTTTTACCGCCTACAAGACCCCCTTCAAAGTTTTCAGACCTAAACTGGCTTGCGTGGGGTCTGGAATACTTTGAATGAAGAAAATTTCGGCGGAGCAAGTGCCTTTGGGTTTCTTTTAGGATTTTTAGCAAACCCTCAGCTATCAACGGGTTTGATGTGCCTTTACTGATCACCGTTTGAATCGGGCTAGCCATACTATTCCCCTCAGTATGGTGAGTTGTTGAACAGTTTCTCTTAGGCTTAATGCTAAGATTTCTGCTCTAACCCTTAGCCGTCTGAGGCGTGGGCTTAACCGTTTAAGTGAGGTCATTCTATTGGCTTCATTCGTCATTTTACCTTTAAGGGCGAATGAATCGTCAAGGCGAAATTAGTCCTTGGGAACCGCATTTCGTGCGACTCGTGGGGTCAGGCCAAATATTCGCGGGCGAGACCCCTCCTTTTGGGGCGGAACCAGATTAGATGGGAGATGAGCCACGTGTTTGTCAATAGGACTTCGTGCTTCCCAGTTAAGGCGGCGCGGTCTCATCGGGTCGTGGTGATCGTGACTCGACAACATGACGTCAGCTTCGTGTGTTTCGCCCCACGATGCATCGTGGCCGTGGTTTTCGAATTAGGCCGTTAGATCACGTCGTGGGTTTTGGTTCGGGTCTCGGGCTTTGGCCGGCCCGTTCCCTTTTTCGATGGCTCTTCCGCAACTGTAGAACGAGTTGTGAAGGACAATCTGGGTCGTCGATTTCGATCGTGGCCACGTCTCTTGAACGCGATTGTCTTGCCTTGTGAGTGTCATCGAGATCACGCAAGTCTTCTCACCTTTAAATAGGTTTCGTCTCTTTCCTCTTTTTGAAAGTTACCGTGTGTGAAAACTTCCAAAAGAGAAAGAATTCCCACTTCGCTTCAATGGCGCCCAAATCCAAGAGGTGTAAAGTGAGGGGAAAGGGTCCCGGACGTTATTCCGACCGCTTGGCCGCCGGTGTGACCGCCGATGTACCTGAGGCACGCTCGGGTAAGTTGAAAAATTTTACTTTAGCGTTCTCGTGTTGGTCATCCCTGTCGTGCCAGGAAGATGAGTGCTGCTCATCTTGCCTTGGTGGGTTAGGCAATCCCCGTGATCTTGGTAAAACTCCCTCTTTTTCAGGCGGATTTTACCTTCATCCGTGTTGGGCGATTCCAGCCTTTATAGGTGAGATTGGTCTCTATTAGGCGAGAGTGAACTCGTCTTCTGACAGGCGAGTTCGATTTTCGTCTAATAAAGGCGAACGTGTCTTGTGCAAGTGGGCCTCGCCATGTCTAGCGAATTTCGCTTCTTGACAAGCGGATCTGCATCTGCCCCCCTGATTTTTCTTGACTCTGTTTTGCAGTGACCTCTTCCGACCGAGCCCTCCCAAAGGGCGTGGCCACTGGCTTCGCCGGAGGTGAAGGTAATCCGGCGCCTCTCCGATTTCCTTCCCTGGGTCCGGTGCCTGTCTTCTCCGCCGATAAGCCGGTTGGTTCGACGAGGAGAGTCGCCGATGGGCATCACCTGACGCTGTGGGAGTTGACCACTGACGCGGTGTTGACAGATGAGGACAGGGCGGAGCTGCCGAAGCCTTAGTTTTTATTTGGCGATTCTGTCACCGATCCTTCCGTTTTGCTGCTCAAGGAGAACAGATGGATGCGTACAGTGGAGGGGACTCACTATTACCTTCCCGTCATGCCGAGGGGGTTCTCGATCGTCGGGCTACGGTCTTTCACGGTCCCTCGAGTGATGAACTGGGACTTGGCCCCCACTTAGGACGGGGTCACCTGTGGTGTCTTTACAGGCTCCACGGCGGGATATGGGGTGGAGGGCTCATGTAAGCGCGTGACGGGTCTGCGCCCTGGCTTATTGTCCAATGAGCCGCCTGCAGGGGAGTCGACAGCGGTAGCGGAGACCTTCCGTCATCGCTTCTTTTGAGTAGGTGGGAGTTTTCCCCCAAAGGACTTCAGAGCCCCGGGGTGGGTATATTCTGCGCCAGGCAGCGATACTTGGTGGTCCAAGATTACCGACTGCATCCTTGTCGAGAATTCTGACCTCAAGGATTCGGAGCTGTATGTGGCCATCCAAGCCACTCGACATGGTTTGAGGATTAATGCTTCTCAGTTCCACAGCATCCTGGAACTGTATTGTGCAAAAAGCGGCACCTTCTTCACCCCCAACGGTGAGCTTGGTATTTCCCCTCACGAGATGTATGACGTGTCGGAGCTGCCTCTGGGGGATTTCCCTTACGAGGAGTACGTCCCTGATCAAGAAGAGATCGATCAGCTTTCGGACTGTTCTCCCTTGGTAGTGGAAACCCTGTGGGAGCTGCTATGCCATTATCACATCTGCCTCAGCACCTTAGGGGCTAGGGATCACAAGGGGAAGAAGAAGAGGACTCCGGGGATCAGTCATAAGAATTGGGCTGACTATCTGTTCCCGGGGAACGACGTCAAAGGGAAGCCTGCTATTCCTCTAGGCGGGTGCGACCAGGCCGAAGTGGAGAGGAGGATGGCTGAAGAGGAAGCCACTATAGCTCTCGATCATGACGAGGGTGGGTTCAAATCTGGAACAATCTTCCATTCATTTCACCATCAGGCCATGTCCCCTATCTCTGGGAAGGCTCTGTTCGCGGGGTACCTCATGCTGTGGCTGAAGAGGTGCGTGGTCCCCCCTCATTCCTTCGAGGCGATCCTGGTGGAGGTGGTGTATCCCGCGGTTTGTTTAGCTCACGGAAAGTCCTATTCTTTGGTATCGGCGACGATAGCCTGTATCCATCGAGGACTCCGCACGTTGACGGCCCAGTTCTACCGTGTGTCGACTGTTGATGAAGGGGAAGGGGGAGTTGTCAGGACCCCCAATCCCAGAGTGGGACTGCCGTACACCTACTTGATGGCGTGGTTTGTTTACCACTGTGAGTGTTTGATGAGCGTCACTGCGACCTTTCAAGGAGACATGTTCGTTCCATTCCTTGAGTGTTTGGAGAGGTGCTCTTGGAAGTGTAAAGACATTCCCGATGCGCGGAAGACACTTTCCCATTTTGTCCCTCTTGGAAGTGTAAAGACATTCCCGATGCGCGGAAGACACTTTCCCATTTTGTCCATTACAATTTTCGTCGCTTCTTCCCTTACTTCAGCGGGGGAAGATCCATTTTGTCCATTACAATTTTCGTCGCTTCTTCCCTTACTTCAGCGGGGGAAGATACGGCGAGTCTCTCAGGGATGTGCTGATGGCGGATTGCCCCACAGCTCTCTCACGCGGCGCTTTTCGATGGTTGGTGAATATTCGGCCAGGGTATCACATTCTACGCACAGGCTCTGTGTGCTATCTCGAGCCGTATATCCCCTGCAGGTTCGCCCGTCGGTTCGGATACGACCAATTGTACGTGGGCAACACCAATCCCCGCCTACACTTCGAAGGAGGACTGGTGGATGGAGCTCGGGGGTGGTTCTGGACCCATGCCAGTGGTACTCAGGCTCGTTTTGAGTTACCGGCGAAGGATCGCGACTTACACCATACGCTCCTATACTGCCAATGGTATCGGGGCGCCAGTGCTAATCCCGCTGGTTTTTGGTTCCAAAACGCATGTCTGCCGGAACGAGATCGTCCTGCTAGAGGGTCTCTCCGTTCTTCAAGGCGAAGGGGCCACCAAACTGCCAGGGAGCTGTTTTCAGAGGACCCAGTGGAGGACCCCGAGAGCTTTGACGCTGGTTTAGACGAGTCTGAGGATCCCGTGGTTCGAGCTCCTTCTCCTGGTCCTTCATTGGGTATCTCTGGTGGACCACAGGAGTCCGAGCGCCCAAGACAGGTCCAGAGTCTGACAATTGGACAGATGGGGGCGCCTCTTCTGTCTCCGAGTAGCTCGCTCCTCTTGAAGCGTCAGCGAGAGGCAGCCGCCTCTTCTGCTGCATCGGGGGCGGTTCCGGCGACTTCAAAAGACGCTCCTCCGAAATCTGGCGTGAGGCCACAGATGGGATTCCCAGCGGCTTCTGCGTCCGCATCTGGAGGTAACCTTTGCAATAGTGTCTTTGATGGCAATGTTGATCTCACACCTTTTGACATTGGCATTGGACCTATGCAGGTGCGGTTGAGAAAGTGATCTCGATTCCTTCAGACGAAGAAGAAGAGGCTGGAGATGAAGAGGGGCTCACAGGCTCAGGTAAGCGTAGGTTTTAGCATTACTCATTCTTCCGTACCCAACTGTAAATAGGGTCCCTTTTGAGGGGCCTCTGTTAACCCTCTTCGTGCATTTGTAGCTGATCCTACCCGTGAAGTCGCAGGTAAAGAGGATCCTCACTCTTGGGCGAATCGCTCATCTGGGGAGACGGGCGAATCTGAGGAGGATGACAATGTCTCGGTTCATGAGGCATTGTCCAGCGAGGAAGAGGATTTGGCTCCTGAGGACGCGCCTGGCCAAATAGGGGGATCTCCCGCTCCTGCGGAAGCGTCGGCTGGGGATCGTTCGTCGGTGCGAGAGTCTCCGCTTCAAAGGGAGGCTTCTACTCTGCAAGTGACCACTTCTTTGTCGATGGTGGCCGTTAATGCCGTGACTGCTGTTCCGAGGGCGTCATTGGTCACCCCGGCTTCGGTGGTGCCAATTAACACTCCTACGGTTATGGCTATAGGTACCTCGACCGTGATTTCATCCACGGCGGAGGAGGCCGCCCTCTCTCCCTTGGAACGCTGGCGAAAGACGCAGGTGGCGCGAGCTCTGGCCAATTTCGAAGATACTTTGGCCCACTACACCCGGCTGGTCTTGGAGGAGAAGCCCCTTCGACTGAACGAAGTCGAGGGGGCTGTTCGGCAGCTGCTCACTCTTCGTGTGGAAAGCTCCGCTCTTGTTGATCTCGCCTCCCGCGAAGTTCGAGTAGCTATGGCAGATCGCGATCGCCGCCTGAATGAGAACATGACGCTAGAGTTAAAGCTGTCAGCGGAGTCGGAGCAGGTCAAAGCCGAGGATGCACAAGTGGCCCGTGAGGAAGAAACTGTCGATAGCCAGTTCTCTCGACTCTCCTTCAAAATAGAGAGGCTGAAACAGGTTGTAGCTGACGCACAGGCTTCCCTGGTTGTTCAAGAGAAGGCTCGTGATCAGGTGGCAAAAGAGTTGGAGGGCATTAGGTCTCGCCGGCGATTGACCACTGACTCTGTTGAGGAGAAGGATCGAGCTCTCAAGGATGTCAGGGAGACCATTCAAGACTTGATCTCGTGCACAGAGGAAGATCTTCGTCGAGAGGTCCTAAGGAGGCTTGAGCTTCGCCATGCTGAAGAAATCCGTGAGGCGGAACTTCGATTGAAAGCCTTGTAATTTTACCTCTTTTCGTCCTGTCCGATTGCCAGTTGTACTAGGATCTCTTTCTATGAATGAAATTATCCTTTTGTTTTTGGTCTATTGTCACTTGTGTGTGTGCTCCATTTTTGCAATCATGCATTAGTCAGAATTTGACCGTAAGAGAACCTCATCTGCAGAGGAATTCTTGTCAGCGAGTTTCTGCTGCAAGATTATCTCATCTGCAGGCGAATTTTGTTCGCAGGCGGATTTGCAGATGTCTTGACGGCGAATCTGGTCCTGACTGGGTTCCGCTTTCAGTGGGCCACGTGTCAATTCACGTGTACGCAAGTTAAGGAGATGTGGGCTAGCTGTTTCGCATTAAATGCGAAGTAGTGGGCATCTTCGTCCCTCGCGCCCGATTCGGGCCGTTGTTGCAGATCGTGGTCACGAACTGTCAGATCTCGTCCGTCCAGGTAAGATCCGATCTGTTTGGCCTCACCCTTCAACTGTTTTAGCCTTGAACGGTCTAATCGAGTCTTGAGTAACCATCTAGGACCCTTAGGGTACTTAACTCCCTTGTTCTCTGTTAAGTGGATCCACAGACTTTCATCATCCTCCCTCAGAGTAAACCCAAATTTTCTCTCCTTCACACCCCTGATGGCGCCGAAGGTGAAGAGGGTTGCTTCCAAGTAGAGGAAAGAGCTGTCTTCTTCGGGCGCTGCTGAATTTTCCGCGGTCGAAGGTACCTTTTCGTCTTGACTCTTGCGTGGGTTGAACATGTATCCTTCCCTTGACTCCTCTCTGTGTTATGGTCGTGTTTTACAGATCGAGGGGAAGCGCCGGTTGCCGAGGAACATGCGGCCGAGCCTATCTTGATTTCGGACGACGAATCCGAGGGTTCTGAGAACTCCGCCGCCTCAGATTCTGCTCCCCAGCCGGGAGCTGAACCCTACCTCGAGATCCAGCCCATCATGGCGCTCGCTCCAGGCCAAGAGCCTGCTCCCCCCGAGTCCTTGTCCTAGCAGGCTCGCATCGAAGAGTTCGAGAGCGCTATGAGGCAGGTGATTTCCCTTGTCGAACTCGGCATGGGCAGTTTCGATAGCTTCAGGCAGTCCCTCTATGATCGCGTGGTTGATTTGCGGCGATCGGGTGAAAATCGGCTCGCTACCCGTTGCGTGCGTGAACTCCGTCTCTTGGAGCCACGCATGATAAGGTTAGAGACCTTGCTACGGGAAGGTCCGGAGGCCAACATGGAGTCTTATCTGGCTCACGTCAGGCGTCAGGAAGCCCTGGAGCAGGAGGCCCGTTCCAAAGAAATAGCAGATCTGGAGTCTGTCGCCAACTTTTGGGTGGGTCAACAACATTTGCTAGAGGAACAAATCATTGACCTCAATCGCACTATGGCTCGCCTGAGGGCCGAATTAGGACAGGCGGAGGCGAAGTGGAAGGGGCTCCAATCCGATGTTGTTAAGGTCAGTAAGAACGCTGAGGCGGAAACTCGACGCCTGCTAGCCTTGCGTCAGGCAGATGCCGCCGCCAAGTCGAACCGCGAGGACCGGATTCGGAAGGCTGCTGAAAACAAGGCTCGGGAAGACCACGCGAGCCAGGTGGAGGCGGCCAAAGAAGAGATCTCCACTTTTAGCGTGTTTGACTGAGAGCTTTGCCTTATGATTGTGTTAAGACATTTTGTTTATGACTTGTTTGTTCACGAAGCCATAACTTTGTTCAAATGTATTGTCTTAAACACTGGGTGCATGTTTTGCTTCTTCGAACGTAATATTATGATTTTCGCAATTGCAAAAAACGTAACTTTGTTCAAAAGTACTGTTTTAAAGCATCAATGAGGTTTGTCCCCACTCATTGTGTGCATGCTCTTCGGATATGTCGCTTTCCAGTGTTTCGCTCTGTAGTTGCCGACAATCTCGTACCGCAGGCGAAGCCTCTTGCGTGACGACGAGTCTACTTTCGAAGCCAAACTCTATCCCGATGAGTTTACGTCGTTGGCGAAGCTAGGGCGACGACGAGTTCGCTGAGATGGCGAAGCTTGGCTCCTGTCGAGCTCACATTGCTGGCGAAACTCAACTGATTAACGAGTTCATTTGCAGGCGAGACTCGATCGTGGTGAGTTTTGTTTTGGAAACTAAACTCAACTACTGGCGAGTTCGAGTAGATGGCTAAACTCAACTGCTGGCGAGTTTACGCTGCAGGCGAAACTCGTATGACTTTGAGTTGTGTCAAAACCAAACTCTATTGATGGAGAATTTGAACTGTACTGCAGGCGAAACTCGTATGACTTTGAGTTGTGTCAAAACCAAACTCTATTGATGGCGAATTTGAACTGTAGGCAAAACTCGTATGATGGCGAGTTCAAACTACAGGCGAAACTCATTTGGTGGCGAGTCCGTCCAATCGTCGGAGATCCAACCGCGGGCGAAGCTCGTGCCATGCGTCCAGCTGCGGGCCAGAGTGCTCGCCAGCTAAGACTCTGTGGGTGCATTAAAGCTCATTAATGGTGAAGCGACCGAACGCTTCGCCTCTCGTGCCTAATCCGATCGGTCGGTTTGGAGTCTCGAGAGGAATAGCCTTTATTGGCGTTGAGTTCGAAGCGTCACAGAATATCTGGACCGCTTGATCGCTTGGAGTAACAAATCTCGGCCGTTGAGTTCTTTTCGAACATGTATTAGTACTTGCCTCTCTTCAGCAGAGTTCTTACTGCTTCGAGAAAATATTCGCTAGGAGAAAGCCACCGCAGTAGCTTCCTCTGCCCCATGGCCTCTGCTTCTGACAACAGCGATACTGAGGGCGTCGGTTCCTCCACCACCGTTGTCGACATCGGCGCTCCGGCTGCTCCTCCTGTGAGCTCGATCCAGGGGTCCTATGTTCCAGACCCCGTTGTCGACATCGGCGCTCCGGCTGCTCCTCCTGTGAGCTCGATCCAGGGGTCCTATGTTCCAGACCCCGTGGCTCACCCTGCGTTCGTGCCCCTCCAGAGTTTGGTGGGCTTGGTGCATGGGGTCGCCCTCTCGGTCAGTGTGGGCGACGAGCGTTACTACGATGCGCTTCCTTTCGTGGAAGCGGGTTTAGAGGCGGTTCGCCGTGCGGGCGACGCCTCTCTCGCCCGGCGATGCGAGCGGGAACTCGAGCGCGTGGAGGGGTGGATGTACCGCCTCGAGGAACTGGCCCATGACGATCCCTCCGACGTGCCACCGCCCCTCTCGCTGTGCGTGAGGAGCGGGCGAAGTGGATTCGGGCGAAGGAGGCCAAGCTCAAACGTCTGCGGAAGCGACATCAAACGGTACTAGACCAGATGGACGCCTACCTGGACAGGGCCTTCTTTGAGGACGCTGGCTCTCTTCGCGGCGAGGCGAAGCTGCGGGAGCGTGAGCTTGAGGCGAGGAGGCTCAACGAGGCTGCTGCGACGGTGGACCAGGAGCTCCAACTCCTTCGCCAAGAGGAAGAAGCCAGCGAGGTGGACTTAGCCAAGCGGCAGCAGGAGCAAAAGGAGAAGGCGAGGATCCGGCGTGATGCTGAGCATGCGGCGTTCAAGGCCAAGATTGGCTCTTTTAGCCTACTAAAATTCCTATAATGCTCACGCTGCTTAAGTTCCTTCTGCCCTTTTTTGTTTTGTTAATTTAGTCGGTGCCTTAGGCACCACAACTTGAAAACCTATGCCTGTAAACTCTGGCCCGTAATGGCCTTTAATTTTTTGTTTCGTGTGCAAAGTTTCCTTTCTTCTTTGTCTGTGTTGTCTGGCATCTGAGTTGAACATGGCGAACCCTCGACTATCTTGCTTTGGATTTAGTCGTTTTAGGCTCTTGTTCTGCTCTCGATTGCTCACAGCGTGGGATTGGGTTAACCCCGATTTTTGCATTGTAGCTCCAATGGGATCAAGAGAGTAACACTTGGCTTGCAGCAAAGAACAATCGTTCGCTTCTGCGGCCAACCGAAGAACTCAACTTCGACTCGCCCCTCGGTGAGTTGTTGCCTGGGGAACCGACAGACGGATTGTCTGCCGAACCGCCTTCGCTAATTGTCATCATTTGGGTATGTGACAATTGATTGTGATAGGAGCCCTCGCATGGTAGACTACTACCCATCAGTTATTCCAAAGGAATGTTAGAATATCTGGGATAGGCCAAATAGTTCAGGGACGTAGGAGTATGACTACTGACAGAAGTAATAGCACGTTGCGTGGTAGGCTATTACTTTGGCTGTGCTATTCGTAGGAATAACGGCGTCAGACATCAGAGGTGATTATTAACTTGATGGGGTCTTGTCGCGATTAGAGCGACTGTGGGGACCTACCATTCTTCGGAAGAGGATTGGTAAGTAGATTGTGTCAGAGGTTTAATGTTAACGTGACAGGGAATGTCGTGATTGGAACGACTTTGAGGACCCACCATCCTTTGGAAGAGGATTGGCGAGTGGATTTTGTCAGAGGTTTAATGTTAACTTGACAGGGAACGTCGTGATTGGAACGACTTTGGGGACCCACCATCCTTTAGATGAGGATTGGCGAGTGGATTTTGTCAGAGGTTTAATGTTAACGTGACAGGGAACGTCGTGATTGGAACGACTTTGGTGGATTTGCCATCTCATTAGAGAAGATTGGCGGATTAAATGTGTTTGTCGTGATATGAACGACTTTAGTGGATCCGCCACCTCATTGGAGAAGATAAGCGAATTGAGTGTGTTTGTCGTGATATGAACGACTTTAGTGGATCCACCATCTCATTGGAGAAGATAGGCGAATTGAGTTCCACCAGAGGCTTTCGCCAGAGCGGGTAAAGTAGGAACAGTTTAGCCTCGTGTACCAGTTGGAGGGTGTGAGGGCCAGTTTAGACTCGTGCACTCGTGGGAGTTTGTGAAGGAGAACTAGGGGTAGTACTTCTTCAGATACTTGCCGTTGATGGGCATCATGATCTTATCGCCATTCGGTTTGACGAGGCGATAGGCGCCGTTCGAGTAGACTGTCTCTATCACGAACGGTCCTTCCCATTTGGACTGGAATTTCCCCTTCTTCTTGGAAGTGAGGATCATTGGTCAACGAATGGAGAGCACGAGCTCTCCCTCTTTGAAGGCTCGGCGCTTGACTTTTCTGTCGAAATTTTTGGCCATTCGAGCCTGATAAAACTCAATGTGCTGCTGAGCTTCCAGTCGCTTATCATCTAACACCTCGAGCTCTGCAAGCCGCAGTTGGTGATTTTCCTCGGCCGTCATCCCTGTTGTTAGGGCGACGCGGAGGGATGGAATCTGAATCTCTAATGGCAATACAGCTTCACAGCCGTATACCAATGAGTAGGACGTGGTGCCAGTCGGTGTGCGAACCGTCGTGCGATATGCCCACAGGCTCTCACCTAGCTTTTCGTTCCAGTCATGCTTGCTAGTGGAAGTCAGCTTGGTCAAGATCTTGATGATCGTTTTGTTGAAAGCTTCGGCCAAACCATTCGCTGAAGGGTTGTAGGCCGTGGACGAGAGGTTCTGTATTCGGAATTTGTCGCAGAACCTGGTGAAGGCATGGCTAACGAATTGCGTGTCATTGTCATGAATGATACGCCGGGGTACGCCGTATCGGTATATGACATGGTGCTTGATGAATTTGATCATGTAGCTAGTCTTGACTTCTCTTAAGGGGATGGCTTCGGCCCATTTAGAGAAGTAATCGGTGATCGCGAGGATGAAGCGATGGCCTTTCGCCGATGGTGGAGAGATTGGCCCAACTATGTCCATCCCCCATGCCTCGAAGGGCCAAAACGCCCTCGTCGGATGCAGATGCTCAAGAGGTTGGTGTATGTAGTTAGCATGGATTTGGCATTCGTAACATCGCTTTGCATAAGCGACTGCGTCAGTAACCATCCCAGGCCAGAAGTAACCTATCCTCCGCAGGCGATCTCAAAGTTTGGGTCCGGGCTGATGAGCTCCACACACGCCGTCATGTGCTTCGCGTATGGCTTCTTGTGCCTCCGCTTTTGAAAGACAGCAAAGCAACAAGCCGTCGTATGACCTCCGATACAACGTTTTAGTGGTTGAATCGTAGTAGAACCTCGAGGCACGTCGTCAGACAGACTCTCGTTCCTTCGAGTCCTTGGGCAATATGCCGTATAGGACATAATCGATGATCGGGAGATGCCAGTCTTCCTGATCTGGCTGATCCGAGGCTTGATGAGTGGCGTTCGCCTCTGGGACGTCTCTGGGTCGAAAAAGTTTTCGGCTGGCGACAGCGACTCGTTAGGTCGTTCCAAAAGGTTGGGCTAAGTTAGCTGCCAAGGATGCGAGAGCATCCGCATGGGTGTTCTTTGAACGGAGCACGTGCTCAATGCGGAAACTCTCGAATAACTCCACTAGTCTGACGGCCGCCTTGTGGAGTGGGATGAGATCGTCATTCCTGACTTCATACTCACCAGTCATTTGTTTGACGATGAGTTGGGAGTCGCCGTAAGCCTCCAGGTGCTCGATCCCGAGCTCTTTGGCTAACTCGAGCCCTATGAGCAACGCGTTGTACTCAGCTACGTTGTTGGTGCATGGTTCCGCCAAGGAAAAGGCCCGGGGTAACACGTGACCATGCGGAGAGGTAAGGACCACCCCCACTCCTGCAGAAATAGAGCCGCTCACGCCTGCGCGAGACGCGCCGTCGAAGAACATCTGCCACACCTCTGGTGACGAAGTCACATTGGCTTCGGGAGGTTCGTCTGGCAGATCTTCGAATAGATCGGTCTTCACCCCCAGCGGGTGACTAGCCATGAGATCGCAGATGGCTTGTCCCTTGACTGATTTCTGCGACATGAAGTGGATGTCATATTGAGAGAGCAGAAGCGCCCACCTGGCCAGGCGCCAGTTTAACGCTGCAGGTTGTGTCATGAAGACCCGAATGGGATTCATCCGGGAGATGACATGGATGGTTTGGCCAACCAAGTAGTGCCGCATCTTTTGAATAGCGAACACCAAGGCTAAGCATTCCTTCTCGACCATTGGGTACCGTTGTTCGGCGCCCTGCAAGGTTCTGCTCAGGTAGTAGATGCCTTGCTCGTGGCCTGCATTGTCGTTTTATGCCAAGAGGGCGCCTAGAGAGTGTTCCATAGCCCGTATATATATGAGGAATGGCCTCCCCGAGATTGGCGCCGCGAGGACAGGTGGGTTTGAGAGATAAGCTTTGATCTCTTCAAAGGCCCTTTGGCAAGGCTCGTCCCAGACGAAGGAAGTACCTTTCTTCATTAGCTTAGAGAAGGGTTGACATTTTCCCGAGAGATTCGAAATGAATCTTCGGATATAAGCCAGTCGTCCTTGAAGGCCTCTTAGCTCTTTGAGATTTCGGGGTGGCTGGAGCTCTTGAATAGCTCGCACCTTGTCTGGATCAATCCGGATCCCTTTCGTCGTGACGACGAAACCGAGGAATTTACCGCTGGACATCCCCAGGAATGACTTAGTAGGATTCATCTTGAGTTGATGAGTCCTCATGAGTTCGGACATAGCCTTTAAGTCTTGGAGGTGATCCTCCTTATGGCGACTCTTCACGACCAAGTCGTCCACATAGCATTCGACCGTCTTTCGCAAATAATCTCGAAAGATCATGCTCATGGTGCGCTGGTAGGTTGCGCCGGCATTCTTGAGCCCGAAAGGCATGACGGTGTAACAGTACACCCCTATGGGAGTTCTGAATGCAGTGTGCTTCTCGTCCTCGGGGTGCATTTTGATTTGATTGTACCCCGAGAAGCCATCCATGAAGGACATCCTCTCGAACCCGCACGTGTTGTCAATGATGACATCCGTGATGGGCAGAGGAAATTCGTCTTTAGGGCACGTGGCGTTGAGGTTCCTAAAGTCGATGCAGATGCGGATCTTGCCGTTCTTCTTCAAGACTGGAACAATATTCGCCACCCAGTCGGGGTGTCGCTCCTCTCTGATGAAACCGGACTCGATCAGCTTCTTTACTTCAGCTTCGATCGCGTCCATGATCTGGGGGCGAAACCGCCTCTGCTGTTGTTTGATTGGTTTGGCGTCAGGGCTGATGTTGAGGAAACCGCCTCTGCTGTTGTTTGATTGGTTTGGCGTCAGGGCTGATGTTGAGGCGATGCGTGGCGACCCGTGGATCCAGACCAGGCATGTCCTCGTAATTCCAGGTGAAGACGTCAATGTATTCCCATATGAGGGCGATGAGATCCTCTTTTTCCTGAGGGGGCAGACTGCCGCTGATGAATATGGGCTTGGGATTCATCTCAGTACCCATGTTCACCTGGAGGACTTCGTCTTCGGTTGGTGGTTCGCGCTGTTCGAAGCGACTGTTCCACTGGGCGTTAACATGGCGATTCCATGTTTCGTCATACAGTGGAAGTTGTTCATCCTCCGCCATTTCGGCGGGGTCCACCGTAGCCATGTTGACTGTAAGGCTATCGAATAGATCCCTCACGCTGACGTCTGAGTCCCAAGCTGAGGTTGTTGACGATTGGTCCCCCGAACATGCATAGTCGGAGTCTTCGTTGACGTAAAAACACAAATCTGACGAGAAGGAGGAGTAGCCTAAGCCTCTCCGAGTCCTGTTGAAGTAATTCGAGGGCTTTCCTTTGGGAACGTAGGAGGGTTTGATGACCGTCTTACGTCCTCGGCCATAATTTAGGCCCTCTAAACGAGTGAGGTCATACCTCATATCGCTCATCATGCGTTTCGCAACTCGACTGTATTGCGAAAACTGAGGCGCCGGGTCTTAGTCCTCAGATTCGTCCCATAGCGTGCGCAGGGGATGATCGATCCGACCGAAAATAATATCTTTTCGATAATTATTTCGGGCCGGTACGACGAACACAGCTTGCGATGACCTGATCGGCTGTGTCTTGGCGGCGTATGACGAGCATACCGGTAAGTGTATGGAAGGCTCACTGTAGAGATTCGACCATAGCTCATTTGGCGCATCGTCTTCGGACGTGGAACAAGACGACAAGTAAGCAAAGTCGGATTTCTCATTCACGATAAATTTTTCCGCCTGAACAGCGTTGGTTACATGGTGACTCTCGTAACCAATTACAATTGACTCAAAGTCATTCAGAATTAAGCTGTCACCGTATTCAGGCTCACTATCCGCCTCGTTGCCGCTTTCTAGCTCCTCCGCTGGCGGGGCGTCGGGGTCCTGGTACAACAGGGAATCCGTGAAGTAGTTTTCGATGCCCTTGAAAGGCTGCTTGTCGGCTACTACTGTCCTGACTCATTCATAGTTGTCCACATACTTCAAGCACTGGTGTAATGTGGACGGGACTATTCTGTTGCCATGGATCCAGTTGTCCACATACTTCAAGCACTGGTGTAATGTGGACGGGACTATTCTGTTGCCATGGATCCATGGGCGTCCCAGAAGTATGTTGTACGAGGGTTCGGCGTTGATGACGTAGCACGTCACCTCCGTCTTCATGTCGTCTATCCGACATTTCAGGCGGATTTTGCCGAGCGGCCGAGTCCCCGTGGCGTTAAAGCCGAAGATGGTAGTCGCAGTTGAGGCGAGGCTCTTTGGCGGTATCCCCAAGTGCTTGATCAACTTCAGAGGCACGATGCTCAGCGTGGACCCTGGATCGACCTGAATCCGATCCACTTTCGACGAGCCAACGTACCCAGTGAAGTACAGCGGCCGGTCATGAGATGTGCTCTTGATGAGCATATCTTCAGGGGTGAAAGTGATGCACGGGACCCGTCTCTCAGAGACTTGGCAGCAAGTTACACATCCTTGTTCTACCTCCGTTTCCTTCGAGAAATAGGTATAGAACGCCTCTGAGTCGGCCAGCGCTTCTTGGAGGGCCTCTCGGGTGGACCTGGACAACCGGAGGAGGTCGTTTATGGTGATTCACGCGGGAATGCTTTTCAGTTGCGCGAGCACGTTGAAGCGGAAAGGCTGGCAGCTTGTGCTTGGTCCGTCCTGATTGGGAGGGGTTGCTATGACTGGCCTCGTGGGAGGTCCTGCCAGGTTTTCCGCCCTCGTGGGATATTCTTTTGCAAATTCTTTCCCTGCCCTCGTGGCGAAGACGTTAGTGTCTTCTCCAGAATCGGTTAGGGCTATCATCGCCGTGTCATCTCTACCTAGGATGGCGGAGACAACGTTGCAGTGTTTCCTCTTAGCCTCCTTGGAAGGCTGTGCAGTCCACTGCTCGTCATCGAGGAGGTCTAGATGAACCCACATCACCTGCCCATCTGGCAGAGTTTGTGGGACCAAACCCTTTTCCCGCTGGTTATGAGGATCGTCGTTAGTGATCTTCAAGACCGCCTTAGGGATAGGGATTACCCCAGCTGGGGCCTGAACCTATGGAAGATTTGTCCCGAAGCTTAAAGTGATCATGTTCGTAGTCACTTGCTTCTGGACTTTCTCTTTCTTCAAAACCCCCGCGTCGTAGAGGGCTTGGAGCTTGTCCTTGAGGACGTAGCATTTGGTTGTGTGATGGCCAAGGAACCTGTGATATGCACAGTAACTTGGGTCACCGGTTTTGTCCGCCTCCTCAGGCTTGGCGGCTTCTGGCAACTTAATTTGTCCACTCTTGAGTAGAGTGTCGAAAGTCGCCACCACCTGGTCTTCTTTGAAATCATATTGCCGCTGGGGACGTGGTTCAAATTGCCTGGATTTAGGCTTTTGAGCAGCCTTCGGCACCGGGGCAGTGTCGACTGCCATGATTTCTTTTCCCCTCGACCGAGGAGGATTCTTCGGCGCATCTGGCTCCGCTGCTCCCTTTTTAGACTGCGGCTCTTAGGCCTCCAGCCTCTTGATCATATTTTCAACTTGCTCGCCTTGGCGAACAAGCTCCTTCCAAGTCCGGGTCTCTACTGCCCCTATTTTGGACAGGATATGGATCGACAGATTGTTGCGGCACATCTCAATCAGCGTCGCCTCGGAAACTTGGTCCCGACAGTGGACTGATCGATTCCGAAATCTCTTCACGAAGTCGTTGACCGACTCCGACTTTCGCTGCTTCTCAGTAAGGAGAGTGGCCATTGACACTTCCGTGTCGTCGTCGAAGAAGCGGGCGAGGAAGAGCTTTTCGACGTCGGCCCATGCCTTGATAGAGCCGGGCTCCAGTTTGCGGAACCATTCAAAGGCCACCCCCTTGAGGGTACCTATGAACAGTCGAGTAAGAATAGCGTCATTTCCTGTAAGAAATTCGGTCTGCGCCATGAAGTAGTAGATGTGCTGCGAGGGTGATCCCTTGCCATCAAATTGTACCAAGCTGATTGGCTTGAACTTTACTGGGTATGGGACCGTGTCCCATTCGATAGGGTAGGGACGTACCACCCCCAGCTTGTTCATGTTTTGCTGGGTGCTATCCGCGGTGTGCGACGTTCCTATCGATGTTTTGGAGGAGTAATCGGACTGTCGATCATCCTCTGTCTCAGCCGCTGGACGGTGAGGAGGTACCCACTCATTGTCCCGAGTTTGCTGGGGTAAGGGATGTTGGGTCCTTTTCTTCTTCTTGTTGTTGTTCAGCAGTTGTTCCATCATTTCTCTTAGAGAGTCGATGGTCGCCTGCTGTTCCTCCAGCTTTTGAGCCATCGACTGCTCGGTATTGAGTTCGGTCATGTGCACTCTCACCTGCGCGTCTTGACTTGAGCGTGAGGTCTGAGATGTGGCCGCCACCGAATGAACCTCGTCTTCACCGTAGGAGGGGGGTACCAGGGTAGAGTAATCAAACCCGATGCTTGCCCCCCTGCGACTACGCATTCACTGGAATATGCCGTCCTGCCGGCGTCGAGCGAACCGGGTGTTAGGTCTTAGGACGGAGTCCGAATCTGGCGAGTCGGAGAGTACCGCCTTCCCCTTATCCATCATGTTGAATGTGGCGAAGGCGAGCTCTAGGTCGTCGGTCGCGCGTACCTTTTGGTGGCGACGCCTTCGACGGGAGGGCCTTGGTAGAGAGGACTGTTGAGAAAGCCTCTCGAACACCGAGGGTTTCGCCGTTCCGACGCATTGGCAGTCGGCGAGGACCGTGTGGATGAGTCTCTCGTAGTGGCACTGAGGATTAGCCTCATGTATAGTGCGCTTGCGAGTTAAGCGTTCCCTGAGGTCCTCGGTGGGCGGTTGGTGACAACCCCCAGCTTCAGAGGAGTCACTCGTGTGAGTGTACGGGAGATTTTTTGACGCGCTCTCTGGTGCGCGTTGGGTGGAATGCTTTGGTGCTGGAGTTGGGCGATCTCGCTTTGACTGGCGAGTCTTCGCATTTGAGCGAACTCCAGTACATTGGCGGGTTTCAACCTTTCGTTTGGCAGAGCGGGTTCGTGAGGAATCGCCTACCCCTCTACTTTTACGTTTATCCGCCAAGTGATTATGGCGAGGATCGCCAGCCTTCGAGGATTCGCCTACTCGGGTAGGCTCACCCCTTGAAAGTGAGTTCTTCGCATCAGAGATATGACCTGAGAAGCGAAGTATTCCCGAGAGGGCGGCTTTGCCTTCCTCGGTCGACGCTCCTGACTTGGAGGGCCTCCCGATGTCGGGCAGTTTGCCTTCTCGTCTAGTGTTCCCCGGGCCTGTATTATGGTTCAGGCCATTATGAGAACCTTTACGTTTATCCGCCAAATGATTATGGCGAGGCTCGCCAGCCTTCGAGGATTCGCCTACTTGGGTAGGCCCGCTCGCTCGAGGAGATCTATTCGCATCAGGGATGTGACCTGAGAAGCGAAGTCCTCCTGAGCGGATGGCTCTGCCGTCCTCGGTTGGCGCTCCTGATTTGGAGGGCCTCCCGACGTCGGGCAGTTTGCCCTCTCGTCTAGTGTTCCTCGGGCCTGTATGATGGTTCAGGCTATTGTGAGAAACGGAGGTTGGGGCCTCCTGTCTGACGAGCGTTTGCCGCTGCTGCTGGCTAGCTCTCCCAGCGAGGAGAGCATCTCCGCAGGCTGCGGCAGTACCGTTTGTGCCGGAGTGAACCGGCGTTTCCTCCGAGGCAGGTGTCTGCGTAGACCGCTTGGCGATCTATTTGGCAGGCCCTTGCCTCTTACGCTCGATCTCTGGCTTGGCCTTGATCGATTGCGAGGGAGTGGGCTCCTCCGATGAGACTCGGGGTGTAAATTTGATTTCCCGAAAACAGGGAGTGTTCGTTTGTATTAATAAGAAAGCTTATTACAAACTAATAATCAAATGGTTACAACAGAAGCAGAGGGAATGCCCTCTTTGTTTTTTGTGTGGGGACTTTAGGTGGCTATAGGACGCTTCGCTCGATGCTCGTGTCGAGTCTGCTTCCCTTGGACCGTTCGATCGAGGTTGCTGGAGAGCTTCAGTACGCAGTAGAAGCTCGGGGCAATAGAGTTCGATTCTGCTTAGTTCGCCGGCGATCGGAGCTCGGAACTAGACAGTGGTGCTGCAATGCAAAGATTATGCAGAGAGCTTGGTCTCAACTCTTTTTCTCCAAGTTTTGCGACCTCTCTTCCAGTGCGCTGGAAGGGGCTTTTAAATGGAAGAAGGACAGCTTGACTACTCCTTGAATTATGGGATGTGACCACATCTTCTTCAGAGACGTCTAGCTGCTCCTCGATACCATGAATGGTCATTCGAGGGATTGTGCTTTATGTCCTGTCACCTAAAATGGGAAGGCCCATCCTTGTATATGAGGCAACGGTCGTCTGCTATCCGAGTGGACCTGACCAGTATTAATGAACCGCATTTATGAGTTCGCAGAGTGATGAGGCGTCTGTCCGATCACTCGTACTGTGCGTGACCGTCCGGCGTGCTTTGAGCACGGTGCTTTCTCCTTTCCGGTCAGGAGAGGCGGTGAAGTAGGTGCACAGTACTCGAGTGGGTCTAGCCAACTTGCCGAGTGCCGGTGGATCCAGCTCTTGACTCAGACAGCCGAGGTGAGTCGCATTTATGAATGCTCAGGTTGACTCGACACTTGTCCAGGCCTTAGTACTGTGAGCGGCCGCTTGACGGTCTGAGGGTACTGTGCCCTCTCCCTTCGGGTCGAGAGAGATGGGATGGCCCATCCCAGCACGTGGGGTAGCGGATACCCAGCTGTACTAATGGCCTTGAGGTTTGCAGGCGGATTCGTCTTTGGACTCGGGCAGGCGAGTCGCGTAAGAGGCGAACTTCCGCTTTCCTAACCGATCTCAACTCGTGCAAGCGAGTCGATTATTCAGGCGAATCTGGAACCGAGCACGTTTGACGACCATGCGGCTTAGGCAGGCGACTTCTTGTGGGCGAATTTCCTGTAGGCTCATCAGAGGTATTTTTTACCGCCTACACCCCTATATATGTAATATATAAAACCTTCAATTCAATGATGCTCGGATATGCTACACCTATGCATCAACAAAGTTCCAAATACCTATGTAGAGCACAAGGATCAGAAGTTAGCTAAGATTGCCGGCCAATCATTTTGTAGCTACGCAAAACTTCAAAAACATGCAAATTGACAAATTAAAAAAATAGCAGCAAAAATGTTGCAAAAAGTAAAAATAAAATAAAAATGACCCAAATATTTAAGTAGTTCGGCCTAAGCACAACTCAACAGACACGCCGGCGGACGAGCAAAAATCCAACAACAAAATTTTGAAGAAGATTGCAAAACACGTCTGGCAGTCAAATCCCAATTTCACTCTAAATACTTCATATGTTATATATATTATATATAGATGACCGGCTAATCTCTTACACACACACATATTATAGTTTTGTAGTCCACCCAGAAAGTATATATATAATAGTTTAGTGCGTACGTATCCTATACAAAAGAATAACCCCACAATTATATATGCTAAAGTCAAGACACAACCAACTTTTGTCTCTTCCACGACGAGTATGAGTTTTAGGGGGGGAAACAACATATGCATGTGTATAACATGAAAATGTTTTTGTGCTCTTTTGATAAATTAGACCTTGCACATATATATTGTTTCCTTGACATTTAGTTATGCTCACAGTACACGACAAGATACCTATATTGTCATGGTACAAATGCATTATGGATATCCTTCAGTGATCCCAGAAGCACGCCCTCTCTCCACACCGATAGCAAGTAACACAACTGATGAATCTCACGTGTCCCCACATCATCTCACGTGTCCCCACATCTTGCTGATCTGACTCTATATCGCAGTATGGTCGGCGCTTGCTATATGGCACGGCTGATATTTCCTTTCCAGTAAATTGGGTCTGTCAGCATATGCAATGCCCCGAAAGAGCATCACTGGTCTCTCGTCAAGTCGTATTCTGCATTTATCTTCACAGAACACCGGCCTACTCATAGTTTCATTTCGTATATCGTGACTTTCCTAGAGCTCTAAGCAACAAGCTACGGTCGAGCACCACTACAGGAGCTTGGCATTCCCTCAACAACATCCTTGTTATGGTGTGACAACATTATAAGCGCGATATATCTCTCTGCTAACTCACTATTTCATGCTCGCACGAAATGTTTTGATATAGGTTTCCCTTTTGTTTGTGAGCATGTGGACGCCAAGCCAAGCAGCTCCGTGTCTCATATATTTCCGTTTGTGACTAACGTGCCAACATGCTTACCAAACTACTATCTCAACATTGATCAACCGAGCTTGAGGTGGCGTATTAGAGATGCACTAGATTCAAACGGTTCTGCTCAAGACAGAAACCCATCAATTCTTACTAAAGATCATGGATAAACCTGGCTGCATAATATTGGTGATTTGTAATCAATTAGTGAGATCATATCATCCATATTAGTTCTCACTGTAACCAGATTATGGAGATCCTATTTATAACCATAATTGTAAAGTCTATTAATGAAATACAAATTAAAGAAGATGACTGAACGTAATAATAAACAGCCTCTCTTCTCGTTTTTGTCAATTCCTCTCTCTTACTTCATTGATTCTCAGGGAGCCGTATGTCAATTATGCATTTTCCAAGAGAAAGAGGCGCTTAGTCGAATAAAATTTTAAAAGTAAAAAAAGGACAGAATATATGAAATTACTATATAATTAGTAGTATAGATTGATCAACCGAGCTTGAGGTGGCGTATTAGAGATACGGTTGTCAGAAAATTGATAGAACTCCTACTTCACTAAAGAAGTATTCGCTTGAATCACTGAAATCGACCAAGCGACACCAGTAACTCTTCTCGAGATTAAAACCAAGCCTAATCTCAAGGAACAGGCGAAACAGACTTCAGATCCTTCAAAAGACTCCTTCTTTATGTCGAAGTTCGCCGGGATCTCGCTAGCCCTTGCTGAAATTCGTGGCTCTTGGCTCTGAAGTTCGGCAGCACCTCCTCGTCTTGATAATAATTCGCCCCTTCAGAATAGAGGCCCTGGGCTTGTATTTATATATAGGGCACCGGATGAGGGTATTTGGATAGGAATGATGGAGGTCTTATCCTCAGTTGACAACGACCTAACCAAGTTTATGGATGATATCTAGACAGTTGAGATGCTCTGGAACAAACAAATCTTGAGAAAATAGCAAAAAACTAAAAAAACGCGTTTTCGGAACTTCTGGGCGTGAAACAGGTCGTGCTGACCCGTAAGTGTGTGGGTCAGCCGAGTTTGACCCGCGCTGGCGAGGGTCGGTGCTGACCCGCAGGGGTGCGGGTCGGACAGATCCGACCCACGCTGGCGCGGGTCGGCCAGCGCCGTCTCGCGCCGGCGCGGGTCCGCCGCCTCAGCTGAACTCCTTTTTTGGCACTTTTACTTTCCGGGACTTGTACTTTCTGTCGTTTTGCTTATTTGCCCGTCGTGTTGACTTGTACACTCCGCGCGATCTGACTGACGTGCGCGTCCGATCACTTGGAGCTGACTGACGAGCGTGTTCGGTCACTAGGAGCTGACCGACGCACGCGAACTGACTAACGAGCGTGACGGCCAATTGGAGGTGGCCGGTGAGCGCACGAGACACAATTGGTTCGCCATTCCAGTTCATGCATTTGTCAGTGTCAGATAATCCTCTTAGACCCAGATAACGACGTTCGTCATCTTCTCTCCGTCTCGAGCTGTGTACGGACACCTATAGGTATTTTTAGACGCCTACAGATACCCCTTCCAAAGTATTTCAGATTGATTCTTTTATAGATGAGTCTGAAATGCTTTGGATAAGATATGCCCTTTCCTCAATCTTATAGAGGGACCTGTGAACTGCTTCAATTCTTAACTTCTCCAGCCTTCAGTCTGTTTAGTATTTTGTTGAATAGATGAAGTTCTTCCGGCGCTACGTTTATCGTCTGACCGTTATTGAAGTTTTGAACTGGAGTTGGTGTGTAAGTTTCTGAACTTAGCTCGTGTTGTTGAGTTGACGCTGAACTGATTGTCTTCGTTGGGAATTTATATCTAAAATTTGGAGTTGATCGGAGGCTATGCGTTGACCGGCGTTGACTTCCATCGCAACGCGTTGACCGGCATTAACTTCCATCGCATGGCATTGAACGGTGTCTTCATAGTTTTGCTCTTAAGGCGTTAGAGCGTGACAGTCCCAAATGTTGGGGCTGCAAGACCAACTTGTAAAAACTGATTCATCTGCATGTATGGAAGTTATCCTGAAGTTGTTGGATCCTTAAGTCACGAGACTAACTAATGGAGCTGGTGTGTCAATGACTCTCACACTTATAGGATTTTTGGCAAACCTCAGCCATCAACGGGTTTGATGAGCCTTTATCGACTACCGTTTGAGTGGGCTAGCATGTGATTTGTTTAAGTCCGTTCCGAATACAACGTTGTGCTAAAAGAGTTAACTCTTTTAGTGCTAGGATATTGAATATGTAGACTCCATCTTTCTCACGGGAATAGACTACCCGACCGCATGTATCAGATGCAGACTCAGGATTTTTGGCAAATCCTCAGCCATCAACGGATTTAACGTGCCTTTATCGATTACCATTTGAGTCGGGCTAGCATGCAGATTGTTTAAATCCGTTCTGCATGTAACATTATGCTAAGAGAGTTAACTCTCTTAGTGCTACAATATTGAATACGTAGACTTCGTCTTTCTTACGGGAATAGATTACCCAGCAACGCGTGTTAAGCGCTGACTCATCCTTACTTAGGGTTCAGGATAAAAGTCCTTAGACTCGGATTCTGGTGTCTTCTTCAATCGGTGAAAGACTAAACCGACAATGCGTGTTAGGCGTAGGCTTATCTCTATTTAGGAGTCAAGATAAAATTCCTCGCACGTGTGAAGTACGGATTTTGGTGTTATTAGTAACAACCTGTCACAATGTTAAATATGTGAGTTTTTATCCTTTTTACGACAAAAGGCTAACCGGCAACGCGTGTTAGGCGCTGACTTATCCCTACTTTAGATTCGGGTTAAAATCCCCAGACTTGGATTCTGATATCTTTTTCACTCGGTAAAAGACTAAACTGGCAACGCGTGTTAGGCGTTGACTTATCCCTACTTAGGATTCGGGATAAAAATCCCTGTGCGTGTAAAGCATGCATTATGGTAGTTGAAAAAGCGGTGTCTTCTCTTGGAGCAAAGACGAACCCGATACTGAAAAGGAAGAATTTTATATTCCATTTCCAGTTGCAAAGGAAACTCAAAGTAGGATCTTCACTTTGAGAATCTGAAGAGTGAAACTAAGAGTTGGATCTCCACTCAGAGAATCTAAAAGATTTGGATAATCCTAACTGTCGGAAGGTTTGATTACCGAACTAAAGATAAATTTCTCGTTTATCAAGAGTGAATCGTGGTTTTGGTCATAACTGTAAGATGGTTTGACCAAATAGGAGTTTGAGGTGACCCTAACTGTAGGAAGGTTTGATCACTCGATTTGAAAGTGGACCTTTCGCTCATGGAAAGAATTGAGAGGGGATTTTAGTTTTGACCCTAACTATAGGAAGGTTTGACCAAGTAGGAGTTTGAGAGTGGGAGTACAAATCATAGTGGGAGTGTTGACTTGTACCGATTACTCAGTGGGGGTTCTTGGTGTTAAGTGATAAAAACTTAATACGAAGGAGTTTGACAATCGTCAATAATTGGCAGATTAAAATTCCAAGCATTATGCTCTGACTCTAACAATGGGAGTGTTGAATGCACAGACACAGTGTGAGTTTGAATGGATTAAACCAGAAAGAATTTTAGTGGACCCACTGTCAATTAATTTGATCAGTGGGGGATTTTATGATGGAAGATTATAAATCGTCAACAACAGTGGGAGTTTTTTTTTGTGAGGGAAGATTGATCCAACGAAGTGATCAAATCTCGTCTCAGTAAAAGAGTGCTTGGAAGTTGGTGAAACTGATCCCGGCAATTGGATGTGTTTTACTCTTGGAAGAATTTAGAGTTCAAGTGGGGGTTTCTTATTCATCCCCTTTTACAATGATCAGGTTATCCCTAAGAACACCACATATAGCATTCTTTCGGGAACTTCCCGTTACATCCACCCCCAGCTTTCTTTGTGAAACTGGGTCTAACATTCTACTCAGCTGAATGGTCGTGTTATCCTTAAGAATATCACATACGATATTCTTCCAGCAACTTCCCATTAAAATTAGGAAATAGTTTAGACTCGTATACCTGTTGGAGTATTAAGAAGCAGTTTATACTCGTATACTCTTTGGAGTGTCAGAAGGAGCAGTTTATACTCTTATACTTATCGGAGTCCTCATTCGGCTCAATTTACCATTAGGATGCCAGCTTCAACCAATGTTTGGATGCTATTTTGAGAGCAAAACAAGCCTTGATAGGATGAAGGATCCTCCTGTGGTATGCATAGTACTTTAGATCTGAAGTATTATCAGCTTCCTCCTGATCTGTGATAGGTGGTAGTTTGATCTTGTTGTTTTCCAGGAGAAACTCAAAAATAGCTGGAACGTCTTCGTCCTTGAAGAAGTACTCTTTTTGGAGTTTCAGATCCAAAGTCTTTTGCTATCTTCGTGATTGATGTTGTGAGGTCCGATTAACGTCAACAACTGCTACAGGTGCCTTCCCCTTACCACGGGAGATAAAGTGAGTTCAGAGGGTTAGCTGTCAGTTGGCTTCTTTCAGCTTTCTTCCTTCTGAGGAAGCGTTCGGACCGCTCTCCGTGCACTTTCAACTCTTTCCAGGTATTGGATGGTGCTACTCTCATAACTTCTAACACGTCCAAAGAGAGGTTGTTGTGACAGGTTTGGAGGATGAAGTCCTTTGTGATCGGATCTCGACAGTTCATTGTCTTATTCCGAAAGTGCTTAATAAAGTCGTCGACCGTCTCGTCATATTCCTGTTTCTCATCGAAGAGTGTCCTGATTGACACCTCAGCATCATCATCAAAGAAGTGAGCGAGGAACAGGTTCTTCAAGTCGTCCCAGCTGTTGATACTTCCAGGCTCGAGATGACGGTACCAATCGAAGGCAGCTCCGTGAAGGGTGCCAACGAATAATTGAACCATCAACGCTTCATTGCCGGAGATTATGCTTAAGTGGGATTTGAAGTAGATCAGGTTCTGAGTGGGAGAACCTTTCCCGTCATGGCGTGAGGTTAATCAGGTTGAACTTCGCCGAATATAGGATCGACTCCTACTCCCTTGGGTAAGGACACATAATATCGGTCTTCTTTACCTCTCGAGCAGACTTCAGAGCATTGATTTTGTTCTCAAGATCTTTCATCTTCTCGTCCTCGTCTATATCATGCTTTGGACAATTTCTAAGAGGAGCAACGTGGCCACCCTTGGTATTGTCATCTTCGGTGGGACTACCCCCAGCGTCGTTACCTTTAATGGGGCCACCTCTAACGTTTTAATCAACATGAGGGTTATCTGCATCAAGGTGTTCATCCATGTCTGAATCATCGCCTATCCGGTAGGTATTATTGTGATGACTAGATTCACCAATTTGATTAGACAATGATCGAATCTGTTGGTCATGATCTTCCCTTATCTATTACATAGTCATTTCTATTTCGATTTTGAATGCTTCTTTCTGCTTGGCTAGAGGATACTCAACCATTTTAGCTACTTCCTTGGTGTTAATCATAAACACTTCGTGGGATTGTTCTGGGTTGGATACCGTATTGTTAGAAGCGACTGCAGAGTTAGCATCTGATGCTTCATCATTCGAGGATAACCGTCTATTCATCCTCTGGTAGTCCCGCTGTCTAGTAGTCCCTACGCGTAGCCGAGTTAGACGATGCGATATGAGGGGGTCAGAACTAGAAGGTCGAGTTGACTTTCCCTTATCAGGCATATTAACCATGACTTCTAGAAGTTTGTCACCTTGAACAATCGATCGTTTCTTGCAGAAACGCTTTGGCTTGGACTTAGCCGTTCCATCGGAGATCCTCTCGAATACCGAGACCCTCTATGGAACGGTCTTAGGATAGCTATATATTGATAATACTGCCCTGATAAGTTTGATGCACGGACAATGAAAGTCCATCTCTCGGGTATCCCTCTTTCGAGAACTGTTCGTACCCCCAGCCCGATAGTACAACTCATCGGTCTGATGACCGGGGTAATCTACCGCGTGTCGGCACAGACATCTCAGGTATAATGTTGTCATCTGATGAACACATTTCCTTCTGAGGACTTGCTGCCTTGATGGCATTCTCAAGAGTCACATGTTTGGAGCGCCGCTTTCGTGAGCGCGGGACCTCAACGAGCTCTTGGGCACTGACTTGCAGTCCGAGGCTGTCGATTACAGGAGTTTCCTCTTTACGAGAAGCCTCAAACTTGTTATAAGGGAGAGTGCGACCTCCAGCTCGATGAGTTGCTCGGGGTTCAGTCACCGGACCCAAGCGTTCTTTGATCGAAACTTTGCCTCGATCCTTGTGCAAAGGACCTAGACAATCCGTCATTGGCTTCTTGCTTTTGAACAAGTCTACACTACTACGAGGCTTCACTGGAAGTATTGGATCAATCAGAGCAGGGACGAAACTCGACGGAATAAGAAAAACGGGTGCAGAGTGTCTCCTGTCTCGGCCCTGGCACGGGTCAGGACTTGGTGACCTGCGGTTGGGTGGGTCACTTCTGGGTGACCCGCGACTGGGAGGGTCACTTCGGGGTGACTCGTGTGGGTGGGTCACTTCGGGGTGCGCTGCCCTAGGAGGGTCACTTTGGGGTGACCTGCGACTGGGAGGGTCAGACTTGAGTGACCCTCGGCTTTAAGGGTCAGACTTGAGTGACCCGTGGCTTGGAGGGTCAGACTTGAGTGACTCGTATTTTTTGATCTTTTCAGCCGTTGTTTCGTAATTTAGCCTCCAAGTTTGATGTAGTCTTGGTTGTTTCTTGGCTATGTCCTTCTTCTGCATCTTTTGTGCCTTTTGTACAAGAATTCGCGCGTGCGTAAGTAGTACATGGTGTTTCTGGATTCGCTCATTAAGAGTTGAACGCATCCTTTTAACTTGGATCCATTCACTTATTGATGATTTGGAGGAGGGGGTATTTACTCGCTGTTGGGGCGCTTGGTGTTCCCTGAATTTCAGATCCGTCCTGTAATAGATCCCGACCACTGGCTCTAAAGACTTAGCGAGTTGGCACGTGAGGCGTTGACGTTGCCTTTGACATGCTCTCTTCGATAGGATTGTCACGACTTTAGCAGCTATCTCCTTGATTGAGGAGGAGTCTAGATTTGCAGATCCGGACTCGTTGGAGGCCGGAGGGGCGTTGCAAGGCGTGATTGCAATAGCAATGGGGGCGTTGATCTTCCTACGCTTGCGAGAAGCGGAGGATCGGGAGGAGAAGGACGATAGATATTCCTCGAACTTGGCCTGGTCAAACTCGTACTCGATCTCTACGTCAACCGGGATCCGAATCCGAGGTTGTGACACATCAACCTTCGCAGAAAGGCTGTTGTCTCCCACTGTGGTTGCCAGTTTTTTTCATCGAAAGTAGTTTTTATTATCGAGTTCATTATAACTTCAATCGTTTACAATGAATTCAAATAAGAAAAATAATAATTACAACTTTTTAGAAAATAAACACAAGAACTGTTTATTAACTCTTACTTGCGTGGAGTCTTCGCCTGTACCAGGGATGTTGATATCCATGGACGACCACGGATCAGATCCGGTTATCGGAAAATTGACAGAGCTCCTACTTCACTAAGGAAGTATTCTCTTGAAGCACTAAAATCGACCAAGCGAAACCAGTAGCTCTTCTCGAGAGATTAAGACCAAGTCTAATATCAAGGAACGAACGAAACAGGCTTTAGATTCTTCGAAAGACTCCTTCTTTATGCCGAAGTTCGCCGGGATCTCGCTAGCCCTTGCTAAAATTCGTGGCTCTTGGTTCTGAAGTTCGGCTACACCTCCTCGTCTTGATAATAATTCGCCCCTTCAGAATGGAGGCCTTGGGCTTGTATTTATAAGGCACCGGATGAGGGTATTTAGATTAGAATGATGGATTTGGTCTTATTCTTAGTTGACAACAACCTAACCATGTTTATGGATGAAATCTAGGCAGTTGAGATTCTATGGAACGAATAAATCCCGAGAAAATAGCAAAAACTAAAAAAACACGTTTTCAGAACTTTTGGGCGCGAAACAGGTCGTGCTGACATGCAAGGGTGCGGGTCAGCCGAGTCTGATCCGCGCTGGTGCGGGTCGGCCAGCTCTGATAATGATGTTCGTCATCTTCTCTCTGTCTCGAGCTGACGAGTGTGTTCGGTCACTTGGAGCTGACCGACGCACGCGAGCTGACTAACGAGCGTGATGGCCAATTGGAGGTGGCCGGTGACCGCACGAGACACAGTTTGTTTGCCATTCTAGTTCATGCACTTGACGGCGTCAGATAATCCTTTTAGACTCGGATAACGACGTTTGTCATCTTCTCTCCGTCTTGAGCTGTGTACGGACACCTATAGGTATTTTTATATGCCTACACTTGTACGATACTCATTTCCCTTGTTGCAATTGATAATCTAATATCATGCCAAAAAAAGGGAAGCTTTTTTTCTCCTTTTTTTGAGAATTTATTTATTTATTTATCTAGGAAGATCGTGAAAGACCAAAAGAAAGAAAAAGAAGAAGAGGAGGAGTTCAAGCTACTCGACCACCTGTCAAATATGAACTCTCTATGGAATTTGCCCTATCTGATTTTGTGTTAAGACAAAAGAAAGAAGAAATCACAACAAATAAAAAATTATAAAAAAGAGAACACCGAGTTTTAACGAGGTTCGGTAACTTGTCTACGTCCTCAGGAGCCACACAAATAATTTCCTTTATATCAAAGAAGATTACAAGCTTGTAAAGAGCAGATCTCAAACTTGAGATCTCTCAAAACAAAAAAGCAACAGAAACTTTCTGTTCTTCAAATAAGGCGTGAGATTTTACAACTTGTAAAACCTCTTCTCAAGTCACTGTGAAAAATCGCACAGGATCACGAGATTTTTCTTCTGAAAAATCTCTGCTATAGGAGCTCAATAAATGGCCGCCACCAAAGAATTAAACGCTCTGAGAAGAAGAAGAACGGGGGCAAGGGGATTTGTGCTATGGGTTTCCCTTTTATAGGGAAACCCTAGGTAGGCTGTCGACAGCCTGTCTTCCACCAACGCAGGTGAGATCCTACGCCAAGTGATCTCACGCAGCTCTTCAGGAGGTCACATATACCTCACCTACAGGCGAGCTCATCGCTCGAAGCTCGCTTGTGTCGACTCGCTAGTAGTCCATCGACCCCGCCTGCAAGATCCATCTCGAGCTTGCCTATGCCTCGCGTTGACCTTGCCTGTAAGGCCTCGCCCTCGCCTGTAGGGCCTTCGCTCGAGCTCGCCTGCCCTAGTCTTCAACTCGTCCTCATGTGAAGGTCTCAAGCTCGCCGACTGGACCTCGCCTGAAGGTCACGAGCTGGAGCTCACCTAAAATCCGCGACATTGATCTCGAGCTCGCCTGAATCGTGGGGTCGCCTTCACCGTCGAGGTTTGGGTCTACACCCCTTTTCCAACAATCTCCCACTTGGAGACCAAACCGCCATCAGCAAGATCTTCTCATTGTATGGCTCCGCCCTCATCTCTTATGCATGAAGGCCAACTGAAGTTGCGCACAACTCCAGTTTCTGATGGTAACTGCTTTAGTCAACATATCAGTAGGATTTTGGCTCCCCAAAATCTTTTCTAACTGTAACTTCATGTCCTCAATCATCGAGCGTATGAAGTGGTAACGTAACTCGATATGCTTCATTCTGGCATGAAATACTGGGTTCTTGGTAAGGTATATAGCACTCTGGATATCACAATAAAGAACTTTGTTCCCCCGCTTTAGACCCAACACTTCCAGACACCCAGTTAACCAAATCATTTCTTTGCTTGCCTCAGTCACCGCGATATACTCTGCCTTAGTTGTGGAAAACATTATAATCTTCTGCAAATGTAAGACACAACTCATTGCTGTCGACCCTAAGGTATAGTGGTGCTTCGCTTTGTATCATGATCACCAGCGACATCTACGTATCCTTGCAGTATCAGTTCCTTTCTCCCGAAACATAGTAGCATATTCATAGTCCCTCTCAGATATCGTAATATCTACTTCACAGCCTCCCAATGCTATTTCCTAGGGTTGCTTACAAGACTCCTCACAACTCCTACTGCATGGGCAATATCCGGCCTTGTGCAAACCAATACTTACATTAGATTACTAATAGCTGATGAATAAGTCACATTTCTCATGTGCTCTTTCTCTGCATCAGTCTTGGGTGATTGCTCACTAGATAACTTGAACTGGCTTCCAAGGGGCATGCTAACGACCTTAACATTCTGCATGTTGAATCTCTGAAATACTTTCTCAATGTATTCAGACTGACTCAACTTCAGCGTCCCCTCAGCCGCATCCCGGCTGATCCACATCCTAAGAATTTGTTTCACTGCACCTAGATCCTTAATGACAAACTCCTTTGCTAACTGCTTCTTTAGTTTGTTTATCTCCTGTAAACACGGTCCTACAACTAACATATCATCAAAATATAGCAATAACACGATATAGCTGGACTCGAACCTATTAAAGTAACATCAATGATCTGAATTATATCTGCCATAGTCATTGCTCTACATGAAGTTATCGAACTTCTTATACCACTATCTTGGGGCCTATTTTAATCAGCATAAGCTCTTCTTGAGCCTATACACCATCTCTTCCTGTTCTTCCTTAATGAAGCCAACAAGTTGCTTCATATAGATTTCTTCATCCAAGTCACCATGAAAAAAGATAGTCTTCACATCTAACTAGTCAAGGTAGATATTTTTAGCAGCTACCAAGCTCAACACTATCCTGATGGTTGTGAGCATCACAACGGAGGAAAATATATCCGTATAATCCACTCATTCCCGCTATTGGAACCCCTTCACGACTAATCTGGCCTTGTATCTCTTCCTTCCATCACTCTCCTGCTTGACCCAGTAGACCCACTTATTATATAAGGCTTTCTTCTGTACAAGCAGCTGGGCTAACTCCCATGTCTTGTTTGAGTGGAGAGAATCCATCTCTTCTTGCATTGCATGCTCCCACTATTGAGATTCGCTTACTTGCATAGCCTCCTCATAGCATTCTGGTTCTCCGCTATCTATCAAAAGTAGGTTGTCTTGTAACGAGAGATACCTGGGATTCGGTTTGGGTATCCTAGATGACCTCCTAAGCTCCTCGCCCTGGGTAGTCGGTTCTGCACCTGGAGTCTCCTTCGTTCTTTGGTCAGAATTGCCATTGTCTCCCTCGTCTGGAAGTTCCTCCAAATCCATGTACTCGGATGCACCTGCATCTATAGTGTTGATCCCACTATTTTGGCCAGCCTTGGCACTGTCCCTGTCCTTATACATCATTTCCTCATTAAATATGACATCTCGGCTCCTGATGATTTTCCTGTTCTTCTCATCCTAAAGACGATACCCGAACGCACTAAATATGACGTGATGTATGCACCGTGTCTGCCCCAAAAAAATTTTGGTAGACCTGCATGTAGATGCATGCTCCTCACACACTCTCTCAGTGTTCGGTTCATTCTTTCTGCTATGTCGTTCTGTTATGACGTCCCTGGAGTAGTCCTCTCCAAACGAATCCCGTTCAGAGCACAGAACTTCTTGAACTCCTCCAGTTCATATTCTCCATCATTATCTGATCTCAAACACTTCACATTCAGAGCTGTCTCATTCTCTACCATGGCTTTCCACTTCTTGAAGATGCTAAACACCTCTGACTTGTACTTCATGAAGTATACCCACACCTTCCTTGAGTGATTGTCGATAAAGGTTATGTAGTACGCCGAACCGCCAAGAGAAGATACACTACCTGGACCCCATACATCTGTATGAATAAGCTCTAGCTTGTGAGCTTTAGGTGGTCTTCCACCCTTCAGAAAACTAATTCTCTTTTTCTTCCCGAAGATGCACTCTTCACAAACACCAACTTCCACCAAATCGATGCCGGTTAGCTTCCCTTCTAAGTGTAGAATCTTTAAACCCTTCTCACTCATGTGTCCTAGCCTATTGTGCCACAGATCTTCACTCTCATTGCCTGCTATAATTGCGAGGGTGTCACTCGCATGTGAAGTTAGGTAGAGGGTACCGGTCTTATTTCCATGGGAAACCACCATTATACTGTTGGAGATTTATTGTAACATAGCCTTCTGGTCTAAGCTGGGCAATCGAAATAAGATTCTTATTCAGCTTCAGTACGTGTCTGACATTTTTCAGAGACCACTTGGAGCCCTTCAACTGTATTTGCACATCACCTCTTCCAATAATACTACAGGGTTCATTATCTCCCTAAGTATACTTTCCCAAAGTCCTCTGCTACATAGTTCTGTAAGAACTTCCTATTAGTAGTGGCGTGGAAAGAGGCTCCCGAATTAATAATCCATGAATCGGAATCGCTATCTATAGAAAGAATCAATGCATCTTGCACAATATGAGCCTCCTGCTTATTTTTATCCTTCTTCGGTGCTTTACAAATAGAAGACATGTGGCCCTCTTGCTCGCAGTTCTAATATTTCCCTTTGATAGGTCTCCCTTCGAGTTTGACCTCTTCTTCTTTGACTTTGATCGATTCCTATTTTGGTTCCCCCTATTATGGCTTCTGTCTCTCTGCTCGAGACTTAGGACTGGACCTGAACCTTCTGATTCATTCAATTTTCTTCTAACCTCCTCGGATAAAACTATAGCTACCACCTTGTTCAGCTTCAACTTTTCATTTCGCACCAAGTTGCTGATTGCGGTCATGCAACCTGTCTAACTATCTGGAAACTGCAATAGTATCAATAGGCCTTGCACTTCGTCATCAAACATGATGTCGACTGAGATGAGTTGATCAACAATCGTGTTGAACTCACTAAGATGCATCGTGAAGCAGCATCCTTCTGTCATCTTACGGTTGAATAACGTTTTAACGAGATGCACCTTATTTGCACCTGACGGTTGCTCTTACATCATTACGAGCGCTTCCATAAGCCCCACCATCATCTTCTCATTTAATATATTGTGTGCTACAGATTTTGCGAGGGCCAATCAGGCCTGCCCTAGGGATTTTCGATCCAATATTTCCTAGCCCTCGTCGAATTCTTCTTTCTTCTGTCCTTTTGCTTTATCCATCAGCGGATGGTAAAGATCCTTCTGGTAAAGATAGTCCTCCATCTGTGACTTCTAGTAGGTAAAGTCTGACCCGTCAAACTTCTCTATTTTAGATTTGCCTTCTTCTACCATTTCTGACGCACACAGATCTGAACAAGGGCTCTGATACCAGTTGTTAGGGATTTCAAGCTACTCGACCACCTGTCAAATATGAACCCTCTGTGGATTTTACCCTACCGAATATTGTGTTAAGACAATAGAAAGAAAATTCAAAGCAAATAAAAAATTATAAGAAAAGGAGAACACCAAGTTTTAACGAGGTTCAGCAACTTGCCTATGTCCTCAGGAGCCACACAAATAATTTCATTTATATCAAAGAAATTACAAGCTTGTAAAGAGCAGATCTTAAACTTGAGATCTTTTAAAACAAAGAAGCAACATAATGTTTCTCTTCTTCAAATAAGGAGTGAGATTTTACAACTTGTAAAATCTCTTCTCAAGTCACTGTGAAAAAATCACACAGGATCACGAGATTTTTCATCTGCAAAATCTCTGCTACAGGAGCTTAATAAATGGTCGCCGCCAAAGAATTAAATGCTCTGAGAAGAAGGAGAATGAGAGCAAGGGGATTTGTGCTCTAGGTTTCCCTTTTATAGGGAAACCCTAGGTAGGCTGTCGATAGCCTGTCTTCCACCAACGCAGGTGAGATCCTATGCCAAACGAGCTCATGCAGCTCTCTAAGAGGTCACCTGTACCTCACCTACAGGCGAGCTCATCGCTTGAAGCTCGCCTGTGTCGACTCGCTAGCAGCCCATCGACCCCGCCTACAAGATCCAACTCGAGCTCGCCTGTGCCTCGCGTCGACCTCGCCTGTGCCTCACTTCGACCTCGCCTGTGGGGCCTCACCCTTGCCTGTAGGGCCTTCGCTCGAGCTCTCCACAAGATCACCTGCCCTAGTTGTCGACTCGTCCTCGCATGAAGGTCTCAAGCTCGCCGACTAGACCTCACCTGAAGGTCACGAGCTGGAGCTCACCTAAAATCCGTGACGTCGATCTCGAGCTCGCCTAAATCATGCGGTCGCCGTCGCCGTCAAGGTTTAGGTCTACATCCCTTTTTTCAACAATCTCCTACTTGGAGACCAAATCGCCAATAGCAAGCTCTCTTAACAAGTATCTTATCATTGTGTGGCTCCGCCCTCATCTCTTATGCATGAAGGCCAACTAAAATTACGCACAACTCTAGTTTCTAAATGGTAACTACTTTAGTCAACATATCAGCAGGATTTTGGCTCCCCAAAATCTTTTCCAACTGTAACTTCATGTCCTCAATCATCGAGCATATGAAGTGGTAACGTAACTCGATGTGCTTCGTTCTGGCATAAAATACTAGGTTCTTGGCAACGTGTATAGCACTCTGGCTATCATAATAAAGAACTTCATTCCCCCGCTTCAGACCCAACTCTTCCAGACACCCGGTTAACCAAATCATTTCTTTGCTCGCCTCGGTCACTGTGACATACTCTGCCTTAGTTGTAGACAACGTCATAATCTTCTGTAAACGTGAGACCCAGCTCACTGCTGTCGAGCCTAAGGTATAAACATACCCCCTGGTGCTTCACCTTGTATTATGATCACCGGTAAAATATGCATCTACGTATCTTTGCAGTACTAGCTCCTTTCTCCTAAAACATAGTGGCATATTCATAGTTCGTCTCAGATATCAAAATATCCACTTCACGGCCTCCCAATACAGATTCCCTGAGTTTCTTGCAAACCTGCTCACAACTTTTACTGCATGGGCAATATCCGGTCTCGTGCAAACCATTGCGTACATCATACTACTAATAGCTGATGAATAAGACAAATTTCTCATGTGCTTCTTCTCTACATCAATCTTTGGCGATTGCTCACCAGATAACTTGAACTGATTTCCAAGGGGCGTGCTAGCGACCTTAGCATTTTGCATGTTGAATCTTTAAAGTATTTTCTCAATGTATTCAGACTGACTCAACTCCAGCATCCCCTCAACGATATCCTGGCTGATTCGCATCCCAAAAATCTGCTTCGCTGCACCTACATCATTTATGACAAACTCCTTTGCTAACTGCTTCTTCAGCTTGTTTATCTCCTGTAAACACAGTCCTGCAACTAACATGTCATCAACATATAGCAATAACACAATATAGCTGGATTCAAACCTCTTGAAGTTACAACAATAATCTTAATTACATCTGTCATAGCCATTGCTCTGCATGAAGTTATCGAACTCCTTATACCACTGTCTTGGGGCCTGTTTCAATCCGTATAAGCTCTTCTTAAGCCTATACACCATCTCTTCCTTTCCTTCCTCAATGAAGCCAATAAGTTGCTTCATGTAGATTTCTTCATCCAAGTTACCATGAAGAAAGGCAGTCTTCACATCTAATTGCTCAAGGTAGAGATTTTCAGTAGCTACCAAGCTCAACACCATCCTGATGGTTGTGAGCTTCACAACAGGAGAAAATATCTCCGTATAATCCACTTTTTCCCCTGTTGGAACCCCTTCACGACTAATCTGGCCTTATATCTCTTCCTTCCATCACTCTCCTGCTTGACCCAGTAGAACCACTTGTTATGTAAGATTTTCTTTTGTGCAGGTAGCTGGGCTAACTCTCATGTCTCGTTCGAGTGGAGAGAATTCATCTCTTGTTGCATTGCATGCTCCCACTGTTGAGATTCGCTCACTGGCATAGCCTGCATATAGCATTCTGGTTCTCCGCTATCTGCCAAAAGTAAGTAGTCTAGTGACGAGAGATACCTGAGATTCGGTTTGGGTGTCCTGGATGACCTCCTAAGCTCCTCGCCCTGGGTAGTCAGTTCTACACCTAGAGTTTCCTCCGTTTTTAGTCAGAATTACCATTGTCTCCCCCGTTTGGAAGTTCCTCCAAATCCATGTACTCGGATACGCCTGCATCTGTAGTGTTGCTCCCACTGCTTTGGCTAGCCTTAGCATTGTTCCTGTCCTTGTACATCACCTTCTCATTGAATATGACGTTCGGCTCCTGATGATTTGGCCAGCCTTAGCACCGTTCCTGTTCTTCTCATCCCAAAGACGATACTCGAACTCATCAATGTCGTACCCAATGAATGTGTACTTTAATGACTTAGCTTCCAACTTGTCTCTGCCATTATCACTGATGTGAACATATGCCACACAACCAAAGACTCTCAAGTGTGAGAGATTAACATTCTTACCACTCCAAACCTCTTCCGGAATCCCAAAGTTCAATGGAACTGATGGCCCGTGATTTATCAGGTACGCTGCTGTATGCACCGCGTCCGCCTAAAATTTTTTTGGTAGACCTGCATGTAGACGCATGCTCCTCGCTCACTCTGCCAGTGTTCTGTTCATTCTTTTTGTTACGTCGTTCTGTTGCGACATCCCTGGAGTAGTCCTCTCTAAACGAATCCCGTTTAGAGCACAGAACTTCTTGAACACCTCCAGTTCATATTCTTCATCATTGTCTGATCTTAAACACTTCACTTTCAGATCTGTCTCATTCTCCACCATGGCTTTCCACTTCTTGAAGATGCTAAACACCTCTGGCTTATGCTTTATGAAGTATACCAACACCTTCCTCGAGTGATCGTCGATAAAGGTGATGTAGTACGTATGTCGAACCGCTAAGAGAAGACACGCTAGCTGGACCCCATACATCTATATGAACAAGCTCTAGCTTTTGAGCTTTAGGTGGTCTTCCACCCTTTAGAAAACTAACTCTCTTCTGCTTCTCGAAGATGCAGCCTTTACAAACACCGACTTCCACTGAATCGGCAAATAGAAGAGTTTTCCTTCCTGAGTGGTGAATTTTTCATGTGAAGTTAATTTCCGCTATATATATGCTGACGACCGACGTACAAAGTAGTCTCTTCTCTGAAAGTTCTCACTTTTCTCTTGTTTATGATAAAAAAGGCTATTTGTAGGTGACCCCGACGCGCGAATATATATTTTGCCGAGCTTTGTTCTGTTATATCCAATACTGATTAAGACGGCAACCGGTACTATTATACATGTTATACGTGCATCCGAAGATTCAGAGCGGTGCTCTCCCGCTATTTAAGCCTCCAAAACCCCAACCCACCTAAACGGAGCCAATTAATTAGTTCGCTAACCCATTCCTGATCCCTAATAATATTCATTATTCGTCCTAATTATTGACATTTCTTATATATATATATATGATATTATATAATATTATATATATATATATATTATATATATAATATCATCATGTCAGAGCAAGGGAAACGGAAGCATCGGCCGACGGGAAAGCTACTCCAAGCCAAATAGTTCGCAACTCTCGCGTCGACTCGGAAAGGCAGGCCAACGGAATTCAACGTCCTCGTCCCTCTCGGCCGCCCACATGCTCGTCCTTTCACGTCTCTCCTGGTTCTCCTTCTTCCACCTGCTTCGTCTCCACGCTTTCGGCGCCCCTCCCTCGCTCCCGGCCTCATCCGGCGACAACCTCTCCCTCACCTCATCCGACGTCGGCAACGCGGCATCGCCTCGTCTCTGCGCCGTCCTCGCCCGCGCTCCTCACACGCCTGGGTCGCGCCGCCGCCTGCTCCGGCCTCCGGCTTTCGGCGTCACCGACTCTCCGCCTCCTCAGTCTCGCACCCCCTGCCGTACTCGCACTCCCTGCTCTCCGCCTCCTACCTCCTCGCTCGGTTTTTCGCCGGCTTTGCAGCCTTCGGTCCTTCGTCTCCTGCTGCAGTTGCTGGATGAGCTTCCATGTTTCTGCGGTCGACCAATGGTGTGCAACCGCCAACGGCTTTAGCGCGGAGGGTGGGGGAACTGCTCGGCGGTGGGCGCACGCAGTTCTTATGCCTCTGCTGTTCGACGCTGCATAGTCAGGATGGGGCCCACGAGGTTTCGTGGCGTGCGACTGGCGTTTTTCGTGCCGGGGATTGATGCAGACCGGCGGGGCGATTCGCGGTGCTGGCGCTGGGGCAGGACTTGCCTGAGGGAAAGTTCTATAGGAGCTTGAGAAGGACGGCGTACAAGCACAAGGATAATTTCTCCAATGTTTTCCTCGCTGGGGTCACAAACTAGCAGGTTTTGTATAGTAACGTATACGTACATATGGATTTTGAATTTTCTTTTGGCTGTCATCGATCTAAATAATCGTTCCGTTTTTTTTTTTTGGCTTTTTGTTTGAAGTGGTGTTAGGGACACACCATGCACCACAACCCCAACCGCCTCCCCGCTCTCATTACTAGCAGTAAACCGGGCTCCACATGAGATTTTAAAAATTTAAAATCGTATGTGGTGCTCGGTTTTTTTTTTTTTTTACTGTAGGCAATAGAGGGGGATGTGGTAGGGCTATGGTGTGATAGGTGGGTGCCTCCTAAGCATTAATTTTTTTTTTGTTTTTATGCTCCATGTTCTGTTTACCTGGCTTTATCTTTAAACCCAAGTATTATTAGTTGTATCTTTAACCCAATTTCTTTTTGAATTTATTCTTTAAATCCCAAATTTCCTTATATAAGGGGACCCACATATCGAGAGTATTATATTTTTGAATTGGTTAAAGAAAATAAAAAAAGAAATTAGGTTTATAAGATATCCACCTAATAATTCTTGGGTTTAAAAATAAAGGCTAGGCTAACAAATGCGGCTAAAAACAAAAAAGCCCTTTTTTTCTTCCTTTTCTTTCTAGCTAGGAATGGCATGGTCCAAGATTCACCTAAGTATTTTTTCAACCATTTATCATAACCTTCGGCATTCATTGATTTCCACAACTTCTCGCCCTTCAAAATTAATATAAAATTTCTATGCCAGTACATTTTGACATGGGAAAGGATGCCAAATTCGTTGGACCGTATATGAGCATTAATAGTTTACAGACACTCGTCAATTTCATCCTACTTATTTATGATAATTCCAAATAATTTATAGGACTGTTGTGGACGAATTTGATGGGCTGGTAACTCTTTAAAGTCAATAGCTAATAAACGTAAAGTATTCAAGAGAGAATATATGATTATAACTTTTGCCTCTTCTATTTGCACCAACTTGTTTGTGTAGAAGCATCTGTTTTATCGTCCAGCAAGTTGGTACAATCAAGAACGCGCCCAATACCAAAATGTTATCGTGATTAGTAGTTTCATGTTTGAGATTCTAACATTTTAATACTAAAAAGAAGCCAAAGTTTTTATAATTATTTTTTTGCGCATCACATTTTACATATGCATTTATGACATGCTGGTACCCTCATTCTGTCATCACAACTTCCAATTTAATTTGGTATATAGTTAATGAGCTTTTTGGCCCGTTTGGATTCGATAGGGGGTGAAGGGAAAGTTAAGGGAAACTGAGTGAAGGGAAGGAAGGGAAAGGAAAGGGAGGGAATTCCCTTCCCTTGGTTAACCCGCAATTGGGAAGTACAATTTTATACTATTAGGGGTGAACGCAAGGTGAATGGAGGTGATTTAACTTCACCCTAAGTGTTTCAAACAGGTGAATTGAGGTGAATGGTTCCCCCTAAGCTCTCCTTCACCCTCATTCCCCTCAACTCCAAGACAAGCCCTTAGATACTTCCACTGCACTCCGGTGACGGCATTTAAGCAGCACTTGAAAATCTAGGGATGTCATGGTAGAGTATTAATTAGTTTAATATCTCTGTCATGGTTTCACGAGTGTTTCCAAAATTTTAATTTGCTCTGATATGCATGGGTATAC
>NC_033798.1:56100665-56137961 GCF_001876935.1 Asparagus officinalis | reverse complement strand
AACGGGTTTGATGATCCTTTACCGACTACCGTTTGAGTCGGGCTAGCATGCGGATTGTTTAAGTCCGTTTGCATGTAACGTTATGCTCGGAGATTGAATTCTCCGAGACTTTGTGCTATGATGTCGAAGGCGCGCGGAGTTTTCGAACTCTTCGGCTTATCCTTTCCAATCGGACGACTGAAACGAGATTGCTTCGGATTTTGAACCTCTTCGGGCCTCTTTTCTTTATGTTTATCTACCGGCTGTCGTCGAACCTCCTCAACCGGTTTAGGAACCGTAATCACCCCCAGCTCTGTGAGAGTCTTGGCTGGTCCCCGTTTTGTCACCCCCTGCTCAGCTAATTGATCACTAGGAGATGGATATTTGAAGTGATACTCATTTCCACTCCGGGTCGCGAAGACTTCCTGTTCTTCGTCGGAAAGCGTCAGAAAGCAGGAAAGTGGGGATTCTTTCGTCATCTTCCCCTGGGATAGCAGAGACTCCATAACAAGACTTCCCTTTCCCTTTGGACTTCTCCTTGGATGACAATCCGGCCCATTGTTCATCTTCAATCAGGTCGGGGTGCACCCAGAGGATCTCACCGTTTGGGGCTGTGGTCGTCATTCACCGTCTTTATCCCGACTTTGGTGACGCGTTTTGGCTCGAACCAAGTTGTAGGCACCGACCCAAAACTGATTGACACTGCGTTTGTTCCTACATTCTTGGCTGGTTTCGGGGTTATGACCCCTACGTCGATTAACGCCTGGATCTTGTCCTTGAGGTGGTAGCATGATCTCGTAGGGTGGTGGACCGCCCTGTGGTACGCGCAGTACTTTGGATCCGTCACCTTGCTGGCTCCCTCTTGATCCATGGACTTTCAGATCCGGTGCTCGGCGATCACCAACGCCAAATAAGGCAGGAGTTCGAGAGGATTGGATTTGAGATCTACACGATCACACTCCGGATCTAAGCTTGGTTCTTAGATCCCGAGATTCGAGCGGTTGTTTCCTTGGTGAAACAATCCCTCCCGGCTATTATTCCCTTGGTGGAATATTACCCGTCATATCGTGTAGATCCGACCGGATCGAGATCACGCGGTGGTCCACGGCAAATAACCCCGGCGCAGGCAAAGAACCCACCAAAGCGAGCGACCGCAAAACAGGAGCTCGCGATTAGTTCGACAAATAAGGAAAATTGTAATCTTTACTTTGTTTTCTTTGATTTTTCATTGTAACCGGATCTTATAAAAAGACCGGATCTTTGTAACGCATAAAGTTGTTAACTGAGATAGCAATGATATCAACAATGAAGAAAGCTACGATTTTTCCCGCGAACAATCTGGCGACCACAGTGGGAGCCAACAGCTTTACTGCCGAAGCTGTCGCGTCGCAGCCGCGGATCCCGATCCCGGTCGAGGAGGAGGTCGAGTACGAATTCGACCAACAAAAGTTCGAGGAGTATCTGTCATCCTCGTCCGAATCCACCTCCCCTCGCAAGTCCAAGTCTCCAAAGCTCTCTTCCAAGAGAAAACTTCGTTGGTACGAAGAAGTTGAAGCTGCCAACGAAGATCTCGCCCCGTTTGATGCCGAAGCTGCATCGGGTGAGATCTCTCCTTCCAACCAGGTCAGATCTGCTCTGGCCGAATCTTCCGTTGCCGAGGGCGTAGTGACTCTCTCAAAGAGAGCCCGCCAAAGGCAACGTCAGCGCCTTGCGAAACAAATCGCAAAGGCAATGGAATCTGTGGACGGGATCCGTTACAACACGGATCTGAAGAACAGAAGAGGCGAACGACCTCAACAACCAATGAATGGCAACTCCTCCAAGCCACCAACGAACGAATGGATCCGTGTCAAACGGAACCGTTCAACGCTGGAGGATCGCATTCAGAAGCGCCGCGCACTCTCAGCACAAGCACGAGCTCAAGTTCAAGAAGCCCGTAGAAGGTGGCAGAATGGAGTAGCCAAGAAATCACCACTAACTCACAAAATATGGAGGCCAAAGTCCAAAGTGGTGAGTCAGGCCGAGGATCGACCTTTACAGCCTTCAAAACGAGTTCAACCTCCCGAACCATCCCGAGGAAGGAGGTCAATCTTGGAGCGCCTCGGTCCAATTCCCGACGAGCGCAACGAAGTCCATGAACGCTCGGGCCCGATGAAGAGGCTCCGAACTAATCAACATGCTGGGGGTCGACACAACCCTCAACATGACAAAGAGTTTACGGCACCCAAGCGCACTACCTTGCGCATCGAAGTTCGGGAGCCCGCTGAGAATTCATGTCTACAAAGGCGTGTTTCGAGGCGAGTGACTCTCGGAAGTCCAAATAAGGCAGTTTGCTCTCAGAAGGAAACGTTGTCATCCGAGGATGATAACGTTATACCTGGGAAATCATGCCAACACGCGATAGGTTACTCCGATCAAATGGACGAGTTGTACTATCGTGCTGGGGGTACGAACAAAACAAGAAAAAGAAGCCCTCAAGGGCTCGAAACTCAGTGCCCATGTGCCAAGCTCATTCGGGTAGTACTGTCTCAATGCAACTGCATCAAGGGAGTCCCCGAGAGAATTTCAGTGTTCGAAAGGCTCGGCACCGAAACGCCAAAACCAAGGCATAGGCGCTTCCGGCAAAGAAGAACAGTGGTTAAGGATGGAGAATTTCCGAAGGTCACCGCCAACATGACCAGCAAAGAGACATCGACACAGATTGATCTCAAATCGTTTCTGGAAGCGTCCCGGCGTGTAACCCGTCTGCAGTCCGGAGCCATCGCACGAGGAACTTATGGTAGGGTTCGGATAAGATTGCCTTCGGAAGATGAAGAATCGGATTCCTGCTCTGCTGTCGCATCGGACAATACAGTGTCCAGCGAAGGACAACCCCGCGAGTCATTCATGATAGGCGCGGAAGAAATGGCCAAAATGCTTGAAGACGCTTTGGCTAAGCAGAAAGAAAGTTTTAAATTCGAGATGGAGACGGCCATGCAGCAGATGAGAGAGATGCATGAACAGCAAATCCAAGCATTCAGGAACCAACAAGGTGAACCAAGCCACCGTAACCAGGTTGCTCAGGAAAAGGAGCACGCGGATGGGGATGAAGCTCACAATGCCAATAACCCTCCCATCAATGCAGGGGGTGGTAGTGAGGATGCCAACGGGGATACAAGTGAAGACTTGAAGATCAAAAGCCTCGAGAGTAAAATCAATACGTTGCTGTCTGCTCAAGAGGTAAAGAAAACGGGCATTCCTTGTCCATACCCGAGGGAATGGGAATCAATCCCCTATCCGGCGAAGTTTAGTCTAATCAACTTCACGCCGTTCGATGGAAGGGGTTCCCCCACCCAGCATTTGATTTATTTCAAATCGCACCTGGGTGCTATCTCTGGGAACGAGCCTCTGATGGTGCGGTCATTCGTCGGCACTCTTCGCGGAGCTGCCTTCGATTGGTATCGTCGCCTCAAGCCAGGAAGCGTGAACAGCTGGGATGACATGGAGACGAAGTTCCTTGCAAATTTCTTCGACGACGACACCGAGATCTCTATCGGATCGTTGCTCGACGAGAAACAAAAAGACGGGGAGTTAGTCGACACCTTCGTCAAAAGGTTCCGGAACAAGGCGATGAATTGCCGGGACCCGATCACCGAGGAATTCATTCTCCAGACTTGCCACAACAACCTCGCATTGGACGTATTGGAGGCAATGGGGACAGCACCGTCTGACACTTGGAAGGATCTGAAGGTGCGCGGTGAACAAGCCGAACGCTTCCTTAAAAGGAAGAAGGCCGAAAGGAACCAACCGACGGTTAATCTGCTGGACTCAAACTTCGCTTCCCGTGGTAAGGGCAAAGCACCTGCAGCTGCTGGTGGTGCTAATCAAGCGTCACAACAGCAATCCCGAAGGCAGCAGAAGACTTCGGGTCCGAGACTCCAGAGAGAGTATTCCTTCAAGGACGAAGACGTTCCAACCATCTTCGAATCGCTCCTCGAAGGCAACAAGATCAAGCTACCACCTATCACGAATCAGGAGGAAGCTGATAACACTACGGACCCAAAGTACTGTGCATACCACAGAAGGGTTGTTCATCCCACCAAGGATTGCTTTGCTCTCAGGAATAGCATTCAGACCTTGGTCGAAGCCGGCGTTATAACGCTAAGGTAAGCCAAATAAAAACGGCAAAACTCCGACCGGTATAAGAGTATAAACTGCTTCCTAAAACTCCAAAGAGTATACGAGTATAAACTGTTTCTCAATCCTCCGACCGGTATAAGAGGTTAAACTACTCCCTGATACTCCAATAGGTATATGAGTCTAAACTGTTTCCCCACTTTTGACGGGAAGTTCCTGGAGAATATTAAGCTAATATTCTTAAGGATAACCCGGTTAGTTAACTGATAATAATGTCCGAACCAGTTCCGCAGAGGAAACTGGGGGTGGACGATTTATGTAACGGGAAGTTCCCAAAACCACAGCAATGTAATGAATAAGGACTCCCATTCAAGTTCTCACTGTGTCTGTGCACTCAACACTCTCTCTGTTAGAGTCTGGACGTAAAGTACCCACTTGGTCAAACCTTCTTACAGTTAGGACCACAGTCAAAATCCCCTCTCGATTCTCCCAATGAACGAGAGGTCCACAAATCAAGCGATCAAACCTTCCTACAGTTAGGATCGTCTTAAACCTTCCACTTGGTCAAACCTTCCTACGGTTAGGACCACAACCAAAACCTCCTCTCGATTCCTCCAATGAACGAGAGGTCCACTTTCAAATCGAGTGATCAAACCTTCCTACAGTTAGGGTCACCTCAAACTCCTGTTTGGCCAAACCTTCCTACAGTTAGGGTCAAAACCATAATTCGCTCTCGATAAACGAGAAATTCATCTTTAGTTCGGTAATCAAACCTTCCGACAGTTAGGGTTATCCGAATCTTTTCGATTCTCGGAGTGGAGATCCCACTCTCAGTTTCACCTTTCCGTATTCTGGGGGTGGAGATCCCACCTCGAGTCTCCTTTCCAGCTGAAGATAGAATATAAAATTCTTCTTCTTCAGTGTCGGGAGATAGAATATAAAATTCTTCCTTTCCCACACCAACCCTTTTCCAAGAATTTAGGATTCATCATAGGAAGTTTATCCCGAATCCTAAGCAGGGATAATCAGCGCCTAACACGCGCTGCCGGTTTAGTCTTTCTCCGAAGAAGAAGAACATTGTGGCAGGTTGTTATTAATAACACCATAATCCATGCCTTACACGCATGGGGAATTTCATCCTGAATCCTAAGAAAGGATATGCCGACGCCTAACACGCGTCGCCGGTTTAGTCTTTCTCCGAAGAAAAAGACACCAGAGTTTGATTCTGGGGTATTTTATCTCGAAACCTAAGTAGGGATAAGTCAGCGTCTAATACACGTTGCTGGGTAGCCTGTTCCCATAACAATGGTGAAGCTATGTATTCCAAAGTCATAGCAACAAGTCTTAGAGGATTCAGTCTCTAAGCACAACGTTACATGCGGAACGGATTTAGACAATCCGCATGCTAGCCCGACTCAAACGGTAGTCGGTAAAGGCTAATCAAATCACAAGTCTCAGAGGATTCAATCTCTGAGCACAACGTTACATGCGGAACGGATTTAGATAATCCGTATGCTAGCCCGACTCAAACGGTGGTCGGTAAAGGCTAATCAAATCCGTTGAAGGCTGGGGGTTAGCCAAAAACCCTAAAGTCAACTCCTAACACGCGTCGCCGGGTAGTCTATTCCCATAAGAAAGACGAAATCTACGTATTCAATATCGTAGCACTAAGAGCGTTAACTCTCTTAGCACAACGTCACATGCGGAACGGATTTAGACAATCCGCATGTAAGCCCGATCCAAACGGTAGTCGGTAAGAGCACGTCAAATCCGTTAAAGGCTGAGGATTTGCCAAAAATCCTAAGTCAACGTCTCATACACGTTGCTGTTTAGTCTTTTCACAGGAGAAAGACGAAGTATACGTATTCAATATCGTAGCACTAAAAGGGTTTACTCTTTTAGCTTAACATCACATGCGGAACGGACTTGAACAATCCGCATGCTAGCCCGACTCAAACGGTAGTCGGTAAAGGCTCATCAAACCCGTTGATGGCTGAGGGTTTGCCAAAAATCCTATAAATACGAGAGTCATTGACGCATCAGCTTCATTAGTTGGTCTCGTGACTTGGGCATCCAACGACATTCGAAACCCTAGGGTCAACGCCGGTCAACGCGTAACCCTAGGTCAACGCCGATCAATGCGTTGCAATGAAAGAATCAATACTCCGAAAAGTATACGAGTATAAATTGCTTCTTAAGACTCCAATAAACATATGAGTATAAACTGTGTCAGACTCCGGACATTGCGTCGCAATGAAGCTTGGACGCCGGACAACGCGTCACAATGAAGCTCAAACGCCGGACAACGCGTTGTAAATGGAGATTCAACGCCGACGACCGATGGTCAGTTCTATGTTGAAATAACCAACTCGAGCTAAAAAGTCAGAAAATCGAAAATCGACTTCAAATTCAAAATTCCAACAGACGGTCAGACAATAAATGCAGCACTGGAACCTTTACAGACATTCGACAAAGCACCGAACAGCCTGGAGGACTGAAGGAATCAAGAATGGAAGCCACTCCAAATATCCAGTCGTAACCAATCGAAGAATGGGACAATCATATCCAAAGTATTCCAGACTCTTCTATAAAAGAACGAGGCTGAAATACTTTGGAGGGGGTATCTGTAGGCGTATAAAACTGCCTATAGGTCCCTACGAACAGCTCAGTGCTAAGAAAAGACGATGAACGTCATAATCTAAGTCACAGGAGCTTGATTAATGTCGACAAACACATGAAGTGGGTTGACAAACTATGTGAAGCAACGGAGTTTCAGAATAATGAGGATACGAACGGATCGGGAGCCCCGTGTCACTTACAAAAGACGAAATACCCTTCGTGTCTCATTTATTCCACAGATGATCTAATCATTTGAGCTTATAGAACTCCTCATCGTCTTTCCAACGTACTTTGAATCGCTTAAATCCGAGTTCGGATGAAAAAGTTATGGTGAAAATGGACAAGTGTGCAAAACAAAATGTCTCAGCCCGAGCCGAGACACCCAAAGGTGTCTCAGAATTTGTGGAGCTGTTTTGACCATGATCCCATTTGAATCTGAAGAAACTCAAAATAGGAAAGTTGTATATATTTTTGTTAATTTTCCAACCCATCTGGAATTAGGTTATTTGGAGGTCATATGAGGAAGTTATGCCTAAAATAGCGCCGAGACACCCAGAGGTGTCTCGGACCTGGCCGAGACACCCAAAGGTGTCTCGGAAATTGTGGAGCTGTTTTGACCATGATCCCGTTTGAATCTGAAGAAACTCAAAACAAGAAAGTTGTATATATTTTTGTCAAATTTCCCACCCATCTAGAATCAGGTCATTTGGAGGTAATATGAGGAAGTTATGACTAACATAGCGCCGAGACACCCAGAGGTGTCTCGGACCTGGCCGAGACACCCAAAGGTGTCTCGGAACTTGTAGAGCTGTTTTGACCATGATCCCGTTTGAATATGAAAAAACTTAAAACAGGAAAGTTGTCGATATTTTTGTTAACTTTCCAACCCATCTGGAATTAGGTCATTTGGAGGTCATATTAGAAAGTTATGCCTAAAATAGCGCCGAGACACCCAGAGGTGTCTCGGACCTGGCCGAGACACCCAAATGTGTCTCGGAACTTGTGGAGCTGTTTTGACTATGATCCCATTAGAATCTGAAGAAACACAAAACATGAAAGTTGTAGATCTATTTGTCAGCTTTCCAATGCATCTTGGATCAGGTCATTTGGAGATCATACGAGAAAGTTATGTTCAACATACCCGAGACACTCATAAGTGTCTCCGGATCTCAGATCTACGCAGGCATACTCCGGATCAAAGCTTGGCCTTTGATCCCGAGATTTGGACGATTATTTCCTTGGTGAACTAATCCTCCCCGGCTATTATTTCCTTGGTGAAATAATACCCGTCGTACTGCGTAGATCCGACCGGATCTAGATCTCGCGGTGGTCCACGGATAAACCCCGGCGCAGGCAAAGAACCCACAAAGCGAGTGACCGCAAACAGGAGCTCGCGATTTGTTCGATAAAAGGAGAAAGTTGTAATCTTTTTCTTTATTTTTGATTTCGTTGTAACCGGATCTTATAAAAAGACCGGATATTTGTAACTCAAAAAGTTGTTATTTAAAGATAGCAATGGAATCAATAATGAAGAAAGACACGATTTTTCCCGCGAACATATTCCAGCCATATTCTGCTTCTTGAGTCCCTATTGATCCTTATGTCCTCCCCATAAATTGGGAAATAAGTATGGTTGTGGACCCATTGCAAATCAAAACTAACATTTTTCATACCCCCACTTTTTGAATCAGGTATACAAAAGGTGTTATTATCTCTATTGAAAAATCTCAGCAGCAGCTCAAGGGTGGGCCGATCAGGTGCAGGAGCCCCAAACAAAATGTAGTGCTGAAATATAGAACCGCAGTATGCATCCCTATGCCACTGACGGATCTTCGGGGCAAGGCGCTTCATAAATGCCCAATAAGCCCCAATATTGGCCGTTAACCTTAGTGTTTCTACTGATACTGTTAGAGCAATTTTTTCCCTGCAAAAAAATTTCGAATTTGTAAGTTCAATAAGACATATGAAACAATATTAGTCCTAGCACTAACGGGAACAAAATAGAACTAACACATAATATTATAGAACTAACATTGGACTCATATTAGAACTAACATTGGACTTAAACTAGATCTAACGTTGGTATAAATTTAGAACTAACATTGGACAAAGCCTAGAACTAACAATATTGGGTTAATCTGCATTGTCTCTTCGCAGTATAACATAAGCCTAGAACTAACAATATTGGGTTAATCTGCATTATTTGTTCGCAGTATAACATAACACTTACTGTTTTTTTGAGGGGGGTTCGTTGGTACAACCAGCCATTGTCGTCCTCCTTTTCTGGTCTCGCCATTGTAATGCCTCCTTTTGCATTTCGATAGGGTTTTCGTAGCTTCCGTAGCTTCCTCCGTGCTGCCACCCGCAGATGAAGCGCCTTTTCCTTCCAACTCGGCTCGGTGCCCGACCTCGTAGTCGTTACTGGATTCTTCCGTAGACGACATTTTTCTGGCGAAAACCCTAGAAACGTTGCAAGCCGTACAGAAATTAGGAAGATGAAGAGTTTTTGATGGCGGTGCTAGGTGGAAGAGAGAGAAAGAGAGGGAGAGTACTTGTAAAGGTGAGGGGAACATTAACCCAGCTCAGTCCCATCAGAGGGCAAGATCGTAACTTCCTCTGGCTTTTTCTGAAAAAAAAGTCATTTCGGGGCCTCGTCGCAAATACTATGCGTATTTGGGGCTATTCCACATGGGGCAAAGTACAGGGGGGCTAGTCACACGAAGTTCCCACTTTTAGGGCCTAGACACATTTTTCCCAAGTTTTTATTCCCATTTACTTTTTAACGCTCATAGTTCTGTACGTTCTCGTACACTTAGAAAACAGTGTTTATTTATCTTTAAACACAAAGTATTGAATATAAAGGGTACAACTACAAACAATTAGCTATACATTCTATAGCATGTAACTATTATACTCTATCGTATAATATAGCCATGTATGATATATCCTAGTATGCCGCACTTTACACTATGTATGTACACACTTTGTTGTATGTAAATAAAAGTTATATTTTTGGTGTAGGAAAAGGTATAGAACTACGTGTGTTTCCAAGTAAATAGGGCAAAACTTTGGGTTTATAAGCCAAATCCCTATTGCCCAACCTCACCCAAAAACACGAGGTTAGTTACACGTAACAATTCGCGGGTCCCCCAACTTTTTTATTTTTATTTTTTGGAGAAATAAGGATGAAGTCTTTAAATGAGGACTTCAGCCATTCTATTACCCAAAAAGACTAGTTACAGATTGAAGGAACACACTCCCATGTTAGAAAAATCATATAGGAGACAGAAATTTGAGGTGTGAAATACTTTCCTTAAAAAAAATATTTGCTCTACTTGATATTCAAAATTACTTTGGGTTATGCAAATTTTTTTCCCAGGATACAACAGAAAATAAAAATTCCAGAAAGCAAAACTGAAATTTTCCACTAATTCGTTGCGAAACAAGTTTGTAGTATTGCAGATGTTTTTGACAAAAAAAGCTTTAAAAATTAGATATATGAGATTATAAACTATTTATAGGTTTAAAAATGTATTTTCAACAGTCATAACTTTTCAAAACACCCTTTGGATCATCAAACAGCGCACACTTTTCAACAGCCACTGGTCTATTTCATATTTTACAAATTCGAAATAAAATTAAAAATAATATTATTATATATATATAATATATATATATATTATATATATATATATATATATATATATATATATATAATAATAATATATATATATATATATATATTGTAGGATCTGACAATAGCATACACTAGAACACTAGAGGGGGGGTAATAGTGGTTCTTTTAAAATTTATGCCAAAGTAGATTATAAATTCGCCCAAAGCAAAAATTGACAATCTCAGAAATTCACAATCACAAACACAAGGATTTATATTGTTCACAATCTTGGCTGCTACACTCCAGTCCCCAGCAAATCCGATTGCCAGATGTTCCATTATGATTTGAATAGAACTTTATAAAATCAAAAGCAAAACCTGACCAATTTTTGCAAGCTCCTGCAAATTACAACACCAATTTATTTTTGAACTTTAAAAACGTTTAAAAACGGCTATAAACTGTCATAAATTCAAACTTTAAATTCTGGAAAAACTGTATCTGTAGTCGACTACAATACAGATTAGTCGACTACACTGAGTTTAAATAGACTCTGTGTATTCAGAAAATTTCTCAGTAGTCGACTACAATGCTCATTAGTCGACTACACTGTATTTTGACAGAAACTTATAAAATAAAATTTGCCTTCAGTAGTCGACTATAATGTTGATTAGTCGACTATACTGTAAAATGACAGAAACTTATGTTTCTGTCAAACACCTGAGTAGTCGACTATAATCTATATTAGTCGACTATACTGTAAAATGACAGAAACATATATTTAAATTTTATATACGAGTAGTCGACTACTATTCTAATTAGTCGACTACTAAGAGTAAAAATTATGAAATAAAATATTTTTATACTTAAGTTTTAACTATAATTCTAATGGTTAACATAGGGGATTTCTATAGTTAACCAACACACTAAGCCTATGTTAGTGTGTTCTAATATTGTGTGTGCGTGTGTGTGATCAAGGCTTGTACAAAAATTCTAAGTAAAGAAAATGTAAAATACATTATCTCATCTGTTCTTCATTTTCTTCACTTCATAATGCCTTGAAATCAACTTGCACTTGTTCATATTCTGATATTGAAATCTGCATATAAAAGTTAGTGCACACATTGTATAAATTGTTATCATCAAAATACTATCATGGAGATATGATATTTAACATTCTCCCCCTTTTTGATGATAACAAATAATTTATGCATAAGTATGTATTTTATAATCAGATTTAAACATAATGAAATAACCATACTTACTCCCCCTACATATATGCAAATTTAAGTCTATAACAATACATAACAATACCTATTTCTCCCCCTTTGTTATCAACAAAAAGAGGAAAACATGACATTATTTCTTCAACATGAGCTAAAACTTCAAACAAATCATCCAGGTTATGAACATAGTTCATAACTTCACCCATCCAAATTGGTAGGAAAAGACTTGCCATAAAGACCAAAAGTTCCACAATGTTCATCATCATGATCTGTTTAAAATATGTAGCACATATATTAACTAACCAAACATCATCATAGATAAGTAAACACACAATCAACATACTTGACATAGTAGCAACATAAATAACATATTACATAAGTCCTAACATCTCACAACTACAAAGTTTTTGATACTTAAACAAAATAACATAATTGTTTTGAAACTTAACATAAAAACATCCTAAGGTGCTGGAGGAGGTTGCTGTCCTTGATAATATGCATTAAGCTTTGTGTCCAGGTCTTCAAACTTCTTGATTAGCTCTTCTTGATTACTAATGATATATGAATTCTGAGAATATAGAGCTCTTTGACCAGTTTCAAGTTCAAGAATACGTGCACTTAAAGTGTTGTATTGTACGTCTAAAAAGCATGAGGGTTCTGTAGAAAATGGTGGTGGTTGACTAGAAGAAGCTCCTGCTTGAGTTGAAGATTGTGGAATATCTTGTGGAATTTCTTCTTGATGAGGTTCATTTTGAGGATTTTGTTCTCGAATTTTAAAATTTGTTAACTTCATCCTAGTTAGGGCATTGGAATCAAAGAATTCAATGGAACGGACAATAGAATTTTCAGATTGGAGATCCACATGAAATTTGTCAAAGATTTTTGTTAAAAAGGCACCATAAGGAAGAAATCATCTTGGTATTGTCAGAAGATTATCAAAGTAAACTTCAGCCCAATTAACTTGGATATTTCCCATTATAGCATATAGAGCTTTTGCTAAATCTAGGGAAATGAAATAAAAACTCCCAGTTTTTGGAAATAAGTTATAGGCTAGGATTCGTGCAATGAACCTAGGAATTGGACGAAGTTTGTTTGAGTTATTTCAAGGTTTGCCATATCCAGGAAGAAATATATGATTAGATAAAAGATCTGAATCATTCATCCTAACTGACCTAAGAGAAACTCATTGATAAAGAATATTGAATATTTTTCCAATTGACTTTGTAGTTAAGTCAATCTCTATTCCTTTAACAAGAGTCTTAAGTTTTTTAGAACCACCAATAGTTCCCACACGTTCTATATTAGTATAGAACAATTGCATAAGAAATGGATATGTGGGTTTTCTATTTTTAGCAGAGAATAATTCAAGCAAGCCCACATTTTCAAAATATGATCCAAAATTCCAGGGAATAAAATCATCAAGTTTCACAAATCGTCCTGAAAGAACTTCAAAGGATGATATTTTGTTAAATTCTTCTAATAAATCAGGACTTTTTAAATAAATGATGATTTCATCATTAACAGAAGTATGGGTTTGCTTAGCTTTCTTAGATCTAGACATGATGAAACAGTTAAATACCAAAAGATTCAGAGATCAAGTTTAGAAATATACCCCAAACAGTTGAAACCCTAGATTAGTCGACTAGAACTTGGAGTAGTCGACTACTGATCTTGACTGCTTGACAAATTTGAAAGAAAATTGAAGAACTTGATGAAAAAAAAATTGAGAACAACGAAGATGCCCTAACCTGGAATCGTGGGTTCTGAAGAGGAAGAAGAGGGCACGGTTTTTAGATGGGTTAGTGGGTAGTTTTAAGGTTTTTACTTTATCTTTTAAAAGAAATTATAATGTATGGTTCAGATTTGATAGTGAAATAAATGTAGGGTTAAGATTTGATCTTAGATATGTGGCTAGGATTGATAGAGTTAAAAATCTATGGTTGAGATGAGTTTTACTTAACTGAAACGGGTATTGGGTATTCGGTTTTAGGTTTGAATGTAAGTAAAAAACCAATAAGCTTTAAAACTGTAAAACTGTGAGTTCAGAATCAGTAGTCGACTAATAGTAAAAGTAGTCGACTACACTGTAATCGACAGAAAGATGATTTTTAGTTTACGACTCAGAGTAGTCGACTATAACTGATATTAGTCGACTACACTATAAATAACAGAAAGTTGATTTTAAGATTTTAACTTAGAGTAGTCGACTATAGAAGCAAGTAGTCGACTACACTGTAATTCACAGAAAAACTTATATGTAAGAATTGTGCATGTAGTCGACTATAAGTCAAATTAGTCGACTATAAAGGTTATGAATGTATATGAGTTTGTGTTTAAAATTTTAATTTAAATCTTCAATTGAACATATACCTAATTCCCTTCTTAATTTAACATACATTTCTTCTTTTAAGGATTTTGTTAGTATATCTGCTGTTTGTTTATCAGTAGGTATAAATTCTAATGAAATGTCACCTTTAAGCACATGATCACGTAAGAAATGATGTCTAATATCAATATGTTTGTACGTGAATGTTGAATAGGATTTTTAGATAAATTAATTACACTAGAATTGTCACACATTATGGATGATATGGGACAATTTATGCCATAATCAGATAATGTTTGTTTCATCCATAAAATTTGAGCACATGCAAGACTTGCAGCAATATATTCAGCTTCAGTTGTTGATAATGATACTGAATTTTGTTTTTTACTAAACCAAGATACAAGTGAATGTCCTAAGAAATGACATGTTCCACTTGTACTTTTTCTATCGGATTTACATCCGAAAAAATCAGCATCACTATATGAAATTAAATCAAATGAACTATGTTTTGGATAAAACAAACCATAATTTGTACTATCTTTAATATATCTAAAAATTCTTTTCACTGCTTTAAGATGTGATTCTTTAGGATTAGATTGAAATCTATCTTTAATATATCTAAAAATTCTTTTCACTGCTTTAAGATGTGATTCTTTAGGATTAGATTGAAATTTAGCACATAAACATATACTAAATATAATATCAGGTCTACTTGCAGTAATGTAAAGAAGTGATCCAATCATACCTCGATAGAGCTTTTGATCAACATTCTTATCATTTTCATCTTTGTCAAGTGATGTAGTGGTACTCATTGGTGTTGGTTTGCTTGTTGTATTTTCCATTCCATTTTCATCTTTGTCAAGTGATGTAGTGGTACTCATTGGTGTTGGTTTGCTTGTTGTATTTTCCATTCTGAAACATTTGAATAAATCTTTTGCATACTTGCTTTGATTGATGAATATTCCTTCTTTCAATTGTTTAATTTGTAGTCCAAGAAAGAAATTTAGTTCACCCATGTGACTCATTTCAAATTCATCCTGCATAGTCTTAGCAAATTCTTGACAAAGATTGTTGTTAGTAGAACCAAAAATAATATCATATACATATATTTGAATTAGTAAAATATCTTTATTTTTTTTCTTAATAAATAATGTTGAATTAACTTTTCCAATTTCAAAACCTGAAGTTAAAAGAAACTTCTTTAATCTATCATACCAAGCACGAGGTGCTTGTTTAAGATCATATAAAGCTTTATTAAGTTTAAAAACATGATTTGAAAAACTTTCATGTTCAAAACCTGGAGGTTGTTCTACAAAAAATTCTTCTTTTATAAAACCATTTAGAAAAGCACTTTTAACATCCATTTAAAATAACTTAAAATTCATAAAACATGCAAATGCAAGTAAAATTCTAATTGATTCTAATCGAGCAACAGGTGCATAAGTTTCATCATAATCAATTCCTTCTTCTTGATTATAACCTTGAGCAACTAATCTAGCTTTGTTTCTAACAACTTGACCAAATTCATCTAATTTGTTTCTAAAAATCCATTTTGTTCCAATAATGGATTTATTTTGAGGTCTAGGTATAAGATCCCAAACATTATTTCTAGTAAATTGATTAAGTTCATCTTGCATAGCAATTATCCATGAATCATCAAGAAGTGCTTCTTTTATATTTTTAGGTTCAATAGTTGAAATAAAAGCATTATGAGCAATCAAATTAAAATGAGATCTAGTAGTTACTTTATCAGAAATATTTCCAATAACTAAATCATGTGGATAATTTTTAACTTCTACAAAATCTTTAGGTAAATCATTTTGTAAATTATCATTTTTGTAATATCTATCATAGGAGTATCATGTATAGTATCAATTATATCATCATCATTATTTAATATAATAGGTGATTTTGAAAAATTTTCATCAAAAGAAACATGTAAAGATTCTTCAATAACTAATGTTCTTTTGTTATATATTCTATATGCTTTACTGTGATTAGAATATCCAACAAAAATTCCTTCATCAGATTTAGAATCAAATTTATCTAAGTTATCCTTTGTGTTTAAAATAAAACATTTACAACAAATTTTTTTAAAGTAAGATACTTTAGGAATCTTGTTATAAAACAATTCATAAGAGGTTTTCTTTAAAATAGGTCTTAATAAAACTCTATTTAATACATAACAAGCTGTTGATATAGCTTCTGCCCAAAAATATTTTGGTAAATTACTATCACACAACATGGTTCTAGCACATTCTTGTAAAGTTTTATTTTTCCTTTCTATAACTCTATTTTGTGGAGCAGCACGAGGAAAAGAAAAAGTATGTGATATACCATGTTTATCACACAAATTTACAAATAATTCATTTTTAAATTCACCTCCATGATCACTATGTATAGAAATAATAGAAGTAGATTTTTGATTTTGAATTCTTTTGCAAAATATAGAAAACTCATTAAAAGAATCATTTTTATGTTTGAGAAAAATTACCCATGTGAATCTAGAATAATCATTAACAAGAACAAATGCATATCTACTTCCATTTAAAGGTGCTACTCTAGATGGACCAAAAAGATCTATGTGAATTAATTCTAATGGTCTATTTGTAGATATTACATTTTTAGATTTGAAAGAAGATTTGTGCATTTTTCCTTGTTGACATGCATCACAAAAATTATTTTTAAAAACATCTTAGGTAAACCATTTACTAAATCATCTTTAGAAATCTTAGACATGTGTTTAAAGTTAACATGTCCAAAACGTTTATGCCATAAAATAGAATCATTAGATGATGCAATAAGACAATGTTCATTTGAAATATTTTTCATAGATAAAACATATATGTTATATGTTCATTTGAAATATTTTTCATAGATAAAACATATATGTTATTCTTTCTATGGCCTTTAAAAATAATATATATTAAATCAATATCATAAATTAAGCATGATTCTTTTCCAAAAACAATTTCAAAACCTTTATCACAAAGTTGACTAATACTAAGTAAATTATGTTTAAGACCATCAACTAATAAAACATTATCAATGATAGGTTTGTTTGGATTACCGACAGATTCAATACCGATGACTTTTCCTTTGTTGTTATCTCCAAAAGTAACGGTACCACCATCCTTATTTTGAAAAGATGACAATAATTGTATGTTTCCAGTCATATGTTTGGAGCAACCACTATCCAAAATCCACCTATCTTTCTTGGGTACCTGAAATAATAAACATTTACATTTTGGTACCCATACTATGTTGGGTCCTTTAAATTAGCCTTTAGGAAACCAAACCCATGAAGAGTTTGATTTGCCTAAATAGTTAGGTGATAAACAAATATTTTTAATAAAATCAGAAATATAAAAATTCTTATGTAAAGAAGATAATTCTTTTGGAACCCAAATAGAAAAGAATTTTGATTTCTTTTTACACAAATTTTTAGTTCTATATTCATACAAATCATAAGAAGGTTTTACAAAAATTATTTTCTTTGATTTATTTTTATTAATTTGAAAACCTAATCCTTTTGTCTTTTGTGATTCTCTTTGAAAAGAAAGAATGTTATTAAGATTTTCTTTACCTTTATTAAATTTTCTTACATTCAAAAATATATCCTCATATCTTGATTTAAAGGAAGAAATATCTTTATTTAAACTATTAATGCGGTTTTTTAAATCATTACATTCTGATTTTAAATAAATATTCTCATTAGATAAACATTCATTTTCTTTAAGCAAAGAATAATTTTCTTCTTTCAATTCAATTACTTGAGAATTAGTAAAAGTAGAAGAATTTAAATCAAAAATTTCTTCAAGTAATCTTTTATTTTCACCTTTAAGAAAATTATATGATGTCTTTAATCTCACAAAAGTTTCATATAATTCATTGAAAGCATCTAAAAGCTCTTCATTGTCACTTACTTCATCTTGTGCCATAAAACACATGTGAGCAATTTCCTTTTCTTTAATAGCTTCATCTGAAGATGATTCATCACTATCATCCCAAGTGACTGCCATTGCTTTCCTTTTCTTGTTATTTTAAATGTTGTTAAAGTTGTTGAAATAACTTGATTTTTGCTTATTCTTCAACATTGGACAATCTTTCTTCATATGACCTGGTTTATTACACTTAAAACAAAGAGGGTTATTTGAAATTGAACTCTTAGATTTAAAATTACCTCGTTTTATAAATTTCCAAAATTTTCTTGCAAACATGCCCATTTCTTCATCATCATCATCTGAATCTTCTTTATCGGAAATAGTATTGAATGCAATAACTTTCTTACTCTTTGTTTCTTCATCATTCTTTCTATCTTCAATTTGAACTTCATATGCCATAAGATTACCAATAAGATTTTTAACCGTAAGAGTTGACAAATCATTGGCTTCTTCAATAGCGGTAACTTTCTTTTCCCATTGTGGAGTAAGTGATCGAAGTATCTTTCTTATCATCTCCACTTGTGTATATGTTTTTCTAAGACCAATGAGAGAATTTGTGATGTCGGTGAATCTTGTGAACATTTCTCCAATAGTCTCATTTTCCTTCATCTTGAACAATTCAAATCTGTGCACAAGAACAGAAATTTTAGATTCTTTAACTTTATTTGTACCTTCATGAGTTACCTCAATTGTATGCCAAATATCGTATGCAGATGTGACCGTTGACACCCTATTGAACTCATTCTTGTCAAGTGCACAAAATAATGTATTCATTGCTTTTGAATCCAAATTTGCATTATTTCTTTGAGAAGTAGTCCATTCTGTAAAAGGAGTTGTTGGCTTCTCATATTTCGTTTCCACAACGTTCCAAAGTTCGTAGCCAATTGAATGAAGGTAAATCTTTATTCGGCACTTCCAATAGTTGTTGTTCAAACCATCAAACATTGGTGAACGATTTGTAGAGTGACCTTCCTTGAATTGTGATGTATTTATTGATGCCATCTTTCACCTTGCTCTGATACCAAATGTAGGATCTGAAATATATACACTAGAACACTAGAGGGGGGGTGAATAGTATTCTTTTAAAATTTATGCAAAGTAGATTATGAATTGTAAAGAAAAATAACAATCTCAGAAATTCACAATCACAAACACAAGGATTTATACTGGTTCCACCAATCCGGTGTACATCTAGTCCCCAAGCAAAACCCACTTGAGAATTTCTACTATGATTTTGAATAAACTTACAAAATCAAAAGCAAACCTGACCAATTTGTAAGTCCCTGCAAATTACAACACCAATTTGACAAACACCTTGCCAATATGCACACCAATCTCTAAACCAAGAGATTAACACCTCTCACAACTTGAGAGAACTTTTGAAGCAACAATTTCAATTCCTATAAGCCTTGATTTGTAGTGTAGTGTAGTAGTGGCTTAGGAATGATTCTAACGTCTGTAAATTGCCTAAACAATAAGTATTTGAATGATGTTCAGAGGCAATTTCAGAAACTTTTCTTTTTCTCAAAATCTGAATATTTTTCACTTGAAAAAAATACACAAAGATCAAAGCTTATGGGTATGTAAGTCTCTGCATTTTTTTCTAAACAGATAACCTATTTATAGTCCTTGAAAAGACAATTTTTTGAACTTTAAAAACGTTTAAAAACGGCTATAAACAGTCATAAATTCAAACTTTGAAATCTAGAAAAACTGTATCTGTAGTCGATTACAATACAGATTAGTCGACTACACTGAGTTCAAACAGACTTTGTGTATTCAGAAAATTTCTCAGTAGTCGACTACAATGCTCATTAGTCGACTACATTGTATTTTGACAGAAACTTATAAAATGAATATTGCTTTTAGTAGTCGACTATAATGTAGATTAGTCGACTATACTATAAAATAACAGAAACTTATGTTTCTGTCAAACACCTGAGTAGTTGACTATAATCTATATTAGTCGACTGTACTATAAAATAACAGAAACATATATTTAAGTTTTATACACGAGTAGTCGACTACTATTCTAATTAGTCGACTACTAAGAGTAAAAATTATAAAATAAAATGTTTTTATACTCAAGTTTTTAACTATAATTCTAATGGTTAACATAGGGGATTTCTATAGTTAACCAACACACTAAGCCTGTGTTAGTGTGTTCTAATATTGTGTGTGTGCGTGTGTGTGATCAAGGCTTGTACAATAATTCTAAGTAAAGAAAATATAAAATACATTATCTCATATGTTCTTCATTTTCTTTACTTCATAATGCCTTGAAATCAATTTGCACTTGTTCATATTCTGATATTGAAATCTGCATATAAAAGTTAGTGCACACATTGTATAAATTGTTATCATCAAAACACTATCATGGAAATATGATATTCAACAATGATACCCTATGTATCATCAATGGATAGAAAATTTAGTGGATGATCCACTTAAGTTGACATAAAAATCTCTCTCTCTCTCTCTCTCTCTCCCTCTTCTCCCTCGTGAGCTGCCAGGTGTATGACATGTGAGTCCCCACACAGATTAGACTAGTAGGAGGCACACATGTCATGGACTTGTCAGCTCACGGGGGAGAAGAGTTGCCAGCTCTTCTTCATTTTTCTGTATATATATATATGTAAAAGGCTAGAATATTTAAGCAGCAATAGAAAGCGTGCAAAGTGCTAAGTGCATCTAATATACCTGGCTGACGTAGACAATGATGGCTTTACTCTTGTGGTGACTAAGGCTATGAAGAAAAGGATGAGAAATTTACCCTCAGTCCAAGTTCATGTCCCTAATACTTAAAAGCTTAATGTAAACAGGAGGAGCGCCCCGGGTATTATTATCCGTGAGGATCCTAAAGATGTCCTTAACAATAAGAAAAAACCACCCACCTTTCATGTTGAAAAGGATAAGGGAGTGATGGAAGAAAACATGGATTCCTCTTCAGTTGAAATGAGGCACTATGTTGCTCAAAGACGTTTTCCTCATATTGGATGCTCGAGAGATATGGAGGCATTTGGAGCAAATTCTTATGATAAGGAATTCCCTCCTCTTCAATTGCCCAAACCTCAACAACACAAAGACCCTATCAAGAAGGAAAGTTTTTTTTTTTGAAAACCAAGTAGGGTAGTGCATGTTCCAGTGCAACAAGTTCAAGTTAATGACCCCTCAAGGGAGACGTCAGAGCAATACTATACAAGCCCCTCTGTTGTTCGCCTAGGCAGGCCTAAAGTGAGGAATCACCAAAATGATGCTCCTCGTTCTTGGCACTATCAATTCTATTCGGGTAAACTAATGAGCTATGAATCTAAATATGATTCAACCTTATCTTCTCAGAGCAATATGTTAGAGTCAAATGAAGAGTACTTGGAATGAAGACAATCTCCTCGATATCATTCTGCTGGACGATACTTCTTCGGACATCATATGCAACGTGTTATACCTCAAAGAAATGAAAGGGAAGACACTCCTGTTTATAAATATTACGAAAGCACCCACCATCAGCATCGATATTATCAACAACTAACCCATTACTACAAACCGGCATTGACCCCAGGAGGGCATCGTGTAGTGACACGATGGTTGATGGCTGGGGAGTATCGACTGCTTTTACAAGATAGGGCAGGTCATGATCTTTCCTCTGAAGATAGAAGGGGAGTTCGTTGGTTACGTGAGCACTTATGTGAAATCAACACGGTACCTGATTTGAATAATCCTCACCCTAGTCATGTCATGAATGTCATGCCTGTTAGTGTGACTGATGAGGAAGATATGTATTTTAAAAGGAGGTGTACTATTATACCGAAACATCGACCTATGACGAGAAGTCAGTCTAGGTCACAATCTGCTAGGTCATAATTTGTATCTCTTGAAGTTGAAAATAATGACAATGAATCATCCGCTTCTTCTTATTCTCGTTCCCACTCTAATTTATTAGGCACATAACAAGTTTTGACAACTGATGAAATGTCCCTTGATGATAAATTGATACAACTTCAAAGAGAGCTCCAACAGAAAGAAGAAGAAATTACTCAACTTAGAGCACAAACTTTTGCGAATCCTTCCACTTCAAAAAATAATGCTTCAAATGTTCAACATCACCCAACTGTAGTTTCACTTGATACAGTACAAAGGCTCATCACCGAAGGGGTCAGGGTACAGTTAATGCAAAATCAGTATGCAATGAGACCGGGCTATATAAAGCCTTATCCTGCTGAGATTAACATGATTCTCTTCCTTGCAAATTATCGACAACCTCAATTCGCCAAATTCAATGGAAATGGTTCGCCACATGAGCATATTGCTCACTTTCAGGTCCTGCATTCACTTGGTATAGTAAACTTCTGCCTGGATCAATAAGAAATTAGGAGTAGATGCAAGAAGCCTTCTTACAACGCTTCTATAATACTCAAAGGACTGTGGGCATCACTGAATTAACTCAGACAAAACAAGCCCATAATGAGAGGGCATCTGATTTTATTAACAGATGGAGAAATTTGAGTCTCCATTGTCCTTAGCCAATCATAGATCCAGAGGCTGTAAGGATGTGCATGAACAATCTTCGAAACGAAATGGTAGTTCATCTTCAAGGTGTGCGACCTATGACTTTTGAAGAGTTGGCATCTAAGTCAACTGATATAGAAAATTATCTCAATCAGTTGAATCATCGCTCGGACAAAGGGCACCATAATTTTTTTGAACATGGGCTAGACAAAGGAAAGAGAGATCACACCCGTGATAAGAATAAACATGTGATGGAGACATCTGTGGCAACACAATATACAAAAGTTTGACCAAATGAGGCCAATGTCCAGTCGAAGAATGTAAAGTTTAATGGTGTTGGGATACCAAAAAGTTTGAAAGATAGACTTGAAAGGGAGTATTCCTTTCCCAAAGAAGTGGTTGAGGATTTCTTCAAGGGATTAACCGAGATAAAGCTGGTACAATTGCTTAAACCTCTTCAAGTAAATGAAAATAATAAGAGGCACGATGATGGACGATATGGTAAGTATCATCGCATGCTAGGACACACCTTAGAAGAATGTTTTGTTTTTAAAGATAAAATTCAAGAAATGATTGATGATAGAACCATTGATCATGCATTGCTTAAAAATTTAAAGAAAGGAGGACAATCCGCCAATATGGTGTCTATTAGTCAAGTAGATGAAAAGGCTTTGCCTAAGTGCATAGACACTTTAACATTATCATCATATGCAGTGCCTTATGTACCACCATCATATCACCCTATGGAATATTCATCATTACCAGTGACTCCCTCAAAGGTGCCACGTCATGTAATCCATATGAAAGAGCTGTGGTCCCCTTCAACTCCACCGACTATAATGGAGAGGACAAGTAGGACTCCAACATCATTTCTTATCCTCACATGCTCAGTAAAACAATCTCCACCATCCCACATAAAGAAACGTCTGTTTGTTGAGGATACAAAATTTAGTAGGACAATGTCAGTTTTAATACCAAGGCAAGACTCAACCTTACCAGAAATCCCATTGCCTACAACAGATGACGACGATTCGATGTTAGAACCTGAGCAGCTCTATACCAATCAAGGCAGGCCTTATGTCAGCAAGAAACAAAAAAGGAGATAGGCTTTTAAAGAAAGGGTTAAAGCTGCGAGGAACAACCCTATACCAACGGGGGAAACTCGACCTCCTCTTTCTAAGGAAAATACCATCACTTCTTAGTGTGTATGATGCTTTGTGTTTGTCTTCTAATTCGCGAAAGGCATTTGTTACCGCAATGTAATTTCTTGATGACTATAGGGTAAAGTAGCTAATGTGGATACAAATCCACTCGAAGTCTTAAATATTGAATTCACTTATGAAGACCTAATGTTGGGCTCAAAGCTTCATAATCGACCTTTGTTAGTCACGGGTGATTTAGAAGACAAGTCAATTAATCGAATCATGTTGGATTGTGGGTCTGCTGTAAATTTAATCCATTTAAGGACGTTGACAAGACTAGGATATACTATAAGAAATCTTACAAGAAGCAACATCGTCATCTAGGGATTTAATCAAACAGGGCAACAAGCTTTAGGGACTATGCGTTTGACCTTGAGATTTCAAGGATGGATTTCTACTCCTCTCTTTCATGTGATTGATGTGTTCACATCTTACAATGCATTATTTGGACATCCTTGGTTGCATGAATACAGTGTGAAATCCTCCTCCTTGCATCAGTGCTGCAAGTATAAAACACCCGAGGTAGAAATTAGAAGAGTATTTGCAGATACACAACCTTTTACAACTACAGAAGCCTTCTATGCTGATGCAAAATTTTACTTCGAGGGCGTTATTGCCAAGGAGATCAACGGAACCGATTTCAGAGCTAATAGAGTTAACCATAAAGAAGAAATTGCTCATGATGGAGCAAATCCAAAGAAAGCTACATATCACTACATACCTCAAGAACAAAGAAAAGATGGAGACCCTGTCATTCAAATACTTGAGTATGAAGTCTTGAATTCTAACCAAGGTAAAGAGCTTAGTGATCAAAAGAAAAAATCCATGATCTTTGTACCAGCCTCTTCTATAAGTTATAAAGATTCAATATCTTATCTTCCTTTTTTTTATGACCAGAAAGCCCTTAATATGATAAAAAAAATAGGTTATGATATAAAGTTAATTTCAGATTTGATTAACGGAGAAGGTTCTCTTGTACCTTTTGACAAAGTGCTTAGTCCAAAACAAAGAGACGCTCTTTACCATGGCAAAAGACTATCATCTATGAAGAAAGGTTTAGGATATGAAGTATACATGACATCATCTCTAGAACTTGTGGACTTGCAGCCAGTTCGCGGGAAAATTCGTTGCTTTCTTCATTAATGATTCCATTGTACACTCTTGTAACAGTTTATCGATTACAAAGATCCGGTCTTTTTATAAGATCCGGTTACAACGAAAATCAAATAAAAAGAAATGAAAAATTATAACTTTGTTTCCTTGTTTGTCGAACGAATCACGAGCTCCTGTTTTGCGGTCGCTCGCTTTGTGGGTTCTTTGCCTGCGCCGGGGTTGTTTGCCGTGGACCACCGCGCGATCTAGATCCAGTCGGATCTACGCAGTACGACGGGTATTATTCCACGAAGGAAATAATAGCCGGGAGGGATTGATTCACCAAGGAAACAATCGCTCAAGTCTCGGGATCTAAGACCAAGCTTAGATCCGGAGTTCGTACGCGTAGATCTGAGATCCGGTCCTCTCGAACTCCTGCCTTATTTGGCGTTGACGGTCGTCGAGCACCAGATCTGGATGTGCAAGTCCTCAAAGTCCCAAAGCTTGAATCTTGTTAAGTTCTGAGTCTTGAGTAGAATCGTCATCTTCCTCCTGATGCGTGATGGGCGGGAGTTTGATTTTGTTGTTTCCGAGAAGGGTCTCGAAGATAGCTTGGGCCGAGCCACCTGAAGTTGGCTCGGCTTCGGCCGAGCCCCTCTAGGTGGTGGTTTTTGGTGTTTTCCGCCTTTGGTTCTGTCCGTGATTTGATTAACTTAGTCTCTGATTTGATGATCTGATTTGGCAGTAAATTGGATTCCTGATTTGGCAGTAAATCCGCTTCTGAGTTGGAGTCCGAAACCGATCTTGATTCGATCGTCATTCGTCCGAGTATGCCTTTGGTTGGATGACTCGTTGACTCTTCGAACCCTTGGCTTGATCCCGCACGTGTATGGATGCATTCCGTCGCTTGATGCGATTCGTCGATCTCGTCGCCTCGTTGGTTCGTCGGTTTGTGCCGAGCTGTGCTAAGGGACCTATAAGCAATTTTATATGCCTACAGATACCCCCTCCAAAGTATTTCAGTCTCGTTCTTTTATAGAAGAGTCTGGAATACTTTGGATATGATTGTCCCCACCTTCAGTCGGTGTAATGGGACCTTGGAATGACTTCCGTTCTTGATTCCTTCAATCTTCCAGGCTATTCGGTGCTTTGTCGAATGTCTGCAAGAGTTCCGGTGCTGCATTTATTGTCTGACCGTTGTCGGAAATTCGAACTTGAAGTCAATTCCTGGTTTTCTGATTTTTAGCTCGTGCTTGTTGGTTGAACACAGAACTGACCCTCGACTGTCGGTGTTGAGTCTTTATTTGCGACGCGTTGTCCGGCGTAGTGTTGTTGAGTTATCCTTAAGAATGAAAATATTCTCCAGGAACTTCTCAACCAACAATAGGGAATAGTTTATACTCGTATACCTTATTGGAGTAATAAGAAGCAGTTTATACTCGTATACTTTTCGGAGTAGTAAGAAGCAGTTTATACTCGTATACTTTTCGGAGTGTTAAGAAGCAGTTTATACTCGTGTACTTTTCGGAGTGTTAAGAAGCAGTTTATACTCGTGTGCTTTTCGGAGTGGTGATTCTTTCATTGCAACGCATTGATAGGCGTTGACCTAGAGTTACGCATTGTCCGGCGTTGACCTAGGGTTTTGAACGTCGTACGTTGATTTTTTTGATCGCAACGCATTGACTGGCGTTGACCTAGGGTTACGCGTTGTCCGGCGTTGACCTTAGGGTTTTGGACGTCGTACGTTGATTTTTTGATCGCAACGCATTGACTGGCGTTGACCTAGGGTTACGCGTTGTCCGGCGTTGACCTTAGGGTTTTGGACGTCGTACGTTGACTGTTTGATTGCAACGCGTTGACTGGCGTTGACCTAGGGTTATACGTTGTCCGGCGTTAACCTTTGAAGTCCTTGAAGCAGAGACTGGCTGAGACAGAGGAGGATGCTGTGAGGACTTTAGCTGCGAACGAAGAGTCTGTTAGAGCTGAGTTGCAGGAGGAGCTTAGACGCTCTTATGATGAGAAGCTGTCTGAATTCAGTCAGCAGGTTCTTAGCCATGGGCTTGATGTATGATTTTATTTGCTGAAAACCTTGACATTTGATTCTCTTTAGTGGAATTGGTTTTTATCTTTATCTTTATTATGATTCCTCATCACGTTTGAAATGATTGACCATAATACTCATAGGATTTTTGGCAAACCCTCAGCCCTCAGCGGGTTTGATGAGCCTTTACCGACTACCGTTTGAGTCGGGCTAGCATGCGGATTATCGGAATCCGTTCCGCATGTAACGTTGTGCTAAGGGAATGAACTCCCTTAGACTTCGTGCTATGATGTCGAATACATAGACTTCGCCATTGTTACGGGAATAGGCTACCCGGCGACACGTGTTAGGTGTTGACTTTAGGATTTTTGGCTAACCCCCAGCCTTCAACGGGTTTGATTAGCCTTTACCGATTACCGTTTGAGTCGGGCTAGCATGCGGATTGTCTAAATCCGTTCCGCATGTAACGTTGTGCTAAAGGAATGAACTCCCTTAGACTTCGTGCTATGATGTTGAATACATAGACTTCGCCATTATTACGAGAATAGGCTACCCGGCGACACGTGTTAGGTGTTGACTTATCCCTACTTAGGCTTTGGGACAAAATACCCCAGACTGGTATTCTGGTGTCTTTTTCAATCGGGCTACCCGGCGACACGTGTTAGGTGTTGACTTTAGGATTTTTGGCTAACCCCCAGCCTTCAACGGGTTTGATTAGCCTTTACCGACTACCGTTTGAGTCGGGCTAGCATGCGGCGCGGGTTAAGCGCAGACTTATCCCTGCTTAGGTTTCAGGATATAATACCCCAGAATCGAATTCTGGTGTCTTTTTCTATAAAAAAAGACTAAACCGGCAGCGCGTGTTAGGCGCAGACTTATCCCTGCTTAGGATTCGGGATAAACTTCCTAATACCTGTGAGGCACAAATTTTGGGAGTTGAAAAAGGTGATGTCTTCTCTTGGGGCAAAGACGAACCCAAAATGGGAGAGGAAGAATTTTATATTCTATCTCCCGTTTTATATTCTATCTCCCGACAATGAAGAAGAAGAATTTTATATTCTATCTTCAGCTGGAAAGGAGACTCGAGGTGGGATCTCCACCCCCAGAATACGGAAAGGTGAAACTAAGAGTGAGATCTCCACTCCGAGAATCGAAAAGATTCGGATAACCCTAACTGTCGGAAGGTTTGATTATCGAACTAAAGATGAATTTCCCGTTTATCGAGAGTGAATTGTGGTTTTGGTCCTAACTGTAGGAAGGTTTGACCAAGCAGGAATTTGAGATGACCCTAACTGTAGGAAGGTTTGATCATTCGATTTGAAAGTGGACCTCTCGTTCATTGGAGGAATCGAGAGGGGATTTTGACTGTGGTCCTAACTGTAAGAAGGTTTGACCAAGTGGGTGTTTTGAGACAATCCTAACTGTAGGAAGGTTTGATCGCTCAATTTGTGGACCTCTCGTTCATTGGGGGAATCGAGAGGGGATTTTGACTGTGGTCCTAACTGTAAGAAGGTTTGACCAAGTGGGTACTTTACGTCCAGACTCTAACAGAGAGAGTGTTGAGTGCATAGACATGGTGAGAATGGGAGTTCTTATTCATTACATTGCTGTGGTTTTGGGAACTTCCCATTACATAAATCGTCCACCCCCAGTTTCCTCTGCGGAACTGGTTCGGACATTATTATCAGTTAACTAACCGGGTTATCCTTAAGAATATTAGCTTAATATTCTCCAGGAACTTCCCGTCAAAAGTGGGGAAACAGTTTAGACTCATATACCTATTGGAGTATCAGGGAGTAGTTTAACCTCTTATACCGGTCGGAGGATTGAGAAACAGTTTATACTCGTATACTCTTTGGAGTTTTGAGAAGCAGTTTATACTCTTATACTTATCGGAGTCTGCCATTCTCAATTGGCTTACCTCAGCGTTATGACGCCAGCTTCAACCAAGGTCTGAATGCTATTCTTGAGAGCAAAGCAATCCTTGGTGGGATGAACGACCCTCCTGTGGTATGCACAGTACTTTGGGTCCGTAGTGTTGTCAGCTTCCTCCTGATTTGTGATAGGCGGTAGCTTGATCTTGTTACCTTCAAGGAGGGATTCGAAGATGGCTGGAACGTCTTCGTCCTTGAAGGAATACTCTCTTTGGAGTCTCGGACCCGAAGTCTTTTGCTGCCTTCGGGATTGCTGTTGTGACGCTTGATTAGCACCACCAGTAGCTGCAGGTGTTTTGCCCTTACCACGAGAGGCGAAATTTGAGTCCAGCGGATTAACCGTCGGTTGGTTCCTCTCGGCCTTCTTCCTTCTAAGGAATCGCTCAGCCTGCTCCCCTCGGACCTTCAGATCCTTCCAAGTGTCAGACGGTGCTGTTCCCATTGCTTCCAACACGTCCAACGCAAGGTTGTTGTGGCAAGTTTGGAGGATGAATTCCTCTGTGATCGGGTCCCGGCAATTCATCGCCTTGTTCCGGAACCTTTTGACGAAGGTGTCGACTAACTCCCCGTCCTTCTGCTTCTCATCGAGCAATGATCCGATAGATATCTCGGTGTCGTCGTCGAAGAAGTTGGCCAGGAACTTGGTCTCCATGTCATCCCAGCTGTTCACGTTTCCTGGCTTGAGGCGGCGGTACCAATCGAAGGCGGCTCCGCGAAGAGTGCCAACGAATGACCGCACCATCAGAGGCTCATTGCCGGAGATAATACCCAAGTGCGATTTGAAATAAATCAAATGCTGAGTGGGGGAACCCTTCCCATCAAACGGCGTAAAGTTAATCAGACTAAACTTCGCCGGATAGGGGATTGATTCCCACTCCCTTGGGTATGGACAAGGAATGCCCGTTTTCTTTACCTCTTGAGCAGACAGCAACGTATTGATTTTACTCTCGAGGCTTTTGATCTTCAAGTCTTCACTTGTATCCCCGTTGGCATCCTCACTACCACCCCCTGCATTGATGGGAGGGTTATTGGCATTGTGAGCTTCATCCCTATCCGTGTGCTCCTCTTCCTGAACAACCTGGTTACGGCGGCTTGGTTCACCTCGCTGGTTCGTCAGTGCCTGAATTTGTTGCTCATGCATCTCTCTCATAGTCTGCATGGCCATCTCCATCTCGAATTTGAAACTTTCTTTCTGCTTAGCCAAAGCGTCTTCAAGCATCTTGGCCATTTCTTCCGCGCTTATCATAAATGACTCGCGGGGTTGTCCTTCGCTGGACACTGTATTGTCCGATGCGACAGCAGAGCAGGAATCCGATTCTTCATCTTCCGAAGGCAATCTTGTCCGAACCCTACCATAAGTTCCTCGTGCGATGGCTCCGGACTGCAGACGGGTTACACGCCGGGACGCTTCCAGAAACGATTTGAGATCAATCTGTGTCGATGTCTCTTTGCTGGTCATGTTGGCGGTGACCCTCGGAAATTCTCCGTCTTTAACCACCGTTCTTCTTTGCCGGAAACGCCTATACCTTGGTTTTGGCGTTTCGGTGCCGAGCCTTTCGAACACTGAAATTCTCTCGGGGACTCCCTTGATGCAGTTGCATTGAGACAGTACTACCCGAATGAGCTTGGCACATGGGCACTGAGTTTCGAGCCCTTGAGGGCTTCTTTTTCTTGTTTTGTTCGTACCCCCAGCACGATAGTACAACTCGTCCATTTGATCGGAGTAACCTATCGCGTGTTGGCATGATTTCCCAGGTATAACGTTATCATCCTCGGATGACAACGTTTCCTTCTGAGAGCAAACTGCCTTATTTGGACTTCCGAGAGTCACTCGCCTCGAAACACGCCTTTGTAGACATGAATTCTCAGCGGGCTCCCGAACTTCGATGCGCAAGGTAGTGCGCTTGGGTGCCGTAAACTCTTTGTCATGTTGAGGGTTGTGTCGACCCCCAGCATGTTGATTAGTTCGGAGCCTCTTCATCGGGCCCGAGCGTTCATGGACTTCGTTGCGCTCGTCGGGAATTGGACCGAGGCGCTCCAAGATTGACCTCCTTCCTCGGGATGGTTCGGGAGGTTGAACTCGTTTTGAAGGCTGTAAAGGTCGATCCTCGGCCTGACTCACCACTTTGGACTTTGGCCTCCATATTTTGTGAGTTAGTGGTGATTTCTTGGCTACTCCATTCTGCCACCTTCTACGGGCTTCTTGAACTTGAGCTCGTGCTTGTGCTGAGAGTGCGCGGCGCTTCTGAATGCGATCCTCCAGCGTTGAACGGTTCCGTTTGACACGGATCCATTCGTTCGTTGGTGGCTTGGAGGAGTTGCCATTCATTGGTTGTTGAGGTCGTTCGCCTCTTCTGTTCTTCAGATCCGTGTTGTAACGGATCCCGTCCACAGATTCCATTGCCTTTGCGATTTGTTTCGCAAGGCGCTGACGTTGCCTTTGGCGGGCTCTCTTTGAGAGAGTCACTACGCCCTCGGCAACGGAAGATTCGGCCAGAGCAGATCTGACCTGGTTGGAAGGAGAGATCTCACCCGATGCAGCTTCGGCATCAAACGGGGCGAGATCTTCGTTGGCAGCTTCAACTTCTTCGTACCAACGAAGTTTTCTCTTGGAAGAGAGCTTTGGAGACTTGGACTTGCGAGGGGAGGTGGGGCCACCGAGCCACCCCAGGGTGGCTCGGTTTGGGCCGAGCCACCTTGAGGTGGCTCGGCTTGGGCCGAGCCACCTGAAGTTGGCTCGGCTTCGGCCGAGCCCCTCTAGGTGGTGGTTTTTGGTGTTTTCCGCCTTTGGTTCTGTCCGTGATTTGATTAACTTAGTCTTTGATTTGGTTGATCTGATTTGGCAGTAAATCCGGATCCCGATTAGGCAGTAAATCCGCTTCTGAGTTGGAGTCCGAAACCGATCTTGATTCGATCGTCATTCGTCCGAGTATGCCTTTGGTTGGATGACTCGTTGACTCTTCGAACCCTTGGCTTGATCCCGCACGTGTATGGATGCATTCCGTCGCTTGATGCGATTCGTCGATCTCGTCGCCTCGTTGGTTCGTCGGTTTGTGCCGAGCTGAGCTAAAGGACCTATAAGCAATTTTATATGCCTACAGCCCCATCCCAATTGGAAGAAGGAGAACAAGCTACAACAGATGAATTAGAGGAAATTAATCTTGGCACTAGTGATGACCCTCGTCCCATATTCAGTGCCCATATGTGCAATGATGAAAAGGATGAATACAAACATTTCTTATCCAAGAACAAGGACGTCTTTGCTTGGAGTTACAAGGAGATGACTCGGCTTGATTCGAATGTAGCAGTACATCGCTTAGCCATTTCAAGTGATATTACATCTATTAAGCAACAACAGCGTCGTTTTCGTCGAGAAATATTACCTTAAATAATAGCTGAGATTGATAAACTTCTTGCTGCTGACTTTATCCGAGAAGTCAAATATCCTACATGGTTAGCTAATATAGTCCCTGTTAAAAAGAAAAATAGACAAACCCGTGTTTGTATTGATTTTCGTGATTTAAATAAGGCTTGTCCAAAAGATGATTTTTCTCTTCCTATCTCTGAATTATTGATAGATTCTACGTGATTTAAATAAGGCTTGTCCAAAAGATGATTTTTCTCTTCCTATCTCTGAATTATTGATAGATTCTACTACAGGTCATGAAGTATTATCATTCATGTGATTTTTCTCTTCCTATCTCTGAATTATTGATAGATTCTACTACAGGTCATGAAGTATTATCATTCATGGATGGTTATTCGGGGAAAAATCAAATTTGTATAGCACCAAAAGATGAAGAGTTTACTGCTTTTAGGACACCAAATGTACCTTTTGTTATAAAGTAATTCCTTTGGGACTAAAAAATACCGGTGTGACATACCAATGTGCTATGACAGAGATTTTTACTAATCTCCTCCATGATAAGGTAGAGTGTTATGTTGATGACATTGTGATAAAAACAAAGCATAGAAATGAACATTTACAAGATCTTTGTTTGGTTTTTGAACTCTTAAGAAAACATTAATTAAAGATGAACCCGACAAAATGTGCATTCGGTGTCTCTTCAGGAAAAATTTTGGGATTTATCGTTCGTAAAGATGGAATTGAGATTGATCCAGCAAAGACAAAGGCTACTATTGAGATGCCACAACCATGAAACCTACATGAGCTAAAAAGTCTTCAAGGGCGCCTTGCATACATTCGACGTTTCATTGCTAATTTAGCCGGCAGGTGCCAACCATTTACAAGACTAATGAAAAAAGACATTTATTTTGAATGGGATAATGCATGTCAAAATACTTTTGAAAGTATAAAAAATATTTGACATGCCCACCTGTGCTAGGAGTCCCCATTAAAGGGCGACCTCTAATATTATATACAGCTACATTACCCATGTCTTTTGGGGCATTATTGGTCCAAGTTAATGATGAGGGAAAGGAGGTTGCTTTGTATTATCTAAGTCGTATGATACTGGGGGCAAAACAAAACTATCCGGGTATAGAAAAAATATGTTTGGCCTTAGTTTTTGCAGCCCAGAAACTTAGACATTATATGTTAGAGCATACTATACACTAAGTATCTCGGGCAGATCCTCTCAGATATATTCTTGGAAAATAGTTTTATCAGGTCGTTTAGCAAAGTGGACAATGTTTTTTACTTAATTTGATATAGTCTATGTACCTCAAAAGGCTGTTAAAGGGCAGGCTTTAGCAGATTTTCTAGCTACTCATGCTTTGCCAGGAGAAAAAGAAATTGAAGATGGTCTTCCCGATGATGAAGTTATGACTACCTTCATAGCCCCTTCATGGGTCATGTATTTTGATGGAGCCAGTCGAGGAACGGAGGCAGGAGCTGGGGTTGTATTTGTTACTCCTAAAGGAGAATCTCTACCATACTCTTTTACATTGACTTCAACATCATCTAATAATAAAGCTGAGTATGAGTCTCTTGTCATTGGTCTCAAATTAGCATTGGACTTACATCTTGATCCATTGGTAGTCTATGGTGATTCACAACTTGTTATACATCAACTGAATGGAAAATATGCTGTCAAAAAGAAGGAATTGATCCTTCACAACTTGTTATACATCAACTGAATGGAAAATATGCTGTCAAAAAGAAGGAATTGATCCCATATTTTATAAAGGCCCAGGAGTTAATCCATCAATTTCAAGAAATTCAAATTGAACATGTCCCCTGATCTTATAATCATAGAGCAGATGCTCTAGCAAGTGTTGCGGATTCATTGGCTATCTCTCCAAACACTACCCTCCAAATAAATGTTGAAACGAGGCGAGTACTATCATCGATACTTGAAGAGTCACCACAAGAGATATTAACATCCTCGGCTATTTTGGCTTACATTAAAGAGGAAACAGATTGGTAAAAACCCTTACTGGATTATCTCAACCATGGAATTCTTCCTGCAGATAATCACCAGAAACAACAAATAAAGAAGCGTGTTATACATTATACTTGCATTGAGGGGATCCTTTTTAGGCGATCTTTTGATGGTATGCTTCTTCGATGTTTAGCTAAAAATAAAGCTATGAATGCTTTAAAAGAAGTACATGCTGGGGGTATGTGAAGCTCATCAATAAGTACAAAGGCTTTACCATCAACTCAAACATCTAGAATATTACTGGCCTACAATGGATCGAGATGTAATGCAATTTGCTAAGAGATGCCATGTTTGTCAAATTCATGCAGATTTTATACATCAACCCCCAGAACCACTCCATACAACTAATGTATCTTGGCCTTTTGATGCATGGGGAATGGACATCGTAGGCCCTATTCATCCTCCATCATCCAAAGGACATAGCTATATCTTGGCTGCAACTGACTATTTTTCTAAGTGGGCAGAAGCTATCCCTCTAAAAGAGACACGAGGTGTAGATATGGTCAATTTTGTTCATACTCATTTAATATATCGATTTGGCATACCAGCTAGAATTATATCTAACAATGGAACTCCATTCAAAAATCAGGATATGCAGAGACTTTGCGCAAAACTTCATACTAAACATTACTTTTCATCAGCCTATAATGCAGCAGCCAATGGTCAAGCTGAGGCATTCAATAAGACATTATGCAAATTACTGAAGAAAGTGGTCTCCCATAATAAACGAGAATGGCATGAGCGGCTTATGGATAGTTTATGGGCATATTGTACTACTATTCATACACCTACAGGCTTAACACCTTATGCATTGGTCTTCGGAGGTGAGGCCATACTACCACTTGAAGTGCAGATCCCATCTTATAGAGTTGCAATCCATTAAGGACTTTCAGAGGATGAAGAACTAAAGGCTCGACTAGAAGAATTAGGTGGTTTAGAGGATAAGCGCTTAAGAGCAAAACAAATTTTGGAGATATACCAGACTCGTATTTCACGTGCTTTTGATAAAAAAGTTCATCATAGATCCTTCAAGGTTGGCGATTTAGTATTGGCTATTGTTCGTCCTATGATTATCACAAGGCGAACAAAAAGTAAATTTGAGCTAAAATGGGAAGGCCCTTTCATAGTACAAGAGGTTACTCAAATGGGGCCTATAAAGTAATTTCACCTGATGGAGAGTACTCTCCTCCCCCAATAAATGCAAAATTTCTAAAATGATATTATGCCTAAAGAGGCATAATACTCAAACTTTTACAAGTATAAACTGTAAAATACTCCAAACTTTTACGAGTATAAACTATAAGACACTCTAACTTTTAAGAGTATAAACTGAAAGAAACTCTAAGCTCTAAGAGTATAAACCATGAGTATATATATATATATACACACACACACACACACACACACACATATTTTCTGGCTCTCCTTTGGTATTTTAGTGATAACTTTTTACAGAAAACTTCAATTCAAGTAAAGTAATATTTATACAAAACAAGACTCAAAATATGATCTATCATTTTAGACGAGAGGTCATTTGAAGCCTTCTGGACAAAGTTATGGTCAAAACAAATGCAAACTTATGTATAGTCTAGGGCTGGCCGAAAATACAGATTGAAATCAATGCTCTTGCATCATCTTATTTTAGAAGGAAAAAAAAGTCTTTAATAGACTCCAAACTCTAAGAGGATAAACTATGAGAAAGTTTAATGCCATACAAGCTTGGCTATCAAAGTTCATTGAAAAAAAAATTCTCTTGTGTATTCAATGATGACTTCATCTTTCTTGAGAGATGATTGTAACAATTGCAAGTACGAAATATTTAAATATCTATTTGCTATGAAATAAAATGTCTAAATCTCTAATATAATAAATGAAGTTTATTTTTAAAAAAAATTTCATCTCTTAAAGACATTATATAGGCTAGAAGAGTTTTAAAGCTGGTTGAACAGGTTTCGTACTCAGCCTTGAGATGTTGTATATTAGGAGAAGTTTGTTGTGCCCAATGAAGCGATTGCATAAAATTTTCTTGTTTATCCAAAGCCTTCTTCAAATGTACTTCTGCTGTGTCAATTGCTTTTAATTCAGTTTTAGTCAACTCAATCTTTTTTTCTAGATTCTGAACCTTTTTTCTCCACTTTACAATCTTTTAATTCAGATAATCCTTACATGATTGATTATGATTAAGAGAAAGTTTATGAGCAATCAATGACCGGTCTACATAAGAGAGAGGATTTTCTAATGATTTTAAAATTTCTACAGAAGATGTCAATGTGTTCAGACTTAGAAATCAACTCCTGTTGGATCGCATGATACTTTATGGTAACTATAATAATCTTCTCAAATGCTTTCCTTAACTTACCACCTGAGTTACCAAGGGCTCCACACAATGCAATTTTGTTCTCTATTAGTTTGATATAGCCTTCAAAGTCTTGCTCTAAAAGGGCCAAAGGTTTCTGTTCACAATATTCTTTCACAAAAATGGGTAGTAGTGCATCTGCAACCGAGCTCACAGAAGGGTCAACCGGTCCTTCATCACTTATATCATCATTATCATCAATTATGGGTGTTGGAGGGGGGGGGGCTCATCAGATTGTATTTTTATCAACCTTCCTTAAAGGGATAAGAGTAGAGCAGTCTTGACATTGTAATTCTAAGATCTGGTCTTTGCTCTTAATATGATAAATCCCAGGCATGAGAGGCTGAACTTTAGCAGATGAAGATACAATACATAGAAGTTGATCTTTGCATTCTCCAAAAAAGACTTGAATAGCTTGCTCAACTGAACTAAAACTTCCACTCGCCTCGCTGTTCATTTGGGGAACAACAATAATTTGGACGTGTTGTATTGAAGTATTTTGTTTCGATATATCTTCATGGCTTGAAAGGTTATCATTTGTTCTAGGTTGAGTCTCATCTTCATCAGGAGAGTTACCAGAAGAAGCAGGTTCCCTATAATCTTTAAAATTATCAAGGTTCTTGGCAGAGGATGCATTTTTATCATGTACCTATAAAAATCCTTTTGAGTACACATTAAAAAAAAGTCATATGTACAAACTATCACAAAATTACAAGTACCTTGTGTAGTGATGGAGACCTTTGAGGTGCAACTGAAGTGGGTAAAGTATGATCATCATCACCTTCTAAATTTATAATCATGTCATTAGCACAGATACTTTTATTTCTCACTGGTGAAATGGAAGTAGCTTTCAATACTAGATCAGAAGAATTTCGTTGCTTTTTCTTAGGATTGTCAACAAAAGAGCATTTTCACTTGACGATTTGGGTAGACTCTG
>NC_033798.1:56097619-56100655 GCF_001876935.1 Asparagus officinalis | reverse complement strand
GATGATCATGATGTTTAAAAAAAAGTAAGCTTTGACATATATCAAAAGTATTCATTTAAAATTTAATTATACCTCATTTTGCTCAAAGCAAAGGGCATATAACTTCTTTACTTCTTCAGCAAAGAAGTTATGATATCCTTCTTGATACAAAATAACATAACTATTAAGGGTCTTCCCCATGTGATCATCAGAAGGAATGATGAAATGCTTATCGGTCCCTAATCGAAAGAAAATCTCCAATATCAGTACATCATGCATAAGGATGTTTCAATACATGTGCATGACAAACTAGGATCAGGAACTCCTTGATCATAACCAAATTAATGGGCAAACATATGAGGATTATATGGTTCAGTAAAGAGCCTCTTTCCCATCCTAAGAGGAAGGATACCTTGGCGAATTGAAAAAAATTTGAAAAATAAGAACTTGATATCTTTTGCTTCGATATATCCACAAGGGAAATGGGGTTGGAAGAATGTGAAAGTTCCTAGCCTCTTTAGCAGAATAAGGGGACCCTAAAGTTTCTACTCCTAAAATTTGCAGCAATAATGGAGTATCTGATCTATGATTTGAAGAAAGAATCTGCCTTTCAATGTCATCTTCTGGTAGACGATCATACAAATTAGGAAAATATTGGAAAATCCATCCAACCAGATAATAAACTAGACAATTACATGATACTACCTAGTGATCTGTAACCCAATAGTTAATTTCTCGATAAAGAGTGTAGAGCGCCGGAACAACCAAAGAATAAGGTTTTCTACTATCAGCATTCTTCCAGCCACAACGAACACATCGGTTCTAATATAGGTTAAGTCATAAGGAACTACAAATTTGCATAACCATATGGTGAGAAAAGCTGCAAGTGGTGTGTTCTTCCCAAAAGTTTGAATACTATCAAAAGACTTTCTCTTATGTTTTCCTTTAGACTTGACTTTATGATGTTGCCCATGAAAGGAAAATTCAATCCACATTTCAAAAGAAACATTGTCTACACGACTAATACCTCAAAGATATTGATAACAATTCAATAGTGCTTTGAGGGGTTGCCCATGCTTTACTTCAGGATCTTTATACTCTTCATTTGTGGGTACATATTCATCATATACTTGTCCCTGAATAGAATGACCCCCAATCCTCTCTATATCTAGCAAACCGATAGAAAGGTCTCCCCATTTTGTAGCAAATCCATTACGATCTTTATCCCAACACTCTAAGAAAGATTGCAGAAGCTGAAAGTCAATATGATAAACTCCAAGAGATGAAAGTATAGCGTCGTAGATGTCAAGACGTTCTAAAGCATTAGTGTATTTTTGCAATATATATAGGCACCAATCATTATATCCATAATTATTGGGGGGTTTATTTCTTCTTACATCCCCGCATCCTTTACTTCGAGCGATAAGTTCGGTTGCAAAACATGTTAATGAGCCCAAGGGAAAAGTCTTTGTACAAGGATTGAAAGTCTCCTTACAAGGATTGAGAGTGAGAGTAGAGGCGGAGGCAGTATGAATGACTTTTATAAATTGTCCCCATCTAAAATGTGCAATCGTAGCCCGAGTTAAGTTATTAAGATCTTCAGATAATTCGTGTGCTTTTTGATAATTCATAATGGTCGAAGGGGTACATGTCATTGAAGCATGTCTTTCTAACTTTAAATCGATGGGTTCATCTTCATAAAAATAAGAAGTCATAGGGGAATCATCAATAACCAAAGATTTATGGGACTCAGCTTCTTCAACTAGTTGGCTACTCCCAATAGAAATACTAGTTGAATGAGACATCTAAAAAAAAATTTATGATACATTAAATAAAATTATAATTAATAGCTATAAAAATGAATTAAACATGAAAATATTAATTTAATAAGGATGATGAGAATAGAATCTTAAAATAAGTTTAGATGTTAAGACTAAGTTCATCTATTTTGCATTAAGGAACAAGACCTTAGGGTTTCCTAAAATTTATTTTGCATCATGGCACATGCCTCAAAAATTTTATTCTCGAAGCATGAAGCTTGCGAGATGCATGGTCCTCCGTTCTGGAATTTGACTTTCGTACTTGAACCTTATGTCATCTTGAGAATAAACTTTTGAAACAGAGGAGAGCAGCCTAAAGTTTCTGAATTTATTTTACGAATGAAGGCTAAGTTCATCTATTTTGCATTTAGCAACAAGGCCTTAGGGTTTCCTAAATTTTATTTTTCTGTATCATGGCTCATGCCTCAAAAATTTTATTCTCCAAGCATGAAGCTTGCGAGATGCATGGTCCTCCATTCTGGAATTTGACTTCCGTACTTGAACCCCATGTCATCTTGAGAATAAACTTTTGAAACATAGGAGAGCAACCTTAAGTTTTTGAATTTATTTTATGAATGAAAGCTAAGTTCATCTATTTTGCAGTAAGGAACAAGGTTGTAGGGTTTCCTAAAATTTATTTTCTATATCATAGCTCATGCCTCAAAAATTTTATTCTCGAAGCATGAAGCTTTCGAGGTGCATTGCCCTTCGTTTTGGAATTTAACTTCCGTACTTGAACCCCATGTCATCTTGAGAATTATAGGCGTCCAAAATTGGCTATAAGTCCCCATACACATCTCGAGACAGAGAAAAGATGATGAATATCGCTATTTGAGTCACATAAGCTTATTTGACGACGACAAATATACAAAGTGAGTCGATGGACCATACGAAGCAACGAAACTTTGGAATAACAGAAACACGAGCTGATCAGGAGCTCCGTGTTGCTTATGAATGATGAAGCGCCCCTTGTGTCCTATTTACTCCACATATGATTCAATCATGGAAGCTTATAGATCTTCTCGTCGGCTTTTCGACGTATTTTGAATCATGTGATTCTGAGTTCGGACTTTGAATTTACGATGAAAACGGACACAATGTGTGGGATAATGCGCCAAGCCTCGGTGAGACACCAAGAGGTATCTCAGCCAAGACTTGGCTGAGACACCAAAGAGTGTTTTGGCTAAGGCTTGGCCGAGACACCCAAGAGTGTCTTGGCCGAGACACCCAAGGCTTG
>NC_033798.1:56069565-56097609 GCF_001876935.1 Asparagus officinalis | reverse complement strand
AGGCTTGGCTGAGACACCAAGGAGTGTTTCGGCCCAAGCTTGGCCGAGAAACCAAGGAGTGTCTCAGCCCAAGCTTGGCCGAGACACCCACGGGTGTCCACAGACCCGAAATACTGTTTTTGGCAGATTAAAACTATTTTTCGATCGTTAACCACCTGGATTTATTTTAATTGATCTGATATTATCCAAAAACGTGATTAAGTGGTTACAAATGAAGGTAAGATCAAATTGATCATTCTTATCTGAAAACAGGGGTCCCTAAGCCTATAAATACAGTCTCAGGGCCTTTATTTTTTTAGATCTGGAATTCTCGAGCATTGGCGAAGCCTTGCTAAATTGGAGGCTGAAGAGCCATGAATTTTAGAGAGGAGGAGGAGACTTAAGTGAATTCTTCAGTATAAAGAAGAGGAGTTCGTCAGATCTACAGCCCGATTCTTTTCCTTGAGATTGCCCCTTTGTGGTGATCTCGAGAAGAGTGGTTATCTCATTGTTGCTGAGATAATTGCTTTGGTTTCTTGATTCCTTCCTGAATCAACGAAGCTCTAGATCTGATCTGATCCTTTGGTGGTCCATGGATATCAACGTCCCCATCACAGGCCAAGATCCTATGCAAGCAGAAGACCGATATACGATCTTTGCGTTTGTTTTGACGAGAATTGTATTTTTATTATGTAAGAGTCTTATAAAAAGACTATCTTTTTGTATTTTTATTGTAACAACTGAAGTTGTAATAATTACCTCAATGAAGAAATCAACTTTCTCCTCAAACAAGTTGGCGACCACAGTAGGAGCCAACAATCTCGTCAACGAGGCTGTCGTGCCGCAGCCGACGATCAAGATCCTCGTGGCTGAAGAGGTCAAATACAAGTTCGACCAACAGATGTTCGAGAAGTACGTCTCCTCCTCCTCCAGATCTGCCTGTCCTCGTAAGCACAAGAAGGTCTTCTCCGCCCAAAAGATCCACTGGTCTTTAGATCTGAAGACTCAAGAAGGTGAATTCTCACTACCATTGCTACAGCCGCACCTCATAACGATCCGCCGGCATCCAATGAGACCAGATCTGGAGATCTGAACTCCTCCACGATCAAGGAGTTAACTTCTGAAGGCACGCCAACTCTATCAAGGAGAGCACGCCAAAGGCAACGCCAACACCTCGCGTGCCAATTCGCTAAGGCTTTGGATCAGGTGGACGGACTCCGTTACCAAGCGGATTTAGAGTTCAGAAAGCGTCAAGTGGTTAATCCATCTCCACAACAAGCTTCGGGAACCTCCTCCTAACCACCTACTAACGAATAGGTTCATGTCAAACAGAATCCTTCCACTCTTGAGGAGCGCATTCAGAAGCGTCGCGCACTTCTTGCGCATGCCCAGATCCTTGTGCTAAAAGCACAAGAAATGCAAAAGGAAGAGGCGGTTAAGAGATTACTGAGATCCAAACAAATTTGGATGCTAAAGGTTAAATCCACGCCTAAGGCAAAAGTAAGTGACGTTGCTCTCCAGCCTTTGTCAACTTCGGATCCTGCTCCTTCTGCCACCACACCTTTGGTGAAACCCTACGGCGACGTGGATCTCTCCAAATTTAGAATTCCGTTGAAGGGTCGCCTGGGTCCTTTACACAAAGATCAAGGCAAAACGCCTACTAAGGAATGCTTGGGACTATTGAAGGAACCCCGAGCAACCATCCAGATTGGGGGTCGTACGCGACCTCCTAACAAGTTAATTCCCATAACTACCCGTGTGCGGGTGCCTGCACAAAACCAGGAGCCCGTTAAAATTTCACCCTCACAGGGATATGATTCCAAACGTGTGACTCCTTCTAAAGCCAATAAAGAACTACCTATTCAGAAGAAGACGTGACAAACAAACAACAGCGGTACACTTAAGGAATCAAACCAATAGCTGATAAATTGCTCTAACCGCAATGTCGATAAGTTATACTATCTGGCTGGGGGTACGAATAAATCTTGAAAGAGAAGTACCCGGGAAGCCGACTCTCACTGCCGTGTACCAAACTTATCAAGGTAGTATTATCAGCGTGTAGCTGCCCCAAGACCGCTCCACAGAGGGTCTCAGTATTTGAAAGGATCTCTACCAGAACGTCCAAGTCTAAGCCAAGGCATTTCTATAGAAAAAGATCAGCTACGTAAGATGATAAACTCCCAAAGGTCACCATCAATATGGTCGATAAGGAGAAGTTAACGCGAAGTTTCAATCCCTGATATTTTTTGGACATATCCCAACGTATAGCTCGGTTACGCACGGGAACTACTAGGCGTAGGGACTATCAAAGGATGAATAGAGGATTATCCTTGGAAGATGAAGCATCATATGCGAACTCTGCAATCGCTTTTGACAATACAGTGTCCAGCATAGGACAATCCCGAGAGGCGTTTATGGTCAACACCGAGCAAATGGCCAAAATCATCGAGGACGCATTGGCTAAGCAAAAAGAGAACTTCAAGTTCGAAATGGAAATGGTTATGCTGCAAATGAGGGAAGAGCATGATCAACAGATCTGAGTCTTGTCGAATCAGATAGGTGAATCCAGTCGTCGTAACAATGTTAGTTAAGCAGCTAGCGATTCAGATGTGGATGAACACCTCGATGCAGATAACCCTCCCGTTGACCAAAACGCTAGGAGTGGCCCCACTGAGAATAACAACGTCGGGGGTGGTCCCGCCAATAATGACAACACAGGGGGTGGCCCCATTATTCCTCCTCAAAATCGACCAAGGAAGGATACAAGCGAGGATGAAAAGATAAAAGATCTCGAGAGCAAAGTCAACACTCTGATATCTACTCGAGAGGTGAAGAAGACCGGTATTCTATGTCCTTACCCAAGAGAGTGGGATTCGATACCGTATCCGGTGAAGTTCAACCTGATCAACTTTACGCCATTTGACGGAAAGGATTCCCCCACTCAGCATCTAATCTACTACAAGTCTCACTTGGGTGTGATTTCTGGGAATGAATCCCTGATGGTCCGGTCATTCGTCGGCACCCTTCGTGGAGCTGCCTTCGATTGGTACCGCCATCTCAAAACTAAAAGCATCAATAACTGAATGACCTGGAGAACCTGTTCCTCACTCACTTTTTTGATGATAACGCCGAGGTGTCAATCAAGACACTCTTCGATAAGAAACAGGAATACGACGAGACGGTCGACGACTTCATCAAGTGCTTTTGAAATAAGGCGATGAACTGCCGAGATCCGATCACAAAGGACTTCATCCTCCAAACCTGTCATAACAACCTCTCTTTAAATGTGTTATAAGTTATGGGAGTAGCACCGTCCAGCACCTGGAAAGAGTTGAAAGCGTGCGGAGAGCAGGCCGAGCATTTCCTCAGAAGGAAGAAAGCCGAGAGAAGCCAACCGACGGCTAACCCTCTAAACTCAAGATTCGTCTCCCGTTGTAAGGGGAATGTGCCTACAGTAGTTGTTGATATTAATCAGACGTCAAAATAACAACCCTAAAGACAACAAAAGACTTCGGAGCTGAGACTCCAAAAGGAGTACTCCTTCAAGGACGAAGACGTTCCAGCCATTTTCGAATCCCTCCTTAAAAATAACAAGATCAAGTTACCACCTATCGCAGATCAGGAGGAAGCTAATAATACTGTGGATCCGAAGTACTGTGCGTACCACAGGAGGATCCTTCATCCTACCAAGGTTTGCTTCACTCTCAAAAATAGCATCCAAAGCTTGGTTGAAGCCGGCATCATAACGTTCAATTAAGTCGAATGAAGACTCCGACAAGTATAAGAGTATAAACTATTCATTCCAAGACTCCAACAAGTATAAGAGTATAAACTGCTCCTTCCAAGACTCTGACGATTATAAGAGTATAAACTGCTCCTTCCGATACTCCGAAGAGTATACAAGTATAAACTGCTTCTCAATCCTCTAACAGGTATATAAGGTTAAACTGCTCCATGCATACTCTAACAGGTATATGAGTCTAAACTATTTCCTTTCTTTCACGAAAAGTTCCTAGAGAGTGCCATGTCTAGTATTATTAAGGATAGCCCGGTCATCCAACTAAGTACAATGTTAGACCTAGTTTCACAAAGGAAGCTGGGGGTGGAAAATTCATGTAACAGGAAGTTCTCGGTAGAATGTTACATTCTTAGGGATAACCCGGTCATTACAAACAAAGTGATAAATACTAAACTCCCACTGTTAAAGTCCTGACATAGTACTCAGAATTTTAGTCTTCTGATCATTGTTAAACCCCTTCGTGTTAAGTATTTGTCACTTAACACCAGGGACTCTCTTCGAGTAATTTATACGAATCAACACTCCCGCTATAATTTGTACTCCCACTCTCACTGTCTATTTGGTCAAACCTTCTTACAGTTAGGACCACAACCAAAATCTTCTCTTCATTCCTTCCATGAATGAGAGGTCCACTTTCAAATCGAGTGATCAAACCTTCCTACAGTTAGGGTCACCTTAAACTCCTGCTTGGTCAAACCTTCCTACAGTTAAGGCCAAAACCACAGTTCACTCTCGATAAATGAGAAAATCACCTTTAGTTCGGTAATCAAACCTTCCGACAGTTAGGATTATCAGAATCTTTTCGATTCTCGGAGTAGAGATCCCACTTTGAGTTTTCTTTACAACTAAAGATAGAATATAAAATTCTTCCTCTCCAGCATCAGGTTCGTCTTTGCCCAAAGAGAAGACATTACTTTTCAACATCAAAATCTGTGCCTTACACGTACGAGGAAATTTATCCTGAATCCTAAGTAGGGATAAGTCAACACCTAACACGCATTGCCGGTTTAGTCTTTCATCGATTAAAAAAGACACCAGAATCCGAGTCTTAGGACTTTTATCCCGAAGCCTAAGTAGGGATAAGTCAGTGCCTAACATGCGTTGTCGGTTAGTTCTTGACCCTAAAAAGAATAAAAACACACATATTCAATATTATGGCGGGTTGTTATTCATAACATCATAATCCATGTCTCACACGCACAGGGAATTTTATCATGAATCCTAAGAAGGGATAAGTCAATGGCTAACATGCGTTGCCGGTTAGTCTTTGACCGTAAAGAGGATGAAAGCCCACATATTTAACATTGTGGTAGGCAGTTATTCATAACGCCAAAATCTATGTCTCACACGCGTGGGGAATTTTATCCCGAATCCTAAGTAGGGATAAGTCAACGTCTAATACGCGTTGCCGGTTTAGTCTTTCATCGATTGAAAAAGATACCAGAATCCGAGTCTGAGGACATTTATTCTGAATCCTAAGAAAGAATAAGTCAATGCCTAACACGCGTTGCCGGCTAGTCTTTGACCATAAAAAGGACGAAAGCCTACATATTCGATATTGTGGCAGGCGGTTATTCATAACCCCAAAATCTATGCCTCACACGCGTGAGGAATTTTATCCCGAATCCTGAGTAGGGATAAGTCAATGCCTAACATGTGTTGCCGGTTTAGTCTTTCACCAATTAAAAAAGACATCATAATCCAAGTCTGGGGACTTTTATCCTGAAGCCTAAGTAGAGATAAGTCAGCGCCTAACATGCGTTGCCAGTTAGTTCTCGACCGTAAAAAGAACAAAAGCCTACATATTCAATATTGTGCCAGGTTGTTATTCATAACACCATAATCCGTGTCTCACACTCACGGGGAATTTTATCCTGAATCCTAAGAAGGGATAAGTCAATGCCTAATACGCGTTGCCGGTTTAGACTTTCACCGATTAAAAAAAGATACCAAAATCCAAGTCTGGGGACTTTTATCCCGAAGCCTAAGTAGGGATAAGTCAGCACCTAACACGTGTTGCCGGTTAGTTTTTGACCGTAAAAAGGACAGAAGCCCACATATTCGACATTGTGACAGGTTATTATTAATAACACCATAGTCTATGTCTTACACGTATGGGGAATTTTATCCCGAATTCTAAGAAGGGATAAGTCAATGCCTAACACGTGTTGCCGGTTAGTCTTTGATCGTAAAGAGGACAACAGCCCACATATTCGATATTGTAACAGGTTATTATTAATAACACCATAGTCCGTGCCTTACACGTAAAGGAATTATATCCCGAATCCTAAGAAGGGATAAGTCAATGCCTAACACGTGTTGCCGGTTAGTCTTTGACCGTAAAAAGGACGAAAGCCCACATATTCGATATTGTGGCAGGCTGTTATTCATAACGCCAAAATCCATGCCTCACACGCGTGGGGAATTTTATCCCGAATCCTTAGTAGGGATAAGTCAATGCCTAACACGTGTTGCCGGTTTAGTCTTTCACCGATAGAAGAAGACACCAGAATACAAGTATGGAGACATTTATCCTAAATCCTAAGAAGTGATAAGTCAACGCCTAACACGCGTTGCCGGGTAGTCTATTCCCGTAAGAAAGATGATGTCTACGTATTCAATATCATAGCACTAAAAGAGTTAACTCTTTTAGCATAACATCACATGCGGAACGGACTTAAACAATCCGTATGCAAGCCCGATTCAAAGGTAATCGGTAAAGGCACGTCAAATCTGTTGATGGCTAAGGATTTACCAAAAATCCTGAGTCTGCATCTGATGCATACGGCTGGGTAGTCTATTCCCGTGAGAAAGACGAAATCTACGTATTAAATATCGTAGCACTAAAAGAATTAACTATTTTAGCATAACGTTACATGCAGAACAGACTTAAACAATCTACATGCTAGCTCGACTAAAACGGTAGTCAGTAAAGGCTCATCAAACCCGTTGATGGCTGAGGGTTTGCTAAAAATCATAAACATGTAAGAGTCATTGACGCACCAGCTTCATTAGTTGGTCTCGTGACTTGAGCATCTAACAACTTCAGGATAAGATCCATACCTACTGATAAATCAGCTTTAATAGTTGGTCCTGTAACCTCAACACTTGAGACTATCATGCATTGCGATGAAAGTCAACATTGGTCAACGCGTTGCAACGAGAAGTCAACGAGGGGCAATCCGAAACCCTAAGGCCAACGCCGGTTAACACGTACCCCTAGGTCAATGCTGATCAACACGTAACCCTAGGTCAATGCTAGTCAATGTGTTTCGATAAAAAATCAACGCGGGGTGATCCGAAACCCTAAGGTCAGCGCCGGTCAACGTATTACGATGAAAAGTCAACGCGAGGCGATCCAAAACCCTAAGGTCAATGCTGGTTAATGCGTAACCCTAGGTTAACACTAGTCAACGTGTTGCGATGAAGGTCAACGTCAGTCAACGCATTGTGATGAGAAGTTAACACGTTGTGATAAAAAGTCAACGTCGGTCAACGCGTAACCCTAGGTCAACGTCAGTCAATGCGTAACCCTAGGTCAATGCTAGTCAATGCATTTTTAATGAAGGTAATCAGTTAAAAGTCAATTCGATGATACGAGCCAAAATCAACTCCTCAGTTTCGATTCGAGACTTCGACGACGGCAAGACGATAAACGCAGCACCGGAATAACTTTGGTTATTCATTAAAATTTGAATAGACTAAAAATCGAAGAAGTCAAGAGTCAAAGTTAACTATAGGTCCTTTTATACCGACTAAAAATTAGACCGATCATATCTAAAGTATTTCAGGCTCATTTATAAAAGAAACGAGACTGAAACACTTTGGAGAGGTTATTTGTAGGTGTCCAAAATTACCTATAGGTCCCCGCACGAGGCTCGAGATAGAGAGAAGATGATGAATAACACTATTTGAGTCACAGAAGCTCATTTGATGATGACAAATGTACGAAGTGAGTCGACGGACCATACGAAGCAACGAAACTTCGGAATAACGGAAACACGAGCTGATCGGGAGCTCCGTGTTGCTTACGAAAGACGAAGCATCCCTTGTGTCCTATTTACTCCACATATGATTCAATCATTAGAGCTTATAGATCTTCTCATCGGCTTTCCAACGTATTTTAAATCGCGTGATTCCAAGTTTGGAAGACAAATTTACGACAAAAACGGACACAACGCCGGGATAATGCGTCAAACCTCGGCGAGACACCAAGGAGTGTCTCGGCCAAGGCTTGGCCGAGACACCAAGAGGTGTCTCAGCCAAGATTTGGTTGAGACACCCAAGGGTGTCTCGGCTAAGGCTTGGCTAATACACCAAGGAGTGTCTCGGCCCAAGCTTGGCCGAGACACCCACGAGTGTCCGCAGACCCGAAATGCTATTTTTGGCAGATTAAATCTATTTTTCGATCGTTAACCACCTAGATTTATTTCAATTGATCTGATATCATCCAAGAACGTGGTTAAGTGGTTACAACTAAAGACAAGATCGAATCGATCGTTCTTATCTAAAAATTAGGGTCCCTAAGCCTATAAATACAGTCCTAGGGTCTTCATTTTTTTAGATCTGGAATTCTCAAGCGTTGGTGAAGCCCTGCTGAATTGGAGACTGGAGAGCAACGAATTTCAGAGAGGAGGAGGAGACTTTAGTGAATTCTTCAGTATAAAGAAGAGGAGTTCGTCAGATCTGCAGCCCGGTTCTTTTCCTTGAGATTACCCCGTTGCGGTGATCTCGAGAAGAATGGTTATCTCTCTGTTGCCAAGATAATTGCTTCGGTTTCTGTATTCCTTCGTGAATCAACAAAGATCCAGATCTAATCTGATCATTTGGTAGTCTACGGATATTAAAGTCCCTGTCACATGCCAAGATCTCACGCAAGCAGAAGACCGATAAACGATCTCTATGTTTGTTTTGACGAGAATTGTATTTTCATTGTGTAAGTCTTATAAAAAGACTATCTTTTTGTATTTTTATTGTAATGACTGAAGTTGTAATGATTACCTCAATGAAGAAATCAACTTTCTCCTCAAACAAGAATAAACTTTTGAAACAGAGGAGTGCAGCCTAAAGTTTATGAACTTATTTTATGAATGAATGCTAAGTTCATCTATTTTGCATTAAGGAACAAGGCCTTAGGGTTTCCTAAAATTTATTTTCTACATCATGGCTCATGCCTCAAAAATTTTATTCTCGAAGCATGAAGCTTGCGAGATGCATGGTCATCCATTCTGGAATTTGACTTCCGTACTTGAACCACATGTCATCTTGAGAATAAACTTTTAAAACAGAGGAGAGCAACCTAAAGTTTCTGAATTTATTTTATGAATGAAGGCTAAGTTCATCTATTTTGCATTAAGGAACAAGGTCGTAGGGTTTCCTAAAATTTATTTTTTGCATCATGGCTCATGCCTCAAAAATATTATTCTCGAAGCATGAAGCTTTCGAGGTGCATGGTCCTCCGTTCTGAAATTTGACTTCCATACTTGAACCCCATGGCACCTTAAGAATAAACTTTTGAAACAAAAGAAAAAAAACCTAATGGTTTTGAATTTATTTTATGAATTAATGCAACATTCATCTATTTTGCATTGAGGAGTAAGGCCTTAGGGTTTCCTAAAATATATTTTCTGTATTATGGTCCATGTCTCAAAAAAAAATATTCTTGAAGCGTGAAGCTTTCAAGGTGCATGGTCCTCCGTTCTGGAATTTGACTTTCGTACTTGAACCCCATGTCACCTTGAGAATAAAGCTTTGAAATAAAGGATAAGGATACAATTTCTAAAATTTAATTTAAATTGACATCGTGATGCATTTTAAAAAAATGGGCAAACATATCCTACTACAATTGTAATCACACATAAGCCTCAAATATTATAATTGATGATTTTAATATCTTGTACATATAAACAAGTTTATTGATATCAATAAAAAGAATATAGCTATGCTATTTTATATACTTTAAAAAAATTGCTAGAAGGACTTACTGTAATTTTCCGACGGGCGGTCAAGAAACCTACAAATAATGTCAACTAATTAATACTTAATCACATTCAATAAGAAAGGAAAAAATTTATTACCTTGTGGTAGTAAAATAAGAAAGTAGTTGATAATTTAGGTAGTAAATCAATAATAAAACCTACAAAATAAAATAAAATACCAGAATTAAAACAAATCTAAGAAAACCTAAGAAGATGGGGTTTTATCGTAAAAAAATGAGACATGAAAAGAAAAGGACTAAAAAAGACTAAAGGAAGAAAAGTACATAAGAATAAGACGAATTTTTTTTTCAAAAAGGAGCAGATGGCTTGAGCAGACAGCAGCCTTATGCCAAAAAAAAAATCTCACGGGAGAAGAGAAGACCGGCTCCAAAAAAATTGAAAAAAAACTAAAAAAATCAAAAGAGGTGTCAGAGCTATGACAACCTCAAGCGAAAAAAATAGTAACCGAACCGAATGAACACTAACCCGATGAATAATAGTCGGAAGAATAGTAAACAGTAATAAAAAAAACTTGGTCTTAGGCACTCGGTTAAAAAAAAACTGAGCACATAAGCCAAGGGGGGCAATTTGTAGATACAAAAAAAAAATTATATGAACAAGCCCTATAATTGAAACTTAATGTGAGGATGATAATACCTCATAAAATTCAAAACTAATGTGAGGGATATTACCTCATACAAAATCAAAATCAATATGAGGTGTAGTACCTCACATAAATGAAATTAAGTTGAGGATGACAACAGAACCTCATACAAATCGAAATCAATGTGAGGTGTAGTACCTCATATAAATAAAAATTAAGTTAAGGATGACATCAGTACCTCATACAAATCCTAATCAATATGAGGTGTAGTACCTCGTATAAATAAAAATTAAGTTAAGGATGACAACACCTCATGTAAATTTGAAAGTCATGTGATCATAAGCCTTAGCTATAAAATTTAACTCGAGGATACCCACCCTCATACGAACCTTATTTCAACTTAAAGGGATAAGGGCTCTCCATTTATACTTATTTTAGAAACAAGAAAGATAAGCAGATAAGCACTTGAGAAATGAAAAGCAAAGAAGACGTTCGTTATGATAAACGAACGTAACAATCTTGATAAGGAAGATTCGATGAGGAAGTTACAATAACTCCGCCACCAATCCATTTTAAACACCTGACGATAACTTCCCCTTGGTTTTTGATATAAATTGAGACCTCATTTGCCATTCGAGGGGGAGAGGATAAAAAAAGAAATGACAGAAAAGAGAAGGAGAGATTGAAAAGAAGGAGAGACTTAGACTTTGAAACAACAGCGACAAGGTCCTCTGCATTTTTATTTTTGAAAGGGAGGAGGGTTCCAGAATATTGTCTCTAGACCCAAGATCACATCTTCTTTCTCTTCAGTTTTGTAATACATTAGAAAGACAATAAAATCAATATTTTCTGCATTTAATTTCTAACGTCTATTGAATTTTTTGCTTTCTACTAATCAGGGGTTTCTTTTAGCAAGAGTAATTAACAGAAAGAGATACATTTCTGGAAGTATGCACCTCTTAAATTTTTTTACAAACAAAGTGATACTAATATCTAAGGAGTAAATATTTAGAGATTGCTCTACTCTTCTTGAGATTGGTGTTACGGCTTGGTCAAGAAGAGATTAGCATACTCAAATATTATTGCCTCTTTAATGGATACTAGCATCACTTTGAATTTTTTTACAAACTATACACCTCGGGCACTATGACGCTTAAATGGTAATAGTATCTGTACGTATGAACAGTAATAATATTTATGAATAGTGACAGTACTTATGAATAGTATCATATGTATGAATAGTAATAACATTTATGAATGGTGCCTATACGTATGCATAGTAACAATAATAATATTCGTACGTATGAATAATAACAATATTTATAAATAGTAATAGTACTTATGAATAGTACACATACATATGAATAGTAATGATAATAGTATTCGTATGTATGAATAGTAATAGTAATTTCGGCGGTGGACAGATATATATAGTTCTAGCTAGAAAGATCATGTCTTTAGGGGTTTGATCTAATATTTTATTCATTAATTTTTATCAATATCATGTCTTTTCTTTATTTTTGGGATTTGATCTAAAATTTCATTCATCAATTTTTTTATCAAGATCAAAACTAACTAGGGATGAGTATGGAAAGAGATGAATTTGTCTTTATTAATCACTAAAATTGGAATCTCTATCCGTTCCTGATCTTCAAAAACCAAAATCCTCTCCCTCTTTTCCTCTCTTTTCCTCCTCTCTATTTCCCTCCCCCCTCTCTCTCTCTCTCTCTCTCTCTCTCTCTCTCTATCTCTCTCTCTCCCCCCCTTCTCTTTCTTTCTCGCTGTGTGAGGAGAGTGAAGAGGAGGGTGATTTTATAGAGTGAGATGAGGAGGGTAGGTGGCACAGTATAGATGAGGTTAGGTGGGTTATAAAATAATATAAATAATATTTTATATTATTTAAAAATAGGATTTTAGACTCCGTTTTTAGAAAACAATGAAAATATGACAGACGCCAACAGACTCGCAATATCGTCTCAAAATAGTGTTTCAGTCGCCATCGTTAGAACACAATAAAACTTTAAACACAGCACAGTCTTGACATTCTAAGATAAATAGCTCAAATCTCATTCCCATCTAATCAATAGAAAATTACTAAAAATAAAAAAGTAACAGTTTTCAGTAGACTCACGATACCGGGACTGAGACTGCGAATCGATCTCAAATCGATTCCAAATTGATCCATTCATCTCAGAATGATCACCAATCACAACACTACAACAAATTATACTTTTCCCGACGCTTATTCCCAACGCATGGTTAAAAACGTCGCCAAAAATTATATTTTTCCCGATGCTTTTAGTTAGCGTCGGCAAAAAATATATATTTCCCGACGTTTATAATTAGCGTCGCTAAAAGTGTATATTTTTAGCGACGTTTTAACTTAGCGTCGGTAAAAGTTATGGATTTCCCGACGTTTTTTTATTTTCGTTGGTAAAAGTATAGCTTTTTAGCGACGTTTTAGGATTAGCGTCGCTAATAGTGTGCATTTATGGCGACGTATTAAACTAACGTCGCTAAAAGTGTTCTCTTCACAACGTTCCTCCTTGGCATCGCTAAAGGTTACATTTTTTACGACGCTTCTTCGTTTATCAGCGTCGCCAACCCTCCCCCCGAAATTTTCCCCACTCGTACAAAGGAGGGAAAATTCCCCCCATTTATTTTCACGAAGAGCTAAAAAACCCCACCCCCGTTCTCTCTCTCATCAGAAAATTCCCCCGTTCTCTCCCTCTTCCTCCTCTTATCCTCAGCCATTTGTTCTCTCTCTCATCAGAAAATTCCCCCGTTCTCTCCCTCTTCCTCCTCTCATCCTCAGCCATCTCTGCTCCCTCCTTCACCTCGTCATCAAGGGCGGAGGATATTCCTCTCTTTGGGCTGAGGAAGAAGCTAAAGAAGGTGGAGGAGGAGGCGGAGGCGATCGTGAAGGAGGGCGAGGAGGTTGTCGAGAAGGAGATTCAGGTGGCGGAGAAGGGGATCGAGGTGGTGGAGGAGAAGATCGCCACCGGTGAGCTAGGGTTTGGTGCTGGGGGGGTTGTGCAGGCCGGAGTGGTGGCAGGAGCGGAGGCGGTCGGGGTTTTGGTCGGAGTTTCGGTTGTTAATGGGATTCTTGGTCCTGAGGGAAAGAACCCCTGATTTTCCCTCTTTTGCGGTCATTTTTCCATCTCTTTTTAAAGTTTGATGTATTGAATGGAAGTTTAAATCTGTGGAATTAAGATTGTTTACTTATTTAATTGCTATGTTTTGCATTTGGTGCCTTTTATTCTTTGTAGTGAGAAAGCAATGCGATTTGCCCTTAAGATGATGAAATAGTTGCGAAGGAAAAGGAAAATGCTGGTTACATTATTTTCTTCTTCCTCTTCTGTGTTCTCATTCGTTCACTTACTTATGCTCTAGCCAGAGAACCCCTATTAAGAAACTGAAGTTGTGCATATTCTAAGGATGTTAGCATCTTGTGTTATTTCTAGTTCCTTCTGGGTACATGCAAATACAAATGCAATTGAAAAGGATACAATATATAAACCTTCGATATAATTCTCATTGTGAATTTTTGTGATCAAAGTACTTCATTGAAATGATAGGCTCCATAAACCATTGACATCCACATCATTTTTTGTCTCCTTGTAAAGGTTTCACAAACACAGTGAGAATTTGTAGGCATAAAAGTAGATATTTAAGATAATGAGAAATTTAAAGGACAAGGAAAACATTTTAGTTGATGACACTTTAGATTTAATAGGTTATCTATTAAGATTCTTGTTTAGAAATTAGTATTTTACTTTTAATTCCAGCTTTTGGAGGGATCGAATGTGCAAAGAGTTAGATCTCGAAAAATTTCAGACAACTTTGGGTTGTTATCGATGAATATGGACAAAGTATGGCCATTTCGACATGAAGTTGTGCAGCTCGGATACACGAAGCAGACTTGACACTTATAGCTATAGACATTCTTTCCTTGTACCTGTTTTGATATCTCAGTGTATCCTGTATGTATCAACATGCCTATGTTTGTGTCTGTGCTTTTTCGAATCCAACAGATATCTTTAGGAGTAATAAATAAGTCACCCAATTGAGCTGAATATAAAGAAGAGGTACATGAATGTATTACTAATGAGATGATTGCATTTTTTAACTTATAAATGTTGCATGTTTTTAGGCTGAAGAGGATGCACTTTTCTTTCAACAATACAGAGCAAGTGAAAATAGTGGGGAATTTGAACGGAGAGTGTGGCCTTATGTTAAGCAAGTATTCTTGGTAATTCTTTGACATTTACTGAAGTTTCTATATAATTATATGTTTCAATATCTAAATTGTTTAATTTTATGTTTTACTTTTGGTGTCATTTTTGAGGGGATGTAGTATGAGGACCCAGTTCGCCAGGAGGCTGCACGAAAGTCTGTTCCTGTTGATGAAGTTGAGGAGAAGGCACTGGTTTCTTTGGCCAAGGTGCACATTTTATGTTTTAGTTACCGAGTTGCAATTTGTTATATCCATTTTTAACTTAGTCCTAGCTAAAGAGTGTAAGACTATTAATGTGTGCACTAGTAAGACACTAGAAGTAACTTTATTTGAAGATAGATATGGATCCCAGGCTAAAGAAACATGGCTTGAGGCCATATGACGGTATATGGTAGCTGATAATTTAATTGAGAAGCTGGGCATTTATATAGCTCAATTGAGGAAGTATTTATGTTTCAAGCAAATCTCCTGATTCAGACTCTCTTTTCTACCATACTGGTCATATTTCTTTAATTAGGTACCTTATCGAGTTTGCTTTTGCATGGTAGACAACTTAATATAAAACTGTGTTAGTTTGCACCGTGCTCTTATATTATCTTTGACTTAATCTCTTGTGAGATTGGCTCATCTGTTTCAACAGGAGGGAAAGTTCAAACCTTCAAAAGAAGAGAAAGATCATGCCTTCTTGCTGCATTTGATTTCCTGGTTCAAGCAATCATTTAGGTGATCTAAATCATTTTACTTCATCAAGAACGTAGAACCTTAAAAAGTTCTAACTTTTTTGTTTTGTGTATTATGTGATTTTGACTTTTAATTTTTGCCTTTAAAATTTCTGTCTAGTATCTGCATGACCGAGTTCTTGTTTACAGTATTATATTTCTTTGCTTTTTTCACCTTCACACTGAATTACAACTCTCACTTAGACCCAAACAACCGTCTGCTCCAAATATGCAACATTGGTCATTGAGTGAATAATGATTGCCTTGTGCTGTTGTATTTTTTCTCTCAAACCCACTTCTTATTCCAGATCAAATTGGAAGAAGCGCCTTTAGCTAGACAAATTCGTAGTTCCGTAATTCATTGCAGAATATCACAAGTTTTCAAGAGCTAGGAGAACTAAACTCTAAAGATATCATCTTTTTAGAGGAAATTAGACTTTTAAGGTCTAATATGTTGATCCTTCTTCCTTAATTAAATTATTAAACCACACTAACCATTGATTCTAATTTCAACTTTTTAAAATCTTAAACTGGTTGTTATTACAGGTGGGTAAATTTACCTCCTTGCTCTTAGCTAAAGCTTTCATGAATTTCAATTAAAAGTGGTTGTTATTACGAAGTATTTGAAAACAATTAAAAGTGATGAAATGCAGGCTAAAGCTTTCTTCATATGTGCAATTCCCCACATTAGCTTCATGTCCGGACAAAGTTGGTAACTTCACAATTCTTAGAATCAAGGATACATGAAATTCATGAATTTCATTTCATTATGTGAAGAACATCAGAACTGAGATAGTGATTGCATCATTTGTTGCATTCCCCACATTAGCTTCATTTCATTTCATTTCATTATGTGAAATTCATAAATTATTCTTGATGGCTTCCTTTTGCCGCCATCTGGGGTTTCGAGCTCGGCCTCGCACGCCATCTCAAGTACCCTTCTCTCTCTCATTTGGTAATTTGCAGCAATTATTTTAAATTTTTTGTGATGATTTCGATTGATTTACTTCTCTCAGCTTCTATTACAGCTTGATCTTGTTATATTTGTTTTGAATTCGTAATTGTGATCAATTTTAAGGAATCTGTTACCCTTATAAAGAGGAAATATGTGATACTGAATTCTCAAGATCATTTAGGATAATTTCGATCTAGAACTTTTAGCAAATAATATCAGATTTCAGTATGATATTTCGACAATTTACTGGTAGTTCGAAGTCTTGGATCGTGGGAGGAACGGGGAAAAAAATTGAAGTAATTAAGAATTATTCTAATCGTTTGTATTGATTGTAGAATACCCTCTTCTTGCTTTACATTTGTGATTTTGTGTGTCTATGGTTAGAAGTATCTTATACCTATATGCTACTGTTATGGACATCTTTGGGTAAATTTTTTGTCACATTGAATACAGGTGAACACTAAGCCATGCAAATGACAATGAGTTGATTATTATGCCACAATATAGAGTACCTTGGCTTGAGTGGGATAGGCGATATCTATCTGTTCTTGCTGAGGGAAGTAACGAATTATTTGAGTTTAAGAATTAGGATGCAAGTATGTGGAAGTGTTTTCTTAGAGGAGGAAGAGGAACTGAGACAAGTTATGAATAGGCATAGTCATGACAAATATAAAAGCTTCTTTGCGTCGGCAAAAATACACTTTTAGCGACGCGGAATGGAGCGTCGCTAAAAAGCTAATCTTTGGCGACGCGTGATTTACGTCGGCAAAAGTGTAGCTTTTAGCGACGCAGAATAGAGCGTCGCTAAAAGCTACACTTTTGCCGACGTAAATCATGTGTCGCCAAAGATAAGCTTTTTAGCGACACTCCTTTCCGTGTCGCTAAAAGTATACTTTTGCCGACGCATTGCCCTTTGCCGACGTTAAGTACGTCGCCAAAAGTGCAAGATTTCCCGACGCCATTACGCATATGGAAAAATTCAGCATGCTTTTGCCGACGCAAAATAATATGCGTCGCTAAAAGATGTACTTTTCCCGACGCATGTCGCATCGCCAAAAGTGTACTTTTGGCGACACAGTGTATTTGCGTCGCTAAATACATTCATTGACACACTTTTGGCGACGCGTTAGCGACGCTGTATTTTACGTCGGGAAATATTTTTCCCGACGTTTTTTAAACATTTGCCGACGTTTTTGTTTCGTCGGCAATGTTGTATTTTGTTGTAGTGCAATAAAACTCATTTAAAATCATTTTCCAAATTTTTAGGGCTTTACATTCACCCCTCCTTAAAGAGACTTTTATCCCCAAAATTCCGTATTCGTATCTTAGAGATTAATAATACTAGAAAAGCATGTTTAGGGGATAATCCAGAAAAGGAAACCTTCACATATACATCTCGTACCATTAATCTATAGATATTAAACATAAGTGATATTTACATTTAACAATCTAGAATGTAAATACTCTCACTTAACCCCTAACTAAACGGAACTAGTACGTCGGGCGAAAAATCTAAACAAGGAACCCCCCATATATATACCATGTGTTCCAATTAATTAGGAGATAAGTGTTTATACCCCCATTCCAGCATTTATACCCCCATTCCAGCGTTAAATATAAATACGACTATACAGATAATCATAAACACAAGCAATTTAATACTAACAATTTACCTACTCAAACAGGTGCGGGTAGTCACGACGTATATCCTTTTCGCGTTCCCAAGAAGCCTCCTCAGCTCCTTTCCGATTCCATTGAACTTTTACTAAGAAAATCAACTTATTTCTAAGTCTCTTGTCCTCTCTTGCAAGAATACGAACTAGAATCTCAATAGTGATCAAATCATCATAAAACTCAATCTTTGGTGCATCCAACATTCTCTGCTGCTCCTAGCCGTGTAAATGCTTCTTGAGCATCGAAATATGGAAAACCTCGTGTATGTTCGACATCGATGCTAGAAGATTTAGCCAATACGAAAGGGCACCAACATGTTCCACAATCTAGAACGAACCAATATATCTTGGGGCAAGCTTTTCCTGTCTGCCAAATCGCTGAACTCCCTTCATTCGCAATACTTTCAACAAAATATAGTTCCCAACCTGGAACTCTAATGGTCATCGCCTCTGGTCCGTGTAGCTCTTCTGTCGACTCTGCGCTGCAAGAATATGCTCCCTAATTATTACTACCTTCTCTGTAGTCTGTCTCACAAGCTCCTGTCCGAGTAACAAACTGTCCTCCGGCTCTACCTAACAAATAGGGGATCTACAAGGCCTCCCATATAATACCTCATACAGTGACATACATATCATCACTTGATAACTGTTGTTATAAACAAACTCAATCAATGGGATGTGATTCTCACAGCTACCCTGGAAATCAATAGTACATGCCTGCAACATGTCTTCCAACACTTGGTTAACTCTGTCTGCCCATCTGTTTGTGGGTGGAACACAATAGAATATGATAATTAGCTGTCAAACGAGTTCTGGAAGCTCCTCCAGAAATATAAAGTGAAAACCGAGCCTTGATCTGATACAATAGTCTCTGAAACTCCATGTAGTCTCATGATCTCCTGGATGAATATCCTCACATAAGTCTTCGCTGTATATGTCGTCTTCACTGGTATGAAATGTGCTGACTTTGTCAACCGATCAACTATCACCTAAATAGAATCTTTCCCCTTCTTTGACCTCAATGGTTCTATAATAAAATCCATAAAAATATCTGCCCACTTTTACTCCGGAATGGGTAAAGGCTGTAGGGTTCTTGCGGGTCTTTGATGTTCTGCCTTCACTTGCTGGCATGTAAAACACTTAGCCACATACTCCACAATGTCCTACACATGACGCTCTACCAAAAACATCTCTTCATGTCCTCATACATTTTGGTTGTGCCTAGATGCATAGTATACCTAGTACGATGCGTCCCATCAAATAGATCCTTCTTCAACTATGGATTATCGGGCACTACTAACCAGCCTTCCAGTCGAAGACCTCCATCCGATCCGATGGTCCAATCGGCCTTGGACTTCTTTAAAAATTCCATCCATTTGGGTTTGAATCCAGGAGTTTTCTAATTAAGCATTAATCACTCTATCCATCCATGACGGCTATATGGCTAATGCTCCCAAAAATGCGTTTTTAGAATTAACAAGCATGACCTATAAATTTAATTAAGGAAAGCATAGATTATGAAGATAGATTCTAAAAAATAAAAATAAAATTTATGCATAGCCAATCAATTAAAAATAGCAATCCTAGAATACTAATAAGCATAGATTATCAATCCATTTAAGAAAAATATAATATACCAAATTAGTATATTCTATCAAAAATAATTTTAATTGATTAATCTATACATAAATAATTAAGGCATAAAAGAGGGCAAATCTAATTCTAATAAATAAGTTATACTAATTTCCTCTCACCTTAATTATCCTAAGAAATTTAGCCACACATTTTATTCAATCCTAAATTATGAGCAAATGAAGAAATCATGAATAAAAAGACAAGTAATGATACTAATTAAAAAATAGCAAGAAAATTAACTAATTATCCAAACATGAAATTAGATGTACACCTAAATTAAACAATAAAACTAACCATGAAAATTAAACAAGCAAAGCAAAACATGAATAAAAGATATTAATCCAACCTATTTGCTAAACATGCAATTCTTGTGAGGGCTTTTGTCACCCTAACTCTTATCTTAGACACCAACTAAATTAAATAAAGGTCAAATCGGTTTACCTCCCTCAGAATCTTTGTTTCTGTAGGTATCAAAAATTACCTATAGGTCCCCGAATACAGATCGAGACAAAGAGAAGGCGATGAATGTCATTATCCAAATGGAAGAGAATTATCTGACGCAGATAAGCGCATGAAGCGAATCGGTAAATGGTTGATGACACGACAACGAACCACCACAACAACAAGCGCCAAGTGGCCCGCGTGCACGTCAGTCAACACGCACACGATGATCAACTCGCACGTGTTAATCAACTCAAAGCATCCAAACGTGTCCAATAGTCAGCTCGCACGCGTTAATCAGTTCACATGTGTTGGTCAATACGCGCGCGTCAATAATCTCGTGCGCGTTGGTCAACATGAGCACGTCACTCAGCTCGTGTACGTCAATCAGCTCAGGCACATCGGTCAACATGCGCATGTCAGTCAACCGATCCGCGTGAGGAAGCGTATAAGTTAACGAAACGACGAAATACGCACAAACAACGTGTGCATGTCAACAAGACGACCAAATACACAAAACGGTGGAGAATACAAGTCTCGAAAAACCAAAAAACACCAAAGAACTCAGCAAAACGTCAAACCCCCGCATCCACATAGGTCGGCTATGTCCGACCCGTGCCCGCGTGGGTCGGACCGAGCCGACCTGCGCCCCCCGCGAGTCAGCGGGGTGTTTCTGCCAGGTTTGATCCGAAAACGCATTTTTGGCAGTTTCGACGGGTTTTCACGAGATCTTTTCAGTTCCAGAGGTTCCTAACTGCCTAAATCCTATCTCTAAACATGGTTAATCAGTTATTAAGTGAAGATAAGGAGGAATCCACCATTCTTATCCTATAACCCCTCCAACCGAAGCCTATAAATACAGGCCTAGGCATTCATTTCACAGGGGGGACATCAAGAGGGCAAAACGCTGCCGGATTGGAGAGTAGAGCTACGAATTTACAGTAAGGGTTAGCAGATATTAGCGAGTTCCTATGCATAAAAAGTGGAGTTCGAGAGATCCGAGACCCGTCCCCTATTCCTCCGGATTTAAGCTTAGTCTTAATCTCGAGAAGAGCCGTAATCTCGCTTGGTCGAGATTATCGCTGCAGCGAATACTTCCTTCGTGAAGTAGGAGCTTTAATTATCAATCTGTCAACTGGATCTGATCCGTAGAGGTCCACGGATATTAACATCCCCGGCACAGGCAAAGATCCCGTACAAGCAAAAGACCGATAAACGATCTCTCTGTGTTTGTTTGATAAAGTTGTAAACTTTTTTATTTTTATTGTGTAAGGAGATCTTATAAAAAGATCAACTTTTTATTTTATTCGAGTTTATTATGACGACCAAAGTTGTAATAGATTCGATAGCAATGAAAACAACAACTTTTAACAAAAACAAACTAGCCACCACTGTGGGAGCCAACAGCTTCGTTGCCGAAGCTGTCGTGTCGCAACCTCGGATCTGCATCCCGGTTGAAGAAGTGGTCGAATATGAGTTCGACCAACTGAAGTTCGAGGAGTATTTGTCGTCCCCCTCCTCTAGATCCTCCGCCCCTCATAAGCGCAGGATGGTCAACGCCCTGTCTCCGCAACGACTGCACTTCGCAACACCCCTCCGGCCTCCAATGAAATCGGAGTTACAGATCTAAACTCCTCCTCAATCAAGGAGTTGAATACTGAAGGTGCGGCTACTTTATCAAAAAGAGCTCGCCAAAGGCAGTGCCAACGCCTCGTGCGCCAATTCGCTAAGGCTTTGGAGCCCATAGACGGGATCCATTACGAAGCGGATCTAAAATTCAAGGAGCATCGAGCACCCCAACAGTGAGCAAATGTTCTCTCCTCCAAACCAGTAGCAAGTGAATGGATCCAAGTCAAAAGGATCCATTCAACACTTGAGGAGAGAATTCAGAAGCGCCGCACGCTGCTTGCCCACGCATGAATTCTTTTGCAAAAGGCACAAATAATGCAGAAGAAGGATATAGCCAAGAAACAATCAAGGCTGCATCAAACTTGGAGGCCAAAGTCCAAAACAGCGACCGAAAAGAGCGGAAAATGCGGGTCACCCAGATCCGACCGTCCTGCTCCCCAGATCCGACCCTCCAAGCCGTGGGTCACCCAGATCCGACCCTCCAAGCCGTGGGTCACCCAGATCCGACCCTCCAAGCCGTGGGTCACCCAGATCCGACCCTCCAAGCCGTGGGTCACCCAGATCCGACCCTCCAAGCCGTGGGTCACCCAGATCCGACCCTCCAAGCCGTGGGTCACCCAGATCCGACCCTCCAGCTCACGGGTTACCCAGATCCGACCCTCCTGCTCGCGGGTCACCCGGATCCGACCCTCTAACCCGCGGATCACTCAAATCTGACCCGCGCTAGGGTCAAAACAAAAGATGTTCTGCACCTGTTTCGTCGATCCCTTCGAGTTCCGCACCTCCGGTGGAGCATCGCGATAGCGTAGATTTGTCCCAATTTAAGATGAAGATCACAAATCGGCTTAGTCCTTCACACACGGGTCAAGGCAAAGCCCCGGTCAAAGAACGCTTGGGTCGGGAGACTGAATCCCGAGCAATTACTCTAGTTGGGGGTCACACACGGAAAACTCCTATAATTGACCACCTCGGACGGTGAATTAAAGTCCGAGAGCCTGTCAAGAGTTCATGCTTACAAGAGCGTAGATCTAAACGTGACTCTTGAACACACTGACAGAGTATTACATCCCCAGAAAGAAACGTATTCGTCTGACGACAATGTTACACCTAGGGATTCATGCCAACACACGATGGGTTGCTCTGGTCATCAGACTGACAAGTTGTACTATCGAGCTGGGGGTACGAACAAGTCTCGAAAAAGAAGTACCCAGGAGATGGATTGTCACTGTCCGTGTATCAAACTAGTCAGGGCAGTATTATCAACGTGTAGCTACCCCAAGACCACTCCGAAAAGGGTCTCGATATTTGAGAGGATCTCTAACGGAGCGACTAAGTCCAAGCCAAAACATTTCCGTAAGAAACAATCGGCCGTTTAAGGTGACGAACTTCTAGAAGTCATAATAAATATGGCTGATAGGGAAAAGTCGATTCGATCTTCTAGCTCTGACCCGCTTATATTGCATCGTCTAACTCGGTTATGATCAGGAACCATTAGACAAAGAGACTACCAGAGAATGCAAAGACGGTTATCCTCGGATGATGAAGCATCAGATGTCAACTCTGTAGTCGCTTCTGACAAAACAGTGTCCAGCCTAGGATAATCTCGCGAAGTGTTTATGATTAACACCGAGGAAGTAGCCAAAATGGTTGAGGATGCCTTGGCCAAGCAAAAAGAGAACTTTAAGTTCAAAATGGAAATGGCTATGTGGCGGATGAGGGAAGAACATGACCAACAAATCCGAGCTTTGTCAAATTAACTTGGTGAATCCAGTCGTCGCAACGTTGCTAACCAAGGAAATAGCGATTCAGATGTGGATGAATGCCTCAATGCTGATAACCCTCCCATTGACCAAAACACTAGGGATGGCCCCACTAAAGATAACAACGCTGGGGGTGATTCCACCAAAGATGATAATACCGGGCCTTTCAAATCGTCCAAGGCCCGATACGAGCGATGATGAGAAAATAAAAGATCTCGAGAGCAAAATCAACGCTCTAATGTCTGCTCAAGAGGTGAAAAGGACCGACATTCCATGTTCCTATCCAAGAGAGTGAGATTCAATAGCATACCCGATGAAGTTCAACTTGATTAACTTCACGTCGTTTGATGGGAAGGGTTCGCCTATGCAACATCTAATCTATTTCAAATCCCACTTGGGTATGATCTTCGGCAATAAAACCTTGATGGTTCGATCATTTGTTAGCACCCTTCACGGGCCCACCTTCGATTGGTACAACCATCTTAAGTTTGAAAGCATCAACAGCTGGGATGACCTGGAGAACCTGTTCCTCGCTCACTTCTTTGATGATGATCTCGAGGTGTCAATCAGGACACTCTTCGATGAGAAGCAAAAAGATGATGAGACGGTCGACGAATTCATTAAGCGCTTCCGGAATAAGGTGATGAACTACCGAGATACGATCACAGAGGACTTCATCCTCCAAACCTGTCACAATAATCTCTCTTTGGATGTGTTGGAAGTCATGGCAATAGCACCCTCCAATACCTGGAAAGAGCTGAAGATGCACGGAGAGCTGGCCGAATGCTTCCTCGGAAGAAAACAGGCCGAGAGAAGCTAACCGATGGCTAATCCTCTGAACTCAAGCTTCGTATCCCGTTGGCAAGGGGAAGGCACCCGCAGCAGCTGTTGATGCTAATCAAACATCACAACAACAATCCCGGAGACAGCAAAAGACTTCGGATTCGAGACTCCAAAAAGAGTACTCTTTCAAGGACGAAGACATTCTAGCCATTTTTAAATCTCTCCTTGAAAACAATAAGATCAACCTTTCACCTATCGCAAATCAGGAGGAAGCTGATAATATTTCGGATCCAAAGTATTATGCATACCACAGGAGGATCCTTCATCCCACCAAGGCTTGCTTCGCTCTTAAAAATAGTATCTAAACCTTGGTTGAAGTCGGCGTCATAACACTAAACTAAGCCCAATGAGAGCGGCGATACTCCGACAAGTATAAGAGTATAAACTGCTCCTTCCGACACTCCGAAAAGTATACGAGTATAAACTGCTTCTCAATACTCCAACATGTATATGGGTATATGAGTCTAAACTGTTTCCTTTCTTTCACGGGAAGTTCCTAGAGAATCTTATATTCTTAGGGATAACCCGAACATGCGACTGAGGACAACATACTCCTCATTAGACCCAGTTTTACAAAGAAAGCTGGGGATGGATAATTCATGTAACAGGAAGTTCTCAGAAGAATGTTAAATATAATATTCTTAGGGATAACCCGATTATTACGAATAAAGTGATAAATACTAAACTCCCACTGTGATTTCCGAACACCCTTTTGTTGACGACTCACAGCCTCGCACCACAAAATCCCCCACCGATCAGACTAATTGATGGTGGGATTACCAAAATTCCTTTCAGTTAAATCCACTCAAACTTTCGATGTATCTGTGCACTCAACATCCTTATTGTTAGAGTCCAGACATGGTACTCAGAATTTTAATGTCCTAATCCTGGACGAATTGTCAAACCCCTTCGTGTTAAGTTCTTATCACTTGACACCAAGAACCCCCATTGAGTAATTGGTACAAGTCAATACTCCCACTGTGATTTGTACTCCTACTCCTACCTGGTCAAACCTTCCTATAGTTAGGACCATAATCAAAATACCCTCTCGATTCCTCAAATAAATGAGAGGTCCACAAATTGAGCGATCAAACCTTCCTACAGTTAGGATCGTCTCAAAACTCCCACTCAATCAAACCTATAAAAGTTAGGGTCACCTCAAACTCCCGCTTGGTCAAACCTTCCTACAGTTAGGACCAAAATCATAATTCACTCTCGATAAAAGAGAAATTCATCTTTAGTTCAGTAATCAAACCTTCCGACAGTTAGGATTATCCGAATCCATTCGATTCTCGGAGTGGAGATCCCACCCTTAGTTTCACCTTGTCCTGATTCTTGAAGTGGAGATCTTAATTGGAGTTTTCTTTGCAACTGGAAATATAATATAAAATTCTTCCTTTCCAGTATCAGGTTCATCTTTGCCCCAAGAGAAGACACCACCTTTTCAACCCTCATAATCCGTGCTTCACACGCACGGGGAATTTTATCCCGAAGCCTAAGTAGGGATAAATCAGCGTCTAACACGCGTTGCCGGTTTAGTTCTTAACCGTAAAAAATAAAAGCCCACATATTCAATATTATGACAGGTTGTTATTAATAACGCCAAAATCCGTGCCTCACACGCGCGGGGAATTTTATCCAAAATCCTAAGTAGGGATAAGTCAGCGCCTAACACGCGTTGCGGGTTAGTTCTTAACCGTAAAAAAAATAAAAGCCCACATATTCGATATTATGGTAGGTTGTTATTCATACCGCAAAAATCCATGCTTCACACGCACGGGGAATTTTATCCCGAAGCCTAAGTAGGGATAAGTCAACACCTAACACGTGTTGTCGATTTAGTCTTTCACCGATTGAAAAAGACACCATAATCAAGTTTGGGGTATTTTATCCCGAAGCCTAAGTAGGGATGAGTCAGTGCTTAACCCGTATTGCTGGGTGGTTCGTTCTTGTGAAAACGACCGAGTCTACGTATTCAGCATCGTAGCAATAAAAATCTATTTCTTTTATGCATGGGGAATTTTATCCTGAATCCTAAGTGGGGATAAGTCAACGCCTAATACGTGTTGCCGGTTTAGTCTTTCACCGATTGAAGAAGACACCAGAATCCGAGTCTGGGGACTTTTATCATGAATCCTAAGTAAAGATGAGTCAACGCCTAACACACGTTGCCGGGTAGTCTATTCCCGCAAGAAATACGAAGTCTACGTATTCGATATCGTAGCACTAAGAGAGTTGACTCTCTTAGCACAACATTACATGTGGAACAGACTTAAACAATCCGCATGCAAGCCCGATTCAAACGGTAATCGGGAAAGGCACGTTAAATCCATTGATGGCTAAGGATTTGCCAAAAATCCTAAGTCTACGCCTAACACACGTCGCCGAGTAGTCTATTCCCATGAGAAAGACAAAGTCTACATATTCAATATCGTAGCACTAAAAGAGTTAACTCTTTTAACACAATGTTATGTGCAGAACGGATTTAAACAATCTGCATGCTAGCCCGACTCAAACGGTAGTCAGTAAAGGCTAATCAAACACATTGATGGCTGAAAATTTGCCAAAAATTCTATAAATGTGAGTCATTGACGCATCAGCTTCATTAGTAGGTCTCATGACTTGAGCATCCAATGACTTTAAGATAAGATCCATATCTACAGACGAATCAGCTTTAACAGTTGGTCCTACAACCCTGACTGTTAGGACCGCCATACTCTAATACCTTAAGAGCTTAAATTGTGTATATTCCAACAAATGTATGAGTATAAACTGTATCAACACCGGGCGATCCGAAACCCTAGGTCAACGCTGGTCAATACGTAACCCTAGGTCAACGCAAGTCAACGCATTGTGATGAAAAAGTCAACATCAAGTGATCTGAAACCCTAGGTCAATGCTGATCAACGCGTAACCCTAAGTCAACGCCAGTCAACGCGTTGTGATGAAAGTCAACGCAAGTCAATATATTGTGATGAAGATGGCCAGTTCAAAGTTAACTTGACGATACGAGCCAAAATCAACTCATCAACTTTAATCCAAGATTTCAACAATGGTCATATGATAAACGCAGCACCGGAAGAACTTCATCTATTCGACAAAATACTGAATAGACTGAAGGCTGAAGGAGTCAAGGATTGAAGCAGTTCACAGGTACCTCTACGAGATTGAGGAAAGGGCCTATCTTATCCAAACCATTCCAGACTCCCTTATAAAAGGAGTCTAAAATTCTTTGGAGGGGGTATCTGTAGGTGTCAAAAATTACCTACAGGTCCCCGAATACAGCTCGAGACAAAGAGGAGGTGATGAAACATCATTATCCAAGTCAAAGAGGATTATCCGACGCAGATAAGCGTATGAAGCGAATCAAAAAACCGTTGATGACACGACAATGAACCACCATAATAGCAAACGCCAAGTGGCCCATGCGCACGTCAGTCAACACGCACACAATGATCAACTCACATGTGTCAATCAACTCAAAGCATCCAAATGCATCCAATAGTCAGCTCGCACGAGTTAATCAATTCGCGCGTGTCGGTCAACACGTGCGCGTCAATAATCTCATGCGTGCGCACGTCACTCAGCTCGTGCACTTCAATCAGCTCACGCACGTCGGTCAACACGCGCTCGTCAGTCAAGCGATCCGCGTGAACAAACGATGCATGCAAGTCAACAAGACGACCAAATACGCAAAACAGTGAATAATACAAGTCCCGAAAAACCAGGAAACACCAAAGAACTCAGCAAAATGCCAAACCTCCGCGCCCACACGGGTCGACCGCGCCGACT
>NC_033798.1:56020117-56069558 GCF_001876935.1 Asparagus officinalis | reverse complement strand
TTCATGCAGGTTTGACCCGAAAACGTGTTTTTGACGGTTTCGATGGGTTTTCACGAGATCTTTTCAGTTCCAGAGGTTCCGAACTGCCTAAATCCTATCTTTAAATATGGTTAATCAGTTATTAACTGAAGATAAGGAGGAATCCACCATTCTTATCCCAAAAACCCCAACCGAAGCTTATAAATACAGGCCTAGGGGTTCATTTCACAGGGGGGAAATCAAGAGGGTGAAACGCTACCGGATTGGAGAGTGGAGCCATGAATTTATAGCAAGGGTTAGCAGATCTTAGCGAGTTCCTATGCATAAAGAGTGGAGTTCGAGAGATCCGAGACCCGTCCCCTATTCCTCCGAATTTAAGCTTAGTCTTAATCTCGAGAAGAGCCGTAATCTCGCTTGGTCGAGATTATCGCTGTAGCGAATACTTCCTTCGTGAAGTAGGAGCTTTGATTATCAATCTATCAACCGGATCTGATCAACGACGGTCCACGGATATCAACGTTCCCGGCACAGGCAAAGATCCCGCACAAGCAGAAGACCGATAAACGATCTTTGTCTGTTTGTTTGATAAAGTTGTAAACTTTTTTTATTTTCATTGTGTAAGGAGATCTTATAAAAAGATCAACTTTTTATTTTATTCGAGTTTATTGTAACGACCAAAGTTGTAATAGATTCGATAGCAATGAAAACAACAACTTTTGACGAAAATAGTTTCCTATTGAGCTTGATTCCTTTAGAACAACATCTAATGAATTTTAGAGGATTGGGTTTATGTAGTGATAAATTAATGATTTTCAGGCCAAGGAAAAGGTAATGACCTTTCTTACATTATCTTGATTTGGATTTTATGCACTTAAAGATATTTTTTCTGTGACAAATCAAGAGTTCAAAGTAATTTGTGATTCTTTGTAACTATATGAATGCAAATCTAACACTAAGAAGACAAAAGCAATTTACAAATCGATGCCTTAAGCAAATTATTTCTAAACTTTTTTATTTATGGTAAAGAAAACAATTGAAAAAAAAATTGTTTGGATTTATATCTTGTTTAGTATGGTTATAAGTTGATGTTGGATTTTATTAGGTTCAACAAAAAGAGTTTTTTTAATTTTTTTATTAACCTAAAATGCTAAATTGTGTGAATCTAACTAAGATAGAAAATGAAAAGTGAAGGAAACCTACCTCCTTAACAAAGCGCTTACTTGTCCTTCTCCCCAAAATCATTTTCAATGTATGCTAAAATTCTACACAACTCAACAAACAAATCAAAGAACCTCAAAAAAGAAAAATTCCAAAGTAAATAAAAAGTAACTCCCTTCCTAGCAATGGCGCCAAAAACTTATTGTATAAGAAAATGTGTATATTGCAAATGAATAATAAATTATAGTATAGAAAATGTTGAACTGTAAGAAGGATTTTCTTAGGTTTTTAAATTAAATATTTTTCTCTTATGAATTTGTTTGAAAAGATATTTTTATAAAAAGTGTTTAGAATTGGGTTTATAGATTTTTTAAGGAAAAGAAAATAAAAACTAGAAAAAGGGATATAGGATAGAATAGAAATGGAAATAGGAAAGGCACAATGGAAAAAGAAAAAAAAAGAAAAAATGCAAGTAAAAAATGAGAAAGAAAATGGAAAGATAACAGAACTAAAAATTTAACTAAAAATGAAAGAAAATATAACCCCTAACAAAATTAGAAAATAAAAGAGAGGGAGCAAGAGAATTAAACTTGAATACAGGATAGATTCCAACTAAATAATTATTTATTAGATCTAGAAATTACACTCTTATTTTTTAATTCATTTTTAGAATTAACAAGCATAATCTATCAATCTAATTAAACAAAGCATAATTATCAAGATAGAGTCTAAAAAAGAAATTAAAATTTATGCGTAGTCAATCGATTGAAAATAGTAATCCTAGAATACTAATAAGCAGAGATTATCAACAATTTAAGAAAATTATAACATATCAAATTAGAATACTCTATCAGCTATTATTTTGATTGATTAATGTATACATAAATAATTTAGGTATAAAAGTTAGCAAACTTAATTCTAACAAATAAGTTACAATAGTTTCCTCTTACCTTAATTATCCTAAGAATTTTAGCCACACATTTTACTAAATCCTAAATTATGAGCAAATAAAGAAAGTATGAATAAAAAGATAAGAAAAGAAATTAATTAAAATAGCAAGAAAATAGACTAACTATCCAAAAATAAAATTAAATCTACTCCTAAATTAAACAAGAAAATTGACTAAGTACGAAAACTAAACAAGCAATGCAAAGCATGAATTAAATTAATTAATCTAACTTATTTCCTAACTATGTAATTCCAATTAAATAAGAAAATTTAAAAACTAAAAAGTCACATTGCAAAATATTGGCCCTTTGTATAGACCTAAATTTCTTCAAGTCTTTATGATAAAAAACATTAAAAGTTGAATTGTTTTTATTTATATTGCAAAACTAAAGTATTATAATATTTGGAAGTCGTAAAATAGCAATATCTTATCCTTCGAAAGAGGATTTACAAAATTAGATGTCTCTCACCCTCATTCTCAACCTCCATTTATAGATTACATCAACTAATCTCAACCCTTGAATCAAATTTGACCCCTAAGAATTGATCTTCGACCATAGGATGCGGGGCTAGAAACTTCTGCACTGAATTTCTAGATATTTGTAGTTCTGCTATTGGATTAGTAAAACGGCCATATCATGAGTTGTACAATTTTGATTTGATTTAAAATTAATTTGTTGGACTCGTAATTAAAAGATGGAAAATTCTAGAGAACTAATTAATAGAAATTAAACTTAGTTTGTGAGGGGGGTGTGTGTGTGTATTAATGCATCTTCTCAAGGCCTGCATTGTGTACAAATGCAGAATAAGGAGGTAGCTTATGCCTCTAGGAAAATTATGATCCTTTGAGAAGAACTACGTAACTCATGATCTAGAACTTGCTTCTATGATTTTTGTCTGGAAGATTTAAAGACACTATTTATATGGAGTAATCTATAATATCTGTATTGATCATAAGAGCTTGAAGTACATCTTTACTTAGAAGGAGATTAATTTGAGACAAACGAGATGGTCAGAGTTATTGAAAGATATGATGTGAGCATTCCATTACCATCTCAATAAAGTCAATATGGTAGCAAATGCACTCAGTGGGAAGAATCAAATTGCATCAGCTTGTTTATGGACTAAACAAGATAAGTTGGTCAGAGAGCTAGAAAGAATAGAGATCAAAGTTAGAATACATTCTCCCAAACTAAAAATTTGTCAGATAAGCCTATAACTAACTCTATTGGGTTAAATGAAGGTACAACAGAAGGGAGATAAAGAATTGAGTGAGATAAAAAAGTAAGGTAGAGCAAGAAAAATAATCATACTTTTAGATTCATGATGGTGCTCTTAAGATGGATAATCGCCTTTGCATACCCATAAATGTGGAGCTCAAGGAGCAGATATTGAGTGAAGCCCACTAGACCCCTTACAATCTTCATCCGGGTAGTACTAAGATGTACCAGAATCTTCGATAAAACTTTTGGTGGAATTACCCATCTTAAGAACACTAAGAGGAAAGTGAGGCAAACTCTATACGAGGTAGATTGGTTCATTCGAGTTCTTGGAGAGAATCGAACCTATTACTTATCGCCTAGCCTTATCGTGAGATTTGGAGAAGATTCATGATATGTTCAATATCTCAAATCTAAAGAAATATGCGTTGGATCCTAGACACATAACCCACTTCTCTTCTAGTTTCTGATAATAATCCGGAGGTTTTTCTTCGGGAGTGAGAGACATTCGGACTAGCGTTCACCTTCCTTTTCTGAAGTTTAAACCCTATTTTTCATTAAAGTTATATCTCATTCATTTCATCAGATATATGGAATTGGGTTCATAGTAATGGAATTGAGGAATTTCATTATCTTCTTCTGAACTTCCTCGTTTGAATAATTCAGGTTTAATTTTACCAAAGTAGATCGGCTTCTGCCCTTTCCTTTTGGACGGGACTTTGAAGAAAGCCTTCTGGACATCTTCTACCTCTTCATCTAAAGCGAAGGATGACTTAATCGGTAATGTTAGTGATGTCTCAGCATATAATGTTTGTCATGGACCGGTACCTACATCAGTATCATTCTGTATTTGTTCATCAGACAAGTATGCCAAAATAAAGTATTCATTAATGCACCACTCTCCCTCACTCAGTATATTATTATTGTTCTCTACCTGACCCATTACATTGAAGTTCAACTCCCATGGACAATCTTCTTCAGGATCTGGCTCGATGTTGGCTTCATTGCCACTTCAACATCTTCTTTCTCCGGAGATTCCAAGTAGAAGATAGAATCTGTGTGGAAATTTTCTACCCCTCTGAAAGGGTACTTTTCCGCAATTAGGGTTAGGACTTCTCTTTCATCATTAGTATACTTTATAACCTGATGTAAGATAGATGGGACAATGTGGTTTGCATGAATCCATGGTCGTCCCAACAATAAATTGTAGGACGTGTCTGTGTCTATGATGTAACAAGTTACTTCAGACTTGAGATCTCTGATTTGACACCTTAGCTTGATCTTCCCTAGGGGTCGAGTACTGTTGGCATTAAAACCGAAGATAATGGTCTGGGTGGTGGTCAACCGATGCATGAGAATCCCTAAAACCTGCATGACCCTGTAAGGCATGATGTTAAGTGCTGAACCTGGGTCAACTTGGACACGACTGATTTCTGAGAATCCAATGTACCCTATGTAGTATAAAGGTCTATCATGCTTATGCTTGACCTGCATATCGTCCTGAGTGAACGATATGCATGGTAGACTTCTTGCTGCTTGCAAACATTGCAGGCAAGATTAGGCTTCAGAAGCTTCAAGAGTCCGAGTAATCTGTGTGATAAAGCTTTCCGTGTTCGTTAAAGCTTCAATTAGAGCTTCTTTGATAGTTTTAGACAATCATAGAAGCTCGTACAGGGTAATCCTGGTCGGTATGTTGGCTAATTGCACCAAGACGTTGAATCAGAAAGGAGTGCTCGATTCCCCGGGTTACTGAGAAAGGTTCTTATTGTATCGGGTTTTTTCTACTTTCCTTTATCAATTGACTTTTGAGGAACAGAACCCCCAGTGTCTTGGTGTTGTTCTTCTACTTCTTGAGCATTCTGATCATAGTCTTTCAGGTAAGTCTTTCCAGATCGGGTGCCAGAGTTACCTCCTGGGTATGCTGCAAGAACGATCCTCTCTTCTTCTAAGTCTGTGAGATGTTTGAGATGATCATCATTCTCATTAATGGAGGGGCTACTCATGTTGGATGACTTAGCCTTGCCTCTTGTCTTTTTGGACAAGGTATTCGTCCATTGTTGATCTTCAACCAGATCGGGATGGACCCACATAATCTCCCCTTTGGAGGTAGTGAGGGGTACCAAACCCCTGTCCTGCTGACTATGTAAATCAGTGTTTTTCATGTATATTTCTCCTTTATAGATGGGGAAAAATCCATCTGCAACTGTCATTGAAGGAAAATTACCGAACTAGACCACTATCAAATTAGTGGATACGGCCTTCTGCTCACGCTTTAGTGTAAGTACATTGGCATTCACCAAATTTTGCAGGATATCCTTAAAAACATAACATTTTCTGGTAGGATGTCCCAGAAACCTGTGATAACGACAGTAGTTAGGGTCGTTGACTTTTCCTGCCTCATCTGGTTTCCTTATCTCTGGAAGCTACAATTTGTTGTTCTTCCGGAGTAACGAGGACAAAGTGTCCATATGCTCCTCTTTGAGCGAGTACTGCTTGGGCACTCTCTACTGATTCGGTGCCTTATCTTGCTTAGCAGGTGATGCCTGTGTGCTAGCATCGGTAGCCAAAGTCTCTTTTCCCTTGGACCATGGAGCATTGTTATGGTTGCATTGTTGCTGCTTCTTCGGTTAAGTAGCTTCCTCAACCTTGACCCGAGTAACAATTTCTTCGCCTTACTCTCCTTATGAAACCAATTGTCTCTAGGAGCGATATTTCGCCACCCTCATTTGAGCAAGGAGCTGGGTCTGTAAGTTTTGCCTGCAAGTTTCAACCAAAATAGATTGGGTCATAACTAATGGGTATCGCAATACCATGCTGTGGAATCTTTCCACATAAGTTTTGATGGACTCTCCCTTATTTTGCTTGGTGGTGAGAAGGTTTTGGATGGACACTTCTGTATCATCCTCAAAAAACCTGGCTAAGAAAAGCCTTTCTAGATCAACCTATTTTTGAATGGATCCAGTAGGTAGTTTCATAAACCAATCGAAGGCAACTCCCTTAAGGATGCCGATGAACAAATGGATCAAGATAGCATCATTTGCCACCACATCTCTAGTCTATGACTAGAAATAATAAATGTGTTGGTTTGGTGATCCTGTGCCATCAAAAGGTTGCAAGGTTAGGGCCTTAAATTTCAATGGATAGGGAGCTGTATCCCACTCAGCTGGATAAGGCCGCACTACCCCGTCTTCGCGAAGCTCGCTTCTGTTGGCAATTACGTTGAGGCAAGCCTCTAGTTCATCAACCTTAGATGATTGAGGATTCGGTTCTCTTTCCATCTCCTTCTCATTTTCAAATGAAGACTCTAGGTTGTGAGTTTTACGTTCCGAATTCTCATGTGCCTTCTGTTTTCCCTTTGAAATTGTCCTCCGGGAAGATTCAGGCTTTTGGCCTCTTTCTGCAAGGAGCTGAGCCAACATCTCCTTCACTTGGAGAAGTGTTTCTTGTTGTGCCTAGAGTATGACGTGATGTTCATCAACTCTATTTGCTAAGTCGTTGGAGTTTCCGGTCATGTAAACGGGAGTCTCACATGCCACGACGGAGCTTGAGGATTAAGAATCCACAATTGCTGAATGTTCATCATCTGAAGCAATCCCCCTGGCTAATCTTTGATAGTTAACTAGGCGGATAGCTCCTGTGCAAGTCCGAGTGTGCCGATATACTCCTTCGAACTCATCACAAATTTCCCGGACAGTCGGGGAATGACTTCTCTCCGACTCGTCAGAACTAGGACCTGAGGCCTTCCCTCTACCGATCACATTAATAGTGACTTCAGGATATTCGGCTTCAGAAATCTTCTTCTTATAAAGACGTCGTCGCTTGGCAGGCCTGACGACATTTGTTAATCTGTCAAATACTGATTGTCGAGGCGCGTACGCACAACAGTGACACTCCGAGAGGCTGTAGAAATAAGCCGCTCACATTAGCATGAATGAGCTGTTTGTTGAGCAGGTCTCCCTCTCGATAGTAATTCTCTCAAGTCGGAGACTTGGGATAAAGAATCTTCCACCGATCATGAGTACGAAGATGGACCCCCCTGCCCTTGAGTGGGTAAGACGGGTTCTTGTCAGACATGAACTTTAAACCCATGTTGACTCCCTTGAACTCGGTGGACCACATCACGTTCTGGAGAAGAAACATAAGGGTCGTGTTTGGATTTGCAAACACTAGGCCGAGGCCTATGTTTAGTTGATAAAATAGACATCTGAGGGTCGTGTTTTGGTTGAACACACCCCTGAGGGTTGCATTTGGTTGGTGAAACAGACCCTTGAGGGTCATGTTTTGATTGAACGCACTCATGAAGTGTGCATTTATCTTTAAAAATGCTTTTCTGAGGATTGTGTTTTGGATGAAAAATGCGCTACTGAGGGTCATGTTTAAGTTGTATTACATGAGGCTCGTAATTGAGCTCATTACCATGAAGTGTGTATTCAGGAGCAAAAACACAGCACTCAGGTAGAGGCTCGAGAACGCGACCTTCGTGTTGGTTCAGACTTTGGCTATTTCACAGATACGCTCATCGTATGGATCTTCTCATTCTTCGAGCTGCATTCTTCTTGGCTTGTTTCAACGCCTTAGCAGCAACGCCATCGGTGTTGATCGGACTTTCCTCCATCATAGGCCTTTTACAACCCATTACACACCGTTCTGATGCGGGTGTGGGATTTTTAACTTACTGAACAAGTTTGGAAGAGGCTAAGCCCACTCCTTTAGAGGAGGGGCTGTTTGATGAGGCTTGGCCAACGGAGAGGCCTTTCTTTGGCATTCCAACAACAATTGGAGTTTTGATCTCTTTAGAGATCTTGCGGACATTATAGACGTCAAAAATTACCAATAGGTCCCCGTACACAGCTCGAGATAGGAGAAGATGATGAACGTCACTATCCAAGTTACAAGAGCTCATTTGACGATGACAAACACATGAAGTGAGTCGGAGGACCATATGAAGCAACGAAACTTCGGAATAACGGGAATAAGAGCTGATCGAGAGCCCCGCGTCATTTACAAAAGATGGAGCACCCCTCATGTCTCATTTACTCCATATGTAATTCAATCATGGGAGCCTGTAGATCTCCTCATTAGATTTCCAATGCATATTGAACCATGTAATTCTGAGTCCAGACGACGAATTTACGGTGGAAACAAACTCGACGAACCAAAACCGGAAAAAGCCAAACCGAGACACCCCGTGGTGTCTTAGCTTGGCCAAGACACTTATAAGTGTCTTGGCCAAGTGAGACATTCAAAGTGTCTTGGCTTGGCCAAGACACTCAAAAGTGTTTGCAATACAAAAAACGCTGATTTTGGTTATTTTTGGTGGTTTTTCAATGGTTAACCGCCTAGATTTACTCCAACTGATCTGATAATGTGGTTAAGTGGTTTTCAATTGAAGATAAGAGAGAATTGGCCGTTCTTATCCAAACACAGGGCTCCTGAAGCCTATAAATACAGCCCTAGGGCCTTCGTTTTATCTGATCTAGAATTCTCTAGCGTTGGCGAAGCCCTGCCGAACTAAAGACTGAAGGTACACGAATTTCAAAAGAAAGGAGAAGATTGATCGAGTTCTTCAATGCAGGAAAGAAGAGTTCGTCAGATCTGCAGTTCCCCGTATTCGTCCCTTAAGATTACCCAGTTACGGTAATCTTAAGAAGAGCAGTTATCTCGCTGTTACCGATATAAGCGCTTCGACTTCTTGATTCCTTCACGAATCAATGAAGCCTCAGATCTGATCTAATCACCAGGTGGTCCACGGATATTGACGTCCCCGTCACCGGCTAAAAGTCCACACGAGCAAGAGACGATAAACGGATCTTATGTTATTTTTGAGAGAGTTGTAATTCTTTTATTTTTGTTACTTGAATTCGTTGTAAACGAATAAAGTTATAATGAAATCAGTAATGAAAGCAACTTTCGAAGGAAATAAACTGTCGACCACAGTGGGAGCCAACAGCCTCGTTGCCGAGGCTACCGTGACGCAATCGGTAATCAAGATCCGGGAGAATGAAGAGGTCGAATATGAATTCGACCAGCAGAAGTTTGAAGAGTATCTCTCTTCCTCCTCCTCCAGATCCACCTCTCCTAGCAGGCATAGGAAGGCCTCCTCTTCCAGGAACACTCGCTGGACTTCAGGCTCGAAGATCAAAGATCCTCTCGTCGCCGCTGCACCTACACCTCGCGACGCCCCTGCGACGTCCAACGAGGTCGAAGCTATAGAGCTGGACCTCCCCTCCTCTGTGAAGATAACTGTTGAAGGCGCACCAACGTTGTCAAAGAGGGCGCATCAAAGACGGCGTCAACGACTTGCGCATCAACTGGCTAAGGTTTTGGAGCAAATGAACGGGATCCGCTATGATATGGATCTGAAATCTAGGCAGCGCCGAGAACAACAACGGTGAGCAACCAACCCCTCCTCCAAAGCAGAGAAGAATGAGTGGGTTCGCGTCAAAAGGACTCACTCTACCCTTGAGGAGCGAATCCAGAAGCGCCACGCATTGCTCGCACATGCCCGAGTCCTTTTGAAGAAAGCAAAAGAAATATAGAAGGAAGAGGCGGTTAAGAAATCGCCCAAGCACAAATAGGTGTGGATGCCGAAGGAGAGGTCAGCGCCTAAGGCAAAAGTGAATGAAGTTACCGTCTAGCCTTTATCAACTTCAGATCTCGTTTCCCCTATCCCCGTACCTCAAACAAAACCATATGGTAGCGTGGATCTCACAAAATTCAGGATTACCCTGAAAGACCGCCTTGGTCCTCTCCCCGAAGATCGAGATAAAGCACCTGTGAAGGAGCGATTAGGGCTGTTGAAAAGTTCCCAAACAACAATTCAGGCTGGGGGTCATACTAATCCCCCCAATAACAACAAAGGGAAAGCCCCTATGACTGACCGCATCGAATTGCGGGTCGAACTTCAAGAGCCCGTTAGAGTTTCACGCTCACGAAGGCATAAATCTAAACGAGTGACTCTTGGAGACACTAATGAAGCATCATATCCCCAGAGGAAAACATGTTCGTCCAATGATGATGTTATACCTGGGAAGTTGTGCCAACACACGATGGGTTGCTCCGGTCATCAGACCGACGATTTGTACTATCATGTCGGGGGTACAAATAAGTCCCGAAAAAGAAGTACCCAAGACATAGACTCATGTTATCTGTGTGCCAAGATAATCAAGGCGATGTTGTCAGAATGCTACTGCCCTAAGGCTCCGCAAAGAGTTTCAGTATTTGAAAGAATCTCCACCGGAACATCCGAGGCTAAGCCGAGGCGTTTCCGCAGAAGAAGGTCAACCGGCACAAGTAACAAACTCTCGCGAGTCACTATCAACATGGTCGACAAAGGCAAATCCATATGACGCTTCAGTCCTGAGCCTTTTACAGAAGTATCTCAACGCGTGACTTGGCTGCAATCTAGAACTGTTAGACCTTGACCCAGAAGGTCACGATCCTCGGATGATGAGACGTCTGATGCTTGCTCTGCATTGGCTTCCGATGATACAGCATCCATTACAGGACAATCTTACAAATCATTCATGATCAATGCCGAACAAATGACTAAGATTCTCGAGGAGGCTTTAACTAAGCAAAAAGAGAATTTTAAATTTGAAATGGAGATGGCTATGCAGGAAATGAGAGATATGCATAGACAACAAACTGCGACGCTGACGAATCAACAGGGGGAGTCCAGTCGTCGTAATAACCCTAATCAGGTTGATAGTGATCGGGAAGCAGACGAGAACGTTAATGTGGAAATCCCTCCCGTTGATAACAATGTTGGGGGTGGACCCTCAGACAACAACAATACGAAGGAAGACCATGTCACTTCTCCCCGTAATCGTTCGAAGAAATATATGAGCGAAGATAAGAAGATGAGGGACTTAGAGAGCAAAATCAACGCATTAATGAGTGCTCAGGAGGTAAAGAAGTCCGGGATACCATGTCTATACCCGAGAGAATGGGAATCAATCCCGTATCCAGTGAAGTTTAATTTAATCAAATTCACGCTATTTGACGGAAAAGATTCCCCCACTCAGCACTTAATATACTTTAAGTCCCATTTGGGAATAATCTCTGGCAATGAACCTCTAATGGTACTGTCATTTGTTAGCACTCTTCGAGGAGCGGCCTTCGATTGGTATCATCGCCTCAAGCCGGGGGGTATCAACAGTTGGGACAACATGAAAGACATATTCCTTACGAATTTCTTCAACGATAACACCAAAGTTTCAATCGGAACGTTGTTCGATGAGAAACAGAAGGACGGAGAGTCGGTAGAGAACTTCGTTAAAAGATTCTGGAACAAAGCGATGAATTGTCGAGATCCGATAAGCGAAGATTTTATCCTCGAAACTTGTCATAACAACCTTTCACTAGATATCCTGGAAGCTATGGGAATGGCACCGTCCAAGACTTGGAAGGACTTGAAAGTGTGAGGAGAACGAGCCAAACGTTTCCTCAAAAGGAAGAAGGCCGAAAGAGGTCAAACGCCGGCTAATACCATGAAGTAGAATTTTACTCCTCGAGGTAAAGGGAAAGCCTAAGCAAACACGGTGGATACGAACCAGACATTCAAATTACAACCGCAGTAGCAACAGCAACCGCAAAAGGAGCCTCAACAGTCACAATGGCAATAGAGGTCACAAAAGCCAAAGACTACCGAACCGAAATTTCTGAAAGTTTATTCTTTCAAGGAGGACGAAGTTCCTGGTCTCTTCAAACACCTTGTGGAGAGTAACAAAATCAAGTTACCTCCAATCCAGGATCAGGAAGGCGCCAAGAAGGTTAATGACCTGAAATACTGCGCATTCCACAGAGCGGTGCATCATCCTACCAAAGCATGTTACGCCCTCAAGGATAAGATCCAAGCATTGATCGATGTTGGAATCCTGACGGTGAAATCATCCAAAGAGAAGAAAGTGGGTGCGAACGCTGTGTCAATTAGCTTCGGATCTATTCCTTTGGACTGGTTCCAGCCTGAGCCCGTAATAAACGTAGCGGTGAAGACTGTCAATAATGACCCTCACAAACAACTCCAGAAAGAACTTGTGCCACACACAGCCCCAAATGGCGAGATTCTCTGGATCCATCCGGATCTGATCGAAGACGAACAATGGGCTGGGTCGTCATCTAAGAAGAAATCAATGGGGAAAGGAAAGTCCTGTTATGGAGTTGCAACTATTCTAGAAGAAAATGTAGAAGAAATTCCTACTTTCCCGCTCTCCGAAGATGAGCAAGAGGTCTTTGCTACCAGGAGTGGAAATGAATACCATTTCAAATATCCGAGTGCCTCCGATCAGCTAGCTAAACAAGGAGTAACCAAAACCATTCCCTCAAAGACATTAGCGGAAATGAGGATAGTCACAACTCCTCCGATACCTATGCAGAAGACTCAGCCAAAGCTGAAGGAGAAGGAACTTTTACACCAGGAGGTTCAGAACCTGAAGCAGCCTCGATTCAATCAACCGATTTGAAGGGACAAGCCGGGATCTCAAATACTCCACAACGTTTCGATATTATGACGCAACTGGCCAATATACCGGCTAGAATAACTCTATATGAGCTACTACGTCTGTTGAAGGACACAAGGGAAGAATTGCAAGAAGCTTTGGCAAATACGGACATTTTCCTGACTAAGATCAAACCATCCCCCGAAGAGCCAGAGCCTTCAGTACACCATTGCAACCTTACGACACACCATTTTACCTGTATTTCTTTCACCAAGGAGGACATGCAGACAAAGAATTCAATGCATGACCGGCCCTTGTATTTTACCGGGCATATTGGCTCCAGCGTTGTCAACCGGATCCAAGTCGATCCGGGTTCCGCTGTTAGCATCATTCCACTCCGATTGATGTATAGTCTCAGAATATCGGCTAGTAAGCTATCCTCCACGGGCACTACGATCTATGGATTCAATACCAGCGGGTCCAGACCTTTGGGAAAAATCTGGGTAAAGTGCCAGATTGGAGATTTAAAGTCGGAAATCACGTACGATGTGATCGACGCAGAGACTTCTTATAACTTGCTGTTGGGTCGACCTTCGATCCATGATAACGTTATAGTCCCTTCTACCCTCCATCAGTGTCTTAAATATATAGACACTAACAACGAGGTCAAGACGGTGGTCGCGGATAAGCAACCGTTTAAGGGGTTAGAGAATTATTTTACTGATTTTCTTCTCTATGGTGCTGAATCTGATACTGAACCATCGGCCCAAGGCACGGACAGCGGAGAAGAAGCTAATACCGAAGCTGGGTTTGATTACGATGGTGGTTTTTTACTTAATGATATTGTACCCATTGTAATCAATCTTGACGATGGAGAATCATCGGATGGTAGTTGTAATTGGTAACTTGCCGAAGAAGTAGCAATAAATACTAATTTAGAGTACTCGTTGTGCCTTGATAATATCATGAAGGGGTTATATGATAACCCTGACTTCTGTATGTCGTTTCAATCATTTTACTTGACAAAAAAGTAGGTGCAGGATTCATTCGAGATGACATTTGCTATTCCCGCAAAGGCAGGGGTGAAAAGGAGGTTATCTACGGTAAAGGAAAGGAATCTTCAATACCAAACCACTTCTTGGAGGAGGAAGATGATGATGATAAACCTATCCCTCATTTATTCATATATGACATGAAAGCACGTAATATCATGGAGAAATACGGATATAACTTTGCACTCGGAGAGGGTCTTTGTTTTGGTCGAGGTCCGTGAGCTCTACCTTGTATGGCCTATGTACCGAAAGAGAAACCCAATAACTATTATAGCCACAGAAGAGGTTTAGGCTATGTCTCCTCGTCCGACGACGAGTGTTGTTGGCATGTCATTGATCAGATTGCTAATAAGAGCAAAGTCGGATATTCTTCGGACTCTTTAGCCTGGGACTCCGATGCTAGTCTTGGAGAAATGTTTAAAAGACTAATGTCGAATATGGCTACGGTTGATCTTGCCATAATAGAGGAAGATGACCAAATGTCAATCTGGGAAGACCCTTGGGTTCATCACCTAAATATACAGTACGGTGATAGGTTTGAACAAAGAGAACCTTCTACCGAGGACCAAATAATTCAGGTGAATATAGGTGACGAAGATAATCCAAAACCGATATTCGTTAGTGACAATCTCCCGCTGAACGAGAAAGAGGAATTAATTGCCCTCATTAGGGAGTATATCGATGTTTTTTCCTGGAACTATGAAGATATTCCAGGGCTCGATCCAAATGTGGCAATGCATCGCATCAATATTAAGCCGGATGTCAAACCTATCAAACAGCAACAAAGACGGTTTCATCCACAAATGATGGAGGTAATCGAGTCCGAGGTTAAAAAGCTTATCGACTTGGGCTTCGTCAAGGAAGAGCAACATCCCGAATGGCTTGCCAATATCGTCCCGGTCCTTAAGAAGAACGGGAAAATCAGGATTTGTATCAACTTTAGAGACCTCAACACTGCCTGCCCAAAAGAAGATTTTCCTCTTCCCATCACAGATGTCATCATCGACAATACATGTGGATTCGAGAGAATGTCCTTTATGGATGGATTTTCTGGTTATAATCAGAAAAAGATGCATCCAGATGATGAAAAGCATACCGCGTTTAGAACACCCATTGGTGTTTTCTGCTACACGGTTATGCCCTTCGGTTTAAAGAACACGGATGCCACATATCAGAGAGTCATGTCAAATATTTTCCAGGAGTATCTCTGGAAGACTGTTGAATGCTACGTAGACGACCTAGTCGTGAAAAGCCGTGATAAAAATGATCACGTCAAGGATTTGCAGACAATGTTCGATCTGATGCGAACTCATCAATTGAAGATGAATCCTACCAAATCTTTCCTTGGAATATCTAGCGGCAAATTCCTTAGATTTGTCTTCACCACTAAGGGTATTCACATTGACCCTGATAAAGTGAAGGTGATTAACGAGTTGCAACCCCTGAAAAATCTTAGAGAACTCAGAGGGTTACAGGGGCGGTTAGCATACATCCGTCGGTTCATTTCGAACCTTTCAGGAAAGTTTCAACCATTCATATGGGATAACGCTTGTCAAAAAGCATTCGAAGATATTAAAGAATATCCTCCAATGCTCGTTGCACCAAAGTCGGGCAAACCATTCTTGATTTACGTCAAGGTCACGAGCCACTCATTAAGTGCTTTACTTGCACAAGATGATGACAACGGTCACGAACAGGTGGTATATTACCTAAGACGAACCCTTGTGGGCGCCGAATCTAGATATCCAATGATTGAAAGAGAGTGTCTCGCCTTGGTATTCACTATTCAAAAGATGCGGCACTACTTGGTCGGACAAACTATCTACGTCATCTCCAATGTTAACCCAATCCGAGTATTCATGACGCAGATGGCTTTCATGAATTGGCGATTGGCAAAATGGGCATTGCTTCTGTCCCAATACGACCTACGTATTAAACAACAAAAGTCGGTCAAAGGACAGGCTATTTGTGATCTCCTGGCGTCAAACCCAACTACGGATACCGCCGAGGTGTACGATGATTTGCCAGATGAAATCTATGAAGTCAACATAACTTCCCATCAACAGGTGTGGCATTTGTACTTTGATGGTGCTTCTCGAGAAACTAATATAGCAAGTGCTCCTGGATGTTCTAAGATTTTCTCTGGAGTTGGAGTTGTCTTAGTTTCCCCAGGAAAACATGTGATGCCTCGAGCTTACTCGCTGACCGAACCGTGCTCGAATAATGTAGCCGAGTATAATGTGCTACTTATTGGACTCAGCTTTGCTAAAGAGCTGGGGGTCGAATACCTCAAAGCTTTTGGTGACTCTCAATTGATAGTTAAACAAGTTTAGGGAGAGTATGAGGTTAGAAATCAAGATTTAATACCATATCATAAAGTGGTCGTTGAGATGGCAGAATTATTTGAAGGATTCTTTATCGAATACATTCTGCGGTTACAGAATGCCTACACGGATGCGTTAGCAGCATTAGTTGTATCCCTGGCGTAGCCTCCCGAAATGGAACAGTTTGTTACGGTGAGGACTCACCAACTCTTTGTGCCAATCTACGATGAAGATGACAAAGAAGAGAATATTAAAGAAGTTCATTCAACCCAAGTTGAATTCGAACCCCAAGATTGGCGTTTCCCTATCATCGATTACGTGTTGCATGGAATTTTACCAAAAGACATGAAGGAAAGGAACTTAATCTAACGAAGAGCACCGAGATTCTACTATAACACCAAGAGTCGAACGCTATATCGTCAAGGGTATGATGGTTTACTACTACGTTGTCTACTAAAGAGGAAGAAGAAGTCCTTAAGGAGACACACGAAGGGGTTTGTGGTGCACATCAACCTAGCCCCAAACTTTATGACCGCATTAGAAGAATGGGATATTTCTGGCCCATCATGATTAAAGATACGGTTGTATATGCCCAAAAGTATCACGCATGTCAAGTGCACGCGAATTATATGCACAAACCCCCAGAGCATCTGCATCCTTCAGCTACATCATGGCCTTTCGAGACTTAGGGAATGGATATCGTTGGTCCTATAAATCCCCCGTCAGTCAAAGGTTATCGATTCATTCTAGCAATTACTGATTACTTCTCCAAGTGGGCTGAAGTAATTCTGCTCAAAGAAGTGAAGATGAACAACGTCATTACGTTCATTAAGCACCACATTATCTACCAGTATGGTGTCCCGAGATGAATCATACATGACAACGGTCCTCAGTTTGTCAGTAATGTATTCATCAAATTTTGCGAGAAGTTCAAATTCCAAGACATCTCATCAACTGCTTACAATCTCATAGCAAATGGATTAGCTGAAACCTTTAATAAGACTATCATCAAGCTTTTATCAAAACTCATGAAGACTAACAAACAAGATTAGGATGATAAACTCGGCAAAGCCCCATGGGCTTACCGCACCACAGTTCGCACGCCTACTGGCGCAACCCCGTACTCTTTGGTGTATGAGTGTGAGGCCGTCCTTCCATTGGAAATTCAAATTCCATCTATTCGAATTGCTCTCATAGCCCAGATGATGACTGAAGAACAATATCAGAAACGTCTCAAAGAACTCAAAATGCTTGACGAAAAGCGTCTAGAAGCTCAACAGCACATTGAGTTCTACCAAGCCAGAATTTTCCGAGCTTTTGATAAAAAGGTTCGGTAACGGAGTTTTAAAAAAGGAGATTTAGTCTTAACTGAACGACGGCCCATGATCATTAATTCCAAGAAGAAAGGCAAATTTGAACCCAAATGGGAAGAGCCGTTCGTAGTAGAGACAGTCTATTTGAGTGGCGCATATCGCCTTATTACCAAGGAAGGCGACCGACTTATGATGCTGATAAACGGTAAATTCCTAAAAAGTACTATCCTTAGTACTTTTAGGATAACCAGTATTGGGAAGTTCCCAGAAGAATATTGCATCTGGTATTCTTAGGGATAACCCGGTCAGTACAAAAGTGATAGATAAGAAATCCACGTTTAGACTCTGAATGTTTTCAAAGTTAAAGTGTATTTCATTATTGATATCGAATTCACCAATTCTCATGAATTCTTTTGCTGAGATGAGATTCGACTAGTTTTGACACATTATTGATATCGAATTCACCAATTCTCATGAATTCTTTTGCTGAGATGAGATTCGACTAGTTTTGACAGATCAATCTTTCCTCACAGAATCCCCCTCATGAATTCTTTTGCTGAGATGAGATTCGACTAGTTTTGACAGATCAATCTTTCCTCACAGAATCCCCTACTGATCAAATCAATTAACGGCGTGTCCACCAAAATTTCTATACGCCAATTCTTAGCAATTTTCAAAACTTGATGTGTTAAGTCCTGATTACTTAACATTAAAATCCTCCATCGAGAGGCTAATACAAATCGGTATTTCTACTACTGTCTGTATTCCACTCCTATTGCTTTCAGGTCAAACCTACAAAAGTTAGGGCCAAAGCCAAATTCCCCTCTCGAGTCATCTCTTGGTCAAACTTATAGATAGTTAGGACCAAGATCGGGTCATCTCTTCTGATAAACGAAAGACTTCCATATTTTTCCTTTTTAGCCAAACCTACAAAAGTTAGGATCAAAATCGGAATTTCACCTCAATAAATGAGGAACTCTTTTCTTTGATTAAGCAACCAATCCTATAAAAGTTAGGGTTGCTTGATTCTTTTTGATTCTCGGAGTAGAGATCTCACTCCTAGTTTTACCTTTCCGGATTCTTAGGGTGGAGATCCCACCTCGAGTCTCCTTTGCAACTGAAGATAGAATATAAAATTCTTCCTCTTCAGTTTTCGAAGATAGAATATAAAACTCTTCCTCTCCTGCTCTGGGTTTGTCTTTACCTTTAGAAAAGATACAATTCTCAACTTCAAATTCGTACATTTCATGCACGGAGGATTTTATCTCAAACCCTAAAATAGAGATAAGCCTGTATCTAACACATGCTGTCGGCTTAGTCTTTCACCGAATGAAAAGACACCAGAATACGAGTCTGGGGAATTTTATCCTGAAGCCTAAGTAAGGATGAGTCAGCGCCTAACACGCGTTACCGGGTAGTCTATTCCCGAGATAAGAACAAAGTCTACGCATTCAATATCATAGCACTGAAGGAGTTAACTCTTTCAGTATAACGTTACATGTGAGACGGGTTTTAATAATTCACATGCTAGCCCGATTCAAACGGTAGTCGGTAAAGGCACATCAAATCCATTGAAGGCTGAGGATTTACCAAAAATCCAAAGTCTACGTCTAACACACGTTGCCAGTTTAGTCTTTTACCGAATGAAAAGACACCAGAATACAAATCTGGAGATTTTTATCCTGAATCCTAAGTAAGGATGAGTCAACGCCTAACACGCATTGTCGGGTAGTCTATTCCCGTGATAAAAATAAAGTCTACGTATTCCACATCGTAGCACTAGAAGAATTAATTCTTTTAGTACAATGTAATATACGGAACGGACTTATACAATCCGTATGCTAGCCCGATTCAAACGGTAATTGGTAAAGGCACATCAAATCCGTTGACGGCTAAGGATTTGCCAAAAATTCTATAAGCTTTGTGTCCATTGGGTTCACAATCAACAAAGAAACATCGTGATAAAAGATGAGTGTACTAAATCAAATACTAGGTCTCTACTAATATATCAAGTCCAAGCATACAATAAAAAGCTCATTGACCCGAACGCAGTTAGCGACCGAGAATATGAAATTCCAACCTAGAGAGCCTATCTGCATAACTCTGCTAAGGTTCAGCCTACAGATCAGCTTGGACACAATCTTCAGAACTGCTCAAGATCTTCGAGGCTTCACCTTTCAGCTTCATCAATCTCTCCTGCGTAGATCCTAGTCTCTCAAGTATCTGCCCACGAGAGCTCTCTAAACTAGCCAGCTCATCTGCAATGATAGCACCAGACTCCTCAGCATACTTCAAGGCCTTCTTCAACCTGGCTACCTCCTCGCGGTTGGAGTCTAAAGAAGTGAGCAACTCGACTCTATTCGAAGGCCTTCTTCAACCTGGCTACCTCCTCGCGGTTGGAGTCTAAAGAAGTGAGCAACTCGACTCTATTCGCATCCTTCCTCGCAAGACTAGCCATCATCTGTGCAATAGAAATCTCATGCGACTAAAGCTCACTACCAATGGAAGATCTAAGGTCACACCATTGTGTCAGTTTATGCTCTAGCTGAGAAGATACGAAGGAAGAAGCCCCACTAGCCTTCAGCTCCTCTAACTCTCGGAGTTCACACTCCAGAACAACAAAGTCAGCAGCGAAGGAATCAGCTAACTCAAGATATCCCTCCTCTCTAATCATCATCGTGTGGCGAGCAAAGGAACGCCTAAACTGGTCGAAACAATATCCGTGATGAAGAAGTTTCTCGATCATTCTGTCAAAAAAGATAATGAAAGAACCAAGATCCATTCAGAAAATGTCTTTGTTGGGATCAAGATCGGTAAAAAGGGCGAGGACATGCTCATATGGAGATAGTTGAGATCCTACAACCAATCGTGCAGAAGATTAAGAGACTCTCGAACATAGTGGAAAATTTAAAGTGAATTGTGAGCATACCAGTACTAACAGGGGTCCCTTCGGTTTGAGGTCCTACGATCGGCTCCGTCAGTCCAATCTCAGCAGGCTCAGAGATAACAGCAGGTGTGATCGTCGAGGGTATATCAACTCCTCTAGGTAACTCTGTAATCTTCGTAGGGTTTGGAGAAGATGCATCACCGCCAGGCAGACTAGAAGTGGCAGGAATCATAGTCGTATCAGTCATGACGGCTAGTCTTATGATTATAATTTTTCATTAGTAAAATACAGATTTTGCCAAAAGAAAAGAATGATAATAGAAAAAATTATATGCATACCCGCAGATTCATCACCCTCAGTTGGACTAGGGATGCTAGAAATTATAGTGGTATCAGCCCCAGTGGTTGGTCCTACGATCAGAATTCCCTATCAGTCAAATAAAAGTTTTGACAAGTGAAGATAGTTACAATGTCAAAAATTAGGTGTATACCTACAGAAGAACCACCCTCAAAAGATGGTCCTGCATCCCCTCTGGTGGCCCGCTCCGCCAACATCTCAACTAACAATCTAGTGTCAGATCCTGAGAAACTCGGTGCTGAGACATACATATGTTCGCTGAATCCCCCAAGACCTATATCATGAAAAGTCTCATCCTCGACCGGCCCCTCTAGCGCGACACCTGCGTAAGAATTTCAGTGCTAGATATATATACAAAAAAAATGGGGAAGAGAAAAGAACTCAGATTTACCTGCAGTAGTGGTAGAAGGCTCTTCTGCCCCAATATCCGTACAAGCGTTCTTCAATTTTTCTAAAAGAGAACGAAGCACGGAAGTGATTAAAGGAGGAACAAATCCTGAAATCCCAAACTCCTTTAACTGCTGCTCGAATAGTGTATTATCGATGTTAGATATACCTGAGCATGAGACCGTCGGCTCAACGCTATCAACCTGCTCAGCATCTCTGTTTGTTTCAACATCCATAGGCTCATCATGAATGGGCTCAACGCTATCAACCTGCTCAGCATCTCTGTTTGTTTCAACATCCATAGGCTCATCATGAATGGCATCACACATCTGCTGCACGAAGCTATCCAAATCAACATCCATAGGCTCATCATGAATGGCATCACACATCTGCTGCACGAAGCTATCCAAATGGCTGGGATCAGAGAATACAGAGTCTCACAGAAGTTCACCTCCATCATAGTTTCCTAAAACACGGAACATGATTAGATTTAGGGAATCCAAAAGAGAATTATTTTAAAGCAGTAAAGACTATAGAGCATTACCCTCTTCTCCGCCAGTGGTGTTTCGTAACTCTGCTCTGCAGGTACGCTGACCAGTATGTGGTTTATGAGCGATCTTCTTCCACATTGGAAGACGAACCCCTATAGGACTAGCAGGCCGCTCATGTGTAGACTTCGTACGCATCTCAACCTGTGCAGAAGCTTCGGCACTAGGCCGTGATCTCGCATAACGAGAAGCGAGCGGCTCGTGCTTGTCAGCCATCCTACCTGGAGTGATAAGAGTCATCTTGTTAGGATGAGTAAATAAGACCTTTCGTTCCGACTTCTGGAAAGCTAATTAAGATTTAGAAAGAGTATAGCGTTGATACCAACAGGAAAATGCTAAATCCATTAATTCTAAAAAGAAAGAGTCTGACAGACCTGAATCAGATTCTCCCCTGTCAGTATCTATGTCTATATATGATTCCTCAGAAGTCTCATCCTTATCGTCAATAGGAAGAAGCTCTTCATCATCCTCTATTTTGTCTCTGGTCGAACGGGAAGGTTTGGCAGGCTTCTTCCCCTGCTTCTTCGAAATCTCAATCTTACGAGCAGCCTTAATAGAAGTTTGAACCAAGTGCTCAGCCTCCAACTTTGAAAGACTCCTCACATCTAGAAACTTGTTGGCAGAAAGGAGCCACTTACAGCTGAGAAAAGTAAGTAACGGTTTGCGCTTAGATGAAGGAAGAGTGAAATAGGCTCCAGTACAGCCCATCATAGTCCAAAGCCATGCTCGGACGCCGTTAATAAGACCCCCATCGATCCTCAAATCCCAGCTCGGGTTCCCAACATACAGTTGATCGTAACCGAACTGTCGAGCAAAACGGCACGGAAGATAAGGCTCTATATGGCAACGACCCTTCACCCGAAGGACAAGATATCCAACACGGATGTTCACCAACCAATGGAAGCAACCAGCGTCACGAAAAGTTCGACCGGTCTTGGGTTTCTCCTCATCAATCAACACGTCATCATAGTAGCCCGAGAAGTGAGGAAAACACTTGAAGAACTCCCAACTCTTACGAACTTGAAGCTCTTGCCGTACATCAGTGAATGTCTACCCAAACCACTTGCTCCTTTCCAACAGCTGCACAAAAGGAACGGAGGTATCAACAGTACTAGGCGCTGACATCAAATCAGGATGATGAAGAACGTGCCACACCATCAGGTATGTATACGGAAGCTCGACCTTTACAGAAAGAAGCTCGGTCGACAGTTCAGGACCCACATGTGTAAGACCATCGACCAAATACCTAAGCCCGTAATGAATGTCGGCAACCATCGCCGGAAGCAGAGAAAGCTCCCTCCCGTAAGCTAACTAAACGGCAGGGAAGAGTACCTCAATAGGCAAGCGTCAAAAAACTGATATGGAACGATGCACTTCTTCAACCAGATGGCAAGATAGCCCGCTAACAGAGTCTTGGGCCGAATAGACTTCTGAGCATGACAAAGGAATGTCCGAAACTTGGTCCCTGCAGGAAAAACTCCCTCAGTGCCAGCGGTAGTAAAGGAGCAAGCTTCGGTCCTCTCCATTAACTCATTAATGGCAGAAGGTGTCAAAGAGGCTAACTCACAAACAGCCTCACTTGGGCTGCCCTCCAAATGCTGGAATAAATAATTAGCGAACTGCTTCTAACTGATCTGCCTCTTCCTCTTCGCTTGGGGAGTCACTTTGATTAGAGATGTGTAATAATGACACGTGACCTCCCAAAGCGTGTTGTATATGTCGGGAGAATCCTTCTTCAACCAATCTAACCGCAAGTTTGAGGGAAAGTACTCCTGATACGGACAATCCCCCATCGGAAGACCAGAAACTTTGTGCATCTCATGCAAAGCTAACCCCAACTCCTTATTGTAAGTCAAGAAAGTGTTACTATCAGGGATATATGTCTCCAATAATGCTAGGAAGTGGCGACTGCTGACCGGGAATCCATACATGGTGGCTCGTATCGGCGCATACAACCCACTGCCTTTCAGATCACTCTCCTAACGTCCCAAGACGTAACTGGTCAATCAAGTCCACCACCGTTTGGGTAGCGAATAGGCCCAACCAAAACATTTGAAATCTGGCGGAGGTAACTTCCTCCCAAGCTTGGCCAAACGATTCCTCACAATAAGAGAGGTTGCTGACATCTCGTATGGTGGTGCGGTATCAAGACCTAGAATCCCTGGTCGAAGGCCACGAATATAACTATGTCTATCAGAAGCTGGGGTCTTATGGTGGGAAATAAATCCGCAATGAACTCGGTCACAATCATCTGTAATCCTAGGACATCTGTCGTTGTATAGCCTGTATCTCCAAATGAGCGAGGGAATGCTTGCGGGGAATGGAAGGGATGTAAAGAAGGAGCCCTTCGTCATTATTCAACCAATGCTCGTCAGCAAGAGTTAGCTTAGCCGGATCCTTAACATGATCTCCAAATAAATAACCAGGCTTCTCTAAAGCCTGAGTGGAAATAGAGTCTGTAGTAAAGGTGCATCAGTAATCAGCTGGCGCAGTGAACAATGTCCCCCATCTCGTATCAAACGATAAGATTCCTCGGAACAGCTCTTATCAAACTGAGGAGTCGGACCAATGGCCTGCCTATCAGCAACAGAAGCAAAAATCTCTCCACTGTAACCACTAGTAGCATGAGAGGGAAGGCTGTCTGCGGGAAATTCAACTGTAGCAAAACAAACGTAGAATCAAAAAATTATTCGTGAATTATACAATAATTGAATTCATCTCACAAAATAGCAAGATAGAGTCATTCATTGAGCAATTGGCGAGACAATTTTGAGTGTCCTACACTAGAAGAACGGTATGCATCACCACGTAAGCAACATGGTAATGTACCCCGACCCACATAGTGTAATACAACACAAAATCATCCCAATATGCCGGAGACGTGAATTGGCCAAGCAAAACACTTCACTTGAAACCTTGATCCCCGCGAAGGAGGATGTCGATTCTTCCCGAATGACCCACGAAGGGGGCAAATGAGGGCATGATAGAATAGCAAATCATCCTGAAATCTCGATCCCCGCGAAGGAGGATGTCGATTCTTCCTGAATGATCCGCGAAGGGGCCAAACGAGGATATAGAAAGCATAAATGCTCACCCCCAAAAGAGAATGTTGTGGGAGTCTCCCTCTCATTATGCTGTGAAGAAGAGCGACTCCTATGGAATCGTGGTCGGTGCGGAGACATGGTTAACCTGCAACGAAAATCAATGGATCAGGTACAATCATAAATCCAAGTGCCCGAAAATTAAAAGGAAAATTATGAACTTTAACTAAAGTCCTATAAAAAGAATAGGATTTTATAGTTGAAGTATAATTAAAGCTATGAGTTTTGTGCATGCAAACAATGGGCTCAAATTGCATTATAAACCCTCATGATCATTTATTGGGTGAAATGCCCAAAATACCCCCTCATGTTCAAGGTTAAGTTTTAGCCACGAACACCTTTGAATTTGGCCATGATTGAGGAAAGAAAACCATTGTCCTCGATATCTCACAATTTCAGCCAATTTTTCAAATAAACCCCCTCTACAAAGTTTCGGCCAATTTTGTAAATAAACCCCTCCACAAGTTTCGGTCCAATTTGCACACACACCTATCAAACTTTTGGTCATAAGTATGTAGTCCAAACTCTACAAATTTCAGCCCTAAAATTTCAGCAATTTTGCAAATAAACTTCTCCACAATGTTTGGTTGCCTTTTTGCAAATAAACCCCTCAACAATGTTGGTCTTTTTGTTTTGCATAAAGCACCCATCAAAATTTTGGCCAAATGGGCATGAAATTTTAGTTCTCTTGCATGAAGCACTCCTCAAAATTTCGGCCCACTTATGCACAAAAGTCCCCCAAAAATTCTAGCCTTTAAATTTGCATAAAACCCCCTATTTTTTGACCATATTCAAAACCAACTTCATGAGAGCAAAAAGCCATAATCTTTGCATACAAATTCTTGAGTTCTTGATGACATACCCACATTACAAGAATAAATTTTCAATCTTTTCTACAAAATCCATAGATTATTAAATCAAAATCAAGCATACAATGAGGTTTTTTTTTTTTTTTGAAAAGATGCTTACCCAATTCAAAAGCCCAACTCTTGAAGATGGAGATTCCTCAAAGCCTAGCTTTGAGAGAAGAGGACTTTTGGCTAATAAAGGAATAAAATCTGAATTTTTTAGGGGATGGCAAGATTTTTAAAGGCAATCATTTTGATGGGTTAAGAGTTATTGAAAAGTAAAACAATGGAGTTTGGATAGGAGGGGGAAGAGGAAGTATGAAAGAGAAAGAACTCTATTTTAAAATTTTGAAAAGAGGGGGAAGAAGTATACTTTCAAGAAGAAAAAAAATGAAAGGGGGGAAGGTGTCTCGGCTTTGGGCGAGACAACCAAGGGTGTCTCGGCCAAGGCCAAGAGACCCGTGGGTGTCTTAGCCCATTTCGAGCACCCCGAGTATTTTTTTTAAACCTGTATCACCATCGGTTGGTCATTCGGATGAAAATCTCACCAATCAACGCCAATCAACGCGTTGTGATGAAAAAGCCAGCGCCGGGCGATTCAAAATCCTAGGTCAATGCTTGTCAACGCGTAACCCTAGGTCAATCTTAGTCAACGCGTTGTGATGAAAAAGTCAACGTCGGGCGATTCGAAACCCTAGGTTAACGCCGGTCAACGCGTAACCTTAGGTCAATGCCAGTCAACGCGTTGCGATGAAGAAATCAATGCTAGGCGATTCGAAACCCTAGGCTAATGCCGATCAACACGTAATCCTAGGTCAATGCTAGTCAATGCATGACGATTCGAAACCCTAGGTTAACGCCAGCCAACGCGTAACCCTAAGTCAACACCGGTCAACGCATTGCAATGAAAAAGTCAACGACAGGTGATTTGAAAACCTTGGTTAACGCCAGTCAACGCGTAACCCTAGGTCAACGCCAGTCAACACGTTGCGATGAAAAAGTTAACGCTCGGTGATTCGAAACCCTAGGTTAATGTCGGTCAATGAATAACCCTAGGTCAATGCCAATCAACGCGTTACAATAGAAAGTCAACATCAGGCAATTCAAAACCCTAGGTTAATGCCGGTCAACACGTAACCCTAGGTCAACGACAGTCAACGCGTTGTGATGAAGAAGTCAACGCCGGGCGATTTGAAACCCTAGGTTAACGTCGGTAAACGCGTAACCCTAGGTCAACGCCAGTTGACGCGTTATGATGAAAAAGTCAAACGTCGGGCGATTCAAAACCCTAGGTTAATGTCGATCAATGCGTAACCCTAGGTTAACGTTAGTCAACACATTACGATGAAAAAGTCAACGTCGGGCAATTCGAAACCCTAGGTTAACGCCGGTTAACGCGTAACCCTAGGTCAATGCTGTTAGTCCTTATGTTTTGATGATGTTTTACAACCACCATTAACAGTACTAATGGCTTATTGAGTGCAAATGTAGTAAATTTATTTATTAAGATTGTTAGTGCCATTCATGGAGGATTGGATGGAATATACGCTACAACGATGATATCCAAAGGAGGAGGAGGCATAGTGATGAAGCAATGTTATTTCAAGAACAACAAATTCATATAAAGGCTTCATTCAAACTCAAGTTATATCAAGACTCAAAGATTGTATTCTATGTGAGGATATTAGCTAGTTTTTATTCTCTCTCTCTAGTATTAGAATGTAGGCAAAGAGTTATTGAATTCACTTGAAGCTATTGGGACTCACACACACGTTTTCATACTTAAGCTTTTAAGCGTTTTTCACAAAATACTATTATTCACAAGTATGAGGACCTATCTGCAAAATTCTTTTTCCAAACAGTTTGTTTTTAGTATTAAAAACATTTTACAAAGTTTCATAATTTCCAGAGGTCAAATAAATATTTTCTAAATATTTTCGTTTGAGTCTAAATACTATTCTGGAGCATATCAGAATGCGGTCGACCGCACCGGTCGACCGCACTTAAGGACATTCGTCACTGGGCTCCAGAGAGGTCGCCGGTCGATCGGTGCGGTCGACCAAAATCCCGATTTTTCTATCGGTCGACCGCACCGGTCGACCGATGATGGCTCTGCCTGTTTTCTGTGTTTTCAAAGCTGCTCACGGTCGACCGGATTTTCGGTCGGTCGACCAAATTTATCTTTTCGGTCGACCGAATGTTCTGGCGGTCGACCAAAATTTTATTCAGTCAACCGAGAGCTTTTTCAAACGGTCGATTGCCTTGGTTACTATGCTATCACTTAACTGTGTTTGGCACTGTCTGTGGCAATAGTCTGAATAGGAGATTATTTTCTTAATTGGGAAGATTGGGTTGTGATTTTAAAATGATTAATCTTTTTTATTTAAACCCAGACTTCTTCTTCTTCCCAGTTGCCCTAACTTCTGTAAAAACCAGAGAGACGCTGTCTTCCTGAGAAAAATTTTCAAAGTCTGTTTTCCCTCTGTTTTTGTGTGTGTTCACTTCCCAGCTTCAGTATTCTTTCTCTTTGCCATAGGGACTTGTAAAGAGAGAGTCTTGCATCATTTCTACTATTGTGTGAGTGTGATCTTGTGTAGATCAACTGTGAGGGTGTGGGATCTGTTGAGATCAACTTGCTGAGTTTTAAATTGCATATTAGAGCCTCTTGACCCTAATCACCCCCCCTCTAGGGTCCAACAATTGGTATCAGAGCTTGGTCTCTATATCAGTTTTTGGTTTAACAACCTTAGAGAAAAGATCTAATGGAGGCCTCTTTGAATATGCATATGCTAGAAGGACAATCCACAACTAGACCACCTCTCTTCACCGGCACTAATTTTGCTTATTGGAAGGCTAGGATGAGAATTTACCTTCGTTGCATAGACCTTGACATTCTAGAGCTCATAGAAGAGAAATATGAAGAAAAGTCCAAAGTCGGGAACATGACCGATGGAGAAAGGCACCTAGCTAATCTCAACGCTAAGGCTATGAACGCCTTAATTTGTGGTCTTTCCCCTAATGAATATAATAGAGTTTCCACGTGTGCAACCGCATACAAAATTTGGGTAAAATTATGTATCACACATGAAGGAACCCCCCAAGTTAAGGAATCTAAGATTAGTGGACTTATGCATGATTATGAGCTATTTAAAATGCTTCCTAATGAATCCATTGATGCTATGCTTTCTCGTTTTACTAATATCATTAATGAATTACATGGTCTTGATAAGCACCTGTCTATTTAAGAGATGAACTATAAGATACTTCCCTCCTTGACTCCGGCATAGGAGCCCAAAGCTACGGCCATTGAGGAAGCTCATGACCTCACTACCTTAGCTCTCGATAGCCTCATCGGAAAGCTCAAAGTGCATGAGAAGAAGCTCAAGGGGAAGGAGAAGGAGGAAGTGCCATCACGTGAAGTTGAGGAGCCGTCACCAAAGTTGAAGACCATAGCTCTCAAAGGAGCTAGTGACAACTCATCTTCGTCGTCGGAGAGTGAAGTTGATTTTTCTAGAGAAGTGGCTCATCTCTCTAGAAGAATCTCTAGACTTATAAAAATGAACAAAAAATTTAACCCTCGATCTAACAACAAGTTTTCCTCTCGTGTAGGTAAATGTTTTGAGTGCAATGAACCGGGTCACATCGCTAAGGATTGCCCCAAGCTCAAAGAAAAGTACATGAAGTACAAGAAGAAGAAGGCTATGTATGCCGGATGGGAAGAATCCGAACCAAGTGACTCGGATAGTGATGAAGAAGGAGCCAAACTTGCTCTTCATGACCCAAATGTTTGTTTCATGGCAAATGAACATGAGGTAATATCCGAGGCCGAAAGTGAATCTTTCTATATGCAATGTGACATAGCTATGGCTTTAGAAGAGTTGAACTTTGAATTTAGAAGAATGTCTAAAGAATACTCTTCTTTTAAGAAATTGCATGCCTCTTGTGATATTAAGCTAGAACAACTAACAACCTCTCTTGCTCTAAAAGATGAATTGCTTGGAGATCTCGATTTTGAGAACAAGCAATTAAGATCAAAGATTGAAAGACTAGAAATTGAGGGTTGTAGGACTAGACCCACTCATGCTTATGCCAACTACAATCACCATGGTAGAAATAGTTTTTATGGTTCTAACATTCGTACATACAAAAGAAATTTTGTATGCACCTATTGTATGAGACATGGACACATTTCTACTCATTGTAGAATTAAAGACAATGAAGATTTTTATGGTTTGATATGGGTACCCAAAGGTACCAAGACTACTAACCACCAAGGACCCAAGACATGGGTACCTAAAGCTACTACATCTTCATCTTCATTTTTGTAGGGAACGTCACGGCAACGACGTAAGGAGATGTGGTACCTTGATAGTGGTTGCTCACATCACATGATGGGCAACAAGGAGTTAGTTGCAACTCAATCAAGGATTAAAGGAGGTAGTGTCTCCTTCGGTGGTGGTGAGAAAGGTAAAATCATTGGTATCGGTTCTATTGGTAAAAAAACCCTCACCCATTACAGAAGATGTTTATTTGGTAAATGGTTTGAATCATAATCTTCTTAGTATTAGCCAATTGAGTGATAAAGGTTTTGATATTTCTTTTAAACCGGATAAATGCATCATTAGTATGAATGAGAAAATTGTTTTTATTGCTAATCGCAAATCTAATGTATACATTTTTGAGATGAATGAATTAGTGAATCAAGATGTGAAGTGTCTTGCGGCAATTGATGAAAATCCTTGGATTTGGCACAAGAGACTTGGACATGCAAATATGGAGTTAATATCAAAATTGTCTAAGAGAAATCTTGTGAGAGGATTACCTAGCTTGCATTTCATCAAAGATACCACATGTGAGGATTGTGTTAAAGGTAAACAAACAAAATCCTCTTTCAAATTCATAATGAGGTATCAACTTCTAAACCCTTGTAATTACTTCATCTTGATTTGTTTGGTCCTATGCGTGTTACCTCTCTTGGAGGCAAACACTATGTTTTTGTGATTATTGATGATTTTTCTCGTTTTACATGGATAATATTTCTTGCTAAGAAAAATGATTGTTTTGAAGAATTTGCTAATCATGTCAAAAGAATTGAAAATGAAAAAGATTTGAAAGTTGTTAAAATAAGAAGTGATCATGGTGGTGAATTTCAAAATGAATTTTTCTATGATTTTTGTGCTCATCATGGTATAACTCATATGTTTTCCGCTCCTAGAACACCACAACAAAATGGTGTTGTTGAACGGAAAAATCGCACCATACAGGAGATAGCACGCACTATGTTAAATTCATTTGATTTACCAAAATATTTTTGGGCGGAAGCCGTCAATACAGCTTGCCATGTTTTAAATCGTGTTTTGATTAGACCAAAGCTTAAGAAAACTCCTTATGAACTATTTTATGGAAAAACTCCTTTTATTGGTTATTTTTGTATCTTTGGTTGTAAATGCTTTATTTTAAATACAAAAGATCACCATGATAAATTTGACTCCAAAATTGATATTAGTATTTTCTTGGGTTATGCACCTCGAAGTAAGGCTTATAGGGTCTTCAATAAACGAAGTCTCGTTGTTGAAGAATCTATAAATGTTACTTTTGATGAGACTGATGTTGGTTCTCAAGTTTTTCTACCTAGGAAAGATGATGATGATGATGTTGAGGGAGGATTGGACTTATTGCAAATCAATGATACTCCTTCTATAGAAGCTCAAAAGGATGTGGATAGCTCAAATGACAATGAACAAGTTGAGCTTCCTAAAACTTGGAAATTCGCATCAAATCATCCAAAGGAACAAATTATTGGGAGCCCTTCAAAAGGAGTTGTTACTCGCTCAAAAGCCTTGAGTGAGTGTGGTAATATTGCATTCTTATCTCATCTTGAACCTAAAAAGATTAATGATGCTTTAAATGATGAATTTTGGGTTTTGGCTATGCATGAAGAATTAAACAATTTTCAAAGAAATGAAGTTTGGAAGTTAGTTCCTAGACCTAACAATGCTAGTGTTATTGGTACTAAATGGGTTTTTAGAAACAAACTTGATGAACATGGTATTGTTACTAGGAATAAAGCTCGTTTGGTTGCCCAAGGATACAATCAAGAGGAGGGCATAGACTATGATGAAACCTTTGCACCGGTTGCATGGTTGGAATCTATTAGGATGTTTTTGGTATTTGCTAGCTTTAAAAATTTCAAACTATTTCAAATGAATGTTAAAAGTGCTTTCTTAAATGGTTTTATAGAAGAGGAAGTGTATGTTGAGCAACCCCCCGGCTTTATAGATCATGCTTTCCCTAATCATGTTTATCGGGTACAAAAAGCTTTATATGGGTTGAAACAAGCTCCTAGAGCTTGGTATGCTCGCCTCTCTAGTTTTCTTGTTGAAAATGGTTTTTCAAAAGGAACAAGATAACACTCTTTTTGTGCGAAAAAGGAAAAATGATTTCATTTTAGTTCAAATATATGTGGATGACATCATTTTTGGTGCTACTAATGAATCCTTGTGCATGGAATTTTCTAAAGTTATGCAAGACCACTTTGAGATGAGTATGATGGGAGAGCTTACATTCTTTCTCGGGCTACAAGTCAAACAAACTAAGGATGGGATCTTTATTTCACAAAGCAAGTATGCAAAAGAATTGGTTAAGAAATTCAATTTGGAGAATTCTAAGCATGCGCCTACTCCCATGAGTACTAGTGTCAAGCTTGATGCGGATGAGAGTGGTGAAGACGTGGACCAAAAATTATACCGAGGTATGATAGGTAGTCTTCTTTATCTTACCGCTAGTAGACCCGATATTATGTTTAGTGTGTGTGCATGTGCACGTTTTCAAGCATCTCCTAAAGCATCTCATTTAATTGCGGTTAAAAGGATCATTAAATATGTTAATGGTACTTTTAATCTTGGTTTATTTTATCCAAGAAGCACCTCTTTTGATTTATATGGTTTTTGTGATGCCGACTTTGCCGGATGTAAGGTAGATCGCAAGAGTACTAGTGGAACATGCCAATTCTTAAGAAATTCACTTGTTTCTTAGGCTTCCAAGAAACAAAATTGTGTTGCATTGTCCACTACAGAAGCGGAATACATTGCCGCTGGCTTATGTTGTGCTCAAGTCTTATGGATGAAACAAAGCTTAGTTGACTATGATTTGAGTTTTCAAAATATTAAAATCTTTTGTGATAATACAAGTGTTATAAATATTTCCAAAAATTCGGTTTTGCATTCTAGAACCAAGCATATTGACGTGCGCCATCATTTCTTACGCGATCATGTAGAGAGACGAGATGTATCCCTAGTATTTGTTGACACAAAATCTCAATTAGCGGATATATTTACTAAGCCTCTTGAAGAGGATGATTTTTGTCGCATAAGAAATGGTTTGGGCTTATGCACTATGTGAAAGTTCTACATTGCTTGCTTGTTTAGTTGCATTTTATATTTCTCTTTACCCCATATTTGATGGTGACAAAGGGGGAGAGAAATCTCCTCATTTGTTGCATATACTTAGGGGGAGCTCATAGATAGGGGGAGCACCTATCTATAAGCTATTTTATTTTTTCTCTTATAATGGTTGGTTGTCATCATCAAAAATGGGGAGATTGTTAGCCCTTATGTTTTGTTGATGTTTTACAACCACCATTAACGGTACTAATGGCTTATTGAGTGCAAATGTAGTAAATTCATTTATCAAGCTTGTTAGTGCCATTAATGGAGGATTGGATGGAATATACGCTACAACGATGATATCCAAAGGAGGAGGAGGCATAGTGATGAAGCAATGTTATTTCAAGAACAACAAATTCATATAAAAGCTTCATCCAAACTCAAGCTATATCAAGACTCAAAGATTATATTCTATGTGAGGATATTAGCTAGTTTTTATTCTCTCTCTAGTATTAGAATGTAGGCAAAGAGTTATTGAATTCACTTGAAGCTATTGGGACTCACACACACGTTTTCATACTTAAGCTTTTAAGCGTTTTTCACAAAATACTATTATTCACAAGTATGAGGACCTATCTGCAAAATTCTTTTTCCAAACAGTTTGTTTTTAGTATTAAAAACATTTTACAAAGTTTCATAATTTTCAGAGGTCAAATAAATATTTTCTAAATATTTTCGTTTGAGTCTAAATACTATTCTGGAGCATATCAGAATGCGGTCGACCGCACTGGTCGACCGCACTTAAGGTCATTCGTCACTGGGCTCTAGAGAGATCGCCGGTCGACCGGTGCGGTGGACCAAAATCCCGATTTTTCTATCGGTCGACCGCACCGGTCGACCGATGATGGCTCTGCTTGTTTTCTGTGTTTTCAAAGCTGCTCGCGGTCGACCGGATTTTCGGTCGGTCGACCGAAGCATTTTTTCGGTCGACCGAAATTTCAAACGGTCGATTGCCTCGTTTGCTGTGCTTTCACTTAACCGTGTTTAGCACAGTCTTTGGTAATGGTCTGAAAAAGAGATTATTTTCTTAATTGGGAAGATTGGGTTGTGATTTTAAAATGATTAATCTTTTCTATTTAAACCCAGACTTCTTCTTCTTCCCAGTTACCCTAACTTCTGCAAAAACCAGAGAGACGCTGTCTTCCTGAGAAAAATTTTCAAAGTCTGTTTTCTCTTTGTTTTTGTGTGTGTTCACTTCCCAGCTTCAGTATTCTTTCTCTTTGCCATAGGGACTTGTAAAGAGAGGTGTGTTCACTTCCCAGCTTCAGTATTCTTTCTCTTTGCCATAGGGACTTGTAAAGAGAGAGTCTTGCATCATTTCTACTGCTGTGTGAGTGTGATCTTGTGTAGATCAACTGTGAGGGTGTGGGATCTGTTGAGATCAACTGTGTGTGAGAGATTGAGAAGGAATCGCTGTGTAGACAAAGTTCCGGCTTCCAAACCAGGTGTGTAGTGGATTTCTCCTCGAGAGTGGGGAACGGGGACGTAGGTCAGCGGACCGAACCTCGTTAACACATCGCGCGTCAAAGGATAACAATTCCTAACCCTATCTCTTTTCCTTTAATCGTATTAGAATATTGTGGTTTGCTTGTGTTTAATTTTTATTGCATTTTTAGAGCCTCTTGACCCTAATCACCCCCCTCTAAATGCCAGTCAACATGTTACAATAAAAGGTCAACGCTAGTCAACGCGTTGCGATGAAAGTTAATGCGAATCAATATATCGTGATGGAGATAGTCAGTTCAAAGTTAACTCGACGGTACGAGCCAAAATCAACTTACCAGTTTTCATTCAAGATTTCGACGACGGCTAGACGATAAACGCAGCGCTAAGAGAACTTTAGCTATTCATCAAAACATTGAATAGATTGAAAACCGAATGAGTCAAGAATCAAAGCTAACAATAGGTCCTTTTATACCGACTGAAGGTTGGACCAATCATATCCAAAGTATTTCAGGCTCATCTATAAAAGAAATGAGACTGAAACATTTTGGAGGGGGTATCTGTAGGCGCCAAAAATTACCTAAAGGTCACCACACACGGCTTGAGATAGAGAGAAGATGATGAACGTCGCTATACGAGTCACAGGAGCTCATTTGATGATGACAAACACATGAAGTGAGTCGGCGGACCATATGAAGCAACGAAACTTCGGAATAACGGGAATAAGAGCTGATCGGGAGCCCCACGTCATTTACGAAAGACAGAGAACCCCTCATGTCTCATTTATCCCACATGTAATTCAATCATGGGAGCTTGTAGATCACCTTGTCAGCTTTCCAACGCATATTGAACCACGTAATTTCGAGTTCGGACGACGAATTTACGGTGGAAACAAACTTGACGAACCAAAACCAAAAAAAGCCAAACTGAGACGCCCCGTGGTGTCTTGGCTTGGCCAAGACACTTATAAGTGTCTTGGCCAAGCCAAGGTACTTCAAAGTGTCTCGGCTTGTCTGCAATAAAAAAATGCTGATTTTGGTTGTTTTTGGTGGTTTTTCGATGGTTAACCACCTGGATTTGCTCCAACTGATCTGATAATATGGTTAAGTGATTTTCAACTAAAGATAAGAGGAAATTGGTTGTTCTTATCCAAACACAGGGCTCTTGAAGCCTATAAATATAGCCCAGGGCCTTCATTTTATCTGATCTGGAAGTCTCGAGCGTTGGAGAAGCCCTGTCGGACTGAAGACTGTGTTGGCCTTCTTTTTTTTATGTTGATTTAACAAACAATTTTTATCTCATATTGTTTGTCTAGTGTTTGTGTTTTGTTATTTATTATAGACAAACAAAAAGTTAGAGGATAGATGGATTGCGCCATATCAATCATATCAAATAGAGGTTGGCGGGATAGTGGTTGAAGCCTTGCTATTCAAGTTGAAGATCCAAGTTCAAGTTTCATCCGCATATGTACCAAGTCAAGTTTATTGAAGATCAAGATCAAGCTTGTGTAACATTAGTTTAGGTTTATATTATGTGTGTTGGTACTTTAAATAGTTTGAGTTTTCATGTTCATAAATATGAAATCACATATTTCATATTTATTATTGTGTTTTAGAAAATATTGCATAGAATATGCATATTTGTGAAAATATTATGTTTCTAGTTTATATACTTCATAACAATAGTTTACATCTTTCTTTAAGTCTACAAAATCATTTTGTAAAGTTTCAAAACATGATTTAGCTAAAATGTCAAAACTCATATGTTTACATTTTTATGTTTTGGACTATTTTGTAAAATGATGATATTTTTCATTTGAGAAGAAAATTTGTTTTGCAAAATATTTATTATCATGTCTACAATCATTTTCCAAAATTTTACATTTTTCTAAATTTATTTGATATTTTTAAACCCAGTTTAAAGTTGAGTTTTTCTGTGCACTTCAGTTATGTGCATGTTCAGTCGACTCATTAGTCGACTCATAAGTCGACTCACGAAGTGCAGCACAGTTATGATTTTTCTTCTGCTGAGTCGACTCATATAAGCCAACTCATTAGTCGACTCATAAGTCGACTCATGAGTCGACTCATAAGTCGACTTATGATAGAGCCGTTGCACTGTAACGACTAGTTTCCAGCAGTGTTTTCTGAAGGCTTTTTTGTCTTTTTAGTTGGGTTTTGGCTGAGGTTTTGGGTGGCTATATATCCCTCCTTGCTCTCATCCTTCATATCTAACAAAAAGAAAATGTTTTAATCAAGTTTAACAATGGTTTAAGTTTGTTTAAAGGTGTTTAAAGCCTTGTTTCAAAGTTTCGGTTTTGTGAAGATAATTTCACAAGAGGAAGAAGTGATCATCCTTTGGTGTTTGAGCTTCAACTCATCTCTCTATCTCTCTCTTGATCTATAGAGAAATTTTCCTAAACTCATTCTAGCTATTTATTGTTTTGTTCCTAATTTCCATAAGCTAGATTTATATTCAGTTTAGTTAAATTGTTTTTATTGAATCTCTTTGTTCACACACAACCTATTGAGCTTATAGTATTTACATTCATAGTATAATTTGGGTTGTGGGGTTATTGACTTAGAGTTGTGCCTAATTGAGTTCTCACCTTGTTTAGAGAACAATCATTTGTTGTGATTAATTTGTGAAGTTTACTTTGTAATACACTTGTACACCGAGAGGAGTGTGTGGTGAGGACGGAGTCGATACCAAGAGGAGTGACGTCGGTGGCCTAGTGAGAGGTGATAATTCTAAGCACTTGAGGGAGTCGATACGTGAGGACCAACACTTGAGGTTATAGCTTGTGTATGTACATTGTGAGGATGTGTGAGAGTTGTCGGTTGACTTGATAACCGAGTGTGTAGAGTTTTCGGTTAGCTAGAAAACCGAGTGTGTAGAAAAGTTCCGACTTCCAAACCGGGTTGTGTAGTGGATTCTCCTCGAGAGTGCAGAGCGAGGACGTAGGACGGAAGGTCCGAACCTCGTGAACATATAGCGTGTTTGGTTTGCATTGGCGCACTTATAACTGTTCATCTTATAGCCTATTGCATCTTGTTTATATTATCCACTAGTTTGTTTCACCCTTGTTATAGTTTAAATATATCCTTTCATATACCATATAGTATATCTCTTTGCTAAGATATATCACCTTAGTTATATTGCTTATTCTTGCTCATATCTCATTGTATATCTATCTTGCAAGAATAATTTATTAATTAATTTTAATTGGCATAAAATCGGATTAGATTAGAATAAACCCTATTCACCCCCCTCCCCCCTTAGGGTTCTTTCATAGCGACCTTAGAGTCCAACAGACTGAAGGTGCATGAATTTCAGAAGAAATGAGGAGATTGATCGAGTTCTTCAGCACAGGAAAGAAGAGTTCGTCAGATCTATAGTTCCTCATATTCGTCCCTTATGATTACCCTGTTGCGGTAATCTTAAGAAGAGCAATTATCTCATTGTTACCGAGATAAGCGCTTCAGCTTCTTGATTCCTTCACGAATCGATGAAGCCTCGGATATGATCTAATCACCAGGTGGTCCACGGATATTGATGTCCCCATCACCGGTTAAAAACCCACGCGAGCAAGAGACAATAATCGGATCTTGTATTATTTTCGATAGAATTATAATTCTTTTATTTTTGTTACTTGAATTCTTTGTAAACGAATAAAGTTATAATGAAATCAGTAATGAAGGTAACTTTCAAAGAAAACAGACATTGCGTCTAGCCTTGGGGCTAAACGATCCAGAGGAGAGGGCTTCCTCATACTTGGCTTGATCAAACTCTATAACGAGAGTTTTCATGGTTGTACCAGCAAGATAAACATAGGATTGCGCCACTACCTCTCCGTCAGAGAAGCTTGTCCCTAGCGGAGTCTCCATCTTTTGGTTGGTAAAAAATTTGTGAAATGAAAAATAAAAGAATTGAATGTTTTATTCTCTCTAACCGCTTAGAAAAAGAATGTTTACAAATCTCTCAATCTCAATTATAATTTGGATTTTCGATTACAAAAAAGAAGAGAATTGATCTGAATTCTCCTTTTTGTTTAATTCTGGTTTCTTCACGGTGACGATGGAGTGCCTTCTTTGAATGCTCGCGTCAAATTTTCTCTCTATTCATGACCCAAACGTTTGTACCAGCGAGATAAACATCGGATTACGCCACCACCTCTTCGTCAGAGAAGCTTATCCCCAGCGGAGTCGTCATCTTTTGGTTGGTGAAAAATTTGTGAAATGAAAAATAAAAGAATTGAATGTTTTATTCTCTATAACCGCTTAGAAAAAAGAATGTTTACAAATCTATCAATCTCAATTACAATTTGTGACGGTTGTACCAGCGAGATAAACATCGGATTGCGCTACCACCTCTTCGTTAGAGAAACTTATCCCCAGCAGAGTCGCCATCTTTTGGTTGGTGAAAATTTTGTGAAATGAAAAATAAAAGAATTGAATGTTTTATTCTCTCTAACCGCTTAGAAAAAGAATGTTTACAAATCTCTCAATCTCAATTACAATTTGGATTTTCGATTACAAAAGAGAAGAGAATTGATCTGAATTCTCACCTTTGTTTAATTCTGGGTTCTTCACGGTGATAATGGAGTACCTCCTTCGAATGCTCGCATCGAATTTGCTCTCTATTTATGACCCGAACGTCTTATCTTGCTGGAACAACTAACTTGTGTGGCAAACTTGATTAAGAACTCTTAAATGAGTTTTGTGACTCAGAACGAGTGTCAAACTCTTGTAAAAAAGAGTTGTTTGAACTGCATAATCGATTAATAAACCAAGTATTCAGACTCTTTGTTGCTGGTGGATGCTCCAAGATCTTCTTGTTGCCAAGAACTTCCCTCTAGCTGATCCCGTGGATGATCCAATCTAAAAAAATCCAACCCCTTTACTTGGTTGAGTAATGTGGTTCTTTATACGGGATAAGGGGTGTAACCAACCCTTAAATCCGCTCCAACGTAGACAAGAATCCCTCAAAATATGAGATAACCAGTTCTGAGGCCGTTCAGCTTGTGTTTGAACAAGTCAAATGCTTAAATCGGCGTTACAGGCCTTAACTCTCCGTCTTAGAATTAAGACGCAGAATTGGGTATCTGCTAGAGATTGAAAACGCACGGGCCAATTGCGTTTCGTTTGCTGAAGGTCGAAAACACAGGGATCATCTGAGTTTCAAAAACTGAAACGCAAAGGTGAATTCTGCGTTTAGAAGGGGCTAATGACTTGTAACTTCTTCTGTAAAGCATTGCAAAGACTATTGTTCAGTAGTCTTTGCTTTAGCTGTTTTGAGATGTGAAAATCGTCAGATTGTAACTCTCACAGTTTATGGTAAAGGCCAATGAATAGAGTTTTCATCTGTCATCGGAAGGGTCGTTGAATTATAACTCCTCTCGATCTATGTTCAAAGTGCTCCATTTGCAGCTTTCATTTATTGACATGAAAGTTCTCTGATTGTAACCTTCTTAGTCAAGACTTGTTGGTTAAGGTTTGATAGGGATCAGCTATCTATTATGATTTTTAGACAGCCTACAGTACCAAAGAATTTTATTATGATTGCCTATTAAGTCTTAAACTCACCCCTATTATTTCTACATCCATCTACAGATAGTGATGAAGTACGTGGCAAGGGGATTGTAAATCCCGATAAAGAATTACTAGTTCAAGTGAGGGGAAAATGTGTCCAGGCCCCAAAAACAGAAACTTCATGTGTTGCAGCCCCTCTTAGTTTCTACTATGTGATTCAGCCCCTTGAAGTGTGACACTTTATACTGCAGCCCCTTTTTAGCAATTATTACATGTCATCTAAGCTAAAATCCCCAAAATAATCTTATCTCATCTCTTCAATCCCTCAAACCCAGCTCTCTTATCTCCCTATGTTAGTTCTAGCTAGTTGAGCAAGTTAGAACTAACAATATTCAAAGTGATATAACGAGAGATAGAAAATGAGCCCAAGTAAAAGGAAGATACCGTGTGATAGACAATATAAAGGGCTACACACCGGTGAAGACGGTGGTGAAAATGGAGACCGGAGGTGGCCGAAAAACACGTGCGAAGTCAGCATGGCGCTGCTATTTTCTGCTCGGTGCTACCGTCGAGCGGTGTTTCGGACATTACCGAGAGAGATAGAGGCTGAGTTAGAGCGTGATACAAATTGGAGGTAATACCGAACATGTAGGGCTAGTCAACAAAGAAGAAATCGGCGGAAACGGAGATTGTAGGTGATCGAAAAGTGTATGCGAAGTTGGCACAAAACTGTAGTTTTCTACAGTGCAATTTCTCGCCGTTCGGGTTTGTTCTTCACTGTTTAGAGCTTTTTGCCACTGTCCGGGCTTACCGGATGTGGGAGGAGGTTGTCAGGGTCATCGGGGTGTCTCGGTGGGCTTCGTCGGAGGTGGGAGGAGCTTTTTCTCAAGTTAGTTCTAGGCTCTTGGACTCTCAAGTTAGTTCTAACTTACCCCATGTTAGTTCTAACATGCCACATGTTAGTTCTAGCATGCCCCATGTTAGTTCTAAATAGTTCTAGCTCTAATTCATCTTAGTTTTAGGCTTTTGGGCTCTCAAGTTAGTTCTAACTTGCCTCATGTTAGTTCTAATTTGCCTCATGTTAGTTCTAATTCGCCTCATGTTAGTTCTAGCATGCCCCATGTTAGTTCTAATTTACCACATGTTAGTTCTAACCCGTCCCATGTTAGTTCTAGCCCGCCCCATGTTAGTTCTAGCTAGTTGGGCAAGTTAGAACTAATAATATTCGAAGTGATATAACAAGAGATAAAAAATAAACCCAAGTGAAAGGAAGATACCGTGTGATAGAAAATATAAAGGGTTACACACCAGCGAAGACGGTGGTGAAAACGAAGACCGGACGTGGCCTGAAAACGCGCGCAAATTCGGCACGGCGCTGCTATTTTCTGCTCGCTGCTGTCGTCGAGCGATGTTTTGAACGTTACCGAGAGAGATAGAGACTGAGTTAGAGCGTGATACAAATTAGAGGTGATAGGAAACATGTAGGGCTAGTTAACAAAGAAGAAATCGGCGGAAACGGAGATTGGAGGTGATCGGAAAGTGCGTGCGAAATCGGCATAAAACTGCAGTTTTCTGCAGTGCAATTTCTCACCATTCGGGTTTGTTCTTCACTGTTCGGAGCTTTTCGCCGCTGTCCGGGCTTGCCAAAGGTGGGAGGAGGTTGTCGGGATCGTCGGGGTGTCTCGGTGGGCTCCACCGGAGGTGGGAGGAGCTTTTTCTCAAGTTAGTTCTAGGCTCTTGGGCTCTCAAGTTAGTTCTAATTTGCCTCATGTTAGTTCTAATACGCCCCATGTTAGTTCTAGCATGCCTCATGTTAGTTCTAACTAGTTCTAGCTCTAATTCATCTTAGTACTGGGCTCTTAGGCTCTCAAGTTAGTTCTAACGTGCCCCATATTAGTTCTAATTTACCTCATGTTAGTTCTAATTCGCCCCATGTTAGTTCTAGCCCACCTCATGTTAGTTCTAACTTGTCTCATGTTAGTTTTAACTTGTATCATGTTAGTTTTAACTTATCCCATGTTAGTTTTAATTTGCCCCATGTTAGTTTTAACTTTCCTCATATTAGTTCTAACATGTCTCATGTTAGTTCTAGCCTGTCTCATGTTAGTTCTAGCTAGTTGGGCAAGTTAGAACTAACAATATTCAAAGTGATATAACGAGAGATAGAAAATGAGCCCAAGTGAAAGGAAGATATCGTGTGATAGACAATATAAAGGGCTACACACCGGCAAAGACGGTGGTGAAAACGGAGACCGGAGGTGGCCGGAAAACGCACGCGAAGTCGGCATGGCGCTGCTATTTTCTACTCGCTGCTGCCATCGAGCGATATTTTGGACGTTACCGAGAGAGATAGAGACTGAGTTAGAACATGATACAAATTGGAGGTGATAGAAAACATGTAGGGCTAGTCAACAAAGAAGAAATCGGCGGAAACAGAGATTGGAGGTGATCGGAAAGTTCGTGCGAAGTCAGCACAAAACTGCACTTTTCTGCAGTGCAATTTCTCGTCGTTCGGGTTTGTTCTTCGCTGTTTAGAGCTTTTCGCCGCTGTCCGGACTTATCAGAGGTAGGAGGAGGTTGTCGGGGTCGTCAAGGTGCCTCGGTAGGCTCCGCCTGAGGTGGGAGGAGCTTTTTATCAAGTTAGTTCAAGACTCTTGGGCTCTCAAGTTAGTTCTAATTTATCTCATATTAGTTCTAACACGCCCCATGTTAGTTCTAACACGCCCTATATTAGTTCTAGCACACCCCATGTTAGTTCTATCTAGTTCTACCTCTAATTCATCTTAGTTCTAGGTACTTGGACTCTCAAGTTAGTTCTAACTTGCCCCATGTTAGTTCTAATTTGCTTCATGTTAATTCTAATTCACCCCATGTTAGTTCTAGACCGTCTCATGTTAGTTCTAACTTGCCCTATATTAGTTCTAACTTGCCCCATGTTAGTTCTAACTTTTTCCATATTAGTTCTAAGCCGTCCCATGTTAGTTCTAGCCTGTCTCATGTTAGTTCTAGCTAGTTAGGCGAGTTACAACTAACAATATTCGAAGTAATATAACGAGAGATAGAAAATAAGCCCAAGTGAAAGGAAGATACCGTGTGATAGATAATATAAAGGGCTACACACCGGTAAAGACGGTAGTAAAAACGGAGCTCGGAGGTGGCCGGAAAACGCACGCGAAGTCGGCACGGCGTTGCAGTTTTGTGCCGACTTCGCACGTACTTTCCGATCACCTCCAATCTCCGTTTCCGCCGATTTCTTCTTTGGTGACTAGCCCTACATATTTCCTATCACCTCCAATTTGTATCACGTTCTAACTCAGTCTCTATCTCTCTCGGTAACGTCCAAAACATCGCTCGACGGCAGTAGCGAGCAGAAAATATATAGTAGCGTCGTGCCGACTTCGCGCGCGTTTTCCGGCCACCTCCGGTCTCTGTTTCAACACCGTCTTCGCCGGTATGTAGCCTTTTATATTGCCTATTACACGGTATCTTCCTTTCACTTGGGCTCATTTTCTACCTCTCGTTATATTGCTTCGAATATTGTTAGTTCTAACTTGCCCCCAACTAGCTAGAACTAACATAGGGAGATGAGAGAGCTGGGTTTGAGGGATTGAAGAGATGTGATAAGGTTATTTTAGATATTTTAGCTTAGCTGACATGTAATAATTATTAAAAAGAGGCTACAGTACAAAGTGTCACACTTCAAGGGGCTGAATCACATGGGGGAAACTAAGAGGGGCTGCAGCACATGCTACTTAAGACTTTTTAGTGTAATATTGTTCCTTAAGCTTTTCTTACAAAGTTCGTATGCTATAGATTCTGCTATCAACCTTATTTTTTAAGGTGTTGTACATTTCTGTTGCTTTATCCCGCTCTTGATATATTTATTTGCACATGAGCATATATAAGAATTAAGCAACTTGATCCTCCATCTTGCCGTCGGATCATGCCTGACTTTTATATACCTCTAAGGCCCCACCTCGTTATATTTTGGGGATCGTTACAATCCTAATATTCTAAGCATGATGTGAAAGAATGCATGGAATGCAGTGGACTTGAATGAATGCAAAGGATACGAAACTATGTGATGAGTTTACTCACCCTCATGATCTAAAGTTGCATGTATCTGAGTTCTAGAAGGACAATGGATCTAGTTTGCCAGTTCTAATACTAGAGGTACTCCTTAGGCCTGGCCCTCTCCTATTTGTTTCTCAGACAACAAATCAGCTAACACCTCCTCTAGGGTCAGCTCTAGAGTGGGCATCGGAGCACGAAGGGGTAAATAGAGAGAAGGCGTCCTAACTTTCCACACGCTTAGCACAGACCTAAGGCCTCATGTTACTGATGGAGTCTTGCACAGGTTAGTGCTTCCTAAGATCGCGCATCAAATCTAGCAGAAATAGCATGTCTAATCACAAGTGTCACCACTTGCCTCAATTGCCAGGTGGTCCTGGGACCTCCGTACTCATACCTCATTGGGTACCTCTCCATAATGAGGTCTACTCGGGATGACATGAGCAATTTGCGTAGATCCTAAATGGTGCTATGCTGCGCAGTCAAAAGAGCCCAGAGCTCCCACTCTTTGCCCTTTCCTAACATAACATCCTCGACTACAGCACGATACATATGTCCCAGGGTATTGATAATCCCATACTACATTGACTCAAGACTACTTTAACTAATGGAAAGGAATGAACAGATCTCACCTTCAACCTATATATAATAGGCAAAGAAGGAGACTCACATAGGGATCAAAGAATACATACTCAAGTGGGAGGAAATATATAAATTTTTTGAAATATTATCACATATTTGGATGTATGTACTAAGAAACCTTAGACATACTAAAAAGAAATATTATCACACCCCGAGTCACAAAATCACCTGCATTTAGGATTCTTGAAAAGCAAGGGTGACATGTTTGGATTTGCCACTTGTGTGCAAACGAGGACAGTTAGGATGCCGTCTAGCATATAGTAAAATAAAGAAGTACTTTGTGCACATGTAACTAGTATTGTGAATGCATAACTGATACAATCGAAAGAAAAGAATATATTACTGTATAACTTTAAATTTTTTTCATGAACAAGAATTATGCATATCAAAATCCATATCATAAAATAGAACTATCAAACAGCCAGAAATGCAATAGCACGGAGATCACAAAACCTAGATCCTTGCATCTGATGCAAGGGTAGTGTGTGTCTCAAATTTTACTTAATCTTATTTTAAGGAAATCTTTCACGGATAATGTATGTTTGGTATACCCATTGGGAATGTTACTTTGATTCTTACTTTACTTGGTTTGCGTACATAGACTCATTTGGCATTAGCGATCAAACACAACCCTGGGTTACACATTATCTATGAGATATTAAAATTCCTCCTATTAATTAACCCACCTGAACTTTTTCGTTACTTGGTTATATGTGATATGTTTTTTTTTTGAACCTGAGAAACAGGGTGAGGTACCCTGCTCATTTAATTATATAAAAGAAAAGTTTGGGATTAAAATACATACAACTTCTCTAGATGGAGGAAAAACAGTGGGAGGGGTGGGTAGGGAGCGGACCATAGTCGTCATCTACCACACAAGACCTACCGCTTCCTACATCTAGAGAAAACAAAAGAAAACCAACAATAAGAACAACGTTTCCAAAAGGAATTAGAAAACAGCAACAGACTGAGAGAAAAAAACTAAAATTTGCTAGGCGCAGCTAGCAACTAACCAAAAAGGAAACAAATGCGCCCAACAATCTTTCTACTTCCTGATGCATCTCGAGACGCAGCTGCTAGTTGCTGGAGAGGTTGTCCCCTGCATCCGCAGGGAGAGGCTTCTTTGCTAGGTCCTGGAGGCCGAGGTTGAGGGCTGCCCTTCACAGCCTCCTCGCCTTCCTATCATCTCCGTCACCTGACCAGAAAATCAAAAATCTTGCGATATTAGAAGCAGTAGTTAACGAATTAGGTAAAATATCCCTGAATATTAACGAATTTCTACAGAACCATATCCACCAACAGAAACATGGCAACAAGATCTTCCATAAGGCTTTTGTGTCCGGGCAAAAATTGGGAACTTGGTAGAGCAGCAGAAGTTCCTCCATATTTGTGGGCCAGCTGTTAACTGGGAAAAAAGGGAGAAGGTAGTTCCATACATCGCGAGCAAAAGAGCAATGAATAAAAAGGTGATCATGAGACTCTGTCTCCCGATGACATAAGGGACAACTTGGATCGCCATTCCATCCTTTTTTGATCAAGTTATCTTTTGTATTCAGTTTCCTTTTAGTAATAATCCACAAGTGGATTTTTACCTTGAGGGGAATGTTGGATTTCCAAATCAAGTTGAAAAACTAGGATTTAAGACCCCCTGAAGTAATAAAGGAGTAAAAGGATTTTACAGTGAAAGAGCCCGATGAATGAAGAGGCCACCATAAGGCATCCTGCTCTGATGATCCGCCTGGAGTTTGATGCTCTAGGAAAGAGAGGAGATGGGTAACGTCTGCCCTCTCACTAGGGGAAGTTCCCCTTCTACTAATAGGGTGCCAGACCCATGAACCATTGGCCCATCTTCCTTGCGATCCGATGCTACAGTTGCTCGAGAAGGCTAGTTTGTATGCATGGGGAAAGAGACTGCTAAGAGTGTTAACTGATGCCCATTTATCATGCCAAAAACTACCCGTGATGCCATTACCAACATTCCATCTGACAGTGTTGAAGAAGGTGGATTGAGATGAGAAAAGATCCTGAAAAAAATCTTGAGTGTGACATCTTCGGATGGTAAGCAAAAGGGTTAGCTCCATATTTGGAATAAATGGAGAAAAACACTTCACTGAGAAGGGATGTTCTATCAAAAATTTTACAGATCCATTTGGAGAGGAGGGCTGAATTAAAAGAGGGGATATCAATCACCCCAAGCCCTCCTTCAACTTTAGCCTTACATACTGTTCCCCAGTTGATTAGACATTTAGATCTAAAGAAGCTATGACTACTATTCCAGAGGAAATTTCTTCTGATTTTATCTATGGCCTTGATGACCCATACCGGCAACTTGAAGAAAGACATGTAATAAAGGGGAATAGAGGAGAGCACAGTATTCAGTAAAGTTAGTCTACCTCCAATTGAGAGGGATTTGTTCTTCCATAAGGATAGCTTCTTTTTGAATAATTCTAGGAGAGGTTGCCACTCTCTTTTGGATAGAGATATGTGATATGTTATGCATCAAATTACTCAATTCATGGAGACTATCCATCATAGGGGTGTCCTCTCCGACTAGATTCCTAAAGCAGATGAAACACGCCTGTCAAATACCAGCAAGTCATCATGACTTGATACACGTTGATACATGATCTCTTTATTAGTTTATCATAGTTTATACTTGATCAAGTTTTTTGTGATGGAGAGTCATGAGCCTCAATGCACAGTCGCAATATATCCCAACCCGAGAACTTTCTTGATTCAAACAAAGAATATTCTTGATTTAGTGTTATGAGGGACACACTCAGTATCCAACTATAAGCAATCATCATCATCATGTATATATCACTTTATTGGGCCTACTCATGCATACCCATATGACCAAGTTTCATGATATCTAACTGAGCAAACAAAAGTTGAAGATATTATCTAGGCCAACATGCATAATGTCCATGGATTCGAAGCATTAGCATAACATAACATAATATGGCAAAATCATACGATTAAACACTATACAATAACATAGCACAACAAGCTTTACTTAAATCTAAACATAGATATATCATGATTTTGATAAATCGAACATAAATCAAGAACTTTGACTAAGCAACTGCTTAATCATCTATTTTATTTCATGAGTTTCAAAATATTTTTGACTAATAACTTCCTCAATTCAAAACCAAATAAACAATCAACTTCAATCTAAGTTTTCTGCTACCAATAGAAATCTATTCCATCAAGTTTTGCACTAAATGATCAAGTATATTCAAAATCACCATTAGAGCTCTCGAGCTCGCAATCCAACCAAAAAATAGGGACAACCCCTTATCCAATTCACTCATAACTAAATAAAAATATCCAAGAACTACAGAGATCATAAAATACTTAAAACCCACAAAAATCACATTCAAACATGGATCAAATACTTAATCTTGCAAAGTTAAACTTAATCTACAACAATTCATGCTTCTTGAAAGAGAGCATGGCACCTCTCAGAGAGATCCTCCTAACAAAATCTCATGAAAATACGAAACTAATTCATTCAAAATCTCTTTTAGATCAAAAGCAATATGAGAATGAAATCTCTGAAACCCACAATTCAAAATCTTTAAAAGAAAAACATTACGCAAGAAAACACTTGCCTTGGGTGTTGATGCCATCCTCTTTTAGCCTCTAGGCTCTCTAATCTTAGCCCTAATTCATGATTATTGTTTGATTGATTATAATATTGTTATTGTTTGATTGATTGTGCTATTGTTTCTTTGCCGTTTCAATTCTTATCCTCTCCTTTGTTCTTTCACTTATGTAAAGAACTATATAACATAGTTTGGACCATGCCTCGTAGAGTCAAAGTTGTGATAGCAAGAGAGAACTAGGGATAAAGTGTTTTCATGCATGTTTTGTCAATTTCAATATTTTAAACGTGTTCATTTAGGGTTTAGCTATATGTGATCTATTGCTAAACAAGTATAGATCGTCAATGAACATGAAATCAATCATGAAATACATAGGAAAAGAATCCTAGGGTTTATAGCATGGAATCAAATGAAAATAAGATCGAAAGAACCAAGTTTCAATCAAAAGCAAGAAAATATTCACTCTCCTATGTTGTAGGGTGGTTTTTTCTGTTGTTCCTTCTATCTCTAGCTAGTTTCTCCTATGGAATTCTTGGTCTAGAGATTTAACTCAGCAAAAGAAAAGAAACGGTAAAATTAAAGGGTATATACAGCCTATGGACCAATTTACAAGTATTATTCTTTACTCTAATAACCCTGAGGATTATAATTGCAAATCTCTTTAGTATTCAGTCCATATCTCATATTTAACTCATGAAATATGTTTCAATAATGTCTTAATTTAATTCAACATATTAAGTAGAATTAAATCAAAACTTTGTAAATGCTCCCTTTTGTTAAATATAAAATAGTCAAAAAAAAGTGGGCCCTTATAGATTTGAATAATTTCCCAGCCTGATTAACCTAAAAAAATTAGTTTAAAATGCACAACCTTGAGTTAAAATATCAAAAAAGGTCATAGAAAAAGAAAAAAACTATATAAAAAATTATTTGTGATGAAAAGAAGGTATTTATATATATGATGAACAACTGACTTGATTGTCTCCTCTCAATTTTTTCATATATAAATAGCCAAGAATAAGGTCTGTCCGGTAGATGCAAAGCACAAGAATACTAAGATATCCAGATGGATTTTTTTTCTTGGCTTTGATAATACTTGAGGGAAAATAAAATTAATTATAAATGAGGAGATGATG